>NC_133325.1:697529295-698150539 GCF_042186555.1 Aquarana catesbeiana | reverse complement strand
GTACCTTGTCTTGGCTGTTGAGCTCGTGGTATGGTATATGAGCTGGCAGATATGTGTGGAGAAGAGCACAGAAGGCCAAGCCGTCGCTCCAACTGCTGCTGAAGTTTGTTATATCGATATTCTGTGAAAACACAAAAGCCTGGTAATTAACGTGTCCACAAAACACAGAAGGTCCAAAGAAGCATTTTTCTCTGGGCAGCTTTAACAACTGTTTTGTTGCAATGTCAATGCTTAAAGTCTAATGAACAATTAATCACTGAAGTTGGCTAAGCCAAGTCATTCACAGTTTCCTGTATTTGCAGTTATTGGAATAAAACCGCCTTTTCTTTTTATATAGTATGAGCTCCTGCCAACATACAATTCAACTGGACTGATGACACAACCTCAACTCAGAACTAAATTAACAGGCCAACTGGAAAACATTTGTCTGTGTAAACATCTCACAGGTTAGTGATCTGGGTTTTATTTGTAGAAACTAGAGTGAAGGAAACAAAATTATAGAAGTTAGATTAGTCCAACAATTGCTGTGTTTTTATAAACTGGACCATAAACAGGACAGCTGCAATCTAACTGGTTGATGCAGGTAATACTTGCAATTTATTTCAGTTTCCTAAATGTGCCTATCGGGGTTGAATTCTCCATTAGGGGAGTCACAGGGGTTCTTCCACCCAACATATCCCCTCCACCCCAAATAGGATGTCTCAGTCAGGAGCTATGCTAACACATCATTTGTATGAACATATCATCTACCTCTCCATATAGTATACATCCAGCTTTCAGTCATAAGAGATGTGTATACAGTACTACATGCATTGGTTGAGTCAAAGTAATCTGATTGATAAAGCAATAAAATATTATAAAAATTTGTTGGGCAGATTTAAAAACGCTAAACGAAAAATCGCAGTAACAACACTTTTCTGCAGCTTCTCCACTGAAATTGGTAAATTCTAACCAATCATATGGGTCAAAATACAAAAATAGAGGCTAAACTTGTTGAAAACATGTCAAGCAATCAGCAGATCCAGATTTAGCCCTGATTCACGTGTGATGCGATTTGGCATACGATTTGACATGTCAAATTGCATGCCAAATTGCAGCCGATTATGCATGCGATTTGACATTTCAAATCGCATGCAAAATCGGCTGCCATTGGCGGCAATGGCAGCCTCTGAATCGGTGCGAGAAAGTAGTTTCTGTACTACTTTTGGCGATTTTGGTGTGCGATTTCCATTGACATCTGTGCAGAAACCCGCACAGATGTCCTCTGAAATCTCCCCCGAAATCGGAACGAACATGCGAGAATGAAATTGTGCGAGTTCAGCTGAACTCGCACAATTTCATTCCCGCAGTCAGTGTGAACCAAAGCTTAAAGCAGTTGACCTGATTTGCAAATAGTACCTTTTATGTAGAAGTTAATCTGGACCTCCATTCTCTGCTTCATCCAGAAAATCACCGCAGGTTAGTATAATCACCTGCTTAACATTTACAAAAAATGGTTCATTTGGAACTACTACTTTTTTTTTTTTTAATTATGCCTTCTACCAAAGGTAACGTATACGCATTTTGTAATCAAATTTTCAGTCTGAATTTACAAAATTTGCATAACATCAGGCAGCTGAAGACCTCTCATTAGTATGCAAAATTAAATATATTTCCATAATTTGCATTTGACTTTTCTTTCTTTAGATCTTTAAACGTAACATGGAGAGTAAAGATAGTTTAGTAAATTATTGCTAACTGGCAAATGTGTTCTACATCTGTATATACTCTAAAAAGGTCTATAGAGTGCAATATATAGCATGCATCTTCTACATAAAAGTTCTATTGCTTATAAATGTAAGTCAAGAACTATGAGTGACTTTAGCATAGAAAAATGAGCAGATACCCATAATGATCAGCTTTTCTCAATGTATTCCTAGCATTGGATTTTATCTCATCATTTTCAACTGATCCGACCTAAATGAAATGAATTCCCAGGATGCCTGTGTCAATGCCAGAGTGATTACTGGAAATAGCCCAGGTTCAGAGCAATGCATTCAGCTGCACATTTCTGTCTGAATCTTTTTGCCATCAGCTCAGGACCTGTTTCCGTTCAGTCAGAAAACAACATGCAGCAATATATTAAATGCCTTAATAAGTGCAAAAAAAGCAGAAGGAAACATATAGCTGTGTTTAAGATCTATTGTATCTTTAAAGGGACAATTTAGAGCATTAATATCTGAAGAGAACCATTCACATCAATCACTGCATCGAAAGAAGCAAAGAATCCAACGTCCTTTCAGTGACAAACATTTGTGGAGCCAAAAAACTTTGTTAAGCATAGCTAACATTTGTTGAATTATTCATATCAATAAACCCATCTGACTCCAGCCATAGGGTAAGTGTTAAGTGAGCACTGGCAATGCACCCTTTGATGCCCTAAAGGGGTATATCAGTCATATATATATATATATATATATATATATATATATATATATATATATATATATATATATATATATATATATATATAAGCTGAAGCTGTGCATAAAAAAAAAAAAAATCAGCTTTTAAGTTTTTTTTTTTTTTTTGTCAAAACTTAATTGAACAAAGCTGAAGTTAGAAGCTGATGGGCTACCATGCACAGCTGCACCAGATTTTGCACTCTCAAGTTTTAGTAAATCAACCTCAATGTATGCAAAGGTAACACACTTTACAAATTATGTGTAAACTCTGTTATTAAATAATCTCGTATAGCATTTAACATAACGATATTTAAAAAGTTTATTAATTTTTTTTTTAATGTACATCTTTAATTAAAATAATAACTTGTGATCCTTATGATGGTTATTGTCCTGTTATAGGCTGACAATATTCTGTCTCTTTATGGTTTTCCTGCATTGTCACCCTGTCACATAAGCCCCTGGTGGAGACTATGTGGGCAATTATACCAAAAGCTCACTGCGAAGGCGGTGACCTTTGATGACGGCTTGACACTGCAACGTGTAAGGTGTGGCTCAGTTTTTGACGTCATTCCGCACAACCGGTCTAGCTCACGGCTTAGGGAGAGAACCGGAGCCAGGAATGCTTATGAGCTTAAGCGTGTAATCCTTAGTGTTTGGCTAACACTCACTGATTGTAAGTGCAATGCTTTTGTGATGTCTAATAAAAGTTAAAATATTTTAACCCTATGGATGCCTATCTATCTATCTATCCTGTGTGTGTGTGTATATTTATATATATATATATATATATATATATATATATATTCTGAAGAATTTGGACAGCACTTTTGGAACTGTTGTGCATTACAACAGAACTTGTATATGAGAATGTGACACTTCCTGTTAGGTCACCAGAAACCTTGTAGAATCAAAAGAACAGCCTCCAGGTCATACATCGTCAGGCTGGATTTTCCAGTATAAACTAACTGAAAGTGAGAACTACAGCTAAGAATGTCTGCCAAGAACACGTACAATTGCTTAATTACAATTACAAAAGGAAGAACACTTAGTGAACTATAAATAACACATACTTTGTTAAACCTGGTGGTTGGAGCACAGTTTAAATTTGTGTTTGTAGAGGTTAAATAAAGCCATGGTGTCAACTGTCTTGCCTCATGATAGGAAATGTATTTATGATGAAGAAAAAACAACCGGTAGCCCAATTATATTCCACCATGGTGATTAAACGATTCTAGAGACTAAGCTTGTATGGGTAGGGCTCTCTCTCCTAGGGTTTCTTGCTATGGCTACGGATGCATAAACAGCCATATGTACTTGTCATTGGAACATTTGGAAGTATAGTATTACCTGTATTATTCTTTGTTTTAGCTTTTTCTTTTACTACTTTTTGAAGGTGCTGAATCCTTAAAGCCTAACTTTGGGCACAAAAAAAAAACACCTGGCAGTGGGACCCCCCCTGCATCTGCAAAGGTTAAATGCTCATTAAAGCAGTTATTCCCCTTAAAAGGGAAGTTCCACTATAACACCTCCTTCCCCTCTCAAACTTACGAAGGTTTTTTTTTTTTTTTTGGGGGGGGGGGGGGGGAGCGTGTACTGGTTCCTATTTCTACTCTGACTACCTAGGCGAACAGTGCAGAAGTCCTCTCCCCTTCCCGTCTGCATCACATACCTTCATTCCCGCCCGCATCACATACAACGCAATGGCTGTGAAGCTGCAAGGAGTCACATCCAGCTACCCTTAGTAAACATGCTGCCACCGGGCACCTGGAGACCAGCAAAGAACTGGCCTGGGTGAGAACAGGGCTGGATTCCAGGACAGGTAAGGGTTTGTAGCTGCTGACTTTGAATAATGGGATTTTTGTACTAATCGTAAAATCCGTTTCTCTGAGTTCATCGACGGACACAGTGCCACCTTAATCTTGACCACTGGGTTTTATCGCCTCCACAGGAACAGGACTAGGCAGAACAAAAAACACCTGGCTATGCCCAAGGGCTGTCCTCAGTCAGTATATAACCCCCTTCCTGCTCTAGGTATTCAGTTTAGTAGCAAGCAGTAATAGAAGTATCAAAAACTCCATAGAGGGGTGGGTGCTGTGTCCGTCGATAAACTCAAGAGAAATGGATTTTATAGCGAGTACAAAAATTCCATTTTCTCTTTCGTTCGATGAACACAGCGCCTCCTTAATCTTGACCATTGGGATGTCCAAAAGCAGTGCCAAAGAAAAATGAGGGGTGGGAAAAATAACATAAGGCTTACCACAAGAGCCCTAACCAGGACACAGGAGCTCTAACCATGTCACAGGAGCCCCATCTGAAAAATAAAAATTTGAAGAAAAAACACTCCTCTAGAGGGAACTCCCCTCTTTAAATAGCAGCCTGCAAAACCTTGCGGCCAAAAGATGCATCTGCAGATGCCAAAATATCTACTTTATAGAATTTAGTGAAGGTATGCACTGACGACCAGGTGGCTGCCTTGAAAACCTGTGATATTGACGCTTGATGACTGAAGGCCCAAGAAGTACTAAGCGCACAAATAGAATGGCCGTGACAGGGAAAGGTGGAACCTAACCCTTAAAGGGTCATACTTACCTCCACTGTGCAGTTTGTTGCGGTGCTTGTGGCTCCTCCCAGCATCGAGGGTCCACGTTGGAGAAGGCTCTCCTAAGGTGGACACCAGTGCGGGTGCGCTCCAGAGTCCTGCAGGTGGAGTCCTTGAATGAAGGTACAAACTAAAAAGTGAGTGGCTAGGGGTCACTGAACGAAGACTGCTAAGGTAGACACCTGGCCCTTGATGGTACTCAAAGCCAACTTCTGCTTAAAACCAGTTGCTGTAAAGCAGGATGGAAGCTCAGCCCTCGGTACAACTGATCCTCTTTGAGAGGTAGCTTCCAAGGGACGTTTACGGCCACCAGAATGACCAAAAGACTTTCGCCCTCCTTCGCATGCACCGCAGAAGAGGAAGGTGCTGGCCTCACAGTGGCACTAGGACGACTGCGGCGTCTACCAGAGGAACCCGCGAGGTTGCCACAAGCCTCAGTTACTTCCTGTTGAACTGAACCTGTTGAAGGGGCTGACGTTTGAGAAGAAAAACTACTAACCTGGTCAGCATTTACTCTAGAGTCAGACCCAGGTACTTGGATAGTTCGGACGTCACCTGAACCTTTACAGGAATTACACCCGCACAAGGAGACATAGGGCCCCCGAAGTGGACAAACTCTGTCCCCCTTCTTTGGTACCCCCGAAAGGTTTAACTCGTGGACCCCCTTGATGCTCACAAAGGAGGTCCATGAATCTGAAAACCAGTGAAGATGTCCCCCCACCCCAGCAATGGGTGAACGCAAACCTTCACGCTGAATGAGTCTTGTTGGTGGATCCGGAGAAGCCTGCTCTAGGCTTACCAGACCAAGATTGCTTGGAACTTGAGAGATCTGTTTCCCTTGTCTGCAGCGGGAGCCCGAAAGAATTTCTTATGAGCTGAGAAGGAAGGCCCCCCGTCTGTGACGAGGCTCCTTCCCTTTCCTAGATTGAGGCAGGAAGGTACTCCCCCCCCCCCCCCCGTGAAATCCTTAATGATGTCATCTAGGATAGCCCCAAACAGGCGGTCACCTTAAAAGGGCAGATCACTACGAGCTTTCTTAGAGGCTTGGTCTGCCGACCAATTCTTAAGCCACAGCTAAGCCACGTCTAATCACCACCGCTGAAACAAAGTTTGGACAGCACAGGAGCTTCATCCAAGGCTGCAGCCCATGGACTAACTGGTCCGCTAAATCAACAACAGCAGCGGGAACCTGCTCACTACCCAGACCCTGGCGCAAAAGTTTGGCCCATTCAGTTAGGTGTCTGAGACACCAGGGCCGAGGCCAAGACTGGACGCAATGCTGAACCAGCCATAGTAAACATGCTGCGTGCCACAACCTCTGCTTTCCTGTCAGCTGGGTCCTTAAAGGACGGGGATTCCTCTACTGGGATCATGGTTGCTTTATTCAACCTGGAAATCGGAGGGTCCACCACTGGCAGGGTAGTGTACTGAGAAACGTTTGGGGACCACAAAGGGTGACTTTTAGTTGTTCCCATTTCTTATAGGTAAACCTGTCAAAAATAAGGCAGATGAGGAAACACCTTTGGTGTGCGAGGTGACTTATGCATACCAAAAGACACAACCACATCTGTGGCCCTGTCAGCCGCATCCTCAATCTTTAGAGCCTCCCACACCGCAGTAATAAGTGCGTCCACCAGCGCTTTTTCACTCGCTACCATGAAGGACTCATCCTCACTATCAGATGGGTCAGGGGGTGAGATATTAAACCCCCCTGAATGGGGGGTGCATCCCCGGCGGCATCAGGTTTAGAATCAGATGAGACAGACTGAGCAGGGAAAGGCGGGGGGGCGCTTGCTCCTGGGTCTTTGCCCACACGCTACTTCCACCCGTGATACCAATGACTCAAAGACCGCCGCTAGCGCAAACATGGGAAGCTGGGGTTCCGGGGCAACTCCATAAGGGGAGGCACCTCCATAAGGGGATCAGTGGGAGAGAATGAGACCCAGAGGCTCCATAGGGAAGAAGACCCTGTAGTACAAAGGAACTTTGGCACCACTAAGGGACCCCCCCAATGCCCAGGGTACCTACCAGCAGAGAGGGAGATACACGAGGATCCCCAAAGACTCATTGAACCAGCGGAGGAGCGCCGCAATTGGGAACCAGCAACACCAATGTTGGCGTCCACTTCATATATCCTGGGACAGGAAGAGAAGCATAGGGGAGGGAGAGGAGGAGCACTGACATCTCCATGAGGTTTCAGCTGTCTCCAGAGTCTCACTAGACTAACGGAAAATGGCCGCCGTGACATCGGCTTGTGTTGCGTTTGATAAAATATGATTTTTTTATATTAATCAGACATAACATTACATGGGACAATATTACAATAGTAGTTTCATAGAAATCAGATTACTGCCAGGTTTTTGCTTGAGTAGATATTTCTCAAACTAATGCTGTTGAATACAGTGGGAATGTAGATACCATTGTTCTCGGACCTCCCAAACATGGCCGTTGGACATGCTGAAGCATGCTGTCAGGATCCTCTCTGCTTCAATATCACTGCACCCTCTGCAAGGGGACCCCCCTCCAAATGGTACTGGACTCCACCAGGCCGGGTGAACATTTAAGGGGACACCGCTGTGCTTTCAGCACTGGGACCCCCAAACTGCACACTACCTCACACTGCACACACAGCAGGGCATGCACCTAGGGGTCTCCGCTGCACCCTCTGGACTGGAACCTTCCCTATACTACTAGGGCAGGACACACCACCCAGAAGGGGGAGACCCCCAGGGGTCCCTGCTGTCTGCCCTCAGACTCCCACCAATCCATGGGGGGAGGGGGAAGCCCAGCTTAACCAAGGGACTTTAGGATGGGAGGAGGGATCCTGCAGGCAGGTCCGACCATCCCTGGAGGGTACCCGCGTCCACCACCACAAACTGCACAAAGGAGGAGAGCGGGGACTGTACTTACCGAACCCATGGTGCGGGTGACCATCCAGACAGAACTCCTTGCCACTGAAGTGGGGGGCTGTTGGCCAAGGGACCGCTGCGACTCAGACCAGAGCCCGTTCGTATGCAACCCTGCGAGACGTTTAACTTACGGCCGACCTAGCGCATTGCTGAAGTCTGCAGGCACTCGCTGGCTGGACTGGGAAGACCACTGGATCTAGATTATTGCTCAGCCCAGCAGTTGATTGTAGATCTTCCAGGAGAAAATGCATGGAAGAAAGACAAAATCAAAACTTGCTAGGACCAAAAGATGCCAGCAAGGAGCTAGGTCCTTACTCCTGACTAGACAGAAATAAACTGAATAACTAAAGAGGCAGGGGGTTATATACTGATTGAGGACAGCCCATGGGCGTAGCCAGGTGCTTTTTGTTCTGCCTAGTCCTACTGCTGCGGAGGCGATATAACCCAATGGTCAAGATTAATGAGGCGGTCTGTTCGTCGATGAACAAAAGAAATTCTCTTTAAAGTGGTGGACCAGCTGAAAAAAAACACTGTAGCTGCTGACTTTTAATAAGTACACTTACCTGTCCAGGGTGCCCGCGATGCCGGCTGCCCGAGGCCGACCCGTCCCTCGGCTCTCGGGTCCCGGTGCCGCCATTCCAACTATTCTAACTAAGGGAAACAGGCAGTGGAGCTTTGCGACTTCACTGCCTGTTTCCTACTGCGCATGTGCGAGTCACGCAGCGCTTTGTGAATGGGGCGCGCTGTGTTGTGGGACACACACAGTTCCCAGAACACACTGCGCCCCATTCCCCAGAAGACAATGCGAGGAGGAGAAGACTGAAGATCACCGCGGTGTAGGAAGTGGCAGATTAAGATGGGCTGCCTAGCAACAGCCATTTCTGGTAAGTTAAATTTTTTTTCTCAAAATTTTTAGGAACGTTTTCATGTAATTTTTTTTTTAGGGTGGCCCTCCAAGTCTAGAGGTTTGCATCAAAGTCTATATTACTTACCTGACTCCTTGCTCCAGCAGGCTCTGGCGCAGCTCTCCTCTCCCCAAAGCTCCGGTCTGTGGGCTCTGTATCATTAAGTACAATGTACTGTCTATGGGGGTGAGCACGTGACTACGGTTGAGAGCAGCTTACAGAGGAGGCTGCAGTGGACTGGTCACATAAAATAAATAAATAAATACAAAACATGTATGAGAAAAACAAAAATGAGCACACTCGATTGACCTGTCTTTTTTCTGATGTCACTTTTCTATATTCCTATGACTCTGCAGAGCCTGCTAGAATTGTGAGTCAGGTAAGTAATACAAATCCCCTAGATTTTATGATCATTTATCCCTTGCAGTGTGTGTGTGTATGTGGGGGGGGGGGCTCACTCCATGGGTATTTTTTGTCATGGCTGGAGTTGGGCTTTAATACCTGGTCGGTCACTAAACGAGAAAAAAAAAAACCTGCTCACATTGAACTAGAGCTGTTTGTATGACAGGTCACCGATCTTGAACAAGCAAAGATGAAGATGACAACTCCAAAGCTTGCAGCTTTAAAAAAAAAAAAAAAAAAAAAAGAGGACAGCAATGGCACCACACATACATCTATCCTGATAAATTGGCCAACAGTCTAACAGACAGATTATTCCATTTTAAGCAAGCACTGTTAAACTGCACAATTAAAGTGACATTAAAGTAATAAAAAAAAAAAAAATGTTATTCTTACCTGCTCTGTGCAACAATAATGCACAGAAACATTGTTTTCCTTCTCTTCTCACAGTCCCTGCTTGCCCTTGCAAGGCCCTCCCTCCTTCAGGTGCCTCCTGTAGAAAACCAGGTACTCTAAGGGGCACACATGCCCATGCGTTCCTGTTGGGTCCTACGCAGGGCTGTGCGCATCTATAGATACACACAGAGCTGGTAAGCCAAGCCCCTTTTCCTCCTTACAGCATTTTGCCTGACATCAGCTGGAAGTGATAAAGGTAGGTGCTAGCCCTTTAAATTACGATTAAAACACAAATACAAAATAATTTTTAATTGTCCTTAAAGTACTGCTTGAAGCTACCTGAACAAATATGTTTTAATTGCACTGCACTGAAACTTATTGAACTGTGTTTATTTATGTCCCCAAAAACAGCTGGAACTTTTAATCATTGCAAGTTATTTCACAGCATATTACCCTCTAGATAAAACGATATCGAACTCAATAAACACAGCAGAGCATGACCATGATGGTACCACCTGATGTCATAAGAACCCCAATGAAAAGAATGGGCAGATAACAATTGTAGATGGTGATGTACAGATCGGTCAATTAAGTTTGAAAAATCAATTAATATGATCAAGCAGAGAAACAGTACGCTGCTTGCAGCAAAATAAATTTCTTTTTCAGTTTAGACCAGCACACAAGGGGATTCATAAACAAATTTATTTGGGCACGTTAATCACACATTCACATTTCAGTTACACCATAAACGGACAACGTTGGCTTGGATTTACTCTAAAACCACAGATGACATTTTTTATTGCATCTAAGCCAAACGTTTGTATCAACATTATTTACTTACAATGTGACCTTCTGTGCAAAGCCAATGTGAACAATGAGAACATCCTATATTCCATGGGCTGAGAAATGACGGTCTAAATCTGTACTTTTTAAATAATGTTCAAGTAATGACATTCCACTTTGCAGTATATTAATCATTGAACACTGTAGGGAGTTGTTTTGTAAAACTGATTATTCCAAAAGTTTAGCCAATAATCTTGCTGTAATATGCTCTAGCTATAAAGTTCAGTTAGCTATTTCTGTCCATAAATTTTTACTGAAAACATAAACTCCACTTAAAGTGGGTCTGAATTCAAAAAGTGAACACGTGCTCTTTTATAGGAAACATCTAGAAATGTTTTGACTGTTAATCTCAAGAAATTTGGAGAAGTCAGTACTGTGTCACTAACTGTCCTCCTTCCTGGAGGGGATACTGTACCTAAGGACCTGCATTGCATGCATCCCCCTATTTCTGCTTCATTTCTTCCTGCTTGAATATTTGCTAACCAGTCATTAGTTTACCAGTTATCAGGGGGCAGCTCCGTCATTAAAGCGGATCTCCACCCAAGCTCCACTTTGTATCCTACTCCCCTCCACTGCCACATTTGCCAATTTTTTTTTTGGGGGGGGGGGGGGGGGCGCGGGTACCCGTTTTTCACAAGTACTTCTAGGTAAGATTGTTGATCTGCATTCTATGACAGTATTTGTAGCTGCTGACTTAATTTTTTCTGAAGGAGCCTGGAGCTCCTCTTTAAAGTGGAACTAAGGGCTTTTTATTTGCAGAAGAGCAACCTACCTGCCTACTTGCATTCTTCTTTAGAATGTACACTGAGCTACGCATGCACAGCTCAGTTTACTTTTCAGCACAGCTTCCACAGTCCAGGTTCTCTTTAAAGCCTAACTACAGACATCTTTTTTCTACAGAGTAGGTAAGAATCAGAACTGCTGTCGGATTTTTCTTGCTGTCTGTGGTCTTATTGGGTTATTTTTTCCCCTCACTTTCTGTGTTTGTGTCAAGAGGACAGGAAGACGCAAAGCCCTTCCCTGCTCTATCAAAAACGATTTGGGTATTGGCTGGAGTTGTCCACTAGCATTTCCCCCCACCACCTAGTAAAATTCTTACTTTAATCCTGAGATTTTTACTAAGTAAAATATTTACCTTTATCCTTGCTCCTGAGATTTTTACTAAGTGGCTTTGTCTGCTGCCTCCTGGCTATGTTTAGCTCTTACTGGTCATGCAAGCTGCTGTGCCTATTCTTTCTTATGGCACATACTCATGTAGCGGTGCCCCTGTGGGGTCGCTGCGTTTTTCAGCATCCACACATCACCCTGCTTGGTCAGACATCCATTTTAGGCACACTTTCTCCAGACAATGAACAGTCTCTTGCTTGTTTTTGTTGTTTTTATTAGGGGATTAAACTTGGATGGGAAAAGGGACATGGGAAGCCCAAATGATGAATCTTTCTTAGTGAAAATAAAGGTAGTTGAATCTAAATTGACAGTCTCTGCTACTTCACATTCCTCCATCACACTGCTTGCTTTCCTCTACTGTCCAATTCTAGATTCCTGTCACCGTTAGCACATGGCTAGGCCTCACTCTGAATAAGTCCTAACATTTTACTAGTAGCCATTTGCAGGCAGGGTTCTGCAGTCCCCTGTGTGGTAGCAACCATTTTAGATGAAAAGCATAATTGTGCCAACTGATAATTGGTGGACTACTGCTCCCAGCAATTCCAGTGCAAATCCTGCCAACCCTCCTGGCTGCAGAGACTTGACTTCAATACCACCACAGTCTCTCCCTCTGGTTCCACATCCAGTCCTGGCATGTCTCTCCCAGAGCTTCTCACTGTGCTTCTCACTCACCAACCCTGGCATGGATCCCTCCTGAATGACTTTCCCGGCAGTTCTCCCAACTGTCCTCCTCCTGCTCCTGTTCCAGGACACCTCTCAACTCCCTCCCAGCTCCCGAGCTCCAGGCCCAAGTTCACCCCCCCTCCCCCCCCCCCCCCCAGAAAGGAGGTTTCCTCAGGCCACCGACAGTCTAAAGCCTCGTACACACAATCTGATTTTCCGACAGGAAATGTTTGATGACAGATTGTTGGCAGAAAATCCGACCGTGTGTATGCTCCATCGGACAATTGTTGTCGGATTTTCCGCTGACAAATGTTGGCTAGCAGGTTTTCAAATTTTCCGCGAACAAATATGTGTTGTCGGATTTTCCGAGCGTGTGTAAACAAGTCTGTCGGACAAAAGTCCAAAGTACAAACACGCATGCTCGGAAGCAAGGACGAGCCAGAAGCGGTCGGTCTTGTAAACTAGCGTTCGTAATGGAGAATTAACATTCGTGACGTGGCAAATTATGAAATCTTGAAATGCAGTGCACATTCTCTTCTTCTTTAATGGGATAATAATGAAGCTGCTTTGCTGGTGATACTGATGGAGTTATTGCAAACACATTTTCAAAGGCTTTTTTTCTAGTGATATCAAGAATATTATTATAATGCTTTTTTTTGTTTTTTTTTCTTATTTGGGCAAGTCACCACAACACCATTATCCCGTAGTTTTTAAGATCAAAGATACAACAATGTTGGTGTCCCTTGTCAATTTTAAATTGTATTTTTTTAAATGTAACTGCCTACTCCCAAACTGTCATTTTGAAATAAAACACATAGCCAAGTATTATTCTCTACAATTTTTTTTATTGTGCATTAAAAAAAACAAATAAAATTAGACATGCTATCTGCCAATAGAACATAACCAAAAAGTGCATTCTATGCATCCAAAAATATAGAAAATATACCAAATCAAATCATTATTCAACCAAAAAAATAATGTAAAGCAATAACTCCAAGGCCAATAATAAATAACACGTTATCTCCTCCGATTCTGCAACATGGCTGGTTGAGGAACATCCGTTCAGAAACAAACTGAAAAGCGCGAACTGAAAAGCGTGAAATGAAAAGTGTGAATCAACACTCACCAAACTTCTACTAACATTAAATTAGCAGGAGGAGCCTAAAGGGTGGCGCTAAAGAGCTGAAAAACAACGTAGTACGTCACTATGTTTGTATTTGTTGGCCAACATTTGTGTGGCCGTGTGCATGCAAGACAAGTTTGGGCCAACGCCCTTCGGACAAAAGTCCACGGTTTTGTTGGCCAACAATCCGATCATGTGTACGAGGCTTAACACTCCATCATCTCAGTTCTTCCACCCGACAACTCCTCCCCCAGCAGGCTGACCATGGGTATATATAAAAGGCCTGCCCCCTTGCCAATCCTAGTTGGGGATTGGTCAGGGCTCCCAAATACACCCCATATCACTCCATCCCTCTGCCCTGCCTCTTTTTCCAGAACCTTCTCACTGGAAACAAAGGAGGCACCAGAGAAATAAAGTACATGTCAGTCACCTGCTGCTACACTAAACCACTCCCCTGCCCCCAGATCAAAAATAAACAGGCCTAGCTCACAGCTAGACCTGCCTAAATTTACCTTCACTGGCAGTATACACAAAAATACTACTTTAGCACCTACCTAAGGTAGAGGGTGCTACACTCATGCTAGCCCCCGGCAATCCAAAGGCATACAGCCCCAGCCATTGGAAAGAATAGACTGAGCAGTGCACATGCGCAAGAATTTCTACTGCAAAGGCTGCGTGGTCTCAAGCATGGCCATACAGTGAAGATCTCAAGAGGGGAAATAAAGGCAAGTATTTGACTAGGTGGCTGTTACTCAGGGGATGGTGGGAAATGTTGCCCTTTAACCACTTGCCGACTTGCTTATGTACATTTACTGCGGCAGGTTGGCTCTCCTGTGTGAACAGATGTGCATGTACATCAGTCCATGCAAGGAGGATAGTGGGCGCGGGCCCCGCCGTACGCCTCGGGAGCGTGCCCTCGGGCACGATGTCTGTCAACGACTCACGATCAGATCACTGTGTACAGAGGCAGAACAGGGAACTGCCCACGTAAACAAAGCGATTCCCTGTTCTGCCTAATGAGATGTCAGAGATCTTCTGTTCCCAGTGATCGGGAACAGCGATCTCTCATGTCCCTGGTAGCCCATCTGCCCTACAGTTAGAACACACCCAGGGAACACAGTTAACCCCTTGATCACCCCCTAGTGTTAACCCCTTCCCTGCCACTGTAATTTTTACATTGAAAACATAAAAAATATGAGAGTTGCGCTAGTGCATGTGCAATCATAAATATATAACCAAAGTGAACAAACTATAATGATATGTGCAAACACAAGTAAAGGCAGATAACAACTGAATATGATCCACCAAAATGTTCCATCAAAGTAAGAAAGTTCAATGTGAATGGCAATGGCTCCAGATAGCCCACAGATAATGTAGAAAAAATCCAGGTGATGATTATTACTTATTCCGTGACTACAGAGGAGGATCCACCACCGAAAAATGGAAGGGGTTAATGCTTATCAAATGGCCATGACCCCCCACCACAGAGGATCACAGCTAGCAGGCAAATTTTGAACAGACAATGGGAGCTCCTATCGGCATCCACTCCTCTGCCGCCAAATCCAGCAACGTGTCTTCTCCACGTCTTATCAAATGGAATGTCCTGTGTATCTGACATCACTGATGTTGATAAGACGTGGAGAAGACACGTTGCTGGATTTGGCGGCAGAGGAGTGGATGCCGATAGGAGCTCCCATTGTCTGTTCAAAATTTGCCTGCTAGCTGTGATCCTCTGTGGTGGGGGGTCATGGCCATTTGGTAAGCATTAACCCCTTCCATTTTTCGGTGGTGGATCCTCCTCTGTAGTCACGGAATAAGTAATAATCATCACCTGGATTTTTTCTACATTATCTGTGGGCTATCTGGAGCCATTGCCATTCACATTGAACTTTCTTACTTTGATGGAACATTT
The DNA here is from genome assembly GCF_042186555.1 of Aquarana catesbeiana. NCBI lineage: Eukaryota > Metazoa > Chordata > Amphibia > Anura > Ranidae > Aquarana > Aquarana catesbeiana. Next base: position 698,135,179 of record NC_133325.1, on the reverse strand, counting down.
TGGTGGATCATATTCAGTTGTTATCTGCCTTTACTTGTGTTTGCACGTATCATTATAGTTTGTTCACTTTGGTTATATATTTATGATTGCACATGCACTAGCGCAACTCTCATATTTTTTATGTTTCTTTCTACAATTGATGTTTATTGTCGGGAGTGCAGCTTTTTGATTATTTATTGTTCACTTGTTTTATAGCGCAGTTTTTATTTCTATTTTCTTTAATTTTTACATTAATCAGTGCATTTTTATAACACTGATCAATGTACTAATGTCACTGGTCCCCAAAAAGTGTCATTTGGGGTCAGATTTGTCCGCCGCAATGTTGCAGTCCCGCTAAAAATCGCAAATCACTGCCATTACCAGGAAAAACAATTTAAAAAAAAAAAGTCCCTAAATCTATCCCGTAGTTTGTAGATGCGATAACTTTTGCGCAAACCAATCAATATACGACTATTGTGATTTTTACCAAAAATATGTAGAAGAATATATATTGGCCTAAACTGATTAATACATTTGTTTTTTTAATTTTTTGGATATGTATTATAGCAGAAAGTAAAAAAAAAAAAAAAAATTTTTTTTTTTTAAATTGTTAGTCTTTTTTTTGTTTATAGTGAAAAAAAAACAAAAAAAAAAACAAAAGACGCAGAAGTGATCAAATATCACCAAAAGAAAGCTCTATTTGTGGGTAAAAAAGGGCGTCAATTTTGTTTGCGTACAGCGTTGCACGTTCGCGCAATTGGTAGTTAAAGTGATGCAGTGCTGTATTGGAAAAAATGGCCTGGTCATTAAGGGGGAACATCCTCCTTGGGCTGAAGTGGTTAAATAGATTTAAGATTATGGATGAACAATTATGATGATGTCATGGACATCTATACCAAACATATTGCAAATATCAGCTGTGTAATAGTTGGATTACACAGGAAGCGGTTGTATGAAATGGCCACAGCAGCGATAAACGTATTTTGTGCTTCCACGCGCGATGACTTCATAAAAAGGAACGCTTGCACTTACTGCTCAGAGCCAGCTTTCATGAATGTTTTCTTTCCTCCTGAACAAGCCTTTAATTGATGTTGCAACATAGACCTGTGTGTGCTGCAAACGTCTGACATTTGTCTTGACTCCTAACAGACGCATGCTGCAAGTTCTTTTTTTTTTTTTTTGCAAAACATGTTTTACCAAAAAGAATGGATTATTGGTGACAAATACAAAGCATAGATTCACAAGAAGTCACACAATTAGAGCACTAAATAACAACACCAGACAGCCACTACAGTACAACAGAAAAAAACATATTGAAAAGTAAGAAGACGACTCTCCAAAATAATGAAGATCCCCTGGACAGATGTCACAGAAACAAGCGTCCCCATTCAACGATTTCCCCTCTATCACCATCCTGGTGGCAACTCTAAATTTTAGATTTTCCAACGGTAGCCACCAGGAAAAATAGAAAGGATAAATCACCTCAGTGGGGGCACAAACAGCAATAAAAATCTGGCACAGGTCCTAACCCTTCCCTACAGTGTCCGGAACGAAAATAAAAACGTGTTTGACTTTGAAAACACTAAGAAAATTTGTCATATGACTGGGTAATTCAATTTGCATAAATTTAATAGCATAGATGTTACATCTATGCTTCAAAACCCAGATATAGACAGCTAAAATTATATGCAAATCCCAACTCCTCCTGTAACAGTCAAGCTTTTCCACACCACTTATTATACCCCAGGCCTCTACTTTGGTCCTTTAATAGGAGTCTCATTCACAAAAAGGGAGGATCAGAAGGTGGAGTGGCCAAAAACTTTTTTTTTAAAAAGAGGAAATTAGCACAAAAACCCCATCTGGTTAGGTCTCTGGATCTAGTTCTGTGTTGGCTAAAGTCACCCTTTGCATATGCATATTGTATCATTCAGTTTGAATGTGTTGCATGCAGTGCACTGAAAAAATTGTGCGTGCACCATTTTTGACTGCGGGGCAACACACATCCATCAAAAGTTGTGGTGGGGTGCCATTCAGAATAAATGGCACTGCATCACACCAACACACTTAAAGCGGCACTTTGCTGCTGCATCAATCCCCTCTTTTGTGCAGCTATCTTAAGAAAGCTCCTTGCGCGTGTGCAGATACACAGTCTCTTTCATTTATTTGAGACCTGGCAAAGCCCAGCATCACATCTTCACACTCATGGGGGATTTCTGCGAATGCGCACACATGAACAATAATGTTCCATAAAAATAAAGCAATAATGTTTTACAAATTATTGCGGAACTTCTCCTGGGCCCAATTATGCCCCCTTTTCATAGAAGTCATACTACAGCTTCTATGTATGGAACAGGATCTATGAATGGAGGGGGGCGATCATTCACAGGTAACCATACAAATTCCCATCACGCACGTTCCTGGAATAGGCTCTAAGGCCTGATTCACACCTATGCAAGTTGCAGGTTGCATATTGCAGGTGCTTTTTTCAATACAAGCTTTTGATCGATTGAAGTCTATGGAACCGAAAACCAGAAAAAAGTCCCTGGTCCTTTCCATAAAATGCACAGATGTGAACTACATCCATAGGAAACTATGTTATATGGACTGCAGTGTGTTTCCGCAAAACTGAAAACGCACAAAAAAAATGCATAGGTGTGAACCAGGCCTAAAATAATGGGTGCTGCAGCAACCGCCAGCTGGAAACTGGAACATACATGATGCAATGTAGATATCTGCCAGCACACCACAGATCTTGTGATCACATGCCTGACGAAGGGGTTCTGCGTGGCTCCAAAACAGTGCACTCTTTTGCTTGTGATGTAATCAATCTTCAATAAAAAATTTTTGGACTTAACTGGAAGATCCGTGGTGCACTGGCAAATATCTACACTGGACCTATCATTCATCCATGCACCCTCCATTCATAGATTTCATTCATAGAATTGGTAGTCTGGCTCCTATGAATGGCAGAGCTGGGCAAAAAGGGTGGGCAGTCGGGCACTCCCGTGACAGCCTCTTAGTTCTATTATCCCCTGCTGCACCGGAAGACTATGGTGACAGTGGTGGGGCTAGGGGATGGATGGAGGAGTATTTAATCTAACAGAAGAGGCATCAGCACATGGGACTCGTCCTACTAACTTGTAAGTCATCTCCCTTGTGCTGACTTTTGCATTTTTTTATTTTGGCTGCACTCAGACTTTAAATGCAATCTAGCACACTCTTGTGTAGTACAGCTGCCTAAAGCCTAGTACACACTTGTAGTTTTTTTTTTCCGTTCAACCCAGCAAAGCTGAACATAAAAAAAAGTAAAGCCCACTTGTTGATTTTCACCTACATGTAAGCCTATAATAGGGCTTACCTGTAGATACAATTAATATTTACTAAATGTGCACTGTTTAGGAGATGTGCTATGAAGTTCCGGCATTATTTGCCGGACCTTCAGAGCTTCGTGCCGGAACCAAGGGCTCCTGCACACACGCATGGGAGTGATGTCATTGCGGCTCTGGCTAATCACATAACTGAAGCGCGAACCCAGAAGAAAGACCGGGGGAAGATGTCAGCCCTCATCGATGACAGCTCAGCACTGGAGTGCTTCGTTCCACGATAAGCATTTCATAATACGCTAGTATGCATTTGCCTTACAGGTTGTTTTTTTTATAAACAGCCGTGGTTTACTACCGCTTTAAGGCAAGAGTGGTGTCTGCTATCCCAGAGCTCTGTACTTCTGAAGAGAGAATGCCTCCATTGGGGTCAAAATAATGTAGGCGGAGTCTGTGGCCAACTGTCTGCAAGGGAAGAAAAGCCAGTCTACAGGCTCCTACCGCCTCTCTCTACAGCACATAAGATTATAAAAACTGCTGTGACACTAGAAAAGCTGGAAAATTGCATTGTAGCTTTCTACTAGACACAGGTTGTATTTCAATGTTTGCTGCAATGCTCATCAGAATTGTAATCAGTACTTAAATGATGAAGTATAATTTTCCATTAACTATATCTCAGGAGAATAACAACTAAAGAACACATGGCAAATATGCTATAGGCATAAATGTGAAAGGCGCATAGGGTGATCAAATAATATGTATAATGATACATCTAAGTTCTTTCTCCCATGACCTGATCCATTAAAGAAAATGAGTTAAAAGTGTCTTGAATTGGATGTGGCCTCACAGGTACCTTTAAAATATCTGAAGGTTCATGTACTCTGCAAGTACTCGAGAGGATGTAAGTCTCTAGCATGCCATAGGTGTCATAGCTTTAGGCCCATTAACCTGGTTAGTTCGGGAGCTGCTGTTTCATTTCCATTCAGGCCAAGTTCCATCTATACTTACCTCCTCACCAATAGCCTATATACTTTACACAATGCAGGAGCAAAATTGCTGGGCACAAAGACCTTTCTAACCTGTGTCCACACATAAGACTGGAAAATCATATTAGTTGTCTTTCTATCTCTCCATGTGGCTTTATGTACAAGTAGGAGATCATCTCCTGTACTATCAGACAGGAAGGGTGTCCCTAAGCAATTTCTTCTGGTTTCAAAGACCTCCCACAGGTTTATATAAATACTTGTGTAGAGCAGAGAATTTCTATGCAGGTGACAAACAATGCATTACTATTCTGTACCCCACCCAAGTGAAATCCCACTGAGTACCTTTGAGAGAAGGGAGTGAATTATATTCAGGTTAATGCATCTCCTACTTTAAATTATCGTGACCCATTGTGACCTTACAGTGATAAAATGTGTGTGGCACACAGAAAAAAAATTTCATTTGCTAAAGCACTGTGTGTTAGAAAAAAATGCCAGGATTTTCTTTTTTAATCTATTTCATCATTTGTAAGTTAGTGTTGCTGGTCTCCTGCAGGATTTCACTATAATAGTTTGCATTTCTGCAGTAGTCACTGTAGCAGGACACCCCAATTATACTATGAAAAACCATCAGGAGAGAACATGATAGCATAATTTGAGCATAAAGTTGAACTTTATCCATAACAACTTGATAAAAATAATGTTCTTTCTAATATTCCACATTGATAATTATGCTACCAAAATATGTGTATGTTGTAAATTGCCTCCAGTATTGTTACTGTTTCTCGAGGAGGCTGGAGGCTGCCATTTTGTTGAAGCCCAAAGCCCCTGAACAGCAGTAAATCTTTAGACTCTCAGCAGGTTGGCCTTTACAGATTTAGCACAGTGCCTAATAATAGAGAGCAACTAAGCATGTGTGGAGCAGGATGAGACTGGATTTTACAGTATAGTAACATTTTTAAATTTACATATCTATTTTTAATTTTACATATCTACACCTGCAAATGGGGCCAGGCTGAAGTGATACTGTATAACAGGACTTAAAGGGTAAGTTCACCTTTACAGAAAACTCTGTAAGGTGAACTTACACAGGTCCCCCTCCTCGTGCCCCCCCCCCCCCCCAGTCTCGCTGACCTGGACTGTGGATATCTCAGGTTCTAAGGCCCGGTATATCCGCACCAGGAGCCCGGGGCTTAGCAATCCCCTGAGCTTAATGTCCAAAACGTCCCTCGTCAGGAGGGACATTTTGGAGCATTCTAATTGGTCATGGGCGGCGCCGACCAATCAGCAGCCGCATAGCCTGTCCTGTCAGCTATGGAGAAGACACGTGGCTGCAGAGAGGATATCTAAGCCCTGGGCTCCTGGCGTGGATATACCGGGGTTAGAACCGGAGATTACCGCGGTCCAGGTCAGCGGGACCAGGCAGGGGGGCTAAGTGGGGGACCTGTGTAAGTTAACCTTACAGATTTTTCTGTAAAGATGAACTTACACTTTAAGTTTAAGTTTGTGACTAAAGTTCCCACTTTAAGTTGGCAGTGGATGGAATGAGAATACTGGCATAGACGTCTTGCCACTGAACTCTTCAGCTATAGAAGAACCTATCAGGGGAGATTAAAGAGGAACAAAACCCACAGATTTTAAGATGAATTCCAGGTATAGATATTTTACACAGTTACATTGGTCCAGACTGTATCACTGTAACTATGTATATACCATACCTGGTCGATGCTCCTGGAAGCTGGATATCACTGAAGTAGACACTGCAACTCAAGTGATCTCCACTTGCTTCTGAGGTTGAGAGTCCTGGGTGATGTGACTCTCTCCACCTCGTCCAATCAAAGAATTCTTTGCATTAATTTACACAGTGCTGAGCAGCCAACCCTCTGTGTTCAGAATGTAGCAGAGCAGCTGCTTGGCATGGGACCCAGAAGCGAGTGGAGATCACTGGAGTAGCGGTGTCTACTTCAGTAATTTCTAGTTTCCAGGGGCATCAACCAGCTATAGTATATGCAGAGTTACATCGGTCCAAGCTGGACAAATGTAAAGCTGTATAAAATATCCATACCCGGTATTCTTCTTTAACAATTTCCCAAAACCGTTACATTCAAGGAAAGCCGTGAGTGATAACAGTCATAAGTTTCTTATGCCCTCAACTGAACCGTTTACCATCAAATGGCTAATGTCATAACCGACCACATGTGCAGCACCACAGCAACTGCTGATCAAAGCGATGCCAAGATTGCAACTTCTTTGGTTCTAAAGGATAGGGCGGTTTCGTTCCGCTTTAATAAAAATTGGCTGAGACAAATTCTCAACCTGTGTCATTGGCCGTAGCAACCAGTGTCTGTTTCATTATTTTCCACACGTTACAGATTGAACGTTTAAAAGCTAATTGGCTGTGCTTCAGTTGACACAAAGGGGTTTATTTACCAAATATGAAGAGTGCAAAATCAGGCTCACTTCTGCATAGAAACCAATCAGCTTCCAGGTTTTATTGCCAAAGCTCAAATTGAAAAAGCTGAGGTTAGAAGCTGATTGGTTTCTATGCAGAAATGAGCCAGATTTTGCGCTCTCCAGCTTTAGTAAATAAACCCCAAAGTTTGGAAAGGATAATGGAAAGGGGAAAATGCCTTTAAAGGAAACATATAATAAACAAGGCTACCACTGATTACCTTTTTTTCTGAAAATGTTTGTTACCTGGCTCTCATGCTGATGCACTGGCTTCAGTGCTTCTTTAGTCACTGACCTCTAACAAGCAGAGCACTATAGAATTCTGAAACTCATTTACAGAATGCATTTTGTACGCGACTTAAATACTATTAATAACAGCATTTTTCAGAACGTGGCTAGCAATGGCAGGCCCCATATTTCTCTTACAGCAGTGCCACTTTAACTAAAAATTATTGTTTTTGCTTGTCAATAAAAGCTCCAATGTCGTATTTTTCCCCGTAGCAGTGAATCTGGGGAAAAGGTTGTCTTCGTAATTCTGCTGTATTCAACTCTTCCTTCCCATATCCTGCTTTCCAGGCACACAAGGCTTCCTTTTGTCAGTTTGCAGCTAAACAAATGTGTAAAGCTGATTGTAATAACAGATCAGGGTTGGAAGGGCAGCATAATATGTTGCAGTTCAGATTACAAGACGGCATATGGGAAAATCTGGATACAGCACCAATACCAAGCACCTTGGTACTTAAAGCAGTGGTTGTCAACATACTTGATAAAGGAAGCCTAAAAATAATGCTACAGAAAACTGTCAGACACTGCAAACATGCAACAGGAGTTGGTCAGAGACTACAGACATGTTAGAAGAGATGAAACTGCAGACATGCTAGATGAGATCTGAGACTGTAGACATGCTATGGGAAACGGTCTGGCTGCAGACATGCAACAAGAAATGTTCAGAGACTGCAGACATGCTACAAGAGATAGTCAGAGACCTCATGCATGCTTCAAGAGATGGTTAGAGACTGCGGACATGTAACAGGAGTTTGTCAGACTTCAGAGAGGCTATAAAAGATGGTAAGAGACTGCAGACATGCTACAAGAGATGGTCAGTCTGCAGGTATGCAACAGGACAAAGTTAGACTGCAGAAATGCTGAAAAAGATGGTCAGAGACTGCAGGCACAGAACAGGAAATGGTGAGAGACCTCAGACATGCTACATGATATAGTCAGGGACTGCAGACCTGCTAAAGAAAGATGGCCAGGAACTGCAAATATGCTCAAAGAGATGGTCAGAGACTGAGAACATGTATAGCACTTGTTGAAGACAGGGAACATGCTTTGGAGAGAGACATGTTATATAAAACTGCTAAATATCACTGCTATTCTAGTTCATTTACAAATCAATTCATCCACATTTGTGCTGCCTACAGCCCCATTTAAAAAAATACTTTTGATATTTCTCTTAGCAAGATTGATCAGAGGGGAAAGAACGTGAAAAGAGAAAAGGGTTGGGCAGCACTGAAAAAGAGACAGTGTAAAGTAAATACACTAAACCATATGGCTATTAGAAGCCAGTCTAAAAATATTTTCTTCTTTGGTTTGAATAGGCACCATATTAAGGAAATCATAGACTACTACTGTCTGCAGAGGCTCCAAAGGACACAGGTTAGGCACCAGGGACTTAAAAGGTAGCAAGCAATGCAAGCACAAGCATACTAGAAGTCAACCTTTGGGCTGCACCATCTTTCAGGAAATACAGTAATGCTGCGTACACACGGTCGGAATTTCTGACAACAAATGTTCGATGTGAGCTTGTTGTCGGAAATTCCGACCGTGTGTAGGCTCCATCGGACATGTCCGACAACAAAAATTTGAGAGCTGGTTCTCAAATTTTCCGTCAACAAAATCCGTTGTCAGATATTCCGATCGTGTGTACACAATTCCAACGCACAAAATTCCACGCATGCTCGGAATCAAGCAGAAGAGCTGCACTGGCTATCGAACTTAATTTTTCTCGGCTTGTCGTACGTGTTGTACGTCACCGAGTTCTTGACGTTCGGAATTTCCGACAACATTTGTGCGACTGTGTGTATGCCAGACAAGTTTGAGCCAACATCCGTCGGAAGTAAATCCAGGATTTTGTTGTCAGAATGTCCGATTGTGTGTACGCGGCATAAGACTCCAGACTTATACCCCCATTCAGGGTTTTTCAATCAATGTGTTTGGTCCTCTCTTGGGCCTATTTTCTAGTAAAAAATGTTATTCTCACAATTGAAACATCATTCTGAGCCCTGCAGCTTTGACAGCATGCATCTCTTTTCTGATGTACGTCTTTCAGTGTATTAATGGTACTACATTACTGCAGTATAAAATGTTCACTATAGCTGAGATGGAACAAGGTAACATTTCTTACTTGGGCTGTGAAATGGTTCTTTTATATGTTATGTTGTCTGAATTAGGTTTAATCTCAGAAAACTGGAGCATATAAATTTGGAATGAAATTAGAACTATTGCCAACTGCAAGAAAAACACTGGTTGATTCATTGCTAGACGTACAGGTAATATTTTTCTTAAACCAGACCTATGTTAGGAAGGTAAAGAGTAAATGTTACCATAGAGTATTACTAAACATATAGCATCTAATTACCACATTTTATAACATATTATGATCCCCTGAAACATATAACTAAGGGGTTCTACTCTAATAACGCTGCAATGTAAGAAATTCAATTGTTAGCTTCAAAGGTCGATGGCCTTGAATCTATACTGTGTAGATTATGGACAAGGGGCAGACTGCAGGTGGTTACTGGCAGGAAAATGGTGTGGGGGGGGGTTAATTATACTTGAAATATAACTGTACTAAAATCAGCATATATATAATTTCTAGAAGACAATATAACCTAAGTTTTGCAATTATTTTGGAATTAATCATGCTAAAAGCAGAAAAACAAAATTGAAATTTTATTCGACTTTATCAAAGCGATGAAATGGAAAGGAAGCAAATTTCATTGCAGGATGTTGTGACTAGCAAGCATCGGATAACACGTGTATAATTTCCGCTCTGGATTGTACAAGTTTAATTTACATTCCTTTTTCCTTTCTGATATTAAAGAGTGGGAAAGTCATCCTCTGCTGGGCTATTTATTTGAGAGGGGACAGGCGCAGTCCGTACATTCCTTGGCTGCTCACCTCCGCCAATATTAGCTTCCCCACAATCTCTTACAATAATTCAACATGTTCTCTGGGGCAATTTTTCAATGAAATATCAGGACTGCACAGTTTGCTGCATAAGGCTGCCGCAGAGACAGAGCTCTTTGTTGAAATAAGGAATAATGCTTGGCTTTAAACACCTACCATGCTAAACTGTACTTATTAATATGAAGTTACACACAACAGCATGTTAGGTTTTCATAGCGCCTAGAAAAAACAAATTCACCCCTTCGAAACGTTCAATTTTTTTTTTCATAGAACATTAAATCACAGTAGATTTGCTTTTTTGTTTTACGCTCAACAGAAATGTAATCTTTAATGTCAAAGCGAAAACAGTCCTTTGCAAAGGGATTTACATTAATTAAAATGTAAAGACACAGACTACCTGACTGCAAATAATTGCCCTCATCATTATAACACAAAGTAGCTCACAAAAGTGAGTACACCCCTCACATTTTTGTAAATATTTTATTATATCTTTTCATGTGATTTATATAATCACACACATAGGTTGGACTTGATGGACTTGTGTCTTTTTTCAACCTCACCTACTATGTAACACTGAAGAAATTAGATATATGTACATGTACATCGCTCTAAGGCAGTTGCTCTTACCCTGCTGCTCCAAAAAGCCTCTATCCCAGGTGGAGGGTGCGAGCCCTGTATGCAAACAGATACTTAGAAGTAAAGAAAGCTGGACAGCTGCACTCCTGTGCAATTTCTTTATTCAAGTGCCGGATACAAAGGTGAACTACAGGTATCAGCTTATATGTTTCACACCAAGGTCGGGTGCTTACTCATAGGTTAAAAAACTGTTGAAATTGATAAAATAGGGTTTAATTATCAAAGAAATGTTATCATTTAAAGGAATTTTATTATTTAAATTACACATGTTATTGCTAAAACCTCGCAACTTTCTCTAAGATATAATCTTTTTATACTGTGATTTTCACAACTTCTAAAATGTTTTTTGGATTATAAAGTGGCTCTTACAAAAATTAGGTGACTGCTGTATGGTGACAATACCACACATACAGAGACAAAGTATCAGGAAAAGGATATATTGTCCTCTCACCTCAACAGGTGCCTGAATCAAAGAACAGTCCCTTTTCAAAGGAAAAGAAAAGCACCCACTACTGGACTCTTACATTATTATTATTATTATTACACAGGATTTATATAGCGCCAACAGTTTACGCAGTGCTTTACAACATGAGGGCAGACAGTACACTTACAATACAAATCAATATAGGAGGAATCAGAGGGCATTGTTATACTGTTCCATAAAACATATTTCCCAACTCCAAAGAGAAATTGCACAGGAGTGCGGCCATCCAGTCTTCTTTTCTACTGAAGAAATGACACTTTGCTACAATGTAAAGTAGTGAGTGTACAGCTTGTATAACAGTGTAAATTTGCTGTCCCCTCAAAATAACTCAACACACAGCCATTAATGTCTAAACCGCTGGCAACAAAAGTGAGTACACCCTTAAGTGAAAATGTCCAAATTGGTCCCAATTAGCCATTTTCCCTCCCCAGTGTCATGTGACTCGTTAGTGTTACAAGGTCTCAGGTGTGAATGGGGAGCAGGTGTGTTAAATTTGGTGTTATTGCTCTCACTCTCTCATACTGGTCACTGGAAGTTCAACGTGGCACTTCATGGCAAAGAACTCTCTGAGGATCTGAAAAAAAGAATGGTTGCTCTACATAAAGATGGCCTAGGCTAGAAGAAGATTGCCAAGACCCTGAAACTGAGCGGTGCGGTGGCCAAGATGATACAGCAATTTAACCGGACAGGTTCCACTCAGAACAGGCCTCGCCATTGTCGACCAAAGAAGTTGAGTGCACGTGCTCAGCTTCATATCCAGAGTTTGCCTTTGGGAAATAGACGTATGAGTGCTGCCAGCATTGCTGCAGAGGTTGAAGGGGGGTCAGTCAGTGCTCAGACCATACGCCACACACTGCATCAAATTGGTCTGCATGGCTGTCGTCCCAGAAGGAAGCCTCTTCTAAAGATGATGCACAAGAAAGCCCGCAGTTTGCTGAAGACAAGCAGACTAAGGACATGGATTACTGGAACCATGTCCTGTGGTCTAATGAGACCAAGATAAACTTATTTGGTTCAGATGGTGTCAAGCGTGTGTGGCGGCAACCAGGTAAGGAGTACAAAGACAAGTGTGTCTTGCCTACAGTCAAGCATGGTGGTGGGAGTGTCATGGTCTGGGACTGCATGAGTGCTGCCAGCACTGGGGACCAACAGTTCATTGAGGGAACCACGAATGCCAACATCTACTGCAACATACTGAAGCAGAGCATAAACCCCTCCCTTCGGAGACTGGGCCGCAGAGCAGTATTCCAGCATAAGGACCCCAAACACACCTCCAAGGGGACCACTGTATTGCTAAAGAAGCTGAGGGTAAAGGTGATGGACTGGGCCAAGCAGGACTCCAGACCTAAACCCTATTAAGCATCTGTGGGGCATCTTCAAATGGAAGGTGGAGGAGCGCAAGGTCTCTAACATCCACCAGCTCCGTGATGTCGTCATGGAGGAGTGGAAGAGGACTCCAGTGGCAACCTGTGAAGCTCTGGTGCCCAAGAGTGTTAAGGCAGTGCTGGATAATAATGGTGGCCACACAAAATATTGACACTTTGGGCCCAATTTGGACATTTTCACTTAGGGGTTTACTCACTTTTGTTGCCAGCGGTTTGGACATTAATGGCTGTGTTGAGTTATTTTGAGGGGACAGCAAATTTACACTTTTATACAAGCTGTACACTCACTACTTTACATTGTAGCAAGTGTAATTTCTTCAGTGTTGTCACATGAAAAGAAATAAAATATTTACAAAAATGTGAGGGGTGTACTCACTTTTGTGAGATACTATATATACCATTACTGGTGCAGTCAATTATTTTCAGTCAGATTAGTTAAATAAAGATCATCTGAAATGTGTAACACATATTGTCGTTATAAAAAAAATAAAGATCATCTACGTGTAGTCAAGGGATTTCAAGTGACCATAGTATAAATACATGTGTATCTGGTAGTGCTATCTCCTAGTGAGCCAGTAGCGTGGTATGACCTACACTTTGAAAACAAAATCCAAGCAGTGCCATGAAATGGTAAATGCAAAAAAATTGGCCATGATGGATTCCGCAAATTTAAAGTCACTGAAAATTTCCTTGAGTAAATTTAGATACATCATTAAGAAATAGAAAGCATATGGTACAGCTGTAAATCCTCTAAGAACAGGTCATCTACCAAAAGTAAGTGACCATGCAAGGAGGAAACTAGTACAGTTCTGCAATCACCAAGAGCCCATAGGCAAGCCTGGAAGCGTTAGACCGGGTTCACATATGTGCGGCTGCGGTTTCCAGCCTGGGGTCCGGTGCGTTCCTGTTCACCAGTTCAGATGCGATTCAGGTCCGAATTTGTGCCTGAATTTGCACCCGAACCAGACCCAAAAACACGCAGGACACTTTTGGAATTCACACCTGGGCCGCCTTGGACATGTGTGAACTGGCTCCATTGAGAGGCGGTCAAACTCACATGTCATGTGAATTGGATGCGGTGAAAACAGCATCCAATTCGCACATATGTGAACCTGGCCTTACAGGTCTCTATGGCTGAGAGTGGAGAGACTAAAAATATAAAATCTGTTGACTGTGCACTTTACCAGTCTTTGCCAGACTCTTACCAGTGGTAAAATAAAGCCACTGTTAAAACTATTATGTTGTTGCACAAATAATCTGTGAAAAATAGGTCCCTACAATCCTGTATACTTACCTCTCTAGCAGCCCGTATCTCCAATATCTTCTACCCTCTGTTCCAGTGCTGCAGCCTCTGTAGGCCTTGACATTTATGGGAGTGTCAGAAGCTTGTGCCCTCCGGCAAAACATTACAGTTCCATTCCACCATCCCTACTTCAATACGGGACTCAGCACCAATAAGAGGTCGGTTATTTGGGGACTGCTGAACAATCAGATCAGCCAGCATTGAAGCCAGTGCCATGTTAACAGTTGCAGAGAATTATGTGAAAGCCTGCAGGAGATGTAGCAGCTATGATGGTTATGCAGGTTCAACCTTCTCCAGATTCAAAATGTGAATTGTGCTGCTACCCCAGTAATCCAGTTCAGTAGGACGACTATTATCTTGGGGCCGATCAACAGGCTCCACAAGCCAGCAATGAAAATTTGAAACAGATACAACTGGTGACTCCGATCCTTCGCAGCCTAAAATACAGCTCTGGGTTATGATTAAGGCCCCCTGAGGGCTGAAACATGTAAACTGCTTGTTTTCTGTATACATAGAAAGATAGCCTGGCAGCCACACACCTCACCCGACCCGAGCGGTTAGCAGGTAAAAAAAAACCTCAGCTCGACTTATCCAGACCACGACAACATGTTTCACCCTGCCCCCCCGCTTGTTTTCTGGATTTTTTACCTCTGCCTATAGGAAATTTCATTTTTTATGCTGTGTAGTATCTGAATCACCGACTGAATCTGTTTTTAACCTTCTCCAGGAGCTTGCAAAAAACTACGGTAAGTTCTTTTGTGTTTTTTAGAAAACAAAATAGGTTATTTGTACATGTTAAAAATTAATCAGATCACAATTTTAAAGAAAAAACTATTGAGGTTCTTTGTTGTCTGTTTTTCATGAGCGGGCACAATTTTAGGCTGCTGCAGCCATTTTGAGTCTCAATGAGACAGTGATTTCACAGAACAGGGCGAGTGGGGAAATAAGCGATTTGTTTTTTTAAGTGACAGGCATTTTAAAAAGAGAAGGAACGTGGTTTTACGATTGGTAAAAAAAGTATTTCTTCTCCTTTTAAGGTTGTAGATACGTTGTGGATCTTGGGCACTGTGCCTACTGTAAATGTTTATATTGAGAAATTCAGCTCCGTCCATGCCTATAGAGCCAAATCTCAGATCTCATTGGTTCAGACAGGTGCCAACTGCCCATATTATGCAAAGGACAGTACAATCAGTGGCCCAAGATCCTCCATGACTGCATCTTCCATCCAAGCTAAATAATTTCTTAATAGATCATTAATAGGGTGGAAAATCTATAACAGCCCACACAAACCCATTACCAGCAGGGAAAGTCTAAAACAAGCCTTCTCTGCAGACAATTTGCACTTGAGCAGGGGTCACATTTCCCTTGTAAATAACTGGATCTTATGGTTGAGCCCTGTTCATTTTTTTTCTACGCATTCCCATCATTTTTCTATGAAGCCCTGACATTCTTTCTTTAAGAGAGGATATTCTCTTTCATAACTAGAGAAAAGCTGGGAAGCCAGTGCAGCTTTAGAATGAAGCAGCCAGCAATACTGCAATTAAGGTGCCTAATCAGAACAACAAAACCTGTCTTGTTTTAATACCAACAACTTTAAAGCAAGACACACAAAAAAAAAAAAAAAAAAATAGAGGATACCTAATTTTTATACTCATTGCCCTGATACATGAAATATCTGAATTTTACATGTTTGCACACCTCTTCTTTCCCACATTC
The DNA here is from genome assembly GCF_042186555.1 of Aquarana catesbeiana. NCBI lineage: Eukaryota > Metazoa > Chordata > Amphibia > Anura > Ranidae > Aquarana > Aquarana catesbeiana. Next base: position 698,119,730 of record NC_133325.1, on the reverse strand, counting down.
ATCTATAGTTCCCAACTGAAATCCAGCTAACTGTTCAGACACTGGGTGACATTATGTGTGCATGGCTTCTTAAGTGATGATTTTATTGTCGCCTACCTACCAAAAGTATATTTCTTGGGAGTGTGCCCTCTAATCTACCCATATCAGGCATAAAAGTATGACCACCCACCATAACCCATCGAGGCATGGACTCCAATAGACCTCTGAAGGTATGCTCTGTAGAATTTTAAGGTCAAGTCAACACCCCAAACTCGTTGCGTTTCTCAAATTATTTTTTAATTCAACAGAGCATGCCACCTTCTTCTGTTGTGCCGTGGTCAGTTCTGATGCTCACCTGCCCACTGTAGGTACTTTTGGCTGTGGACACGGGTCAGCATGGACACCCTGACCAGTCTGTGGCTACGCAGCCCTTTATGCAACAAACTGTGATGCACTGTGTTCTGACACCTTCTTTCAGAACCTTCATGAACTTTTTTCAGCAATTCGAGCTACATTAGCGCTTCTATTGGATTGAACAATATGTCCCAGCCTTTGTTCTCCACGTGCATCAATGATGCTTGGCACTCCACGGCCCTGTTTTCCTTCCTTGGCTTACTTTGGCAGGTTCTGACCACTGCAAACCACGAACATCCCACAAGAGCTGCAGTTTTGGAGTTGCTCCGACCCAGTTGCCTAGCCATTACAATTTGGCCCTTGTAAAATTTAGCTCAGATCCTTATGCTTTCAACACATCAACTTCAGGGACAACATGTTCACTTGCTGCCTAATATATGCCACCCACTTTCAGATCCATTGTAACCAGATAATCAATGTTACTCATTTTACCTGTCAGTGGTCATAATGTCATGGCTGATCAGTGCATGTGTAGTGACATCCTAAACAAGAATAAAATTCCTGTCCATATATCATTCTAAATAATGGACATGCCCTCATTGGCAAAACTCACAAACTACACTAAATAACCATCACATTATTACACTCATTATCATTTTCAATAGACTGCACCCTTTCTTACAGAATTAATATGTTGTCTACATTAAATTTAAAGTGATTGTAAACCCTCACCTTGTAAAACTACACATTGAGGAGCTTAGAACAGAAATGAAAGGCAAAATATTGGTGTATAAATATTTAAAAAAATATATAAATACCTTCCCCCACTTTTTGTTTTTAGAAGTGATCACATACACTATATTACCAAAAGTATTGGGACGCCTGCCTTTGCACACACATGAACTTTAACAGCATCCCAGTCTTGGTCCGTAAGGTTCAATATGGAGTTGGCCCACCCTTTACATCTATAACGGCTTAAACTCTTCTGGGAAGGCTATCCACAAGGTTTAGGAGTGTGTTTATGGGAACATTTGCCCATTCTTCCAGAAGCGCATTTGTGAGGTCAGGCACTGATGTGGACAAACAGGCCTGGCTCGCAGTCTCTGCTCTAATTTATCCCAAAGGTGTTCTATCAGGTTGAGGTCAGGACTCTGTGCAGGCCAGTCAAGTTCCTCCACCCCAAACCCCCAAAAACACACAAAATGTTGTTGCAGACATGAACACCTTTAGCGGCATGCTCTTCATACCTGTGAGCAGCTTGCTTTTTTGAATAAAGGAAGCACCCTATAATTGCTTCTCTGGGAAGAACTACAGAAGGCATCAGTTGAAAAATATCCCCTAAATATCTTCAGAAACTTACAGTTAGAATGCCAAAGGTCTGCAAACCAGCAATTGCTATAAAGAAAAAAATGAAGGGTCTATAATTGTTATAATATGTGTATTTTAAATGATAGAAACAGAATATCAACCAAAAATTTCGCACCAAACTTTCGGCCAAAAATTGTTACCAAAATGCCAATAATTGCTCATATGCAGTAGTGGTGGCCATGCGGTAGGGTGCCGCCCATTACGGGGTGTCATCCTGGTGCCTAAAGGTCCTGTCCTCCCCTCCCCCCTCCTCTTCTTGCAGAGCGGCGATCTCCCTGTGTCAGAGAGCTGAATTGTCCAGGCGGCCGTAGTAACAATGTCCCATAATCCAATGCCGGGACATTGAATTAGTGTGACATGATCACAGGAGGTGGGACATTGTTACCGCAGCCTGGACAATTCAAATCCAGCTCCCTAACGCAGCGGGAGATCGCTGTTTTGATCCAGGCACAGGCAGGCTGCATCTGACGGGCACTGGTGAGAGGCTGCATCTTATGGGCACAGGCAGGCTGCAGCTGACATGCACTGGCAAGGCTGCATCTGACATGCACTGGCAAGGCTGAATCTGACATGCACTGGCAAGGCTGATGATACAATTGATGGTTAGAGACTGTGGACTTGATACAGGAGAAGGTCAGAGGCTGTGGACCTGATACGAGAGATGGTTAGAGACTCTGGACATGATACAAGAGATGGTTAGAGACTGTGGACCTGATACAAGAGATGGTTAGAGACTGTGGACCTAATACAAGAGATGGTTAGAGACTGTGGACCTAATACAAGAGATGGTTAGAGACTGTGGACCTAATACAAGAGATGGTTAAAAACTGTGGACCTAATACAAGAGATGGTTAAAGAATGTGGACATGATACAAGAGATGGTTAAAGACTGTGGACATGATACAACTGATTGTTAGAGACTGATGACATGATACAAAAGATGGTCAGAGACTGCAGACTGCATTTTTCTTTTACAAAGTATTTTATTTGTAAAACAATTAAATTCAACAGGTTACGTTGACACTTAGATGGTTACTTTAAATGTAGCATACAGGAAAAGATCCCAAACGGGAAGATGCAATTGGAATATTAGAAACATCACCAGAACAATGTAAGGTTAATTAGAATCCACTTAGTGGAGCACTTAGTGCTCTAGATTACGGTACATGGTGTAATAAGACCAAGGCAGTTCCATCAGACAAGTAGACTGCATTTTTCTTGAGCTTTTCTTGCACTAAAGGTGCCAATAATGGCCAACAATAAATTCATATTAAAAATTTAAATTGATGATATTATTAAAAAGTCGAATATAATAAATTATATATAAAAATATAAACATTTTTTAAAAACTGTCATGTTCGGTTTTCAGCAAATTGCATTTTCGGTTTCGGCACCAAAATTTCCATTCGGTACACCCCTACCAAAAATCCATAAAAAAAAGGTGGAAACATTATGCTTTGGGGCGGTTTCTCTGTTAAAAGGTACAGGTGGACTTTGCTGCATTACGGGGCCATGTATTGTAAAATCTTGCATGAGAACCTTTTTCCCTCAGCTAGAACACTGAAGATAGGTCATGGATGGGTCTTCCAGCATGACAATGACCCAAAACATACCGCCACGGCAACAAAAGAGAGGCTCAAAAAGAAGCACATTAAGGTTTTGGAGTGGCCTAGTCAGTCTCCAGACCTTAATCCTATAGAAAATTTATGGAGGGAGCTGAAACTTCAATTTGCCAAGCAACAGCCAAGAAACCTTAAGGATTTAGAGAAGATCTGTAAAGAAGAGTGGACCAAAATCCCTCCTGGGATGTGTGCAAACCTGGTAACCAACTACAAGAAACGTCTTACCTCTGTACTTGCCAACAAGGGTTTCTCCACCAAGTACTAAGTCATGTTTTGCTTGGGGATCAAATACTTATTTTACTCACTGAACTGCAGCTCAATTTATAACATTTGTATCATGTGTCCTTTCTGGATTTTTGGTTGATATTCTGTCTCTATCATTTAAAATACACCTATGATAATTATAGATCTTTCTATTACTATACTAATACTATTTCTTTGTAAGTGGGCAAACTTACAGAATCTGCAGGGGATCAAATTATTATTTTCCCCACTATATATATGTATTTTATTAACCATTATGTTATGTATTTTGCTGGGTAAAGTAGCTATATCTCTTGACATGACTTCCACATAAGCACAGCTGAAAGGATTCAGATAACACATGAGAGATGCGAGTCTTCTCATCTAGAAATGTCTGTTTAATTGGCGCTCTTCACTGGAAACGAATTTCCTTTTTTTTTTCTTGGAAGCTGTTATTGAGGACTGCGCGAGGGTCAGAGGCACTGCAGTCACGTCCCAGGCTATTCAACACATTGTGTTTCTAAGTCTTTCTGCATGGGCTCAGGTGTGCAATGAACATGCTTTAATCATTGCTTATTTGGTTAGATAACTAATTCCTCTTAATTGTACAAAACTAATTATTCCATAGGTTTCTGACAACAATCATTCTTAACACGTTTTCACTGCAACCACCACTCAAAATTGTCTCCCCCGGCACCTCACAAGCATCTCTCCCTGCACGAAAAATTCACATGGGAATATTAAGTATGGTAAAGTGAAGCAATGCATAGCAACCAACCAGAATCCACCTTACACTGATCTGATTATGATACATGGAAATCTGATTGATGCTGCTTGCACTACCAAGCATTATAGCTCACAGCACTATATTTATATCTTAAAGCAGACTTATAGCGGCCACCCCAATCTCTTTATTTTCATAGATGTTTAACATAGACCTGGAACACCTACCTGGCAGAATGCACTGATCAGGCTTCCACCAAGGCCAGTCTCCTAACCTAATGACTATCACCGATACGATCTCACAAGAAAGGTTTGATGAAATTGACATGCGAGCAGATCCAACCTATGACTCTGGCTGAACACAGGGGCACATAGAAAACAACTGCCTCCTGTGTGTTTTGTTCACAGCTAATACAAACGGTGGCATGCAGAAAAACACAGACATGGCGTGAACAAGCTCTAAATGAACGGTGACTTGGAATTTGGTCACCTGATCAGATGCCGCTGGAGTATTTCAATTTTTATTTAACACTCTCAAACTGAGGGAGCAGGATAGATGGGGGGGGAGGTTGCTTTATATAGCTGAATATCATAACCAAGTTATAAAAATAAACATGTACAGTATGATTTCCTAATGCCACTAACTGCAATCAGCACCCACAAATATTCATACCTTACCTCCACTGTGAGTGTCTACTGCTCCTATTTTGTCATAGCTGCATACCTCTAAACCATTAGCTGAGCAGGTGGCCCATACACAACATTTTTAGAATAGGTAATTAGCAGCTCCCTCATTAAAGGGACTGTGAGTAATAAGAGATAACTGGCTATAGTGCATGATTTCAGCAGCTCATCTTGTCTAATAATACAAACTTCGTTAAGTAGAAATTGTATTCAAGGTTCTTTAGTGAACAGTAAACACACTAAAAGCCATGGATGAAAGGACAGAAAGCTAACAGCTACTTAAAAAAATGTCAAATCTACAAGTCCAATAAAGCAGTGTACACAGTATTCATATTAGCATTTTTCAAGCTCTGTCAGATCTATTTAGGATACAGACCCTGAATGATCATGACATAAGGTGTGAAAGTGTGCTTTAAAAAAAAAATGAAGGTATGCTATGCCATTACATTTTAAGTGCAATTTTATAGACCCTTAGCTGGTGTGTTAGAAAAGATATGTAGTAAAGTGCTGGGCTACAGCAATATGGAGAAGGAGACATTAACCTTTAACCTTCTCCCCCTCTACTGAGATACTGATGTTACGCTGCACTATTCTCCTCTGGTCAGCAGGGGAAGAGCTAAAGCCAAGCAAGCCCATAGACTTCTAAGTAAAGCGCTGAAAATGCTGGGAGTTGTAGCTTGAGACTGCAGTCATATAATGGCTACATTATAATGGTTACACTACAGATCCCAATATGCACTGTGGCAGTAGGAAGAGTGTAGAGTTTTATTAAACTGCCTGGGAAGGGGCGTGGCCTGACGAGGCATGTGAGCAGACCTGCTGCACGGAGCTCCCGCTGATGATCCTGTCTAATATCCTCTCCTCACCACCGTTTTGGCCCGTTTTCGCCCCAGAGAGCTGCCTGATACCTCCTGGAGACATCCGATGCTGTTGGCTAACCGTCCTGAGCTGATGATGACCCGGGGGAACCGAACGGAGACCGAGGCCTGGGAGTCCCAAGCTGACCAAGATGGCACCGGCCAGCCTCAGCCTCCTAAAGCACAGCGCGGCCTAGAGAAAAGATCCGAACAGGGGGGTAAGACCAGCAAACTCCCTAAAAACAAGGAGCAATCCAGGGACATGCTTTACTATGCTCAAAAGCTGGCTGGGCGCTCTGATTCCCCCCTGCATGGCTCCCCCCAGCCCTTATACACCTCTGAGCTGGCTAACAGGGAAGATACAAGCATGCTAGATGACACAGTGCCATTAGACATGCAGCAGGATCTCATGTCTGATCCATCTGACTCCCCCACAGAGGACAATGTCCAGCCATCTCTGAGTGAAATCCTGCATGCTGTGCACAAATGTACTGCCTCTGTAGATGATTTGAAGGAGAAATTTGGAGGGCTGAAAGAAACAGTGTCCCTTATGTGCCAAGATCTACAAAAGATCAGGGAAAGAACCACAGCAGTGGAGGGTCGGGTGAGCGACGTGGAGGACCAGTTGCCCCCCCTTCACAGAGATGTCAGGATGGCCACTCAAAATGCCTTTCAAGCCCTTAGTAAAACTGACGAAATTGAGAACCGTCTACGACGCAATAATGTGCGCATAGTGGGACTTCCTGAAAAAGTGTAAGGACGTGACCCCACAACCTTTATTGAATGGCTACAGGAAGTTTTTGGTAAAGAAGCTTTCTCTCCCATTTACACAGTGGAAAGGGCACACAGGGTGCCCCCATGCCCTCTTCCTCCTGGGAACCCCCCCGCGATCAATGTTGGCCAGGCTCCTGAATTACAAGGACCGGGAGGTGATACTAAGACTGGCCAGTTAAAAGGGCAACATCAAACATAACGGCAACAAAATCTCATTTTACCCAGATTTCTCCGCCGAAGTACAACGCAGGCAATCGAAATTTGCAGATGTTAAGAAAAGGCTACAAAGGCTACAATTATCCTATGCAATGATGTTCCCAGCCAAGCTAAGAGTGACGGCCAACGGACAGAACCACTTTTTTGAAAATGCACAAGATGCTGCGACATGGCTGGATCAAAATGAGCAAGCTCTGCGCCGCCAGGGCCGTGATGACGGAGCCGGATAAACCAGATATGGCAGAAGAGATGCAGGGGATAGCAGGGCGTCTATTCCCCTTTTATGTTTATCAGTCTGAAGAGGAACTATACTAGTTGCTTACACAGCGAGTGAAAACCGCAGAAACATTGTTCTTTCTTTCACACCAGTTATTTTCACTTGAAGCGCAGACCCTCACGGGTGATGATACCGTGCCGGGTGCTTAAAAGATGTATGAAGTCATGGGTTGCATGGCTACTGTTACAAAGCCCTGTTGGCGTTAATATTCAGAACAGACCACATACCCTACAGCTTCTGGACAGTTCTAGCTGTGTGCGCTATGGCATGGCTGGATCCAGGGCTCTCAATACAGTTTCTTTCTACTTTTGTTTTCTACTGTTTTGCCGGGCAGTTGCGCGAGAACGAGCTTCCATTGTGCAAACCCTTTGCCGAAAAAGTGCTCTTTGATGCAACATAATCCAATGCACTTAGGCAACCATGTAGCCCGAACTGCTCTGATCTCCAGAGGAATTCCCTTCCAATGTATTTTTGAATGTTTGCAATGGTATCCACACCCATAGTTTCATGGAATGTGCGCGGAGTGAATCACCCTTTAAAAAGGACCATGATCTCCTCTAGTTTGCGCAAATTCCATCTAGCCATTATTGCCCTTCAGGAGACGCATCTCCTGGGAGACAATGTGAGTTGTTTGCAGTATACTTGGGTGGGCAAGTCATATCATTCCACTCACACCGCTTATTCCCGTGGGGAGAGTGTACTGATACACAAAGCACTGTCATACCAGGAACTGGACTCGCTAGTGGATAATGCTGGTAGATTTGTATTCATTTACTGTAAGTTGTATACCTTAACATTGCTGATAGCCTTTATATATATCCCACCCCCGTTTTCGCGAGAGGTGTTGCAGTTGTTGCTGACGTACCTGGCGGGCAAACCTGATGTCCCACTGCTGATCATGGGAGATTTTAATTGCTACCTAGATCCCAAATTGGATAGACATCCCCCAGTCCCTTCTCCTAGGGGTGGCAGGGGTACAGCGCTCAGTCGCCTAATTGTGGAACTAGGTTGGACCGACCTATGGCGCATACGTAACCCTAAAGTAAAGCAGTTTTCATGCTTCTCTAAAACTCATGGTTCCCTGTCCCGTATAGACCTTAGTATAGGCACCCCTAATTTGCTAGAATGCATATCTAAGATAGAATATTTCCCACGTGGAGTATCTGACCACTCGCCGGTGGCTGTGTGGCTGATTGCCCAACCTCATTACCTAGGGTGCCATGGAAGCTCAATGCCTTCTGGCTGAAACTGTTTAATAACCCAGAACAAATTTCCAGCCAGATAGAGCGATTCTTTAACTCTCACAAACATATATCAGACAAAATTCAAAACTGGGAAGCCTTTAAGGCCTACCTTAGGGGAGTGTTTATTGCTGAGATAGCCACAGTCAAAAGAAACTCCTCAGCACTATTGGAACAGGTTGGGGATTAGGTGTGTCAGCTGGAACTAATCTATGTTACTGACCCCACAGATTCTGCGAGGGAGGCGTGGATTTCGGCCCAGGATTCACTGGACCGTTTGAGATCCTCCGCCGAAGAACGCAAAAGGTTTTTTAGCAAGCAGGCATTTTACGAAGAAGGGGAAAAAACGGGACGTCTGTTGGCAAAAATAGCCAGGTCACAGCAACTGTCCCCGGCAGTTGGAGCGATTCGCACAGCCAGTGGGAAGGTGGTCAATGACCCGGATCAAGTTTTGTCAGAGCTAGCATCCTTCTACAAGGATCTTTATGGAGCGAGGGATGATTACACAGATAACGAGCTAGAGACTTATCTTTCAGGGATTGATCTGCCTTCTCTGCCTGAGGAGGCTAGACAATCACTGGAAGCTCCCCTGACATTAGAAGAGTTACAACATGCAGCATGCTCCTTTCCCACATGCAAGGCTCCAGGAGAAGATGGTATCCCCATGGAAGTTTTTGCTCAATATGGCGAGTGGATAATGCCACACCTGTTGGAAGTGTTCAATGACTCTCTTAGGGAAGGTAGTTTACCAACCTCCATGAATAGAACTAATATAATTTTATTACTGAAATATGGGAAGGATCCGGTTGACCCAAGCTCATACAGGCCCATATCTCTACTTCAAAGTGATGTTAAAATCCTGGCTAAGGTCCTGGCGCTTAGGGTCAACCGGATCATTGATTCTATAATACATCCCGATCAGGCCGGTTTTATGCCGCAAAAATCCACAGCCACCAATCTCAGACGCCTATTCCTCAATATGCAGTTACAGTCGGATAATGAGGGGAACAGGGCTTTGCTATCCCTAGACGCCAACAAGGCGTTTGACCGTGTGGGCTGGAGATATCTCTGGGCGGTACTTTCCAGGTTTGGGTTCGGAAATCGCTTCATAGCTTGGGTTAAACTGCTGTATGCCTCCCCGAAGGCGACCATTAGGATGTCAGGTAGGATGTCTCATGCGTTTGCTCTGAGCGGGGGCACAAGGCAGGGATGTTCCCTGTCTCCCCTGCTCTTTGCCATTGAGTCATTGGTGGCTGCAGTAAGGGCCAGTCAGGGGATTACAGGATTTAAATATGGGGACCTCCACGAAAAGATTATGCTGTATGCTGACGACATGATGCTATTCCTGGGGGACACCACAAGGTCTCTGGTGGAGGTGACAAAAATCATTGCCGGATTTGGCCACTTTTCTGGCCTGACAATTAACTGGTCTAAGTTGGCTCTGATGTTGTTGGACGAGGGGGGAGTGGTGAATTTGCCAGATTCCTGCTCGGTTCCGGTAAGGTCATCATTCAAATATTTAGGCATACAAATTTCACCTAAACTAGCGGAATATTGTCATCTAAATATACATCCCTTGCTGTCCAGATTTAGGGACAAAATTAATACATGGAACAGGCTCAAACTCTCACTAGCGGGTAAGGCAAATTTAATAAAAATGATACTAATGCCACAGCTACTCTTTTTTTTACACAACTCTCCAGTGGTGATACACTTAAAGATTTTTAGGGTGGTTAACACTCTTTTCCGAAGACTACTGTGGAGTACGGGCACCCCTAGAATCAAGTTGGAACAATTACAAAACCCCAAGGACAGCGGAGGGTTGGCAGTACCCAACCCTTGGCTGTACTATATAGCAGCTCAGTTGCAGCATCTGGTTGGTTCCATGGCCCGAGATCCGACTGGCTCATCGGCGCAGTTAATGCTGATTGGGACAGGAGCGGAAACAATTCTGATGGGCCTTGAGGCCCAGTTGTTTCACAAGTCAAACAAACTGACACCCACTCTCACTTTGATACAGAAAATCTGGAACAAGGGAAGGCAGTTGCAAGAAGTGACAGGTTTTACGAAATGTAGTCCAATATGGGGGAATCTCTCGTACGTTGAGTTAGCAAAGTTGCAACAGGGTCCCAAATGGCGCTCATTTGGTGTTATTCTCTTATCCCATATATTTAGAGATGGCAGGCTGATGACGTTCTCAGAGTTACAAGTCAAGTATAACTTGCCAAATACTATGTACTATTCCTATATCCAGCTCAAGCATGCGGTGGACACACAGGGAAAAGCTACTCCCTGGACTCTGTCAACCACCCCTATTTTTCATTTGATACAGTCTAGCACAGAAACTAAAGGATTTATCTCATATTGTTATCAAATGTTACTGATGCAACTTTTAAAAACGCACCCAACTAGGGCACCATCCCTATGGGAGCAGGATATAGGTCCAATTACGGGAGATCAATGGGAAGAAGCTCTTCAATCTATTAATATATGCTCTCTCAATGTGGCCCAAAAGGTATCCCAACTATATATAGTACTTAGAGTGCACTACACCCCACTTAAACTTTATAATATGGGTAGGCCAGATCCTTTATGTAGTAGATGTGAACGACATCAAGGAGATCTCATTCATCTACTTTGGAGATGTCCAAAACTCCATAGATATTGGAGTGAGGTTCTGGGGACACTTAATCAAGTGTTCCAGACTAACATTCCCCTAGACCCAATTCACTGTATATTAGGAGTCCTAGAAGATATTGTTCTGGAAGAGATGACTAGAATAGCACTCACTAGGGCACTGTTCCAGGCACGCAAACTTATATTGCTTGGCTGGAAATCGGCTTCGCCGCCATCAGTGAAATCTTGGATAACGCATATGGGCAACACCTTGAATATGGAAAAATGCATTTAACAACATAGGGGCAGCTCTAATAGATTTGAGAGGATTTGGGCACCATGGTTGGACACTCCTGGACTGAGTCCTAAGGAACTGGTAATGTCCAGATTGTTACAATGTCCTGGGGGGGGCCCATGAGGCTCTTTGAAAGATTATTGATCATAGAGTGGTGGAGCACTGGAATGTTATAGAACTTTCGGTAATAAATGATGATTGAAATGTTCCGTTCACATGAATGTATATTACTGTATGATGCTTGTATAATGGAAGCTATGTAAACTTGTTCAATAAACACCTTTTTTTTTTTTTTTTTTTTTTTTTTTTTTTTTTAATCAAAAAACTGCCTGGGAAAGTTCTTCCTCTTAGCACCGAGGAAGTTAGAAGGAGAGCACCTCTGTCTGGATTTTCACCTGCCAGCTAGAGACCATACCAGTGGAGATCTGGGACTGGGAGTAAGCACGCCCGGTGGCAGCGAAATCCCGCCCAAATCACAGCACCTCCACCCCATGTCAGGACGAGGTCATCCAGGGCCAAGATGCAGCCCCTCCCCCCACCTGTCATCTCCCTTAGTGCTCGTTCACATGTGAGGTCAGGAGGATGTAAAAATCCCATGGCAGAGCTGCACTTTTACCACCCCCCAACTGCTACCCCCTTTAGCTGCAGTGGGGGTGATTAGCGTGCCGCGGGATGGAGGCTGGCAAGCCAGATACTGGAACCGATCCTCCTGTGGCTCCCTCTGCAGCTCAGCCAACAGGGGGGAGAGGAGGATAAGCCGTGCCTTGCAGGCGGAGCCACAGAAGAATCAGTTCTAGTGATAGGGCAGTACAGCTGATCCTCCTGCTCGGCAGGTGCCCAGGATTCCTTTTGAACTGATGGGGTACAGAAGGGCCGGCTGTACCCCCTTATCGGTGGCCCTGTGCCCCCTCAGAAATCTGATGAATTTATTGCCTCATTTAGCACCCACCATAATACTCTGAATCAGGAGTTTACAGTACAGTCCTGAGTTTTTCTATTTTCCAACCTTTTTTTTTGTTCACCGATAATGAACCTCTTTACATATAAAAAGTCTACAGTATAGTGTTCAGTTGCCCTGTGGTGAGACTTTTGCAAGACTAAAAATCTTAAAGGTTGTTTATGAAACTAAAACACTTTATAGTATGTAAGAAAATTACCTATTTAGGCCTTTAATTGCCACGCCAAAATCAATAGCTTTACTGGATGACATGTTGGTGTGCTGAAGCTGGCAATTTGGTGCAAACCAAATGCTATAAAAAGTCAGTAATTTTGCGACTGAACTTTAATGGCCCATTCACACCTTTCAGGTCAACATTACATGCATAATGTGAGTTGTATCGGGGGGGTCAATTTTTCTTAATGAGCTGCCTCTCGCACCATAAGAGACCAAAACTCTTGCATGCAAGATTCTAGATAGCGCAGCAGACTGCGACCTTCCCCTTACATTGAAAAAACCTATGAGGAAACGGTATATTCCAGTGGTGTGTACAGAAAGCCCTGCTGAATACATGTATCAAACGCTGTCTACACTAGAACCCAATACCTTTGATTTACTTGAATTTGACTTTATGTTTTTGTGTACAATATTTGCTGTACAACATACTGCTATGTATGCATTAAAAGGACATGTTTTAATGCTTCTTCCAAATAAAGAATTAAAAAAAAACTGACACCAATGACTGTAATGTGCATTAAAATGCATTGCAGTAGTGTTGCCGTAGCACAGTGGTGTGAATGGGCCCCAAGTCTCAGGAATCACGGACAGATCTTTCCATCCACAACAATTCAGTTTAATCTAGCAACAGATCACTAATAAGAGAAATTCTGTAGCTGCTTTAACCACTTCAGCTCCGGAAGGTTTACCCCGCCTTTATGACCAGGCCATTTTTTGCAATATGGCACTGCATAACTTTAACTGACAATTGCACAATTTAAAAAAGGCCAAAATTTATTCTGCTACATATTTTTGGTAAAATAAAATCCCAAGCAGTGTATATTGATTGGTTTGCACAAATGTTATAGCGTTTACAATCTATGGGAAGTTTATTTATTTTTTACTTGTAATGGCAGCGATCAGCGACTTATAGTGGGATTGAGATATTGCGGTGGACAAACCGGACACCTGACATGTTTTTTGGAACCAGTGACATCAATACAGTGATCAGTGGTAAAAATATGCACGGTCACTGTAATAATGACACTGGCAGGGAAGGGGTTAAGATCTACGGCGATCAAGGGGTTAAACGGGAAAAAAAATATCAGCACATTGCTGCTGTCAGAAGAGAGCCCTGTATTTGATGTAAGCTTCCAAAGCTCTGTAGTTGTGGTGTTGACCAGTACAATTTAATGTAAGAGGTACACACTGACACATCATTTTCAAGGATGTCAGGTAGAGGGTTGAAAACTACCTGCCTTCCAATAAAAAAAGTGAAAGTATTTTTTGTCTGCTGGTGATACCACACAAAAGAAAGAATATCTGTATATACCTGTCCCACTGCCCATTCCCTGAATTGTCACTCCCAGCAAAACCCGATAAAATTCCAGTTGTGTTGGATGTCTTGGCCCCTGCTGTACGCTGTGGCTCAATTTTTTGGCCCGTACCATATTACAGGACTACATTGTGACATAGGGCCTGATGGATGGAACCCCAGAACACAGTGGGGAACCAGGCATCCAACACACTCAAAATTGTATTGGATCCTGATGATATAGGAAATAGATGGCAGAGTAATTTTATTTCTTAAATTAGTGACAGTGCCACTTTACCGTAAAAGCTGTAGTGAGAGAATATGAAGGACGCCATTCCTCCTTGATCTGCAATTACTGAAGTCAACAATGCAAAATGTGACAGACCCAACCAGGACAGGGGCTTTTGGAGAGGACAGCAAGGAAGCCTCTTTCCTACTGACTACGGGCCCCTGTGTTTGAAGGGGCTCTATTCTTGGGAGGTGTGTGCCTAGGGGCCCTTGGAGTGGTCTTGTTTCTGATTAAAGTCCATGTCTCCACAAAACACACAAACTCTGGTGAACTGGTGGACCCAGATACATATTTAGGGATTCTATGCCCAAAACCAGCAATGACTGCTTTAGACTCAAAACAGAGGTTAATATGATCAGCTCAAGCAACCTGGTGCTGGGGGTCTCCTGCTATAATCTGTTTTATTAGAGCGTTATGTGTTTTCTGTTAAGTATGTCTCTCCCATGAGTTAATTGAGTTACCTATTGTTTCTGTCTGTCTGCTCATCTCTTGGAGATGAGATTAAAATTGTGACCACTTTACCTTGTTATGGAACCATTGTGGGATGTTATGTTTTATGCTTCTAATAATGTGTAATATACAATACTTTGTATTTGGGGTTGTAGGTGCCGAACGGTCTGGTCACCTTGACTGGTTTAAGTGGCTAGTTGTTAATTAATTCATGTTAATTAAATCACTGTCAGCTATTAGTTGCTAGAGGTGGATTAGCATACTTGTTTATGTTGGCTGTTCCTTAGCTATGTTAATTATATCCCTATTTACAGTTTGTATTGTTAGGGTAATATGATCAAACGCTCACCTGATTGTGTGTTGAATGACCTACTTTTGAAACAGGGGCATGGGCGCAGCCCCCCCCCCCCAATCCATGTCCACTGCCCTCCCTATCCATCCACCTGGCTGGCCCCTTTAAGAACGCCAGGTGCATAAATTCCTATGGCGGGGGTGGGTGGGGTGTTTTTTGAAGCACTGATTAGAGTTAGAGGCTCCAATAGGCTTCAAAACAGGATGGGCTTAGGGCATAGAGCATTGTGTCTGGAGCCCACCTAGGTGTGTTGCAACAGCGAACGAATATTCACTGTTGCAACACTGATCCTCTTCCCGGCCAATCGGAAAGCGGGTCTATTACCCATTACCCGCTTGTCTGAAAGGACAGGCACTCCTATTGGATGTCTAGGAGGAGGGGAGGAGACCCACGGGGGAAGCCAGGAGGAGAAGAGCCGAAGAATGTTCGCCAATGCCCGATCCCCACCGCTGCCTGGTGCCCCCAATCCCCATTGCTCCTCGGATGTCTGACCCCCGCCTCTGCATGGTGCCCAACTGCTGCTTTGTGCCCCGATCCCCACGATTCCCACTGCTGCTTGGTGCTCCTATCCCCACCGCACCTCGGATGCCTGCCGATGTCCAGCCCCTATATGGGGTAAGTACCAGAGGACTGACCAGCAGACAGCATATGGGGGGAAATGGGGGGTTTGAGGTGTCCGGGGGGGGTTGTTTGCCGCTCCCCCCAAACCACCAGCTGCCATTGTTTTGAAATGTATAAAAACCTGTATTTCTTTTCAATAAACAGTCATTCCTTTGGAGTTTACCTCAACATCTTGTCTGTGTATGATGCTTGGGGTAACAGGGCTGGTATTAGCTCCCGGAGCTGGAGTTTGGAGGGCAGGAGGCACCGTTTGGCGAAAACACCTAATCTGGGTGCAAGCATTCTGTCACACAATTACTCACATTTGTTTCAAATCAGGTTTCTTTTGTGCGAGTTCAACAGTTCCCATTTTAAAGCAGCATGTCAATCCTCTGTAAGCAGATTTCCCTAGAGAATGAATTTTTTTATAAAAAAAACAATCACTAGATCACTATGGTGCAATTTTAATTCCATGTATTAAAAGGCCATGGTGTACTGCTAAGTGAGGGAATTGAGAAGAGGCAGTACCTGATGTGTGACACGTCTTACTGTGTTTCCCTTCCCCTGGGATGAGACATAAGAGGGCCTGTCAGGAAAGACAGGCTTCTATTTTCCACTCTAAACACACAGCCTGTGATGTCACAGCTCTAATGCACAACATCCCAAGCGTCCTGTTTGTTTTTCTAGAAGCTACAAGATGTGAACTGTTTCCATATATCAAGCCTTTTCTATATGTTCAGCTCTGCTTCCTGTATCTGAAGGGTGTATGGGCCATGCGTGTGAGAATTCAAGCAGCCATTGTGTTACAAGTGTCACTGCGTATTCTATTTTCCATAAAATATGTGTCAAAACTTCACAGACTTCAATGGAAAAAGAGAAAGTACAGCATAGACACAAACACTGCCTGCCTGGTTCTACAATTCTAGGCTTATTTAAAAGGGACTCATGGGAGAATTATGGAGGGGACTGCCGCTGATGAACTCTCCTCTTGACAATGCTAATTTCCTGGCTGTCTAGTGGAAGGTCTGGCTTCAATGCTTTCTGAGTGTCTCACCCAGAACAAGTATAGACATAAGACATTCTGACACGTCTATGACACTCATTTACAACATGATTGTTCTGGGTAAGTGACACAGTCAGTGTTGTTGTTTTACACTATGTGATTTATTATTACTCTGTGTCTTTAAGCTCTGTTCCCTTCTGTCTAACTGAACTCTCTCTCTCCCACCGTAGTTCTGTATATTCCCCTCCTCTTCCTGTCTCTGATTCATTTCCTCAGTATACCCCATGCGGCAACATCTTTCCATGTGGCTTACAACACCAACGTTTTTCTACCTATGAATATCCATCATTAAATGGAACATTCGAAAGGATTCATCGTCTGTCTCTCCATACAGTGAGTTTATTCATTGAGTTAATTTGTCTGAATTGATGCAAGGGATAAATAGAACACCAGGTCGTGTAAGCCCTATATGAAACTGGAGATAAAGTTTATGGCCCTTTAGTTGAATCAGAACAGTAGAAAAACTGAGTTTCACAGCCTAATTACAAGATTTCTGCATGACAGTACTGATACAGACAAGATTTACTGCCCTCATTGCAAGAAAGAATGAGAAAGCAGTAGTGGAAACCTCAAACCTGAGTCCAGGCTGCATGGTGTCATATTACAGCACAAAGATCCTGCCTACTGATTACTCAACCATTATCTGCCATGAGTTACCATGACTCTGAATGTGAACACACAGCAACCCCATATTTGCCAACAGTCCCGATTTTCCCAGGACAATCACGATTTTGGGACATCCCCCCCATCCAGGAGGGGACATCCCCCCCATCCGGTGCTTCTCCGGGCTCTCCCGTGCCATCGGGGACCCAGAGAAAGAATCGCCCGCTGCCGGATGACAACGATAGAGATTTCCCTATCTCATGCTTTCAAGCCTGGAGGAGAGATGTGGGAGTAAAACGCCCCTGTCCCCGGTAGCTCGAGCACAGAAGCAAACACACACGTTAGTCCCACCCACATATGTAAACGCCGTTCAAACCACACATATGAGGCATCGCCGCATGTGTTAGAGCGCGAGCAACAATTCTAGCACTAGACCTCTTCTGTAACGCTAAACATGTAACCTGTAAAACATTTTAAAGTGTTGCCTATGGAGATTTTTAAGTACCGAAGTTTGGCATAATTCCATGAGTGTGCGCAGTTTTAAAGCGTGACATGTTGGGTATTTTTTTTTTTTTTTTTTGCCACATCAGCGAAATTTGTTTTAAGAGAAGTCGTATCAACTTTGAAAATCAAAATTTTTCCCGTCTCTATTTTTTTCACATCATTGTGGCTAATATATTGTTTAATTTTTATTTAAACCTAAACTTCATAGATAAAAGTTAAAAGTAAAGCACAATTTTCCTCCAAGCGAGCAGATCATATAAAGACCATATATAAATATACAATCTTTTAGTAATATCCCCAAGCCTTTTAAACCTCCATTTTCCCCTCATACCCCCCCCCCCATCCCTCCATTCCCCTCCACCCTCCTCTTATCCCATACGCACACCACCCATTCCACCTCATATTCTTCCATCTATCCAACCCATTCATGCTCGAGCCATAACTTCCATATGTTTTTATATTTCATTAAAGTGCCTCTTTTTCTATACCAATATTCCTCTTTCGTAACCAAGTCCTTGACCTCCTTTCTCCATTCTTCTACTGTTGGGGGTTCTTTTGCCTGCCACTTTCGTGCTATAATTTTCCTTGCCTGAAACAGGCATCTTATAATGGCGGTCTGGGTGTCCCTCGGCATATCATTTTCCTCCAGCAAACTCAACAGACAGATTCTGCCCTCCATTTCTAATGAGGACCCAAATATTTTGTTGATTTCCTCCACTAGCTTTTCCCAATATCTATATAACTTGGGACATCGCCAAAACATATGCACGAGGTCTCCTTTTTCCTCTCCGCACCGCTGGCATTTCGCATCCTGCCTCTTACCAAACCTAAATAATTTCTCTGGTGTATAATAGAGTCTGTAGATCAAAAATAAATAAGACTCCCTGTGACGGTGATAGAGATATCCTTGGCCCCAATGTTAAAATAAATTTCCATTGTTCCTCCGTTATTGTGCCAACCTCTTCCTCCCATTTAGCCCTCTTCCTGGGTTCCACCCCCCCTTCTCGCCCCGCCTTGTTTATACTTTTGTACATTTGTGAGATCAGCCCTTTAGACCTTTTAGTATTTACCAGATTCCTTAGCAAGGGCATTTCGCTCCACTCTATCATCTTGCCACTGAATTGTACCTCAAGGGCGTGCCTTACTTGCAAGTAACTAAAAAATAATCTGTTGGGCACTGCAAATTCCTCTTTTATCTCTTGAAACGTTTTTAACCTTCCTGCCCTGTACAGTTGTGTCAAACAATGAATACCCCTCCTCTCCCATTCTTCTATTCTCCCCATCACCCTGAACTCTTTCTGATTTTTATTATTCCATATCGGGGAAAACTCGGAGTACCCTGTATATCCCAGTACCGCCTTTACCGACTTCCAGCATTTAATCATTAGCTGAGTTGTTGGGCAGCTATATCCAAAAAGTTCAGCCTCCACTGCCTTCACCTCTGTATCATGACTGCTATTGTACAACCATACACTCTTTCTTCCTACCCTTTCTTCCGCCAGATTGCTGCCTCTCATAAACTGGATTTGGGCTGCCAGAAAGTAGCTCCAGGGGTCCGGTAGCGCCAGGCCTCCCTCCTCTCTCGACCGCCGCAGCGCTCTCAAACCAATTCTTGCCACTCCATTCTTCCAAATTAATTCCCTAAACACACTATCCAGCCTCCCGAACCAATGCCTCGGGATCCAGACAGGAGAATTGTGTAACACAAACAAAATTTGCGGCATCCATATCATTTTAATAAGATTGCATCTGCCGGCGACCGAGAGAGGAAGGCTGCCCCACACCTGGCTCTTTTGTTTTAACTTTGCCATTAATGGTACCACATTACCAGCTATATACTGCCCTGGGTCTTTGGATATGTTTACCCCCAAGTATCTCATTTGATTTACGATTTTTAGGGTATTCACCTGTCCTGGGAGCGGGTTAACCAGGGGGTCTATCAGTAAGAGAGCCGATTTTTCCCAGTTAATTCTTAAACCCGAAAAGCGCCCGAATTCTTTAATCAGTTTCATAGCCCCTAGCAGGGAAGCTTGTGTATCTTCCAGGAACAGTAGAATGTCATCCGCATACATTGCGACTTTCTCCTCTGCGCCCTTTCTTTTAAAACCCTGCACTTCTTGCGACATTCTTAGGGAGACCGCCAGAGGTTCCAATGCAAGGGCGAAGAGCAGGGGCGACAGTGGGCACCCCTGTCTCGTCCCCCTCCCAAGCTGAAACCACCCGGAGCACTCACCGTTAACCCTAACCCTGGCTCTTGGTTTGTCATATAAAAGACTCAACCATTTCACAAAATTAGGTCCAAATTTGAACTCTGCCAGTACTTTCCACAGATAATGCCACTCAAGGCAATCAAATGCCTTGACCGCATCTAGTGATAGTATAGCTCTATTCCCTTCTTTCTCCGTAGGTACTTGTATATTACTGTACAATCTTCTAATATTCATATTCACCGATCTGTCCGGTATGAAGCCGGTTTGGTCTGGGTGGATTACTTTCGCAATTATCTTTTTTAACCTGTTTGCTAGGGTTTTTGCCAGAATCTTAATGTCTGTGCATAGAAGTGAGATAGGTCTATATGAGGCTACATCTAACGGGTTCTTCCCTTCCTTTAACAAGATTACAATAGTGGCTTCTGTCATAGACATAGGCAGTCCACCCTCCACAATGGCTCCGTTCAAAACTTCCAGTAATTTTGGCAGCAAGACATCCCCGTATCTCTTATAAGTTTCTATGGGCAAACCGTCCGGTCCTGGCAATTTTTGATTCGCCATTTCCTTTACCACTCCCTGCAACTCCACCAGCGTCAATGGAGCTTCCAGAGCATCTCTTTCCTCACTGGATAACGGGGTTATTTTCAATTTCTCAAAGAACTCCCACATCTCCCCCTCTACATCCGACTGTGGGGCCCCATACAGACCTTCATAGTAATCTTTAAACACTTCCACTATACCAGGGGTAGTTCTAATGATGTTCCCGTCCTTATCCCATATTTCTGCTATAGTGGATGAGGGGCCATTTGCCCTAGCTATCAATGCCAAAGTACTACCCACTAATTCCGATTCACAAAAGAATTTCTGTTTCTCAAACATTCTACTCCTTTCTTCTTTCTCTAGTACTAATTTCTTGTATTCTTCCTGGCCTTCTACCCAAGCCTCATACCTAACTGTAGTTGGCTCCTCTAGATACCTCCCTTCTGCCACCCTCACCTTTTCTCTTATTCCATGTTCCTTGGCCCGTGTTTTCTTTTTGGCATAGGAGATTTTCTGAATAAAGACCCCTCTAAGGAACGCCTTCAAGGCATCCCAGGTTATACCTAGCAAGGTAGATCCTGAATTCATATTTATAAATTCTTCCAAACAACCGGCTATCGCCTCATCATCCTCAATTATTTCAAGCCAAAAGGGGTTCAGTCTCCACTCCCCCCTCCAGCGCTCAGCCCCATTCTGACTGAAAAAACCAGTGGAGAGTGGTCTGAGAGCCTCCTTGGCTCGTAATCTATCCCACCCATTGTCCTCAGGGCTTCCTCATTACAGAGCACTAAATCAATCCT
Source organism: Aquarana catesbeiana (assembly GCF_042186555.1). Taxonomy (NCBI): domain Eukaryota; kingdom Metazoa; phylum Chordata; class Amphibia; order Anura; family Ranidae; genus Aquarana; species Aquarana catesbeiana. The sequence continues at coordinate 698,098,602 of NC_133325.1, read as the reverse complement.
GGATAAAGTTGCATGCGTCTTCGAGTGGCATGAATATTGCCTCTCGCTCGGATGCCACTTCCTCCAGGTATCCACCCATCCCACTTCCTCACAGAATTGGGAGAGTGGGCCCTTAGATAACCCTCCAGGGGTCCCCTTTGTCGGGAATCTGTCTACACAGTTGTCCATAACCGTATTAAAGTCCCCCGTCACTATAACCGGTACCCCAGGTTTGTCCGCTATGAAGCTTATCAATTTGCTAAGTATTTCTCTTTTGAATGGTGGAGGAATATACACCACTTGCAAGAACACAATCCCGCCCCTCAATATTACAGTAGAGAAAAACATATCGACCGTACTTATCCAGTTTACTCTGTCTGCAGGAGAAAACCAACCCAGTATTTATCAGCACACTCACTCCCCTTGAATACGAGGTATGAGTTGAGTGATACTGCTCTTGATAGTTCCTGTTCCTCAGAGTATTCACTGTATCTTTGTCTAGGTGGGTCTCCTGGAGACAGAGTATCCTGACATCCCTTGTTCTGGCCATAGAAAAAATAGCTTGTTTCTTACATACATCTTTCACCCCCCTTACATTCCAAGAACATATCTTCATATATTTAGATTTACCTAAATTCACCCTCTTATCTATTTTAGTGCCTACCATTCACCTATTCCTGTGTCTTGACTCAACATAATATTCTATTCTCAAAATTTTTGTGATTAATAATTGAGATCTTAGTGCTTTTACTTTTTGTGTTTCTTTGCACCTATTTCTGTGTCTTAACTCAACATAATATTCTATTCCCAAAACTTTCGAAATTAATGATTGAAATCTCAGTGTTTTCACTTTTTGTGCTTCTACCATACTTCCTACTTCACACCACTCTACCCTCTTACTCCCTTCCCTCCCCCCATGCCCCCATATACCCATCTCCCTCCCCCATCCCCCCCAACCCCCCTCCCTCCCCCATCCCATCCCCCCCTTCCTCCCTCCCTCCCCCCGCCCCATCCCCCCCCCTCCCCCCTCCCCCACCAGCCCAACCTTGGGCCCATCCCTCCGAGCTTCTAAAGTGACCGTATTAACCCACAAACTGTGGATACACCTTCTTCCCCCTTTTGCATTGCAACCTGAACCTATATATATAAGAGGGGGATTACCCCCAACATAACCAACATGTAAAGGATTTTTGGCCACTACCTCCCTATTCCCACCCCTCTACAAGTGTAACCATGAAAAAAGGAAAAAGGGGGGAGGGAAGAGAACCGAAAAAAATGTCAATAAGTTCAAAAAAAAAAAAAAAAAAGTCACGTCCCCAAATATGCATCCGCTCGCTGGGCAAAATGCCCCAGATTCTGTCCTCCACCTCCCCCTCTCTCTCCTTCTAAGGCCTTTCTCCCGACCGAGATCTTCCCTCATTCTTCTCCAGCCATGAGAACACTTCCGCGGGGGCATTAAAAAACTGTACCTCCCCATTTGTTGTTACCCGTAAGCGGGCTGGATATAACAGCGCATAGCCTATTTTATGCTGTTGTAGACTCCGCTTGCACTCCGCAAATTTTGCCCTCTGTCTCTGCAGCTCAGGGGAGAAATCTGGATACAAGGATATTCTTGCACCATTATACAGAATATTCTTCATCTCCCTTGCTTTCTGAAGAATGGTAATTTTGTCTCTAAAAAACAGAATTTTGACTATAAGAGGCCTTGGCTGTCCCCCTAAAGATGGCATCCTAGGTGCGATTCTATGCGCTCGTTCCACAGCGAACAGGTTGGAAAAAGCGTCTTTGCCAAACATATCCCTAAACCATCCCTCCATGAATTCTGCCGGATTGTTGCCCTCGCTTCTTTCGGGGAGACCCAGAACCCTCACGTTCTTCCTGCGTGCCCTGTTCTCATATTCATCCATTTTTCTTAGGCATGAGTCTAGCTGTACCTTCATTTTTTTAATCTCTTGTCTCAGTGGATTCACATCATCCTCCACCTGACTGAGTCTCTCCTCAAGAACGGTGGTCCGAGCACATACCTCCTGCGTATCCCTTTTAAGCGTGGCTAAATCGTCTCTAATGCCTCTGAGCTGATCCGCTAAATCCGACAGCGCGGTCTTACAGGCATTGGTTGCTAGGAGAATTTCCTTTAGAGATGGTTCCTGCTCTGGTGTCCCCTTGCCTTCTATTGTTTCATTGCCCAGACTGCTCTCCCTACTTAAGTGCATCTGCGACGCTGGTATGGTGACTGTAGGTGCGCAAACTTGGGCTGGGCCTTGACTTTTCCTTCCCACAGAGTGATTGGCCTGCGCACCTTGATGTTGCGCACCCCCCATCTGGCCACTTTTTTTAGGTGTACAATTTGGTGTATGCGCAAAGCGTTCCAGCTTTGCTGCCGCCCCCTGACTGGCTTTATCCTTGGGGCCGCGCAAATTGTGTGCCCCAGCTCCTTCTTGTGCTGCGGTCTCCTCTGACCCCTTTTTTTTGGTCATCCTGTCCTCCCTCACCCCTTGGGATTTAGAGAATCAAGAAAAAAAAAATTATACAGTCCTGCTATGTTTCCTCCCCAGGTGATTTGAGATTCTGTTTAATAGATCCACAGGAGCACCGCTTTTCAAAAAAAAACTGTAGCCTGCAGTGGAGCGTTTAACCAATAAATTTGCACCCCTCCTTACAGCCACCTTTCCAGCCCCCAATATCCTCCTCCCCACTCTTCACCACTAGGAGTTCGCCAAAGGGTGTCTTCAGGAGAAGTTTCCAGAAAGTCTCATCCAGGGGGCTATTCAAACAAGCATTCCCAGGGCACATAGAGCATAGCATAAAGCATACCTGTACAGTCTTCCTTACCCCCACCGCTCAGTCAGCTGTTCTGCTCGGCAGCGTCCTCCAGCTGCTTCCTGTTTGTTTTAAGCCGGCGCTCTGAAGAGGGATCCTATAGGGCATACATGTAACGAACCCCGAGGCGCCGGTCGAATCTTTCGATGTGCCGCTCCGCTCCGCAAAAGACTCCTTATCTCCTCGGGATCAGGCCGTCACAGGCATGGAAGTGTCGCTCCGGCGTTCATGCTTCCAGCGTGGACATAGAGAGGAGCAGCTTGGTCCGGGTCAGCAACGCCCTCCCCTTCCCCTCAACCTCCGGTCACGCCCATCCCCCTCCGACATGTTGGGTATTTACTTACTCAGCATAACATCATCTTTCACATTATACAAAAAAAATTGGGCTAAGTTTTCTGTTTTGTTATTTTTAAATCATAAAACTTTTTTTTCCAAAAAAAACAAAACGCGTTTGAAAAATTGTTGCGCAAATAGCGTGTGAGATAAAAAGTTGCAACAAGCGCAATTGTATTCTCTAGGGTGTCTACTAAAAAACAAAAATATAATGTTTTGGGGTTCTGAGACATTTTCTAGCAAAAACATTATGATTTTTACATGTAGGAGAGGAGTGCCAGAATAGGCCCAGTATGGAAGTGGTTAAACAACTTTCTACCTCATATTAGCTCAATCAGTTTACCAGTAACAAGGTATGAACACAGAAAGTTCACTGGAGAATTTAAAGAGCTTCAAGGCTCTTAATCTCGAAAGACAGTTTTATCCAACAAACCAAATTAAAGGCAGAAGCAAAGATAGAGCTGCTGCAGGACACTGCATCTCACAGATCTGTTTCCACCAGATGTTCTAAAAAGTCTTCTAGATCCCATAGTTCAAGATACTCAACAGTCAGTGAGCGACTTATTAGTGCCCGCGCTGAAGCGGAAGTCATCATGGTGCAGGTTGCATATGCAGAAGAAAGAGCAGGGAAGCTCGCACGTCAAAGAGCAGAGTTTACACTAATGCCCCGCACACACGGTCGGATTTTCCGATGGAAAATGTCCGATCGGAGCGCGTTGTCGGAAATTCCGACCGTGTGTGGGCTCCATCGGACGTTTTCCATCGGATTTTCCGACACACAAAGTTGGAGAGCAGGAGATAAAATTTTCCAACAACAAAATCCGTTGTCGGAAATTCCGATCGTGTGTACACAAATCCGACGGACAAAGTGCCACGCATGCTCAGAATAAATAAAGAGATGAAAGCTATTGGCCACTGCCCTGTTTATAGTCCCGACGTACGTGTTTTACGTCACCGCGTTTAGAACGATCGGATTTTCCGACAACTTTGTGCGACCGTGTGTAGACAAAACAAGTTTGAGCCAACATCCGTCGGAAAAAATCCTAGGGTTTTGTTGTCGGAATGTCCGAACAAAGTCCGACCGTGTGTACGCCCTATAACAGTGTAAACATGATGCAGCTATGGCAAGATTAAGGGTCCTAGAGCAAGCCATCAGTGCAGACAAAGGTGCAAGTGAGAAAGACAGCATCAATCTAAACATAGCAGATATGGAAGATTCCCTCAAAGGCACCAAAGACTATGTCCTAAGCCACTGCAGTGTACACTTCATCGTCTCCAATGCTCCTGACCACATAGAGTCTCCTTCACAGCTTCACGTTAAAGGGGTTCCAGCAACTTCCTGCACGCAAAATTACTCCAGTGCATTTCCTGCCTGCCTACCTAACCTTCCTTCTTATGTCACAGAGCATCAGAGCAAGCTGCAAGCAAGTCATCAATTTTCGGTCATCAGTACAGCCTTGAATCAACGTACCATTGGAACAACTGACTTCAAGCAAGCAACTCACCTGAAAGCATCTGCTGCACCATATTTCCCTGTGTCCTTTAACAACAATGTCAAAGATAGTGCAATCAGCACCATTCAGCCAACATCTCACATAAAGGCAGAGACAACTAAGACAGCAGAATTTGTGAGGTACATACTTCACGGAGAGCTCACAAAGACTGGTCTTACAAGTTTTGATGACCAACCTGAGAACTACAGAAGTTGGAAATGTGCTTTCAGAACTGCAATCAGTGATCTTGGAATTACAGCTGCTGAAGAATTGGATCTGCTGATCAGATGGCTTGGTCCTCTATCTGCTGCACGTGTTAAGCCATTAAGATCAGTTTTCATGGACGATCCTACAGCAGGCCTCACAGCTGCATGGGATCGACTAGAGCAAAGTTATGGCAGTCCAGAGAAAATGTCTTGTTCATGCGTCTGGAAACTTTCCCAAAGATATCTGGTAAGGACAACAAGGAGTTCCAGAGACTGAGTGACCTTCTCCTTGAGCATCAGCTAGCCAAGGCAGACCCAAAACTACCTAGAATCAGTTACCATGACACTGCAAGAGGGGTAAACCTAATTGTCTCCAAGCTCCCGTATGATTTACAAGAGAAATAGTCTGCACTAGGGTCAACATACAAAATAGAGAACAAGGTTTCCTTTCCTCCATCCTCTTTCTTCTGTGAATTCATTAGGAAAATTGCAGAGACCAAGAATGATCCAAGTTTTTCCTACGGTGAGTACAGTCTCTTCTCACCCTTTAAGAAGAGTACCAGTCTTCAGGGCAACTATAGAAGCCGTAGAGGCCTAGTATCCATGAAAAGGACTGACATCCTTCCCACTCCTACCACAGTTGCGGCCACAGACAAACCGAGTAGGAAGATTGAAAACCCTAACAGAGAGTGTCCCATTCACAAGAAGCCACACCCCCTCAAAAAAATGTATCGGCTTTAGAAAAAAGCCTCTTGAAGAGCGTAAGGAGCTTTTAAAGACATTTAGGGTATGTTTCAGGTGCTGTGCTTCTACAGAACATTTTGCAAAGGACTTTAATATGTCCATCAAGTGCACAGAGTGTGGCTCTGAAGAACATGTGCAAGCCCTCCATCCGCATGAGCCCAGCTCCAAACAACCTGCTAACTCTTCTCCTAGGTTAAACGCAAGGCGGGGAGAATACAGACCAAGTGCCTAATTCTACCATCATTTCTTCATCCTGCACTGAAGTTTGTGAAGAAGACCGCTGTGATAAGTCCTGTGCTAAAATATGCTTGGTGAACATATACCACAAGGATCAACCAGAAAAGACTCTAAAGGCGTATGCTATCAGACAATCAGAGCAATAGATCACTTGCAAAATCAGAACTGTTCTATCTATTTGAAATAAAAGGCGAAGCTCATCCTTATACCTTGGGTACCTGTAGTGTAACTACAGAGGTTTCTGGAAGAAGGCTCATGGACTCATGGTATCTTCTCTCAAAGTTAACTTGCAACTACCCCTACCTACACTTGTAGAGTGCAATCAGGTACCTGCTAACAGGGAAGAAATCGCTACTTCAGCTGCTGCTTTCCATCACCCTCACCTGAAGGTAATAGCAAACGAGATACCGCCGCTTGACCAAGAAGCTCAGATCCTTCTTCTGTTAGGAAGAGACATTCTAAGAGTTCACAAGGTAAACAGATAAGTCAGTGGACCCCCAGATGCCCCATTTGCCTAGCACACGGATCTAGGTTGGGTCATCATAGGCATTGTCTGAATAGGCAAAATGAAGAGACCTACCAACATTTCATCATTTAAGACAAATGTTCTACCAAATGGCTGAAACATTTACTTTGAGCCATGCCCACATCATTACTGGGTGAAAGAGAAAATAGCAAGCCACGGATGGCAACATGGTATCTCAGGTAACACAAGCCCTTTCTCCTGCCACAATGACGACATCAGCTCTACGGTGTTTAATGCAACCAGTAAAGGTGACATACTGGCTCCTTCAATGGAAGACAAAGAATTCATCAAGGTAATGGACAATGAGTTCTTTCAAGAGGATTCCAATAACTGGGTAGCACCCCTATCTTTTCTTCTTCCAAGAGAGAGATTGCCCAACAACTTGCAGCAGGCCATCAGTAGATTCTCCTCCTTAAAGAGAAACTTAAGCAGGAAACCAGAGGTGCAAAAGCACTTTGTGGACTTTATGCAAAATATATTTGACAGAGATCATGCAGAGCCTGAGCCCCCACTAAAGGAGGGAGAAGAATGCTGGTACCTTCCATCCTTTGGCGTGTATCACTCACACAAACCAGACCAAATCAGAGTTGTCTTTGATTCCAGTGCTCAACATGAAGGTGTTTCTCTTAACAACATGCTCCTTACGGGGCCCAACTTGAACAACAGTCTAAAAGGAGTCTTGATTTGCTTCAGACAAGAGCCTGTAGCAGTAATGGCCGACATTCAACAGATGTTTCACTGCTTCATTATCAGAGAAGACAACAGAAACTACCTCAGGTTTCTATGGCACAAAGACTGACATCAACAAGGAAGTTATAGACTATCGAATGATGGTACATGTCTTCAGTAACAGTCCTTCCCCTGCAGTGGCAACTTATGGGCTAAGGAGAACAATTTAGACTGAAGAAGAAGAATATGGATCTGATGCTCGTCAAACTTCTATGTTGACGACGCACTGAAGTCTTTTCTAACCGCTAAAGCAGCGATCTCCTCACCAGAACGCTGATGCTGTCTATAGCAAACCTTAAACTACACAAGATTATATCGAACAGCCAGGAACTTATGAGTGCCTTTCACTCTGAGGACTATGCCACTAGTCTAAAAAAACCTTGATTTAGGTACAGATGCGCCTCCTCGACAGCGAAGTCCGGGTTTGTTGTGGAACATCAAACAAGACACATTCACCTTCCAAATGTCAACTTGTGACAAACTCTTCACCAAAAAGAGGAGTCCTGTCGGTGGCGAATAGCATCTATGACCCACACGGTTTCCTTGCTCCAGTTACCATTCAAGGTAAGATTCTGCTAAGACAGTTATCTACTGAGAACATAGACTGGGATACTCCCTTACCTAGTTAGAATCAACACAAGTGGGAAAGGTGGAGATATTCTTTGAAGTCACTAGAAAAACTTTAGATCTCCCTTTGCTATGTTCCAGGTTCCATTTCAACTGTTAACCGGAGAGAAATTCATATTTTCTCCGATGCATCAGTTGAAGCTATTGCTACAGTAGCCTATTTGAAGACCTCTGAAATGAATGGAGAATCACACTGTACTTTTGTCCTAGGCAAGGCAAAACTCACTCTCAAACCTGCACATACCAAGACTTGAACTTTGTGCAGCCATGCTAGCATTAGAAATTGCCGAAGTCATACGAAGTGAAATGTAAACTAGAATTGATTCTTTCACCTTCTATACAGACAGTAGGGTAGTACTTGGTTACATATACAAGCAAACAAAACTGTTTTATGTGTACGTCAGAAACAGGGTTGAACGTACTAAGAGATTCTCTCTACCAAGTCAATGGCATCACGTTCCCACTGAACTCAACCCAGCTGACTGTGGGACCAAAGCCGTGTCATCTGCTATTCTTCAGGACAGCTTATGGCTGTCACCTCCAAGGTTTTTGTGTGAGGACTCCTACTCACCCCCTATTGACACCTCCTATGGGCTAGTAAGTCCTGAAGATAAGGAAATAAGAACTGTGAACATCTCACTCCACACTTCTGTAAATACAAAACAGAAGCTGCGGTCACACAGTTTTAAGCGTTTTTCCACTTGGTCATCTGCTGTAAGAGCTATTGCTTGCCTAATTCATATTGCTCATTGCATTGGGAAGAACTCTGCGGCAGAGTGTCATGGTTGGCACAACTGTTCTGAACACTTTACAGCAGCAGCTATTTCACACGCAGAAGAGGACATTAACCGTTGTGTGCAACAAGAGGTGTATCAGGAGGAATTCGGGAGAATCAGAAATGGAACCGAATTGTCTAAAAACTCTCTTCAATCTAAACCCTGTAGTTGACGCCAATCAGCTGCAGAGAGTTGGTGGCCGTATAACGAAATCCGACTTATGCAGCAAAGAACAAAATCCTATAATCACACCATGTCAACATCATGTTACTACTGTTCTGGTTCGTCATCACCATGGACTGGTACATCATCAAGCCCGTCAGTTTACAGAGCTCCTTGCTCTTCAGGTGCGTCAAGTGCCACAAGTTAAGAGGAAAACAGCAACAAATGGCAAGTCTTCCAGCTGATCGCCTAAGTACAGATCCACTTTTCACCTATGTTGGAGTAGATGTTTTCGGCCCATGGTCCGTCATCACTCGGAGAACTCGTGTTGAAGCTGCCAATAGTAAAAGGTGGGCTGTATTGTTTACCTGTCTCAGCATCCGAGCAATACACATAGAAGTGATCGAGTCTATGGATTCTTTTTCCTTCATCTGTGCCCTACGAAGATTCTTCTCTGTCAGAGGACTAGTTAAGCAGCTAAGATCTCACTGTGGTACCAACTTTGTTGGAGCATGCAAAGAGCTACAATTGGACAATTTCCTGGCCAACAAAGGATGTACTTGGTTGTTTAATCCTCCACATTCTCCACACATGGGAGGATCCTGGGAACGAATGATTGGAGTAGCATGAAGAATTCTTGACAACATGTGTCAGACTCACAAGTCTTTACCGCTCACCCATGATACTTTGTCAACCTTTCTTGCTGAAGTGTCTGACCTTTAGTGCCGGTATCTTCAGATCCTGATGCTCCAGTGGTCCTCACTCCAGCTTCGCTTCTTACTCAAAAGATTGGGACTGCTGTAATATCTTCAAGTGGGATCAAACCCAAGGATATCTACAGGCATCAATGGAAGCAGGTGCAGTATCTAGCCAATGTGTTGGAGGAAGGAGTAGCTTCATCACCTTCAAGATCGTAACAAATGGCAAACATCTAAGCCTAATCTTAAGTTTGGAGATCTCATCCTTCTAAAAGACAAGTAAGTTTGTCGGAATGAGTGGCCTATGGGTCTTATTACTAAAGTTATGCCCAGTGACGATAACAAGGTCCGGAAGGTAAAAGTCAAGGTAACCAAGGAAGGATCGACACAAACTTTTACTTTTGCCAGGTGAGTGACTTATGCAAGGACTAGCCATGCTGTTGGCAAGGCGGGGAGTACATTGCTGCTATCTACAGGTTCTGCTCGGAACTTTGGAATTCTTTGAAGACGTCATACGTCGGACTACATGTTCTTCAATACTGTTGAACTTATGTTTATGCTTGCTTGTTGCATGTTTTTAATTTCAGGTTCCAGGGCATTTATCAGTATTGGACTTATTGATCATATATATTAGTTTATGGTTATGAAATCTAAAGATTTCAGACGGAGAGTGTTGTGTTACACTATGTGATTTATTATTGCTCTGTGTCTTTAAGCTCTGTTCCCTTTTGTCTAACTGAACTCTCTCCCCAACCGTAGTTCTGTTTATTCTCCTCCTCTTCCTGTCTGATTCATTTGCTCAATATACCCCATGCTGTAACATCTGTCCATGTGGCTTACAACTCCAACGTTTTCTACCTAAGAATATCCATCATTAAACGGAACATTTGAAAGGATGCAAGGGATAAACAGAACACCAGGTCGTGTAAGCCCTACATGAAGCTGAAGATAAAGTTTATGGCCTTGTAGTTGAGTCAGAACAGTCAGACAACTAGCATTTTATTCAGAAGGCCAGAAATGGCAGCCCCGTACTTCTCTTGTGACAGAGTCACTTTATCTGCTTTTCTACTGCAGTACATTTATAAACAGTGAATTGGTGAACTGTTATTTATCCTCTGCCATTTAGAAACACAGCTGTAGAAACTGCCTTTGGGAGGTTGTTGTGCTCATCAATGTTTGTCAACCACGCTGTCATAGACAGTGTACAGAGCCAATCTGAGGATCTCTGTAGCATGTGATCACCGTGATCTCTCACAGAGATTCCATACAGTGCTACTGTTTTTATTGTTATTTGGAGTTTTGCAATGCGGTGCATGGAGCCAGATAGGGAACTGAGAGATTAGGCCCACTATCCTGCATTGTCAAAAAATTAAGATGGACCTGATGGGGAACTAGTCTATTAGTTCACTATCAGGCTCCACCTATCCAGTGATTCAAGTCATTTGCCAAATATGGGCATTACTATATTTGAGTAATTACATCCCCTGTATCTTCAACTCATTTAGTTATCTGCCGGGGACTTTCCCAGCTGACACCTGAATGGGACGAGGGATAGAGCCCCATGCAGCAAGCGATCACATTCATGACAGCATTCCAGCACAGTTAGACCCTACTCAGAGCCCAAGCTCACACCTGGTCTTAAATTACCGCCAGTTGCTTAACCTGTGAACTGGTGGCAATTCTATAAGAATCTGTAACTGCCATTCCGACAGGTTCTTAAAGTGGTTCTTAAAGTGGCAGTAGTCTTGTAGTCCAGCAGCAGGATGTAGACAGCAGGGTACAGGCAAGCCGGGTCAAACACAGACGGGCAGATCAGGTACAGAAGGTAAATCCGGGAGAGTAGTCAAAGTCCAAAAGCTGAGATCAGGGCAGGCAGAAAACAGAGTAGTCAAAGTCCAAAAGCCGGGATCAGGGCAGGCAGCAAACAGAGTAGTCAGGAACAGTCCAACAGGTATCAGGTAGCAAATACAAGTAACAGGGCACAAGGGGTCTTCAGGAACGCTGTAGACCGGACAGCAAGGCAGCAGTGGAACAGTCCTCTTTAAATAGCCTCTTTGGCGCCAAGTGCTGTCACAGGGCGCCGCTATTGGCGCTATTGCGCATGCGCGTACGCACTTTCGCACTATTGGCGCTATTGCGTATGCGCGTACGCACGTTAGCGCTTTTGGCGCTATTGGCGCTATTGCGCGCGAGCGCCGGATGGCGCTTCTGTGCACAGGCATTCCTTTAAACTTTAGTTTGCTGGGATATTTGCAAGAGGGCTTTTCCTGACAATATCCTGTGATCTAGCCATTCTACCCTTCAGAGGGAAATGTCAGGGGTCCATTCATTGAGGTGAGCTGCTAGGAATATCACCGGTGGAGGTTGTCACATGATCACCTTGAGTCTCGTCTATAGAAGCAATACTTTGAACACTCTGTGGTTCTTGTGCGTTTTTATTATTTATTTCATTATGAACTTTATGATTTACATGCAATCTTTTATGGTTCTATGTTTTTTTTGCGCTGCACTGCTTTTTTAAATTTATTTCTTAGTAATGGAGTCACAGACTTTATATTCACATAGCTGACACCAATGATCGATGTTTTTTTACTTGGAATTGAGCTTTAATTCATGTAGATGTCCTCTAAATAGAAATATCAAACTTTTCTCACAAAACCTGATCCATTAGATGAAAATCATCTACTCAGAACACCCCAGCAAAAAAAAAAAGTCAGTAATCTCCCTTTGAAGATTCAGGTCAAACAGTCCAAGGCTGACCCCATTCCGCTGCATCACTCTAATATGAGATCTGTCCAACTTTCTTCTGAAGGCATGCCCCTATTAATAACCAAAAACTTGGGACCATCATAGCAAAACTGGCACTGACATTCCAATAAAAATGTTAATTAAACAGCTATAGCCATAGTAACCAACTTTCCTAATACAATATACAACAAAATGAAGCTGATAGAGAAGTGTGCTTTTTGTGTTCTGTATACTATGGAGAACAGAGTCCTGGCTACGTGACAGATGGCTTCTCCCATGAGCAAACAAAGATTTTAAGCCCAGCACCTCTGTTCTGTTAATGGCATCATTACAGAGTATGCTAACAAGAGAAAGGATAAAGGACTTTCCATTGTACAAGCAAACATGAAAGAAAGTGACAGTACACATTACACGGGTCTACTTTTAAATCTTGGATGGCCATAACCTGAGAGTTTGAACCTGTATCAGACTTTACTAACACGGACTCTGCTTTTTGAAGAACATTTAAATAAAAGGATCGACCATCACAACACAATGCCAGGAGTGAATGTTTAGTGTATACAGAAAATAAATAACAGATTAGAAAGAAGCCCTAAGGAAAACAATTTTCATTTTTTTAACTGACTTTTCTGTTAAATCCACACTTTTTTCCTAAAGTGAGTGGAAAATAATTTATTACAGGCTCTGCCTAATCTGACGAAGAACTCTTGTGAAATTTTGTTCTGGGGGGTGTACCAACGTCATGAGGAACCGAGCTACTAGCGGATGCACCTCCATGAATTTTACAGGCCTGGTCATGATGCCACAGGGAGTAATGAAAGAGGATTGTTACACTAGGGATGAGCCGACAGTTCAGACTGAACTTTGTTCATTTGGGCGTTCTTGTGAACCCCCTATGCGGAGGGAGCTGAAAATCATATATACAGTAGAAGTGACGTCTATATATGACAGTTTCCTGCTGTCACTGCTTCTTATGGAAGCTTGCACACTCCACGGCCCTAGGAAACACTAACACCGAGAATGCCCAACATTAAAAGTGGAATATAGATTATCTGAATAACCACAAACTGTAAAAGCCATTTCATTTATTTTTAATAGTCAAAGCAAACTCACCAATCCATCCATGTCTCCATTCTTTATTTTGTTGAGAAATCAAAGCAATGGAGCAAGAATAGCAATGACATCACTGACCAAACATGGCTCAGATCGAACCCAGGGCAGTTTCACTTATCCCTACTAACTACAGGAACAAGGTAAAGGAAAAACAGATAAATGCTGAGACATGCTTTAGAAGTGAAGAGGGAAGATTATTGGTAATGTGGGTAATGCTTGCACATACACTTTAAAAGTCATTAATCAGAACAGCTATGATATAGAGATGACCACTAAAAGGAGCATTTATAAATCAGTATATGCAACAATAATCAAAATATGAAACAAAAAGCAAGTCAAATTTGACTAATTTTAAGTGACTTATGATAAGAATCCAAAAGGTGTACTTCTAGAAAATGTAAAACAACCAAGCATAAAAATACTCAATTGTATCAACTGATACTGCCATATCTCGGAGGAACAATAGTATTTGGTTGGGTATATCCATTCTAGATGTGGACTCTTCTCCAACGATTAATTAGCTAAGACCCTTTGCACAGATTCCCCACAGACCTATGAATGGTTGCCAGTCTGACACTAACTGGTTAGATAAAGGTGGCCCTAGATCAAAATTTGGATTATTAGGCAGGGACCTGAACCAGTGTGTGGGCTCCCTGACCCGACAGAAGTTGATTGTTTAATTGACTTCTCTCAAAAAGATATGTTGGAAAATCTCCCAGGGACCAGCAAAATTTTGATTAGTCTGTGGGCTCTCCGGCCTGACAGACGTTGATTGTTGTAATTGACTTCTGTCAAAGGCATACGTTGGAAAATATTCCAGAGACCGGCTGAATGTCGATCAGTGTGTGTGCTCCCCAGCCCATCAGAAGTTGATTGCTTAAATTGACTTTTTTCAAGGGGACATGTTGCAAAATTTTTCATCGATCAGCAGCTGTTATCAGTGTATTCTGACAGATTCCCACCATCCATTTCAGTTGTGTGGATGGGGGAAGCTCATTCCAGCTGGCAGAACAAAAAAAAAAACATAAAAACAAAAACTAAAAACAGTGTATGGCCATCCTTAAGCCTTGTACGCACTACTAGTTTTTTTCATTAAACCCGGGGGCTGAATGGAAAAAAACCTGACAGCTCAAGAGGAGCCGCTGAACTATGTTACTATGTGATGTTAGTACATCAATCCCCCCATCAATCCCCCCTGCTAAGCTATTGTGTTCTGACACAATATTGTGTTCTGACACCCCCCTTGGCAGAGCACTATGGCTGAGAACTCATCGGGAGCCAATTGGCAGACCTTTTTTGGTCATGCCCCTTCTGTCGGACCAGCTGCAGTACACACGGGCAGAATGCCGTCCAGTTTCTATCGAACCAGCCAATGCCGTCCCACATTCAGGCCATGTGCACTAGGCTTTAGTCAGAGCAGTGGCTACCCAGCCACTATTCTCCTTCCCTCTGTATGGCTTTATTCAATGATTCAGCGATAGAGAGGGAGCTTTACTTAAAAACTGGTGCCCACAGAATCTGGTGCAGTTGTGCATAGTAACTAATCAGCTTGTTCAATTAAGCTTTGAAGATAGAACCTAAAAGCTGATTGGTTACTATGCACAGCTGCACCAGTTTTAGTAAATCTACCCCAGAGTGTCTGTAAGAAGACAACTTATAGCGCTGTAGAAAACCGATAGGGGTTGATTTACTAAAACTGGAGTGTACAAAGTCTGGTGCAGCTATGCATGGTAGTCAATCAGCTTCTAACTTCAGCTTGTTCAATTAAGCTTTGACAATAAAACAAACAAACAAAAAACCTAGAAGCGGATTGGTGTCTATGTAGAGTTGCACCATATTTTGTACTCTCCAGTTTTAGTAAATAAATCCCATAGTGTTCTAAGAATCCTATGTCCTGTTGAAATCCTGTATTGAGAGTTTAAAAAGTTACTATAAATTATATAGATAAAATATATTACATCCATATATAGATTATATAAATATAAATTATATTATTATAGTACCACATTTTTCTGATACTGTTCTGCCTTTTTGGATTTGGCTGTGTTTTGGGATGTTATAAATAACAGTTCTCTATTTTTCCCAGTTACAGAACACAATACTCTTTTAGCCATGAGCGCTGAATACATTTGCCCTTTAGAAACTGATTCAACAGTTAAATATTCTACCACTTGAAAACGTGACACTTTTACTCTGGAAAAGTAGTTTAATATAGACAATTGGATTGACTTTGAGTATAAACAGTTTTATTAGTCATTCTTCCCATGTTGTACATCCAATATACTACTAATATTATCTCACAACAAAAGAGAGAAAATTTCCAAAAGTGGAAATAATTGACAGAAAAATTTAGACAGTATATAAAAGATAAACCATTTTTTAAAACCATCTGTACATCTTTGCAGATCAGCGAGATCTATATAACTGAAATTCGTGTATACACTTTCTCTATAAAAACAAAAGAACCCTGTAAAATAAATGTGATATCATAACCAGACATGGTATGGAAAGTATACCGAAGACTGAGAGTGGATTTAGTAACAGCAAATAGACTGTGTACTTTGCAAATGCAGTTGCACTCATTTTCCCCAGAGCTTAGCAAAGGTGGTAAAGCTTCACTTTGTAAAGAAGACTCAATCAGGTGCAAGGAAAAAAAAAAAAGAAAAAAGAAAAAAAAGTGCTTTATCTTGATTAGAGTTTGAACACTGCTGATTGGCATTCTCAATTCCTTGGATATCTTTTTATATCCCTTTCCTGTTTTATACTGTTCAACTACCTTTTCCCGCAGATCCTTTGACAATTCTTTTGCTTTCCCCATGACTCAGAATACAGAAACGTCAGTGCAGCACTGGATGAAAGATGCAAGGGGTCTGTCAGGAGTCCAGAAACTCATTGACCTTTTATACCGAATCAGACAATTATATGGAACATGTTGAATGACAGTAAGCTGGACAAGGTACGAGTACCCCCGCCCCTCCAAAAAACGGGAAACACAAGGCCAAGCCAAAATGGTGCCGCAAGAGGGGAGGAAAAAGACCAGGAGACGAGGCAGGAAGAGAAGGAGGAGGGGGGCCTACTCCCTCGGACCTCAGACCTCAGACACGGAAGAATTGATCAATGTCATCAATATCTCACGAGTCCTCACTCCCACGGAAAAAACTCTCATGTCAAAAGGTTTGAACTTTTGTCCATCTCAGCACTTCAATATTTTTGGGACACTGTTAGATATAAATAGATTTATAAGAAATATTACCATTTAAAAGACATTATCTGTCGTCTGAGGAAAACATTGTTGATACAATAATGTACCAGAATGTTTTTCTTTTCAGGAGCACTGCTCACTTATGGATCTCACAGATCTAGCTGCAGAAAGTGATGATAATGGTCTAACAGGAGATGTTGTCAATGAGACTATCCGAAGGGTAAATATAAAAAATAATTCCGATTTTTATCCAATTAACACACGTACCATGTGAATGGATAGGTTCCGGAAATGCGTAGAAAGATCTGGTACAGTTGACTACTACTACCCATATCACTGGTGCCCATTTTGATAATCTTACCATAGATGATAGGTCTGCTTTACGCGATTTACAGGATGATTCTTCTATAGTGATTAGGAACTCCGACAAGGGTGGTCTGGTAGTTGTTATGGACGCCAGTGTTTATCGGGAGGAGGCAATTAGACAGCTTTCAGACCACAACATGTATATGAAATTACGGGGGACCCCATTAGGACATTCAGGGGTGTTTTTATATAACTTGCTTCAAAAAGGTGCAGATTTGGGTGTTTTTAGCATCAAGGAAGCAGAATCCCCTATTCCAAAGTGTCCTATCATACCTACATTTCACCATCTTCCTAAAACACACAATGGGATTAGACCCCCTGTATGGTAGACCTATTGTTGCTGGAATTAATTCATTGAATGAGAAATTGAGGCAGTGGCAGTGGCAGGAGTACATTTGGGTGACATGTGATGTCAGTAGCTTGTACTCTAGTATTCCACATCACCTTGCAATGCAAGCTGTGTCTTTCTATTTAGAGCATTCTACTGCTTTACCTTTAGCTCAACGTTTGTTAATTTTAGAAGTTTTGGATTACCTGTTGATGCATTAATACTTTATTTTTGACGGTACATTCTATATCCATTATATAATATATATTATTATACAGAATTTATATAGCGCCGACAGTTTACGCAGCGATTTACAACATTAGTGCAGACATATATACACATATATATATATATATACACACACACACACAGTCTCGTATAACATTATATATATATATATATATATATATATATATATATATATATATATATATATATATATATATATACATACATACATACACACACAGACTCTGCATCCAGTGTAGTCTATATCTACAGTGCATTCGGTGGTGTACTGTTTCTAATACGCTTCAGGCGGTGTACACAGTATCTAATACAGTGTGTACAGTTTCTACTACACATCTGGTGGTGTACACAGTATCTAATACAGTGTGTACAGTTTTTACTACACATCTGGTGGTGTACACAATACAGTGCAGCTGTAATACAATTTCTAATACAGTGCAGGCAGTGTACACAGTATCTAATACAGTGTGTACAGTTTATACTACTTTTCTGGTGGTGTACACAGTATCTAATACAGTGTGTACAGTTTCTAATACACTTCAGAAGGTGTACACAGTATCTAATACATTGTAGTGTGGTGTTGCAAAACAAAAAATACATCATGTCCAGAAGGCCACCAAGGAGAGGCAGATGCTCACAGGCCACTAAAAGAGGACAGGCAGCCTCTGTGTCTACAGTCAACAGTGGTGGTCTTGAACATGGTGCATCCTCTGCAGATGGCCGTGGGGCACGCTTGTCCTTTTTTTCTGCTGCTGGCCGTGTTATTGAGCCACAACATGCAGAAGAGTTGGTGGAGTGAATAACAAAGCCGTCCTCATCCTCTGTCACCTAGGCTCAGAGTAGTCTGATTTCCAACGCAGCTGACAAAGCAGCCTATTCCACCGGCTCCTTGTCCACAGTCACTCCTTCCGTTGCCCCACCATCATGCACAGAGGAGTCCCCAGAATTATTCGACCACAGCGTCGGGTACATGCTGCTGGAGGATGCGCAGCAATTTGAAGGCTCCAATGTTGGTTCCCAGTTGAGGAAGGGAGTAACGTGAGCCTAGAGAGAGGGGGTGCCACAGAAGGACAAGAAACTGGCAGTCATGTTCCCGCAGCTGCAGCATACTACCAAGTTTGCTCCAGTGACGAGGAGGGAGGGGAGGATGTCACTGACTGTACTTGGGTGCCTGAGAGAAGAGAGGAGGAGGAGGCACAACTCCAATGAGGCAGGATGTCTTCTAGGGGGTAGCCACCCTATTGCATCACACCGCAGAGCTCCGCAGGTGCAGGGCGCTGTTGACTCCCCACTGACTTTTAAAAGTTCCTTGGTGTGGGCCTTTTTTACACGTGTGCAGGAGATCGCACCATTGCCGTTTGCCTATGTCTGAAGCAGATCAAGCGTGGCCAGACCAGCAGCTGCTTGGGCACCACATGCTTGACCAGACATATGACGACCTGCCATGCAGTCCGTTGGCAACAGCACCTGAAAGACCCACGTCAAAGAAAAAAGACAGACTTCTCCTTGCTCCTTATCTGGGATCTCCAAACCCTACTATACCTCCAGTCCTCTCAAAAATCCCACACTGAGAGGAATGAAGGTATAGCAATAGGTGTCCCAAGTACTTGCAGCCAATCTGCTAGCAGTACACCACCAATTGATTTTAGCAGGCAAATTTCCCTACCCCAGTTGCTGAACCATAAAAAGAAATTCGGTCCCAGCCATCCACATGCTCAGCGTCTAAATGCTAGCTTGGCCAAATTGCTAGCACTGCAACTGCTGCCTTTTCAGGTGGTAGATTCTGCCCCCTTTCCTGAATTTGTGAAATGTGCTTTACCTCAGTGGCAGGTTCCAAAACAACATTTCTTTTCATGGAAGGCCATTCCGGCTCTCTACCGGCATGTGGAAGGCAATGTTTTGGCCTCATTGGACAGGGCGGTCCAGCAGGCATGGGCAGGGATGTTATTTTTCCTTCACTGGGTAACTCTGCTGGGAAGGATGCAGGACTGGGTTCAGTGTTGTTGGAGCTTGTTCCGCCACCACGCCTACAAAATGCTAGTGGTGATTCTGTCACAGCTCTCTCCTCCACCCCCTCCTCTTCTTCTTCCTCTGTGGCCTCTTCTGCAGATTTGTCCTCTGAATCAGCGGTGCTCTGTAAGAGTTTAAGGGGCTATGCAAGCAGTCAGGCTAAAAGATGCCATGCGGTGCTTGAGTTGGTCTGCCTATGGGACAGGAGTCACACTGGGGTAGGGATTCTGTCAGTCTTGCAGGGGCAGGCTCAGAGGTGGTTGAAGCCACGCCAGCTTCAGCCAGGAATGGTTGTATGTGACAATGGCACCGAGCTTCTCTACACCCTCTGACAGGGACACTTAACCCATGTCCCATGTTTGGCACACGTCCTGAATTTGGTGGTGCAGCGGTTCTTAAGCAGGTACCCAGGCTTACAGGATCTCCTGAGGCAGGCCAGAAAAGACTGTGGTCATTTCCGCCGTTCATACAATGCCAGTACTCGGCTGGCTGACATTCAAAGGGAATGCAACCTGCCCACCAACCGCCTCATTTGTGACATGCCCACAAGGTGGAACTCAATGCTGGAAATGCTACAGCAGCTGCACACACGGGCCATCAATGAGTACCTGTGCGAGTATGGCACCAGGACAGGGTCAGGGGAGCTTGGCTTCTGTTCCCCACACCAGTGGCTACTGATCAAGGATGCAGGCTCTGTCCTGTCACCATTTGAGGAGGCCACAAGGATGGTGAGCAGCGACAATGCATGCACCAGTGACACTGTGCCTCTAGTCTTCCTGCTGAAGCACATGCTTCGTGGAATCATGGGCAGGGCACTTGAGGCAGAACAGCGGGAGGAAGAGGAGGACTTCCTTTCCTCTCAAGGCCCCCTTTATCCAGATAGCATTCCTGCGGGCCCGTGTCAACATGGATGTAGAAGGATAACACTTAGCAGCAGTCTGCAAGGGATGGTTTTCAGTCCCCAAAAACGCAAGGAGTTGTACATGGCTGGGAGGAGGTAGTTACGGATCATGTAATCCAAAGTGACCCAGAGGACTCAGAATCGAATGCCTCTGCAAACGCTGCATGGCCTCCCTGATTCTGCAAAGCCTGCAAATGGACCCTAGGATTCGTGGTATCAAGGAAAGGAATCATTACTCTTCTTGATCCACGTTACAAGGGTAAGGTTGCAGAACTCATCCTGCCTTTGCAGAGGATGAAACCTCTTTAGGAGGCCTTGAGGAAAGGTTTGTACAATGCATTTCCAGACCCTGGGAGGTTACCCTTTCCTGGTGCTGGACAACGTGTTGCTGAGGCTTCATTTAGTCTGAGGAAGAGCAGTGGAGAAGGTGGCTGGCTGACCGATGCCTTTAAACAATTTTCCAGTCCTCAGCACCAAGGTCTGATCGGTTCAAGCAACCATCACCAGCATCTGTATTACATGGTGCAGAAATATCTAGGGGCAAGAGCAGACTTGGAGACCTTGCCAACAGAGCATCCACTGGGTTACTGGGTCTTGAGGATGGCCCACTGGCCAGAACTTGCTTTCCCTCTTTCCCATGTTTATAACAGTGCCACAGCCAAATTACTTTCCTTTAGAAATGTCATTTGGCTGTGGCACTGTTATAAACATGGGAAAGAGGGAAAGATGCGCTACTTACAGGCATATTAAGATATTAAGATATTCTGTAAAAAAACACTTAAAAAATATTTGGGTTTAATGCCACTTTAAAAATCTAGACGTCATTTTATCACTGATACATTTTTATACGTTTTGTTCTAATGATTCAAGTTTTCAAATGTAGCACTGTCTGTACTGTCAACAGCAACCCGATTATCATCAATGGTTGTAATATAAATTAGATTGATGGCTCTGGTTACGGTTATAGCCAATAAAGGGTTCAGCTTTTAGTAAATTAGCGCAACCTTTTTTTTTGTATTTAAAAACCCTGTTAATGAAAGTGCTTTTATTGGCCACTGATGGACTTCAGCAGAAACAGGTTTGACCGAAAGCACCACAAACCACAAATTACAGGTTGATTTATATTTAAAAAAAAAGAGGCATTCGTAATATTAACCAATAGTGTTCTTCTGAAAATTAGCTATTTAAAATGATAAAGAGAAGCAATATCTTCTCAACACAGCTAACTTCCTGTCTAGGAATCCGGGAAAAAAAAAAACATGTTACTTTTCATGTTCCCATGACGTGCTCCTTTAAATTTATGAAGCCCTTTACTGCTTTGCACGTACCCAGTCCTGAACTGCAAGATGAAATGTACATGTTACTGCTGGGTGGTCCAAGGCACAATACATACAATAATTACATGATATGCAGAACCTAAGCGAAGTGTGTATAAAGCTTGCCTGGTGTCAAACTAGTGGGTGTTCTGCTCAATTAGACATAATAGTTTTACGTAAAATTTCTTCAGTTGAATATCACACAATGACATTTTAAGCACACATCTTGACGCAAATGAACCAGGGAAAAAATAAAATCTAAATTACATAAGTAAACCTGTCACCAACACAGACTGAGCATATGGGGAGAACTGCATAAGCAGAGGTTAAATTTCAGTAAAACCATGTGTTAGGACTATAAAAACAAAGAAATCCACAATAGAAGTTAGATTTAAATTAGAACCAAGTCAAAAAAAAAAATTCACTCTGAATAGAGTAATGGAAGGTTATAACTCCTGTCTGGATTTTGTGTCCCATTGAGGGGGATTTCCTTTCACTTCCTGTCCCATAGCCAGGAATATAATACAATTGCTAGCTAAGCTGGAGTATGTAAATTGTGCCCACATCCCTAAATTATATAGAACAAAGGAACCCCCTTAAGTGGGACTGTACTGGGCATACAATTGGATGAAAACTGTGTTTATAAAAGTAACAAAACTTTATTTATACAATGTTGTGTTTTAGAGCCAGCAGTCATTCCATCATGTAACTTTGATATATGGTATATACTGTTTATGTATCAACCGCACCAATGCTTTTAGCTTCCTTTGTACTTTGTCTAATTTTGTATAAATAAAGTTTTGTTACTTTTATAAACACAGTTTTCATCTGATTGTCTGCCCAGTACTGTTCCTTTCATTTTTTTTTTTAATCATTTTTATTGTTATCTCAGGGAATGTAAGGTTTAGCCCCCTGATTGCCCGGCGGTGATATAACTTAGGTTTTAGGGTCAGATAGGGTCTGCGTCGCCCCGAGGCAGCGTCAAGGTTATAGCCAGTAGCGATAACACCCATGCACGCAGCATACACCTCCCTTAGTGGTATAGTATCTGAACGGATCAATATCTGATCCGATCAGATTTATACTAGCGTCCCCAGCAGTTTAGGGTTCCCAAAAACGCAGTGTTAGCGGGATCAGCCCAGATACCTGCTAGCACCTGCGTTTTGCCCCTCCACCAGGGCCAGCCCAGCCCACCCAAGTGGAGTATTGATCGATCACTGTCACTTACAAAACACTAAACGCATAACTGCAGCGTTCGCAGAGTCAGGCCTGGTCCCTGTGATCGCTAACAGTTTTTTTGGTAGCGTTTTGGTGAACTGGCAAGCACCAGCGGCCTAGTACACCCCGGTCGTAGTCAAACCAGCACTGCAGTAACACTTGGTGACGTGGCGAGTCCCATAAGTGCAGTTCAAGCTGGTGAGGTGGCAAGCACAAGTAGTGTCCCTCTGCCACCAAGAAGAAGACAAACACAGGCCCGTCGTGCCCATAGTGCCCTTCCTGCAGCATTCGCCAATCCGAATTGGGAACCCACCACTTCTGCAGCACCCGTACTTCCCCCATTCACATCCCCAACCAAATGCAGTCAGCTGCATGAGAGGCATTTTCTTTATGTCCTCCCGAGTACCCCTACCCAACGAACCCCCCCAAAAAAGATGTCGTGTCTGCAGCAAGCGCGGATATAGGCTTGACGCCCGCTATTATTGTCCCTCCTGTCCTGACAATCCCGGTCTTTGCATTGGTGATATTCTGAACGCTACCATACACTAGTTGAGTATTAGCGTACAGCATTGCACAGACTAGGCACACTAACACAGGGTCTCCCAAGATGCCATCGCATTTTGAGAGACCCGAATATGGAACCGGTTACAGTTATAAAAGTTACAGTTACAAAAAAAAGTGTAAAAAAAAATATGTATATATATATATATATATATATATATATATATATATATATATATATATATATATATATATATATATATATATATATATATAAAAAAAAAGTTGTTTTATTGTTCTCTCTATTGTTCTGCTCTTTTTTGCTGTATTCTATTCTGCAATATTTTATTGTTATTATGTGTTATCATGTTTGCTTTTCAGGTATGCAATTTTTTATACTTTACTGTTTACTGTGTTTTATTCTTAACCTTTTTTTTTCTTCAGGTATGCCATTCACGACTTTGAGTGGTTATACCAGAATGATGCCTGCAGGCTTAGGTATCATCTTGGTATCATTCTTTTCAGCCAGCGGTCAGCTTTCATATAAAAGCAATCCTAGCGTCTAATTAGCCTCTAGACTGTTTTTACAATCAGTGGGAGGGAATGCCCCCCCCCCCCGTCTTCCATGTTTTTCTCTAGCGCTCCTGTCTCAACAGGGAACCTGAGAATGCAGCCGGTGATACAGCCAGCTGACCATAGAGCTGATCAGAGACCAGAGTGGCTCCAAACATCTCTATGGCCTAGGAAACCGGAAGCTACGAGCATTTCATGGCTTAGATTTCGCCGGATGTAAACAGCGCCATTGGGAAATTGGGAAAGCATTTTATCACACCGATCTTGGTGTGGTCAGATGCTTTGAGGGCAGAGGAGAGATCTAGGGTCTAATAGACCCCAATTTAAAAAAAAAAAAGAGTACCTGTCACTACCTATTGCTATCATAGGGGATATTTACATTCCCTGAGATAACAATAAAAATGATTTAAAAAAAAAAATGAAAGGAACATTTTAAAAATAACATAAAAAAGCAAAAAAAAAAAAAAAAAAAAAAAAAAAAGCACCCCTGTCCCCCCCTTGCTCTCGCGCAAAGGCGAACGCAAGCGTCGGTCTGGCGTCAAATGTAAACAGCAATTGCACCATGCATGATCGAGGGCAGTAATTTTAGCAGTAGACCTCCTCTGTGAATCTAAAGTGGTAACCTGTAAAGGCTTTTAAAAATGTATTTAGTTTGTCGCCACTACACGTTTGTGCGCAATTTTAAAGCATGTCATGTTTGGTATCCATGTACTCGACCTAAGATCATCTTTTTTATTTCGTCAAACATTTGGGCAATATAGTGTGTTTTAGTGCATTAAAATTGAAAAAAGTGCGTTTTTTCCCAAAAAAATGCGTTTGAAAAATCGCTGCGCAAATACTGTGTGAAAAAAAAATGAAACACCCACCATTTTAATCTGTAGGGCATTTGCTTTAAAAAAATATATAATGTTTGGGGGTTCAAAGTAATTTTCTTGCAAAAAAAAATAATTTTTTCATGTAAACAAAAAGTGTCAGAAAGGGCTTTGTCTTCAAGTGGTTAGAAGAGTGGGTGATGTGTGACATAAGCGTCTAAATGTTGTGCATAAAATGCCAGGACAGTTCAAAACCCACCCAAATGACCCCATTTTGGAAAGTAGACACCCCAAGCTATTTGCTGAGAGGCATGTCGAGTCCATGGAATATTTTATATTGTGACACAAGTTGCGGGAAAAAGACACATTTTTTTTTTTTTTGCACAAAGTTGTCACTAAATGATGTATTGCTCAAACATGCCATGGGAATATGTGAAATTACACCCCAAAATACATTCTGTTGCTTCTCCTGAGTAGGGGACCCCGAAAATCAAGCAGCGCCTTCAGGCTTTCTAAGGGCGTAAATTTTTGATTTCACTCTTCACTGCCTATCACAGTTTCGGAGGCCATGGAATGCCCAGGTGGCACAAACCCCCCCCCCCCCCCCCCAAAATGACCCTATTTTGGAAAGTAGACACAAAAATTGGGTCATTTGGGGGGGTTTTGTGCCATCTTGGCATTTTATGGCCTTCAAAACTGTGATAAGTAGTGAGGAGTGAAATCAAAAATTTACGCCCCTAGAAATCCTGAAGGTGGTACGCGGCTAGGCTCCCAAAAAGTCCCACACATGTGGTATCCCCGTACTCAGGAGAATCAGCAGAATGTATTTTGGGGTGCAATTCCACATATGCCCATGGCCTGTGTGAGCAATATATCATTTAGTGACAACTTTTTGTAATTTTTTTTTTTTTGTCATTATTCAATCACTTGGGACAAAAAAAATAATATTCAATGGGCTCAACATGCCTCTCAGCAATTTCCTTGGGGTGTCTACTTTCCAAAATGGGGTCATTTGGGGGGGTTTTGTACTGCCCTGCCATTTTAGCATCTCAAGAAATGACATAGGCAGTCATAAACTAAAAGCTGTGTAAATTCCAGAAAATGTACCCTAGTTTGTAGACGCTATAACTTTTGCGGAAACCAATAAATATACGCTTATTGAGTTTATTGGATTTTTTTTTTAACAACAAAAAGTAGAAAATATTTTTTTTTCAAAATTTTCGGTCTTTTTCCGTTTATAGCGCAAAAAATAAAAACCGCCGAGGTGATCAAATACCATCAAAAGAAAGCTCTATTTGTGGGAAGAAAAGGACGCAAATTTCGTTTGGGTACAGCATTGCATGACCGCGCAATTAGCAGTTAAAGCGACACAGTGCCAAATTGTAAAAAGTGCTCTGGTCAGGAAGGGGGTAAATCCTTCCGGGGCTGAAGTGGTTAAGGTGTTCTATTTGGTTTCTACACTCCAGTCCGAAAGAAAGTGGCAAGTAGGATCCATCTGTTGTGTTCTAACAATAGAATGTATATGTACAGGGAAAAAAATCAGATTTTTGGAAACTCACCGAATAACCCTCAGTTTTTTTCTGACACCACTTGAGCAAAGCATTTCTTTTGGAGCCTCCATATTCTCTAGCTAAGGCAGCTAAGGGATCTTTCCTTTCCACACTGTAAAACAGGTAAGGTAACATACTTTGGTTAGGTATTAATACAATAATTACAAGTCTCCACATTACTCCAAATTGCACTATGTGCAGTTAATGAGGTAGTACATCAAGCACACACTACAATATGAGCCCAATGCTGAGCCCCGTTCAGAAATATTTGATACAACACCATTGTATTGATTATTATCACACCACAGACAGTTTATTAAACAATTGCTGTGCGAATGTGTCTACATTTGAAAAGCCATTACGAAGAATCCCTGTAGTTTGTCTATGTTTATTTCCCAAAATCATCAGGTCCATCTAGTGGACATAATACAGTATTTTCCTGAAATCACACAATCAGGAAAATATAGTATTAGGCCACTACATGGGGCTTGACAGCCATAGGAAATAGACATATTACAGGAACTAATCGTGGCAGCTGTGTGAATGTGTCAGTAACTTTTTTATAAAATGACCCCATAGTGATCAGTGCTTAAAAAAGGTTTCACATAGCTCCCACCTGTCCCTGATTTTGAGGTACTGTCCGTGATTTGGAACAAAGTCCCTGTGTCCCTCTTTCCTCCTCATTTGTCCCTCATTTTGGTCTGACCTATATAGTTGTATAAAAAATTTATTTTTTATCTTTCAAAAAGTGTTTCCCAGAGCTAAACCTTTCATCCAATTGCTAAATTGCTGCATTTGTAAATGCCATCAGCCAGTGTAAAGGAATAGTAGTGGTAAAAAAAAAAAAAAAACGCATTTGTGGGTTTAACTAATTATATTTTTGTATAATTCTCCTTTAAGGGGGCATGGCGGGGGGTGTAATGCCTATATACTTTTGGTAATGGGTGTCCCTCGTTCCCACCTCAAAAAGTTGGGATGTATAGCATTTGCACTTATTAATGTTATTTTACATAAGGTTTTTCATAAGGTTTTATTTTTTTTATTTTTTTTTGTATTTTATTGCCATCACATTTGGATGAGTTCTATTTTTAGGGCCCTAAACTGTTTTGACTAAAGTTTAACACGTAACCATAATAAAAATTACCAATAAAATTATACAGCTCATGTATTGCACTCTCTGTGGGCGACGCAGGAGCAGAGTGATAAAATTTGATGGAAAATATCAGTATTTTTTAATACTTTTTCTTTTTTGCTTAAAAATTCCTGTCCCAGCGAGTCCTGTTCTCATTTCTTGTCCCGTATCACAGAAGGAAAATGAGACCTCATCTCCCCAGTAATCATAACCCTTTCGCCTCTATTTAAAACAAGCAAGTTCTAAATGAAGATGAGATTTAAGATGACAAATAAAAGATGCATTAAAACATTAAAATCAATAAATACATCCCATAAAGTTAGGCCTCTTTAACACGATTGGCCAGTTCAGATCCGCCTGTTCGTTTCTCAGGTGGATCTGAGTGGGCCACCCATTGACTTCTATGGGCAGGCGGATGTCAGCGGAGATGTGTCCGCTGACGCCCACCTGCCATCTGATCCGACAAGATCAGCTCAAAACAGATGGATGGCGATATGTTCGCCATCAGTCCAGCGGATTGGATCGGATAAAAACGGACATGCCGTTTTCACTTGATCTCCCCATAAAGAACAGCGGGGCTCTGACAGGTCCATCTCTGCACAGTGAGCGGAGATGGACCTGTCATCCGCCTGCTCAGCGGGGATCAATGGAGCGATCCCCTGCTGAGTTAGTCCAGATCTGTGTGAAAGGGGCCTTATTCTGCTAGTTTGAGTCCTGTTGTGCATGGTAGTATAAATGGCTAATATAAAGATTCTTCCAGGCACTTACAATAGCAGCATTTGATACAGCCTGTGATACTATTTTAGTTCCTCTCTGTGTTCCTCTCTTCCTCTCTCTCTTGACCCCATCCAAAGTGAAAGTGGCAGAATGTAGAGGAGATTGCCTGGGGAGTTGCATCATTTTAGACTGGCACGCCGACTGTCACCTCCACCCAAAACAAAAATACATTTGAGTATTCTTCTTTGGATCATCCCTTAAACTGATATTTTACATTAAGGCCTCATGCACACTGAGCATTAAAAACGCATTTTTTTCCCTGCCTCTAAAGGCCCCTTCATGTTAGCCTGTGTGTCTATGCACACATAGGCGATTAGTGCCAGTACACCCTTGTGTAGTGCGAGAACTGCTTGCGAATTTAAACAGGAATCACATCGCATTCCTGTTCAAAGCACATGCGACTCTTCAGCAGTGCAATTTGAATCATTATTCTGTATGGCCCCAATTGCACCGCATCAAAATTGTGCAGGACCCTTTTTTTGAGTACACCAGAATCAGATTGCATGGGTGTTCACAACCATGCGATCCAATTCTGAAAATCGCACTGCGTTCTGTGAACCTACACACCTGGAAGGGTTCACATGAATGGGGTGCAATTTGGATGTTGCGTGGAATCTGCACAGAATTTGCTGCAAATTCCGTAAAGCGTCAGTGTGAACCGGTACTTAGAAGCAGACAAAAACTCACTGCCAGCACGTCTAGGAGCAGCAGCATTTTGACAGAAAAAACGCTTGACATCTAAGCCCTCGTTCACATTGAATGGAGCTTTGAAATCATGCGACTTCAAAGCCGCATCTCAGGGCAACTTCAGGTTGCGACTTTGTGCAGCTTCATGCATAGATCTCTATTCAAATTGCACCTGAAAATTGACAAAAGTAGTGCAGGAACTACTTTTTCAAATAGATGCGGCGCTGCAAAGTCGATTCCAACATGGCCATTGCCAACAATAGGGTGCAACTTATGTGATTTAACCAAATCGCATGACAAGTCACTCCAATGTGAACGAGGTGTGAAGTTATTATTCTGGACAAAGAAATGGTTTAACACTCAAGCCCTTGATGCACCTAAAAGGCGTCTAGATGTATTTATACACATGCGGGGTTTTTTTGCCAAAATAATGCTGCCAAGAGAAAAGGCGTTTAGGAGAGCTGGGATAACAGCCTGTGTGCATGCGGTCTAAAGATTGTTTATCATTATCAGAATTGTCTGCGCATATTAAAAATTCAAACTGACATTCTGGAAAGTGCTAAAATCAAGTCTATGGATTGACAGTTGTCTCCTAACCCCATAACTGCCTGAGGTGTTTATAATATATTGCAAAGTCTTCTAACGTCTTAATACATATTAATTTTCTCAGCAGGCACAAAAACTAGCATTTTCCTTGGGCAGGCATTAATAAAGATTCGATTAGATATTAGCCTGAATGAGGCACTGACTGATCTAATTATAAGGAGACATAGATAAAATGATCTTTTCAGAAAGCATTATCTTGTCTTCTGTGAAAGCTGAAAAGGAGTGAAAAAAAAAAAAAAAAAAGATAAGAAAATAAAAAACAGCCCGAGTTTTCATGAAAGCCACTATCAGAGGCCTTCCTCTAAAATGATATTCTAGCTTTAGGGTACATATTTGAGGGCTGATTCACCCACCAGATGGCTATTTCCTAAGAAGGTTGTTGGGCAAGGAGGATGGTGATAGTGGGGAGGGTATTGTGCAGGCACAGGGGTGAGAGTAGAGGGAGAATAATGGAGGTTAGGCGTGGTGATCAGTGGCGGCCTGTCCATTAGGAGTGCACGGGCGCCACCCCCCCCCCATCCATGCGTCCGCCCCCCTGATCTACATACAGGGACGCCGGTCGCATGGATTTCAATGGAGGCTTCAAAACAGGGTGGTCTCAGGGCGCAGAGCACTGCACAGCGAGTCAACCCAGTTGTGTGACAATAGCAAATGAATATTCACTATTTTCAAACTAAATCTCCTCC
Source organism: Aquarana catesbeiana (assembly GCF_042186555.1). Taxonomy (NCBI): domain Eukaryota; kingdom Metazoa; phylum Chordata; class Amphibia; order Anura; family Ranidae; genus Aquarana; species Aquarana catesbeiana. Next base: position 698,068,497 of record NC_133325.1, on the reverse strand, counting down.
CCACAAATCAGGAAGTGGGTCGTGAGACCAGTTCCTAACTGGCCAAAACGTCAAGCGATCCTATTGGATGCCTAAGAGGAGGGAGGAGGAGGAGAGCATGGCCAGAGGAGAAGACCGCTGTGACATGGATGCCATCCAGCACTCCCCGGCTCGGACAGGGGAGGGAGGAGATTGGAGTCATCCCGGGCAGGTAAGGAGGCCGTCCGTCTCACGCCGGGGGAGGATTGTCACCGTACTAATTTCCCCCTCGGGGGGTGGGGGCTGTGGAATAGTCTTGTCTCCTGCCGCCCCCAAGAAATTATCGAGCACCAGCCACCACTGGTATTGATGATAGCAAGGAGTTGGTATGCAGGCACAGTGGTGAAAGCAGAGGGTGATGGGTGTCATGGTGATAGCAGGGTGGGGGGGTTGGTGTTTGCAGCCATGATAGTGAGAGTGTGGGTCGGGGGGTGAGGGTTTGGTATAATGGTGAGAGTTGAGGTGGAGGTGCAGGCAGGCATGGGGGTGAGTTGGGGAGAGGAAGGGTAGAATGGGGTTCCGAAGCGTTGGAAGGAGCCTGAAAGTGCAGGGGTGAGAGCAGTGTGAGAGAATGAGGATCAGGTGTGGTTGTAAGCAAGGATGCAAGGTCATAGAGTCATGCGGGTGTGGTGGTGATGCTGGGAGGTAGTCTGCAAGGCATAGTGGTAACATTTGAGGCTGGGGCAAAGGGAGAAGCATATGAGTGCAGGGTGAAGTATTGAGCTGGGTGGGATAGATTTTAATGGTGGGTAAGACGGCCATGGATTAATAGATGTCAGCAGTGGGCGAGTCTTTCAGGAGGAATTAATGTCTGTAGCAGGTGAGGCATCCGGCCATAAAGGGATAGATGAGTATTGAAGTGTAGTGTACAGTGTAAAGAGTAGGGGAGGGTGGAGATTAGGCATGGTGGTGATAGGGGATGGCAATGAGCTGCGATGGTATCGTGAGGTATAGGGGTCCGGTATGGTGATAAGAGCAGTGAGCAAGATGGGTTGTTGGGGTAGTAAGGGGGTTATGGGTGATGTGTATCCACATCACTCTCAGCTCTGCACAGATGTGGTGGTGAAAGCATGGAAGAGGGAATATTGTTAAGGTGCAGTGGTAGGAAAGGGGAGGTTGTGTGCAGATGCGGTGGTGAAAGCAGGGGTGCAACTTAAGGTTGGTAAGGCAGCCATGAAGTACTTCATATAAGCAGAAGGTATGGTACCTGGGGGAAATAAGGGATGTCATCGGTGGGTGAAGCTTCCAGCCAAGAAGGAATCTCTGGATTTGAAGGAGCTGTGGCACAAAGGGTGATAGGAAGGTATGGTGGCAAGAGTGGGAGGTGGCATGCAGATGTGATGGTTAGAGCAGACACCCAAAACGTGCTGCTCTTTAAAAATGTGCGGGGCTGCCATTCATTTGCATCCCATGCATCCAAAAACAACAGCCTGTTTGCGGGTGCGGGAACAGCAGGGAAATTGCATGGTGCAAAAGCATCATGTGATTTCCTGGCCGCTGTGTTTTTAAAATGCTGCAGGAACATCTTTCCTGGATGAAATGCAGGCACAACAGCCCATTCAAACCCACAAGATTGTGAACCTAACCTTTAGACGAGTTTATCTGGTATTTATACAGCATTTGTTTTTATTTTTGCAGTAAATACCACATAAACCTATAGTGAATTCAGATTTTTCCATATCAAATGTGATATTTGGGTAAAATATGTCACATGACTCAAATATTGCATGCGATATCCTTTAGTAAATTAAGCCCTGTGTTCTTTAGCCTACGCGGAGAGCTGGGAACAATGCTAACTAATAGCACTGCAGTACAGGAAGACTGTACAGGAAGTTATTGACACGATTTCTGACACAATCAATAGATTTTTTTTGCACGTCTCCCAACAGATATAAACGCTTTTAGTGATAAATTTAAAAGGCCAAAAGGGAGAAAATAGGAGAAGTTTATTTGTAGGGTTTATATACTCTGAGTTAAAAGTATATGTGAACCCTTAAATAACCCATTCAGTTTAAAATAGAAATGCAAGGCAAAAGGTTTGTGTAATAATATATATATTATACACAAACACACACACATACAGTGCCTTGAAAAAATATTCATACCCCTTGACATTTTCCACATTTTGTCATATTACAACCAAAAGCGTAAATGTATTTTATGTGATAGACCAACACAAATTCGCACAATTGTGAAGTGGAAGGAAAATGATAAATGGTTTTCAACATTTGTTACAAATAAATATATAAAAAGTGTGGCGTGCATTTGTATTCAGCCCCCCTGAGTCAATACTTTGTAGAACCACCTTTCACTGCTATTACAGCTGCAAGTCTTTTTGGAGATGTCTCTACCAGCTTTGCACATCTAGAGAGTGACATTTTTGCCCATTCTTCTTTTCAAAATATCTCAAGCTCTGTCAGATTGGATGGAGAGCATCTGTGAACAGCAATTTTCAAGCATTGCCACAGATTCTCAGTTGATTTTAGGTCTGGACTTTGACTGGGCCATTCTAACACATCAATATGCTTTGATCTAAACCATTCCATTGTAGCTCTGGCTGTATGTTTAGGGACGTTGTTCTGCTGGAAGTTCAACCTCCGCCCCAGTCTCAAGTCTTTTGCAGCCTTTAACAGGTTTTCTTCTAAGATTGCCCTGTATTTGGCTCCATCTTACCATCAACTTTGCTGCCACCACCATGTTTCACAGTGTGTTCAGAGTGATGTGCAGTGTTAGTTTTTCGCCGCACATAGCGCTTTGCTTTTCGGCCAAAAAGTTATATTTTGGTCTCATCTGACCAGAGCACCTTCTTCCACATGTTTGCTGTGGCCCCCACATGGCTTTCTGCAAACAGGATTTCTTATGGCTTTCTTTCAGCAATGGCTTTCTTCTTGCCACTCTTCCATAAATGCCAGATTTGTGGAGTGCACGACTAATAGTTGTCCTGTGGACAGATTCTCCCACCTGAGCTGTGGATCTCTGCAGCTCCTCCAGAGTTACCATGGGTCTTTTGGCTGCCTCTCTGATTAATGCTTGCCCGTCCTGTCAGTTTAGGTGGAGTTGCAGTTGTGCCATACTCTTTCTATTTTCGAATGATGGATTGAACAGTGCTCCGTTAGATGTTCAAAACTTGGGATGTTTTTTTATAACCTAACCCTGCTTTAAACTTCTCCACAACTTTATCCCTGACCTGTCTGGTGTGTTTCTTGGCCTTCATGATGCGGTTTGTTCACTAAGGTTCTCTAACAAACCTCTGAGGGCTTCACAGAACAGCTGTATTTATACTGAGATTAAATTACACACAGGTGGATGCTATTTACTAATTAGGTGACTTCTGAAGGCAATTGGTTCCACTAGATCTTAGTTAGGAGTATCGACTGACAGCTTACTTCCTATACCCCATAGAGCCTCACTGATGTCTTGTCACGTGACCCGGGATACCGCCCGCACTGCACCATGGACCTGTAGGCTCCACAGCTGTCACTGTGGGCGCATGCGGGGAAGCCTTTCTTGTCCGCTCATCTGATCGGCTATGTCGATCAGGTGTGGGGGGGCATATTTAAGCCAGCCCGTCCACACACCCATTTCTGGACATGAGGAGTGCCTGCTACTATTGTGCATTACACACTCGGTACGTTTACTCACTTTTTATCTCTGTCATGATAGACTACCATGCTCATTCTTTGACCCTATACAAATTGGTTACAAACAGGCTGTGAAAACCCTTGGTGCTGTGTGTCATCACATTTTCCATCTTTCCATCTGATCCTTATACCCCCATGAGAGTGCCTGTTGGTTTCCCAAAGCCTTTTTTGCTCCCTTTTTGGTAAGTTGATTTCTCTTACCCTCGGTCATGTACATCAAATACCCCTTTACTGTATTGACCCCGAATCATCAGGGTTGATCTCTAACTCTCTCTGTGTCCTTTTCCTTCCCGTTTTTTTCACAGAGATATACATCTTAACGACCAACATTCAATCGTCTTTTTTAATAATATCTCAACACTCTCCAGGCGCCCCCCTCTTGGTTATATTGCTTTTATCTCATAAATTGTAAGTTGTTGAAGCTTTGTTAGCCCTACCCCTCCGGTTTGGGATAATGTCTATCCCACCCTATTCGGTGAATTTATCATTGTTTTAATACCTCTCTTTTAATCTCCGATCGCTAGGTCTTTGTATGCCCCCTACAGCCATAGATGCGGTACAGCCTCTGTGACCTTGAATTGAGGTGTCCTCTCCCGCTCCAGCTCCCCTGAGTTGTTGGGAGGTATGTACTTGGGTCGCCGGGTTTGCCTTCCAACTTTGGGAGTATTACCATGTCACGCATTCATCTCTCTATTTTCCATTATCCACATTGTCATTTTTGCTCTGTATACTTTTGTATTATGTTTCTCATTGTTCTTTATTTGTTTTTATGTAGAAATTCTCAATTTTGGCACAGGCTTACATCATTTCCCTGAGGAAGCCAATGTCTTGGCGAAACATGTAGGAAATGAATACCTGTATTGGAGGCCATTACAACCAGGCCCATTAGGTTGTACCGTTTATATCATTTATCTGTGTACTGCACCTTTTTTAAGATTGTAGACCTGTATATCCCCTGTTTGTGTTATTTGTTAATATATTTCAATAAAGTATTTTGTATATTTTAATATGCTCATTTACCTGCATTCTTTGGCACCTTTATAATCCCCTCATACCTCTATATTCCGAATTTTTTAGGGGTATTAGAGTAAAGGGGGCTGAATACAAATGCACGCCACACTTTTCAGATATTTGTAAAAAAAAAAAAAGAAAACCATTATCTGCTACTTCACAATTATGTGCCACTTTGTGTTGGTCTATCACATAAAATCCCATTAAAATACATTCACGTTTTTGGTTGTAATGTGAAGACAATTTCAAGGGGTATGAATATATATATATATATATATATATATATATATATATATATATATATATATATATATATATATATATATATATAAATTATAAAGTGATCACATGACCTCTGCTCTCCGTTGCATAAGGGGCTTAGAGACCTGAGGGTTTAGAGTATAGTGGGAGGGGGACATGTCAGCAGCAGACACAGAAGCAGCAGTACACTGATCTTCTCAGTGATGGGCTGTGCAGGAAGGACGTGTCAGCAGAAGTCTGACCATCAGATTACAGGCAGGCTGTGCTCCCAAGTAGAATTCAAAGAAGAAAACAGACCACACTGGGATGGATGTGCTTCCATGTCTAGTGTGGTCAGCTTGAAATAGGAAAGCAGGAGGACTGGTAGGACCACCAGATATTTAACACAAAGGAAGCAATACAGTAAGGACAGAATTATTTTTACTACAAGTACATGGTAACACAGACACATAGCAGAAATATTAAATGTTGGGGTGACATATTTTTATCACACGTGCATAAATGTGTGGTTGTGGTGGGAAAATTTGTTAATTGGCCTGATTGTACAACAATGAAGGATCACCATGTAGTGCCTATGATGATCTTCAGAGTAGGTTAATACCCACCTCACAACTCAGTAACAGCTATATGTTCTATATATATATATATATATATATATAAAACAATTTGTGTTTTAGTCATTGGCACAATACATATAGATGGTACCGGCAGCTAGCTCTGAACAGAGCATTTACTAACCTGTTACCACATCCTGGCACAGTGTGTAGGGGCAGGCATGCAGTGAGATCTATATTGGTCAGGTTAGCCCAAGATTTGAATGGTGCCTTATTGTGTATGTGTCAAAGTGACAAATGTCTAAATTGTTTTAAACACTGCACACATCATGGGAGAGAGCTGAACAAATATTGGGTAGAACACATTCTATGTCAAACTAGTTCTCAAAATTCTTCTCATCACGTTATGATGATTGACTGTAAAGAAGGCTATGCCCCGAATATAGTAGAGAATAAGAAAATGACAGAATGTAGGCTATTGAATGGAGTTTCCTCTGCGTCAAGAGCTTGGTTCCCAAGGCTTGTATTGGGAAGGAATAGAGTTCAAGTACAATGTGTGAAGTTAAAGGTGCTTCGAGTCCATAGATCCCTGGGGAGGAAATCTCTGCTTGACACAAAACAAATGACATTATTTATTTGGCAAGGTCAGAAGTTTGTGCAGAAAAAAAAAATGAGTCTTCACATCCATCGTGTACCAACGGGCCCTAAGACACAGGCAGAATTGAAGGAAATGGATCCGGGCTTTCTGAAATTCCACTGATCCTCTGGTGTACCATCAAAAGCTGTCCAGATGGACAATGTGATCATATTTCCCTGTGGGCAGGATGTAGCTCAATTGAAGATGGCCAGCTCTATCATGATGAACAGTTGACTGCCTCGTGGCTTTGTGTTTAACAAACTTTAAACTCAAAATCCTACACATCATTCTTAACTTAAATAATTGTGTCCCCAGAGGAAGATGTTTCACAAACAATAACCTCAAAGTATTGAACTAGTTTAAAGTACATTTTTAGTGAAATATGTTGTATACATAATTTTTAGTAGTCACTCTTAACTTTTTACTCATTTTGTCTTTGCACAGTTTTCTCTGCTTCAGAGATGTCAACACAGGATGAAATTTACCTGGAAGATACAATAGCTGCATGCTTAGCAAAAAAAGTGGATGCGGTTACATTTTTTTATTATTTGGCTGTGAATGAGCAAGTGCAGGAAGCTATTGCTCAGAAGCAGAGATACACATAACCAGGGGCGTTGCTAGGGGGTGGCTTTTGGGGCTATAGCCCCGAATCGGAGGCCAATAGCCCCGAGTCTCTGCAGGGGTCCCCAAGGGGAGGGGAGGCTCCCTGGGGACCCTTATGTAAGTGGGGGGGCTCTCTGGGGACCCTGATGTAAGGGAGAGGCTCTCTTGGGACCCTGATTTTAAGGCCTAGGCTCTCTAGGGACCCAGATTTAAGGGGGAGGCTCTCTGGGGACCCTAATGTAAGGGGGCCTCTCTGGGAACCCTGATGTAAGTGGGGGGGCCCTCTGGGTACCCTCATGGAAGGGGGAGGCTCTCTGAGGACTCTGATGTAAGGAGGAGGCTCTCTGGGGACCCTGATGTAAGGTGATGTAAGGGGGGGCTCTCTGGGGACCCTGATGTAAGCGGGGGGCTCTCTGGGGATATATATACACCCACACGTATATTACTGTATACACATGTGTATGCCTGCCCAAGCGTATGACTTTCTTTACTACGCTGCTATGGGCTCTAGCCCCAGATCTTTTGTAGACCTAGCAACGCCCCTGCACATAACTAATGTGTTTTGGTGCTGTATCCCCCAAAAAACAAACTATACTTCAGCTTCATTGTATGTACTGCAAACTAAATCAATGAACTGCCTGTTGACCCGGTCAGAAATTCAGAGCTGTTAACTTTGCCTTTGTTACCTGAATGAGTCTAATCAGCCCTCCTAGCTCTTCTTTAGGACTACAAATTAATTTATCCCTATGCTGTGGCAATGGCATTAGGGGCAGGGATTCTGTAATCTCAACTAGACAGCTCAGGAAGGCACTAGCCATAGTATAGATGAAGTCTCAAAACATACACAGTTGCGCAGGCACAGATGTGCGGTTGCCCATTTGCCTGTGTATAACATATACATTTGCGTGAATGCACATTTGCAGTTGCGCACACCTGTCGCTAATGTTGGTGCCAATGGGACTATATAAACTGGAGAAGTTCTATTAGCCAGTGCTGTCTGATCTACAGCTATTACCTGTGCTCCTGTATCTGTTCCTGTGTTACTTCTGTGATTTTCCGGGCTTGCCCTGACCTTGCTTGAATGCTACCTGCCCTGACCTTGGCCTGTCTCTGGATTTGCTCTGCCTTCTGCTCATCTGCCTGATTCTACGTTGCGGACTTCTTCGATTATCATGACCATTCTCCACCTGCCGTATAGGCCTGTATCTGACCTGGCTCATCTGACCTTGCATCCAGTTATCCACCGACCTGGTCTGCATGTTACCTGGTCCCTGCTGGTCCTACACCTGCCACCTGATGTCTGCCCAATCCAGAGTCTGCTGTCTTTGCTACCACCTGCTGTTCCAGCGATCTGACCCATCTCCTGGCGACACACCTGCTACCCACTGCCGCAGCTGTTGAACATATCACAGGCACTCATACCTCGCCACACTCTCGCGGCCACTGTTGCAACATTAGTGGTCTCAGGGCCAGGGCTGTACGAGAGGCCTCCTACACGTCAGGCTTTGTGACAAGGTACGTGACAGCAGGGCATTCGTTACAATTTCAGTCTAGAAAAAGCACTGGGGGTAATTTAATGAAGCATTTGCGACAATTTTCTGGAAAAATTGCTCCATTAAAATATTTCACACATAATCTGCTTTTGTTATCAGTTCCGACAGCATGACAGATTCAGATTTAACTCTTATTTTCGCCACTTTCACATTGTATTGCTGTGTCTGTAACAAATTAAAAAAGAATTAACACACGTCGGTAGACAACAAAACTGGAAGTCATCAAGATCAACTCTAAGTTGGCGTATTAAGACAAGGCACATGGTTACAAGTACATGAATCTGTTGCAAGCATCACAAGGCTGTGCTCTATCCCCAGACTTATTTCTCTTGGCACTTGAACCCCTAGAGCTTGCACTCCGGGCAGACCAAAATGTGACCAGGCCGTATTAATTTGGAGAAATCTGTGGCCTTAGATATTTTTCTAGATCTTGACCTGGTTTCTCGTTTGCAATCCCACTTCCCATTTCGCTGGACATCTTCATTCATAGACTCAGCATCCGATTGACCCCTACCTACTTTCTCTCTATTCACTGCTTATTATTATCCTTTACTTTGATTGCTGACCACTCTCATGCAGTCTTGGCAGTTTCTATACCTGTCTTGGATAGGTTGCATCAGCTCTGTAAAAATGACAGTCTTACCTAAGCTCTTATACTATCTTCGAACCTTGCATGTGCGAGTCCCTCTGCATTTTCACTGCCTGATCCAGAGCAGGATTTTATACTTCATTTGGGCTAATAAATGTCCTAGAATCTCTAGAGCCACCATCTTCATACATAGACTGCAAGGAGGCCTGGGGGTTTCCCCAATGTCTCCAAATATTATCTGGCCGCCCAGATATCCCAATTAACTATGCTTCACATCTCATCCAACGTCCCCTTATGGGTGTTTTTGGAGCTCGCTAATTGCGCTTCTTTCTGCACAGGCGCTTTTATGGCTCCCACAGAAGCTGCGTCCTGCAGCCTTAAGCCCACTAATGCAGCATAGCATGAAGCTATGGGACTTAGTGAGGTACTCAAGTTCCCTCATATCTCCCTTGCTACACTTGTTGCAGGTTACCAAAAATCCCTAGTTTCCCCTTGGCCTTAATCATGTGCGACACTTTCTGACTACCTGGTCCCCACCAACATAGACTGCCTTTCGTGAGTCTCATGCTGCTCTCAGTCAGACTATTTCCGCTTCCTGCAGCTTCAACATTGAATAGCATCTCTCCGGCGTACCTCTTCTTACCCGTTCCAGAAAACCATTTTTGAGCATATCTGTCAACACTCCAAAGGTTCCCCAGGACTTATTTCCACTCTCTATGCATCCTTAAATAGCCGATCATCTCTTACTTCACTTTCTTACGTGGTTCAGTGGGAACAGGATTTAGGGACCGAGATCAACCCAGCAGATTGGAGCAAGGCTTGGTCCTCTGTTGCTAAATGTTCCTTTAATACTGCCACCTTAGAGGCAGCATATAAAGTGCTGTTGTGATGGTACTGGGGGCCGGCCCGTATCGCCCATGCTAACCCAACCTCTAGTGATCACTGTTTTAGGGGGTGTGGCCATTCAGGGGATGTTTGGTATACCTGGTGGACCTGTCCTCGACTGGTGGGCTTTTGGTCCCGAATGTTCGGTCTGCTGCATTCCCGATTTCATCTAAATATCCAAAAAGAGGCTAAATTTGCTTTGCTGCATTGCCCCATTTCGGGCTAATTTGCTTGTCAACAAAAACTGGCATCTTACCTGTTCATAGCAGCCAAATGGACGATTGCTCAGGCCTGGAAGAAACCTACAGACTGCTTGACGGACATGATGCTTAAAGAAAACAAATGTCTAGTATCCTTAATGACATGCACTATAAATTCCTAAAAATTTGGGAACCATGGTTGACATATGCCTCCCCTGACCTTTCTTTGACAAATGTGGGTCAACATTAACAGGTGTCTCAGGCAATCCCGGGTCCCCTTCTTTATCCCTCCCCCCTACTTTGCTCTTAACTTTCTTCCCTGTCTTTGCTTTCTGTCTTCTTTAATTTGCTCTTTAGCCTTATTTACTGTTTAATGGCATCCAGGACTACCTATATGGGGGGTCACTGCCACATGGGTCCTGGCTACTTTGGCAAAATTTTGGGTTTTCCCAACAAACATATGTGTTATGTTTAGGTCTAATGTGATTGTTTGACAGGAGGCCTTCCCGCCTTCGATTATGTTATTTGTATGGATCTATATTCTTTAGATCGCCAGTCATAGCCCCTGTGTGGGCTTCTGAGAGATGCTGCACAAGTGCCAAGAGTTTCAGCTCTCTACCCCCCTCCCCCTGGTTCACACTACTGCCTTATACACACACAATTCTCTGGCCCTCTCCCCCCCCCACCTGGATCACACTATACTATACCAGTGGTCGCCAATCTCACGGACCACTAAACTCACAATTTTGAATCCCGTGGACCACGAATATGAATTTTACATGCCTTATACACACAATGCTCCAACTCTCAGCGTCCCTCTGCCCCCCCCCCCCCTGCATCACACTACTGCTTTACACAGACTCATCATTGGATCTCACCTCCTTATCCAGCCATGTGCTCAAGCTCTGTGCTCCCTCACAAAGTCTGTGATCAGTGCTGCCATTGGAAGTCCCTTCTTTCTTCACCTCCCACTCTCTGCACAACTCTCGGTGCCTCCCTCTGAGTTCACAGGAGCTAGAACTACAGAGAAGGCATCGGATATCAATGTGCACTGACAGTATTGACTGTCAGCATGCTTTGCCACAATGTTGATTTGCACCAGAACCCCTAGGGACCACCAATATTTTCTCTCGGACCACTGGTTGGCGAGCACTGATACATACAAAAGAGCAATAATCGTTTACGGTTATGACTGCCCTAAACTAATAATAATCAAACTCTGGTTGCTGTAGGTACTACTGGTCTCTATTGGTCATTGCTTTGTTAAAAAAGAATTCCTCTATCATGGGGTTGTAAAAAAACAAATTACAGTTACAATGTGTCTCTGGGTCTCAACAGTTTTCTATGCTGTCAAGATTAGCCCAGTATCATGCAGGAGAAAGTGGCTCAGTTAGGATTAAGACATTAAAAATGGGATTCTGCAGGAATTGCGTCTTTTTCCTATGAAAAGCCTTAAAATGGAAGTACACTGCATCTGAGCACCACAAACCAAAAAAATCTGTTTAATTAATTTTTAATATTCAGCGCAAACTCAACCATCCCTCCATGCTTTATTTTGCTGATAAATTACTTTGAAAAATACGTCCCCCTAGCATTTCTGGCTGTGGTCATCTTGAGTAAGGGCAGATGATTCATGTAGTATTTACTTCCTGGAATCCATCTGCCCTTAGCCCGGGCATGCCGGCAGGAGAACAAAGTTTTATGATTTTACACAAATAACTTTTAAGCACTTTATGTTTTGAAGTTAGCACTTAATACTTTTAGGAAGTTGCTTTAAAACCTGAGCGCTCTTCATAATTATCAAAGATCTTAAGGTAGGAGGATATGTTTAGCTGAGAAAAACTCCTCCTCCCCTCCTGAAGACTCCTGGGATGTGTGAAATTATTTGCCTAGGCCTGGGAACCAGGAAGTAACTGAAAAAATTTAACAAAACAAAGTTTTAAATAATCAAATATAATATACATTCCCATCTATTTACTAATACTAGCAGCAGGAGGATTAAAAATAGTCAATGTTGACAGAGAGTGAAGTTCCACTTTAAGAAGGGATTGGATAACTCTGTAAATAAAGCAGGTAATCCCTTCAAAAACTCCTACAAGAGAAGAGTGCTTTTGAATCATTCTTAGATTACTGATGTGTGAACCCCACCTTTTTTTTAAATAGCGGATACCAGAACAGATCAGCAACATGTGGTATTTACATGTTCAAAGAGATGGATTAAGTCTAAGAATCACCCCCCAATGCCTTCCTAAATAAAGCAACTACTGGGGTCTGGGGGGGGGGGGGGGGGAAGGATTTATACTGTGCTCCAATCACCATGAAAGGAGTATATAGTCTGCACTAAAAAAAAAAAAAAAAAAAAACAGTGAAATCCAAAATGTAAGGAATTGAAGGCAGGAAAATTATGTTTTAGACTAAAAAAAAAAAGTAAGTGAATGATAGTTATTATAACAGTATTAACACAGAAGTATTGAAAAGGAGGCTTGGTGAAAAACACAAATTTACTACTTGTTTAAATGGTGGTATACTGATCTGCAACTACATACTGATCTGAACTACAGAACTCAGAATGACTGAACATGTATAGACCGATGCTTAGTGTCGTAGTGTTCTTCGTTGCATCAACGAGCATATGGTACCCAAGACTGCAACTGGTAAGCGCAATGCTAGCTTCCTGTCCCTCTGCTTCTAATATTTGATTTGATTATTTCCAGTAGCAGAGGTAACAAAAGTCCAGATAAACAGCAAGAAAACTAAATACCTAAACTAAATAACATTATTAAGATTATTAAGATTATTAAAGATCATTAAGAATAGCAAAGCCCTGAATAGCAATATTAACACTGTAATACACAGACAGGACAGAGACAAAAATTTTAGGCACAAGCATCTTTTCATGTATCAAACATTCAACTATTTCCCAAAAAAACATCGGTAGCAATAAGGCAGGTCGTAATTTTATATATATATATATATACACATATACACATACACACATATATATTATATATATATATATATACATACATACACACACATTATATATATATGTATGTATATATATATATATATATATATATATATATATATATATATATATATATATATACACACACACACACACACATATACATACATACATACATATATATATATATATATATATATATATATACACACACACACACACATATATATATATACACAATATACACACACACATAGATAAGAACAAACACACAGTATCTCACGAAAGTGAGTACACCCCTCACATTTTTGGAAATATTTTATTATATCTTTTCATGTGACAACACTGAAGAAATGACACTTTGCTACAATGTAAAGTAGTGAGAGTACAGCTTATATAAGGCCTCATGTACACTGCTGCTGCTGCTAAACGGACGTTTAGGAGCAGTTGGGCAGTTTGTAAAAACATCCCGTGTACATCAAGCCTAACAGTGTAAATTTGCTCTTCCCTCAAAATAACTCAACACACAGCCATTAATGTCTAAACCACTAGCAACAAAAGTGAGTACACCTCTAAGTGAAAATGTCCAAATTGAGCTCAAAGTGTCAATATTTTGTGTGGCCACCATTATTTTCCAGCACTGCCTTAACCCCCTTGGGCATGGAGTTCACCAGAGCTTCACAGGTTGCCACTGGAGTCCTCTTCCACTCCTCCATGACATCATCACGGAGCTGTTGGATGTTAGAGACCTTGCGCTCGACCTTCTGTTTGAGGATGCCCCGACAGATGCTCAATAGGGTTTAGGTCTGGAGACATGCTTGGTCAGCCCTTCACCTTCACCCTCAGCTTCTTTAGCAAGGCAATGGTAGTCTTGGAGGTGTGTTTGGGATCGTTATGTTGGAATACTGCCCTGTGGAACAGTCTCTGAAGGGAGGGGATCATGCTCTGCTTCAGTATGTCACAGTAGATGTTGGCATTCATGGTTCCCTCAATGAACTGTAGCTCCCCAGTGTCGGCAGCACTCATGCAGCCCCAGACCATGACACTCCCACCACCATGCTTGACTGTAGGCAAGACACACTTGTCTTTGTACCCCTCACCTGGTTGCCACCACACACGCTTGACACCATCTGAACCAAATAATTTTGTCTTGGTCTCATCAGACCACAGGACATGGTTCCAGCAATACATGTTCTTAGTCTGCTTGTCTTCAGCAAACTGGTTGCGGGCTTTCTTGTGCATCTACTTTGGAAGAGGCTTCCTTCTGGGACAACAGCCATGCAGACCAATTTGATGCCCCCACCCCTTCAACCTCTGCAGCAATGCTGGCAGCACTCATACGTCTATTTCCCAAAGACAACCTTTGGATATGAGGCTGAGCACATGCACTCAACTTCTTTGGTCGACCATGGCAAGGCCTGTTCCGAGTGGAACCTGTCCTGTTAAACCACTGTATGGTCTTGGCCACCATGCTGCAGCTCAGTTTCAGGGTCTTGGCAATCTTCTTATAGCCTAGGCCATCTTTTTGTAGCGCAACAAATCTTTCATTCAGATCCTCAGAGTTGTTTGCCATGAGGTGCCATGTTGAACTTCCAGTGACCAGTATGAGAGTGAGAGAAATAACACCAAATTTAATACACCTGCTCCCAATTCACACCTGAGACCTTGTAACTAATGATTCACATGACACCGGCGAGGGAAAATGGCTAATTGGGCCCAAAGTGTCATTTCTTCAGTGTTGTCACATGAAAAGATAGAATCAAATATTTACAAAAATGTGAGGGGTGTACTCACTTTTGTGAGATACTGTATATGCACACACACTGTGCTCCAGCGTACGGTCTCATAGCCATAATGGTGGGGATCACTGCAATGAAGAGTAGGTGTTCATGTTGGGTACAGATACAACCCAATTAATGAGATTCACCATCACATGGCCAACATTAGAAGCCACTACATGCCCCATGGTATCTTTCATGGTCTTCATTTACAGTTTTAGGCCTCATGCACACTGGTTTATTGTAAAATGCAGTTTAGCAGAGTTTAGTAGCGTTTGGTGTTTGGGTGTTTATTTTTTTTCATTAGCTAGAATTTAAATTTATTCTGGCTATTGAAATAAACGCGGACATGCTAAACACACCTAGTAATTAGGCGCGTTTAGCAGCATCAAGCGTTTTTCTGCCAAAACTCTTCTGCTCCTGGACACACTGGTAGTGAGTTTATTTTCCCCCACCTCTAAACTCTCCTGCCACTAAACGCTGCTAGAAGTCTGTGCGCATGGACATATAGGCTAACATACAGGGGTGTTTAGAGCCAGGAAAGAAAAGCGCTATACACCCCTAGGAGCAGCTGTAAACGCCCAGTGTGCATGAGGCCTTATCAGTTGATCCAGCTACTGCCATCTTACAGTACAGTCTTCATACCTGAGTTTGCTCTGAGGCGACACGGGTTCCAGTGCAAAGGGTGAAGATGTTCTTGACCCAAAGCCCAACGCAGTATTGAGAGACTCCAAGGAGGGGCTCTTGCGGGGAAAACGCTCTGGAATGAGCTCCTCTCTCTGCACCTTCACTTTATCTGTAGGTAGAAACATTTTCTTCAGTATACAAATATAGAAGTTTATAAAAGAAAAAGAACAAATTAGAAAATGTATTAAAATTTAAATTATTGCGTGTGTAAACACAACATGATACTGCTTTAAACTGTGAATGTATGGTTACCATTCTGGATATTAAAATAAGAACTAGCACTGGGTGCTTTAACTTGTAACAGAGGGGAGAAAATTGATCAATCAAAAAATTGGGTTAATTAAGCAAATCGGTTTTATCTTTTAGGCTCTATTAACATTTGGTATTTACAGAACGCTCAACAAAGTGCAAAGAAAATGTGCGTTTTGCCACGCACTGCAAATGTACATCGTGCTTGTGGTGCCACTGATTGGTAATGGCACCCCAAGCACTGGTAGCAGGTGCATGTTTGCCGCACCTGCTACCAGTGCTTGGGCTTTTGGTGCATGGCAAACATGCTACAAATTTGTGGTGAAAAAAACGCAACATTATCTGCTCCAAAAAAAAAACAAAAAAAAACAAAACGTTTTTGAGCTTCTTTGGCGAGTTTGTTGTGCAAATGGGCTGCCCTATGCACGACAATCGTAATTGCTCCAAAACACATAACAATAAAAACCAAAAACAGGAATGAAAGTTCTCCCTTTGGGAACCCAGCCTGTAATAAATGTAGTGATTCTCAGACATGTGTGTGACACATACAGTACATGATAGCATGTCAGTTTTGCTGTAGGAAGGCTTCACATTTTTATGTGTTTTCAATGACCATTTTAATTGTGCATTTTCACGACTTGTGTGTTCAGCATCCAGAAAGGCTGCAATTTTCCAAATATAGCTATTGGCTGTTACCAGGGTTAAAGTGTTACTAAACCCAGGTGCCTGCATTCACTATATCTGGTCTCCCACAGTACACAGAACATGGAAATGCAATTATTTTAGTAAATGTAAACTGCTAAATACCTTTTCTCATCAGCAGTATATAGCAGTCTTATGACTACTCACAGTGTCTGGTTAAAGCTTACAGGAGGAGTTCTCTCCCAAAGAAAAAAAAAAACTCTAGCAATACACACCAAACTGAGCATGTGCAGATTGCTCCCAAGACTCTGTACGGTCAGGAGATGAATTGGGGACTGTGGAAGAAGGGGATAATCAGAGAAGACAGGATCAAACAGCCTTTTTACACAATGCGGAGGATTAACCGCTTATGTTCCACAGTGAGTATAACAAGCATGCTTTACTGCATATACAGACTGATTTTACTGTTGTGGGTGTAACACTTTAATGCTCACACTTTTTAACATGGGGTTCATTTCAGTCACATGGCAGGGTATCCTATAGTGCTGTGTAATTGTGATCCCATCAAGGGAAGAACAAAATTATTAGCTTTCCACGTTTATCGGTGTCACCCTAACTCCCTCCACAGTATCTGCATATCTTTCAGATTACAGTATGCACATTGTATTAGCTACAGCTAGAATAAAATATGTATTTATGCTGTTATTCAACTTTATAACAGATCTAGAAATGTTGTAGCAAAGTAATATAATGCTTTAAAATCTGTATGAGGATTACACTTCAGAGCAGTAGCTGATTTATAGAAATATTTAGTTTTTAGTTTCTACTCCAAATCACTTCATATTTGGAGTAGATGTATATTTTACACATTGCGCGGGTGCTTCTAACCCATAATTACTAATGATTGTGCTAGAGTTCTTTATAGTCCTTTAAAAAAAGTTTTCTTATTTATACACAATAAAGACAAAATGTTATTTCCAGTAATCAAAATATGATGCTTATCCTATTCATATCTACAAAGAAGACATTACTTATCACAAATAATGGATGTTCATGTATATATCCAAGTGGTTGGCTCCAGGATATCCTTTACGCTCGTCAGGCACCTATCCCCTCCCCAATAAACAATTACACATTCATAAAATATAGAAAAGACAGGAAAAGAACAGTTGCTGAAATCAGCCTTGAAAACAGCAATATTAAAATTTCAATATCTTGATAAAAAAAAAAAAAACACACCCAAGGACAGTCTCACAATGGATGCTGGTGACAAGATCAATTATGTTGGGAGGAAATTACATACTTAGCTCAAGAAAACGTGATCATGGTAGAGTACCAGGAATAGGTCAGAGATCAGTGCACATTTTTCATTGGAACAAGCAAATTTCATATTTCCTATAAAGTTTGAATGCCCAGTTTGAATTTTCAGTTTAAAGACCCCTTAAATCCCTTCCTTTTTTTTCTTTTGTGCAGAAGAGGACTCTGTGGCTGCATTTGTTACTTTTGAAGGTCCTTAAAGAGGCTAGGCTCCAGGGCAAACTTTGCTATGAGAATTCCAAGCTTATGTTTTTCCCTAGCTACTCTGTGTAAACCCAACAGGTAAGGAGGTCATTTGATGGTTTTAAAGCTAAACGCTGGGCCAAAGGAGTTTCCTACAGCATACGGATTCCTGCCAAGCTTTGTGTTCAGGATGGGGAGACGATGAAGTTCTTCACCACACCAGAAGATGCTGTATCATTGTTGGAGACTGCTCAAGGCCACTGACACAGCTTTCACCAGATTCTTGCTTTTCCCACTTTATTCTCCTCCAGGACTATATCCGTGGCTCCTCTAGTCAGTGAGTACCATTCCTTGTGCCACGCTGTGCCTTAACCCCCAGTAGTGCCTTCTTTATCCCACTCCTGCCACCATTTAGTTACAGCACCCCCCACCCAGATTCTGTTACTTCTAGCCCCCGGGAGTATGGTTGGCAAAGCTAGTGCCCCTGTCTTTGTGGTCACCTTCTCCACTAGGAAGCAACATTTTTCACTGAGAACTCTCCTTTGCGCTGAAGATAGTTCTTTTTTTTTATAATTGACAATATTTATTAGGTTTCAACATATGCAATACACTGGTTTAAAACATAAACAAAGCAGAATAAAGTAATAAAAGGGAAATAGTAGTCACATACAGCTCTGGTGTGGGCACGGAGGTCTACGTATGACAAAATTAACACACAATCCACAGACATAGGTCAACAAGGAACAGCATTATGTAACAGAGGGAGGTAGCGCTAAAGTTATTACAGTGCAGGCTTCTCTAACAAAGAGACCATCAGTAGGGTCCCAATCTGAAGGGCGTGTCTCTCCTGGGCTTCGAGCAATCGTATTGTACAGAACGGGGGGGGGGGGGGGTTCTCATGAGATCATGGGGGTGGTCTTATCTTTGATGCCATGTTTCCCATGTTGTATGTTGGTCCACCTGGTCCGCTAGCCTAGACATCATGGACTCCATGACCTCCACATCCTTAATTCGTGAATAAAGATCGGATAGAGACGGAGGGTTTTATTGTTTCCAGTAGAGGGCTACTAGACATCTGGCTGTTAAAATTTGTGTGGCCAGCTTTTTGGCTAGTGTGGAAAGTTTGGGGGGGGATATTTACCTCGAACAGCCGATGGAGCAGACCCTGGACCGAATGCCAATAGGGCTGGAGGGATGGGCAGCTCCAGTAAATATGAAGTAGCGTGCACCGGTCCCGGAGACACCTCCAGCAGCGATCCGAGGCCGATGGATATATAGCATGCAGGCGTGACGGAGTTAGGTACCAGTGGAAGAGTACCTTTAATGTGTTCTCTTTGTAAAGAGTACACATAGAACTTTTGGCCGCCCAAGACCATATGATGGCCCATTGTTCAGGGGTTAGCTCCTATCCAAGGTGTTCCTCCCATCTATGCATTTAGCTATGTTTCCCCCAAGAGACAATATCATACAAGTTTAAAAGCTTATATACTGTATGTCTGAAGTCAACCCTTTCTGTATAGGGCCTGATAAGATTAAGCATTCAAGTGGGGATGGCTTAGAGAATTGGAGGGTTGGGGCGATGGTGAGTGTGTAGTGCCTGATTTGGAGGTAATTAAAAAAGGCGCTTCGGGGGAGTTCGTGTTTAGTTCTGAGTTCGTCGAAGGGCAACAAAATCCTAGAGACTGGGTTCACCAGATGTCCATATTGAAAGAGATTCCGAAGGGCATTAGCCAATGTATCCCATTGGGTAATAAATTTAAAAGAGCGAACAAAAGTCCTGGATGGCTTAACTCCAATGTAAAAATGCATATAAAAGCAAAAGAGAAGGCCTTCAAAAAATACAAGGTTGAGGGATCATCCTCAGCATTCAGACTTTATAAAGAATGCAACAGGATATGTAAAGGTGCAATTAGGACAGCTAAGATAGAACATGAAAGACACATAGCGGAGGAGAGCAAAAAAAATCCCAAGAAATTCTTTAAGTATGTAAACAGTAAAAAAGGGAGGACAGACCATATTGGCCCCATAAAGAATGAGGAAGGACATCTGGTTACAAAGGATGGGGAGATGGCGAAGGTATTGAATTTATTCTTCTCCTCAGTCTTCACGAGTGAATCGGGGGGCTTCAGTAACCAAAACTGCAGTGTTTATCCTCATGACACAACACAGGAAGCACCTCCATGGTTAACAGAGGACGGAATTAAAATTAGACTTGAGAAACTTAACATTAATAAATCACCGGGACCAGATGGCTTGCATCCGAGGGTATTTAGGGAACTCAGTCAAGTGATTGCCAGACCGTTGTTCCTAATTTTTACAGATAGTCTACTGACTGGAATGGTACCAGCTGATTGGAGAAAAGCCAATGTAGAACCTATATTTAAAAAGGGCCCAAAATACATCCCTGGGAATTACAGACCTGTTAGCCTAACATCGATAGTATGTAAACTCTTGGAGGGGATGATAAGGGACTATATACAGGATTTTAGTAATACGTACGATATCATTAGCAGTAATCAGCATGGATTCATGAAGAATCGTTCTTGCCAAACCAATCTATTAACCTTCTATGAGGAGGTGAGTTGCCATCTAGATAAAGGAAGGCCTGTAGACGTGGTGTATCTGGATTTTGCAAAAGCATTTGACACAGTTCCCCATAAACGTTTACTGTACAAAATAAGGTCTGTTGGCATGGACCATAGGGTGAGTACATGGATTGAAAACTGGCTACAAGGGCGAGTTCAGAGGGTGGTGATAAATGGGGAGTACTCAGAATGGTCAGGGGTGGGTAGTGGGGTTCCCCAAGGTTCTGTGCTGGGACCAATCCTATTTAATTTGTTCATAAATGATCTGGAGGATGGGATAAACAGTTCAATCTCTGTATTTGCAGACGATACTAAGCTAAGCAGGGCAATAACTTCTCCGCAGGACGTGGAAACCTTGCAAAAAGACCTGAACAAATTAATGGGGTGGGCGACTACATGGCAAATGAGGTTCAATGTAGAAAAATGTAAAATAATGCATTTGGGTGGCAAAAATATGAATGCAATCTATACACTGGGGGGAGAACCTCTGGGGGAATCTAGGATGGAAAAGGACCTGGGGGTCCTAGTAGATGATAGGCTCAGCAATGGCAGGCAATGCCAAGCTGCTGCTAACAAAGCAAACAGAATATTGGCATGCATTAAAAGGGGGATCAACTCCAGAGATAAAACGATAATTCTCCCGCTCTACAAGACTCTGGTCCGGCCGCACCTAGAGTATGCGGTCCAGTTCTGGGCACCAGTCCTCAGGAAGGATGTACTGGAAATGGAGCGAGTACAAAGAAGGGCAACAAAGCTAATAAAGGGACTGGAGGATATTAGTTATGAGGAAAGGTTGCGAGCACTGAACTTATTCTCTCTGGAGAAGAGACGCTTGAGAGGGGATATGATTTCAATTTACAAATACCGGACTGGTGACCCCTCAATAGGGATAAAACTTTTTCGCAGAAGAGAGTTTACCAAGACTCGTGGCCACTCATTAAAATTAGAAGAAAAGAGGTTTAATCTTAAACTACGTAGAGGGTTCTTTACTGTAAGAGCGGCAAGGATGTGGAATTCCTTTCCACAGGCGGTGGTCTCAGCGGGGAGCATTGATAGCTTCAAGAAACTATTAGATAAGCACCTGAATGACCACAACATACAGGGATATACAATGCAATACTGACACATAATCACACACATAGGTTGGACTTGATGGACTTGTGTCTTTTTTCAACCTCACCTACTATGTAACTATGTAACTATGTAACTCTGCAACCAGGGGAGAATAATCTGAGAGGTTAAGCTGTCGGGTAGTTTAGGGTTGTAAAGGAAAGCTGTTACCAAGGAGGCCTCAGATTGGAGACAACTAAATCGCAACACACCCCTACAAACAGTGCGTAGGAGGTTCATGGTATGTAGTAGGGCGGTGGAGGGGACATCCGCATTAGTATTCCACAATAAATTGTTCAGGTGGATGGGGGCTAGCCATATTTTGTCTATTTGAGTCCAGCGATTATAGGCCGGAAGGGTAACCCAGGAAGCTATAGCCCTCAGTTGGGCCGCATAATAGTAACGCTGGAGGTGTGTGAAGGCCAAACCCCCATCCGAAGATAGTTCTTAATGATAATGGCTGTGTGTCTGGGGTCATTGTCCTGTTGCAGAAAAAAGATACATACCTCCCTGATGCCATGGCATGATGGAGAAATGATTACTAAAGAGGTACATTATTAGAGGATTATAGCACTGTAACAGGTAATATAAGTGGTAACCTTTAAATCAGAACAATCGTCTTTCTAAAGTTTATAAATATCTGTGTGAAGAAGCTCCGTTTAATTTTAAACAATCTTATGTGTTTTTATATTAAAAATTGTATTTCTATGCATCACCGTTGTCCATACAAAACAAAGCAGAGCGATCTTTAGTGGAGCATTTCTCATCATTCTTTTATTTGCAAGGGCCAACTGTGTTTTCAGAACAGATGGTTTACAGTAGCCTAATATAATAGAACAATTTATTGCAAACTGTATACAGCTGTTAAGGATTGTTGAATAGCAATTTAAGACAATAATAAAGCCCTATATCTGAAACTAAAACAGCGAACTCATGCTTTGCATGTACAATCAAGCTATCTAGGACTTAAAGGGTAACTCCACTTTCGTGGAGAAAAAAAAAAAAAAAATCAGAGTTACGTACCAGTAACGTCTTTTCCAGGAGTCTTTCAGGACAGCCACCTTTGAGAGACCTGAGCTCCTCCCTTTAAAGGAAACACAGCCTTAGCTTCAAGATTTAAGCCCCTCCTGCCCCACTGGACCCTCAGTCTTCTAAGAGTACCTCCAGCCAGCTGGGGAAACACAAGAATATGTCATACACATAACTTTTAATCCTCTTGACTGTTCCCCTGTCAGGGACTCCTTATTGCAAACACATTTTTCGGGTGGCTATCAGTGCTGTCCTGAAAGACTCCTGGAAAAGACGTTACCGGTACGTAACTCTGATTTTCCCTAAACGTCTTTCAGGACAGCCACCTTTGAGAGGATAAACAAGCACTTAACCCTAGGGTGGGACCATCGCTTGTAGGACCCCTTTTTCCCCGAAGGTCCGATCCTTAGAGATCCACGGGTCCAACCTGTAGTGTTTGGCAACGGTGCTGCGACCTTTTAACATCCAACTTATGTTCACCCACAGGGTTCGAACAGAAAGTTGGCAAAATAATTTCTTGGCCTCTCTGCAACTTCGAGGCCACCCTCTTAAAAAAACACCTGGTAAGGAAATATTTGTAGAAAAGGGGGCACCTGATCGGAAATGCCCTCTGCATACCAGCTGTTGAAAATTTCTCGGGTAGATGGAACAGGTTTCCCCTTTCCTGCTACTTAGCAGGGCCACCACCCCATCCGGGAAGCTCTTGCCTTTAGCAATTCTTCCTAAGAAGCCACGCAGCGAGAATCCACCGCTCCACTTGGGGACAGCAGAATGGACCCTGAGATGAAGGTCCTCCTGGATTGGCAGCATCCAGGAAGGTTCCACGCCAGATCGTTTTAGCTTGGGAACCACAGCCTCCTGGGCCAATGCGGTGCAATGAGAATAGGAGACTTAACCTTGGTTTGAAGATAAATAGGAGCAGGTCATCCAGATAGGAGATTATTGAAATGCCCATGAGTCGCACGCCTTCCGCGGTTCTACCATCAGCCTGAGAAACTTTTGACAGCTCTCCACCATGGGAATGTGCAGATAAGTTTCCCTTAGGTCTGTGAATGCCATTAAGCAGTTTGGGGGGGGGGGGGACTGAGTCCATACGGAGTCTTCTGTAAGTTATTCTGTTCCCCCAGGCCCTGATTTTAGGGAAGTCCCTGAGTCAGGAGTTATGTTTAACAACAGAGGAAGAACAGACCTTTTCTATATGAAGTGGCATATTTGGGATGCGAACCCCGAAACACAGTGCTGGTAGGCAGAAATGCTAACCCATTAGCCACTGTTCTGCCACTTTTATCCCTCTGGTCATGGAGTGATAATGGCTTCAACTCCTGGATTCCCAGGGGGGCACAGATAGCTCCCAAGAGATCCTCCACCTCCTCCAGGGAAGGCTCGTAGCGAAAGTGGTCTAAAGGACTCAACGTCCAACCCCTCTACCTCTGACTCCACCTGGGAGCCTGAAGAAGCGCTAACTGGCTCCTCTACCTCCCCTTGAAAAGAACGATTTCCTCACTGGATCTTACCATCCTTTGATGGCTTCCACCCAAGCTTCCAGGACCGGGAACACCCTTTTAAAACAACATACTGATGTGGCATTGGTAACTAGGCCCTCGCTTATTTTCAGGCTACTCTGTTGTTTACTATTCAAACCTTAAGCAGGTGATACCCTGTCCGAGACTGAACCTCTGGTTTGAGTGTGGCTAGTCCGGAGTGCTAGCCATTAAGCCACTGTTGATACAATGTTTAGGATTTTTCAGGGTGGGGAGTAAGGCTGACGCTTTTTCTGTGCCGCTTGGCAAACTGGTGATGAGCGGCCGGGGGGGTGGGCTTGCAAATTCAAGCCGGTGACCCCTCCTTACAATTCCCAAATTAAATGAATGGAGGAGACCACTACCCGCTATGGGAGCAAGGCCCCCAATCTTCCTTCAGACTGTTCAGGAGGACGAACCCCCTATTTTGCCCCGCTGTTCTGACCCCAAGACCTTTTTGGAACGTCAGCCTTTGGGACCCTGAATTCTCTTTGAGGGCGAGCCTTATTCCTTTCTTGCTTCCCTGTACTACACCAGATGGGAATGGACTCTCACCCCTCAGCCGTCTGATCTAAATGGTTTCTAGACCAGGACCTGACCAAAACAAGCCCTCTGTGAGAATCCCGCAGAGCTTAGCCTTGGACGCACTGTCCTACTGCCAAGCTTTAACTGAGATGACTAGGGCTAAGGATCTGGCAGACATATGCAGTGAATCAGTTGAGGCATCTGCACTATATGCTACCCCCTCTGCAAGACCACGGGAAAGGACAAGATTGTTGCCATCCCATTCCCCAATGTGCGCCCCAAGGTAGAGTCCCAGGTGTCCTTCAAGAGCGGATCTATCCTCTTGTCCATGGGATCTCTCAAAGGTAAGGTCTGTATGCCTGTAAACCTGATAGAAGGCTGCGTCCAGTCAGGGTACCTTACCGACTGATGGCCCTTGAAAGGAAGGGTTTCCTCCCCAGATCTTGTCAATCTTTGATGGCTTCCACCAGACCTTCCTGGGCTGGGAACAACTTCTTCTGTTCCCTCAGGCCCTGATACATCTGGTCATGAAGCAATAGCGGCTTCTTCTCCTGGATTCCCAGAGTGGTATGGATGTCTTCCAAGAGATCCTCCACCCCCTCGAGGGAAAGTTTGTAGCGAGAGGGTCTAGAGGGCTCACCACCCAACCCCTCTCCCTATGACTCCACCTGGGAGCCTGAAGAAGCTCTAACTGGCTCCTCCTCAGCTTGTCTCAGCCTGTCACTAGTGCCCCCCAAATGCCCCTCTATTAGCGGAGGATAAGACTGATGGGCAGGTGCAATCCTCTGCTGAGCTGGCGGGGGGCCAGCCTGGGGCTGAACCCGACTGGAAAAAGGGGCATGCTGGGTTTTGCAGTTCCTCAGGCTCACTGCACAGAGGGCATGCTGGGCATTGCAGTTCCTCAGGCTCACCACACAGAGGTCATGCTGGGCATTGCAGTTCCTCAGGCTTACCGCACAGAGGACATGCTGGGCATTGCAGTTCCTCAGGATTACTGCACAAAGGGCATTCCTTTAAATTGCAGTCCTCCAGCTCACTTTTAAAACCAAATGCAAGGCCATACTCCTAAGCCGAGTGTCACCAGGAGTGTCCCTAGGACCAAACACCACCAAGGTCCCAGTACCACCTCCCAACCCCTCGACCACCAGAGGGGTCTACACCCGTGGTTGGTGCTGCCATTACCAGTAGTCTGGGCTGCCTCTGCCCCGAACATCTCCCGCTGAGGATCGCGGTGGTCCCACCTTCCTGAGTCACTCGCTGACATCTAAAGCGTTTACAGGCTCGCACGAGCTAGAGCCTGGCCCTCTCTCATAAACCTCTCTCATCTCCCACAGTAAAAAATGGCTTCAACCTTCCCAGTTGATCAGCCCTGGTTCCCAGCGATGTCTCCCCGCCGGAGGAAACCCCGAAACCGAGGGTCCAGTGGGGCAGGAGGGGCTTAAATCTTGAAGCTTAGGCGGTATTTCCAGTGAAGGGAGAAGCCGGGGTCTCTCAAAGGTAGCTGTCCTGAAAGACGTTTAGGGAAAAATAGCAAATTAAAAAAATAATAATATAGCATATACAATTGTGATATTGTAATATTGTAACAGAATGTAATTAAAAAATACCTTTGCTTTTCAATCTGCAGCTCTGTGATTTTCTGTAAACGCAAAGCTATATGGTTACCTGTAGGTGTTCTGTATACAGATGGTGTACAGAACGCCCCCCAGAAACATCATTTTCTGCTTGTGTGATTGGCTCACTGATTGCATTATTCTATACTTATAGGTCAGTAGCAGGCACTGAATGGGAAAAGTAGGGAAAAATAGAACACTCTACTGGTGAGAACTCAGAAAAAGACCAGGAAATAAATTAAAAGTGGAACTTGAAAAAAAAAAAAAAAATCATGTCTAGGTTAATTTAAAGCGATTCTAAAGGCAAAGGTTTTTTACCTTCTCTGCATTAAAGTACAAAAAAAAAACATCTGTGCACAGGATCCCAACTGAGCTCAATCCCAACCAGAGCTCTGCCAAAGAGCATTGGTTCTCTCTGCTCTCTCCCTCCTCACAGGGAAGACTGATAACAGCAGGAGCCAATGGCTCACGCTGCTATCAATCAAATCCTGTGACATGGGATCGGGGCTGAGCCACACTGTCTGTGCCTATGGACACAGGCAGCGTGGCTCTGGATCGATCCCACAAATGTGCCACCATAGGAAGAAGCTGCCTATGGAGGCACACTGAGAGGAGGAGGAGCCAGATGAGCCAAAGGGGACCTTAGAAGAAGAGGACTGGGGCTGCTCTCTGCAAAACCATTGCACAGAGCAGGTAAGTATGGCATGTTTATTATATAAAAAAAAGGAAGCTTTACAATCACTTTAAAACATTGCAAGAACTAACTTTTCTGCAGCTCCTCAACTGCTTATGTTTTATAGATACTGAGATAGTGGTTATATCATTGCACCGGTTAAAAGTCATCTGGTTTACTTACTTGGATCACAAATTAAAGTGACATTAAACGCTGGTTTCTACAAAAAAAAAAAAATCTACTCAGCTATAAATTCTTAACTAAAAAAAAGTGCATTCTATCCAAGCCTCCAAATTCCATTTTTTGCTGATATGATCCAACTTCCTGTTGCAGGGTGGCTATGTTTATTATACATAGACCCATAGTTTGTAGGAACATAGCCACCCTCTCTTGCTCACAACTTAGATGGACTATGGAATGTGTAGTGTGTATAGAGCAGTGAACATGACCGCAACTAACGTGCACTGCTTGTTCCAAACAAACGGAAGTGATGAGAAAAGTGAGAGGGAGCTCATGGAGGATCTTACAAGAAAATGTAAGAAGTGTTTTTTAAAAAAATTGATTACAGGGTCAATAAGTAGTGGACGTTTAAGCCCCATACACACTACCCAATTTTATGCAGATTTTTGTCCTCAGATTTACCAAAATCTGTGCAAGGGCCTGCCTGATTGCATACAAATTGAAACTCATAAGTTTTGACCTCATATTATATGGTTTTGGTAAATCTGAAAACAAACATATGCAGAAAATCGAATAGTATGTATGGGGCTTAATGGAATAATCTGAGAACAAGGATATCGTATAGTGTCCCTTTATACATATATACATGCCTATAGGAATACAAAACCCACTAGAAGCATTTTCAACACAGGTCAGATAAATGTAAACAGCAGAACAAATGCATCTGTCAATTAATTTTGAATGATCTCAGAAGCTGCTTATGGCCTCATGCACACAGGGCATTAGAAACTAGCAAGAAACAAGATGCAAAGCCACTATTCAACACCAGGAAAAAGTGGCTGTAAAAACACACTTTTAGTAGTGAAACGTTGGGGTTATTTTAGCTTAGTGTAGAGCCTACCAGTGGGCGGAGTCCACGCCAGATATGCCGTTTAAGGGCTTGTTGGCCCACTTTTATTAACCACTTGCTTACTGGGCACTTAAACCCCCCTCCTATCCAGACCAATTTTCAGCTTTCGGCGCTGACGCACTTTGAATGACAATTGCGCGGTCATACAACACTGTACCCAAATGAAATTTTTATCATTTTTTCACCACAAATAGAGCTTTCTTTTGGTGGTATTTGATCACCTCTGCGGTTTTTACTTTTTATTAAAAAAATGTAAAAAACTGATTTTTTTTTTAAAAAAAAGTTTATTTTTTTATATTTTGTTTTAAAAAATTTTAAACGGGTAATTTTTCTCCTTCATTGATGTACGCTGATGAGGCGGCAGTGATGGGCACTGATAGGCGGCAGTGATGGGCACTGATGGGTGGCAGTGATGGGCACTGATGGGTGGCAGTGATGGGCACTGATGGGTGGCAGTGATGGGCACTACAGGTGGGCATTGATAGGTGGTACTTGTGGGCACTGATAGGTGGTACTTGTGGGCACTGTTAGGTGGCACTGTGGGCACTATTAGGTGGCACTGTGGGCACTATTAGGTGGCACTTTTATTGGGCACTGATGAGGCAGATGTGCCTCTTCCACTTGGGGACCGATGTCCCTCACATCCGATCTGGTGATCGGCTTTTTTTTCTACTCGCGCTGTCAGCGTGAGTAAAAAAAAAAAACCGATTACCAATCTTTTGTTTACATCATGTGATCAGCTGTCATTGGCTGACAGCTGATCACATGGTAAGGGGCCGGGACCGGCCCCTTACACAGATCGGTGATCAGCCGAGTCTCAGTGACTCGGTGATCACAACGCGCCCGGCGCGCAGGGAGCGTGCACAGGGGAGGACGTCATATGACGTCCTCCCGGGAATGTAGGTCCGCGCTGTAGCCGTCATTCGGCTATAGCGCGGATGCCAAGCGGTTAAAGAAAGAAAATGTCCATCCAGAATTCCCACGCAGGGGTTTCAACTTCATAGCAGTAATGTGGTAATAAATGAAAAATACCAAGCCACCTGACTCTCTGGTCAGTACTGCTGCTCAGGCTCTGGCCTCAGTCCTCTTGACCCTTCAACAGTGTCCCTGGTGGGTACACACACTGTGCTTCTGCTGGCATTTTCTTCTCCAGCTTCCTTGCTGCTACTGCCCACATGCTTGGGCCCTCCGTCTGCTCTGACAGACTGTACCGTGCCGATGGGCACACTTTCCCTTGCACACCTGGACTCCTCGGGAGGGTGGAGCCCAGAACCCTGGTCCCGACTTTGCTATTAGCCCAGAACCCACCTGCGCAATCAACAAGCCAGGCTCCTGGCTGTTCCCAAAACCCGGTCCCAGGATTGGAGATTCCATCCCACCCAGATCGCTATGAAATCTCCAGGCCCCCAACTGGATTTTACCAACCACAGAGGAAACTGATAAAAGTTTCCTCCAAATTAACCACTTACGAACAGCACACCGTTGTTTTACGTCACTACTTTGAAGAGGAATATATTTGTTATGGCAGCAGCTAACTGCCATAGCCCCGGTATCCTCTTCTTCAGCTGGTGGTCCGCTTTCAGATAAAAGTGGTCTCTGCGGCAGGTTCGCCACATGATCACTTTTATAGGCGGCGGGAGAGGGCCCCCTGCTGCCGCGTTTCGGTGCCCTCCGCTGCTTACCAGAGCTGTCGGTAGCGGCGGAGGCGATCGGGTCCTGTGTCCTGTTAGGCATGGAGACGAGTGAGGGGATGATGGCCCCTACCCGTATCCATACCACTGCAGAGCGGAAGCGACGTCAAAACCTCACTTCCGCCCATAGCTCTTAAAGTTACTTTTTTTTTTTCTTCAAATGACAATAAATCTTTTTCTTTTTATTGCATTTTAGTGTAAATATGAGCTCTGAGGTCTTTCTGACCGCAAATTTCATATTTAAGAGGTCCTGTCATGCTTTTTTTCTACTACAAGGGATGTTTACATTCCTTTTAATAGGAATAAAAACGAAACAATTTAAAACAAAAAAAAGCAGTGTAAAAAAATAAAAATAAAATGTAAAATAAATAAGAAAAAAACATTTTAAATGCACCACGTCCCACCGAGCTTGCGCGCAGAAGTGAACGCATATGTGAATAGCGCCTGCATATGAAAACGGTGTTCAAACCACACAAGTGAGGCATCGCTGCGATCGTTAGAGTGAGAGCAATAATTCTAGCCCTAGACCTCCTCTGTAACTCGAAACATGCAACCTGTAGAGTTTTTTAAACGTTGTCTATGGAGATTTTAAGGGTAAAAGTTTGTCGCCATTCCACGAGCGGGCGCAATTTTGAAGCATGTTGGGTATCAATTTACTTGGCGTAACATTACCTTTCACAATATAAAAAAAATTGGGCTAACTTTACTGTTGTCTTATTTTTTTAATTCAAAAAATGTTTTTTTTCTAAAAAAAGTGCACTTGTAAGACTGCTACGTAAATATGGTGTGACAAAGTATTGCAACAACCGCTATTTTATTCTCTAGGGTGTTAGAAAAAAATGTATATAATGTTTGGGGGTTCCAAGTAATTTTCTAGCAAAAAAAAAAACTGTTTTTAACTTGTAAACACCAAATCTCAGAAAGAGGCTCGGTCCTTAAATGGTTAAATAATCCTCCTGGAGCCTCTCAACCTGCCTATTTGAGAATCCTGGGTGACAATCACTAGGACAGGGAACCGTACTGTCTAGTAGCTTTTTTGGATTGGCGTTAATGCGTGTTTAGCTGCGTTAGCTTTTAGCAGCGTTCTCTGCCTCTATTCAAAATAAATGATTCCATATTGGAGCCGTCTGAACAGATCCGACAGCTCTAAATCTCGAAGAGGAACACCAAGCCAAAAAAAAAAAAGTGTGAGGTCCCCCCTAAAATCCATACCAGACCCTTATCTGAGCATGCAGCCTGGTGGGTCAGAAAAGGGGGGGAGTGTGGAGCGAGCATGCACCCCCTCCTGGACCATACAAGGCCACACACCCTCAACATGTGGGGAGTGGGCCCTGCCCCCCCTACCCCAAAGCACCTTGTCCCCATGTTGATGGGGACAAGGGCCTTATCCCATCAACCCTGGGTGGTAGTTGTAGAGATCTGTGGGTAGGAGGCTTATCGGAATCTGGAGGGCCCCCAGATCCCGCCCCCATGTGAATGAGTATGGGGTACATTGTACCCCTACCCATTCACCCCAAAAAAGACAGTGTAGTGTAAATAAAAACAAGAGACCATTTTGACAAGTTATTAAAAAGGGGGCCTCCAGATTCCGATAAGCCCCCTGCCCGCAGACCCCCAAAGCCACCATGCAAGGTTGTCGAGAAGAGGCACTTGTCCCCATCAACATAGGGACAAGATGCTTTGGGGTGAGGGGGCAGATCCCCCCCGCCCCAAAACACCCAAACCCTTGTTGAGGGCTTGTGGCCTGGTATGGTCCGGGGGGGGGGCCCTCGCTCTGCCTCCCCCCACTTTCCTTACCTGCCGGGCTGCATGCTCGGATAAGGGTCTGGTATGGATTTTGGGGGGACCCCATGCTGTCTTTCTTTTTGCTGTGGGGTTTCCCCTCAAAATCAATACCATGCTGTTTTTTTCCCACTTTGGCGTGGGGGCCCCTTTCAAGATCCATACCAGAGTCAAAGGGCCTGGTATGGATCTTGAAGGGGCCCCCACACCTTTTTTTTTTTTTGGGCGTGGGGTTCCCCTTCAAGAGCCTCAGAGCACAAGTCGCAACATAAGTCGGATCATGATAATCCAATGCGACTTCAATTCAAATCAATGGTTGGATCAGTTAAAACGGCTCTCATATGGAACCATTGATTTTGACATGTAAAAAAAAAACAATTGATGTGGCTTAACGCGGTATCTTAACGTTTACACACGTTTACAAGCAGTTATAAGAATCTGGCATTTGAAATGCTGGTAAACTACAGTCCTGAACACGATTTTTCTGCTTTCAAAAAAATGCCTGTAACCTCAACTGCCTCTAAACTACTATAAATGACTGAGTGTACCATCTACATATAAGATAACATTGAGGGGAGTTTGGGGCTGCTGAAAAAAATGCCCAACTGCTCCTAAACATGAGTTTAGCAGCTGCAGTGTACATGAGGCCTAACCGGTTCCCGCCTGGCCTATTGGCGAATGCCGGGGCTGGCCTCTCATCGATCTGGGTGGACATCATATAATTTCCTCCTGAATCATGCAATCTGTCAACTGGACACAGCCGCTGACTGATCACTGTACCAATCCGCTGCTGGTACCATGTGACCACTTTAACCAATCACAGCAGGTCACATGACAGTTGTAAACAGTGGATGGCTTCCTTTCAAACCATCTATTGTATACAGTTGTGTCACTGATTGGTCCATTGGTACAGACTGGGCCAACCACGATTTAATTCAGTAAAATGCTTGCATGTACAGTAGCAATGAAATTCATTGCTATATGCAAACTTAATGTGTTAAAAAAATATATATACTGATCACTTCCCCAGAGCAGTGAAATGTTACTATGGTAACATTATATTGCTTTGGTCAAAGTGTGTTAAATAAAAAATTGTTAAAAAAAAAGAAAAAAAAAAAGAAAAAAGAAAAAACACTTTTTTTTAAATTTACATTTTTAAAAGTTGAAAACAAAAATATATTTTTTTTTTTGTTTTTTTTCGTACAGTCACCAGTCAGTGCCCCTGATCACCGCCACACACGTTATATGATGACTGTGTACTGCACTGGTGACAGTATATTAAAAAAAAAAAAAAAATACTAATTTCCTAATTTTCAAAAAAATTATGACAAAAATTGACAAGTTCAAAAAACTCGCCATGCCCCTTACTAAATACCTCGAACTGTCATTTGGGGGATATCTGTACTCTCTTGACATTTTTGGGCCTCGAGAAATGAGATGCCGTCAGTACATCAGGATTGATCAATTTTTAGATATATACCATAGTTTGTGGACTCTATAAACTTTCCTACAGACTAAATAATATACCTTGATTTGCGTAATTTTCACAAAAGAAATGCAGCAAAATACATTTTGGCCTAAATTCATTAAGAAAGATTGCTTATTTGCAAAGTTTTATAACCTAAACAAAGAAAAACATGTTTTGTTTTTCAACATTTTTCAGCTTTTTTTTTGTTTAATTAACCCAGCGATGATTAAACAAAACCAAAAAGTAAAATTTAGTTTGGGTACAGTTTGCGTGATCGAGCAATTGTCATTGAAAGTGTGACAGCGCTGAAAGCTGAAAACTGGCCTGGGCAGGAACGGGGTAAAAGTGTCCAGTATTGAAGTGGTTAAACTGATGCCATCAACAGAAGACTAAAGCCCATCAAGATAATAGTAATAGGACTAAATTACAAAATGGCTAG
This sequence comes from Aquarana catesbeiana, assembly GCF_042186555.1. Taxonomy (NCBI): domain Eukaryota; kingdom Metazoa; phylum Chordata; class Amphibia; order Anura; family Ranidae; genus Aquarana; species Aquarana catesbeiana. Next base: position 698,035,196 of record NC_133325.1, on the reverse strand, counting down.
TGTAACAATTATAGATAAATAAACAGTTTTAATGAAGCTAAAGCTTTTCATTAAAAATTCCTGGAACTTGAGGAGGGGGGGCCGGAGCACTGCCAGTTGCTGATGTGAGCACCGGCTTCCACGAGGCGCCTAAAGCAGATGCAGCAACAACAAATTATACAGAAATTAAGAAGAAAAATAATTATTTTTCAGTGTTTCTGTGCAGAGAATGCGAGTGTCACAGGAATGCTCCATGATGGGATAATAGCAGAGAATGGACATGGTTTGTGTTCCTTACAAGCTGCGGAGACAGCTCAGATTGTACAGCTGTGACCGGGGCCACTTTGAACTAGATTCAGGGTGACTTCCCCTAAGCTCCACAGCAGTTTTCCCATCCCATGGTCCTGTGTGAACACAGCAGCCTCTGTTCTGTCGATTACATCATTGTTGTTTTAAATAGGCAGTATACAAAGCAGTCTTTGTGTTCTGAACCAAACATTATTGGGTCTCCAGTGGTTTCTATTATTATGTCTTCAACTTGGCAGCAATTGTTGGACACACATTATCAATGACATTTATGAAGAAAATTTACTTCCCAGCAGGTCCTTAAAAGTAACTGAATATACTGTATAATCTTACTTACGAGTGAACACTGAAAGATTGTGTTAGCATGCCTTCCAATATATATATTAGTAGGGTTCAATATTGAGTTGGCCCACCCTTTGCAGCTATAACAGCTTTAACTCTTCCGGGAAGGCTGTCCACAAGGTTTAGGAGTGTGTCTATGGGAATGTTTCACCATTCTTCCAGAAGTGCATTTGTGAGGTCAGGCACCGATGTTGGACGAGAAGGCCTGGCTCGCAGTCCCTGCTCCAATTTATCCCCAAGGTGTTCTATCGGGTTGAGGTCAGGACTCTGTGCAGCCCAGTCAAGTTCCTTCACCCCAAACTCGCTCATCCATGTCTTTATGGACCTTGCTTTGTCCACTGGTCCAAATCATTTGGTGGAGGGGGGATTATGGTGTGGGGTTGTTCTTTAGGGGTTGGGCATATCCCCTTGGTTCCAGTGAAGGGAACTCTGAAGGCGTCAGCATACCAAGACATTTTGGACAATTTTATGCTCCAAACTTTGTGGGAACAGTTTGGGGATGGCCCCTTCCTGTTTCAACATGACTGCTCACCAGTGCACAAAGCAAAGTCCATAAAGACTTGGATGAGCAAGTTTGGGGGAGTCCTGACCTCAACCCGATAGAACATCTTTGGGATGAATTAGAGCGGAGACTGCAAACCAGGCCTTCTCATCCATCAGTGCCTGACTTTACAAATGCGCTTCTGGAAGAATGGTCAAACATTCCTAAAGACACAATCCCAAACTATGTGGACAGCCTTCCCAGAAGAGTTGAAGATGTTATAGCTGCAAAGGGTGAGCCAACTCAATAATAAACCCTACGGACTAAGATGGGATGCCATTAAAGTTCATGTGCGTGTAAAGGCAAGCGTCCCAATATTTTTGACAATATAGTGTATATATAAAGACATAGACAGTACTGTGCAAAAGTTTTTTGCAGGTGAGGTAATACTTTAACCACTTGAGCTCCGGCTGCAGCGGCGGCGCTGCCCCATTGATTTCAATGGGCAGGGGCGCTTTAGGAGCGGTGTATACACCGCACCTACAGCGCTGCAAATATGCGGCTTGCAGGACTTTTTTTTACCACCCTGCAAGCGCAACGCTCCAGTGTGAAAGCACTTGGGCTTTCACACTGGAGAGACAGGAGAGGCTCTTTACAGGCACTATGCAGGCACTATTTTTAGCAATGTAGCGCCTGTAAAGCGCCTCAGTGTGAAAGCAGTCTTGAACTTGCACACTTGTACAAAGTCAGGCAATTGGTAGGATTAGAGTCAGGTGTATGATTAACCAATTATTCCAAGCAGGTGCTAATGATCATCAATTTCATATGTAGGTTCAAATGCAGTCATTAACTGAAACAGCTGTGTAGGAGGCTGGGTGGGGAACAGCCAAATTATGTTACTAAGGTGAAGTAGTAGAAGACAGTTCTATGTCACAGGTCATACACCATGGCAAGATAGAGCAACAAGACACAAGGATGTTATACTGCATTAGCAGGGCCTCTCCCAAGCAGACTGGGATTTAAAGATGTGCTGTTCAAGCTTTTTTGATAAAGCACAACGAAACAGGCAACACTGACGACCATAGACGCAGTGGTCGTCCATGGAAACTTAAAGTGATATTAAAATGTCCTTTTTTTTTGTAAAAAATAACAAACATGTCATACTCACCTGCTCTGTGCAGTGGTTTTAGACAGAGCAGCCACAATAGCTTCCTCTTCTTGGGTCCCTTGCTGGCACTCTTGATTATAAAAGATATGTGGCGCTAACTAAAGTGCATGAAAAGATCATAAATAATGTGATTAAACATAAAAATAATCACTGCTCACGTGACTTCATCAAAGGACCTTTGATGAAGTCACGTGAGCAGTGACGCAACGCATCAGGGAGGAGTCAGGTATCGTCACTTCCAGTCGGGGCCGAGACCATAAGTACTGTGCTCTGTGCTGTTTATTCTGATTTTAAATGTAAGTTACTACGTTGTGGTTAATAAAACTGTGTTGAATACTACACGATGGGGATATTGCATGCCTCCACCCTACCTGCCGAGCTTGAAACCTTCCACCAGAGACCCACCAAGTGCTGTGAGGATCGGATGGGATCAATCGACCGCTGGTTTTCATCTGCTTCCAGACTGCAGGCTCAACTTGACCCGTAGGAGTCTTTACTAGAGGTGAGAGGCTGGGGGAAACGTGTGGCGCACCATGGATTGCTGATAATTGGAGGAATCTGAAACCGATCATTTTCTGCACATGCACTTTTTGTTCTTTGCACGAACTGTTATATGAAGATTTACTTCACCCACGTTGGAATCTTATTGCACTTGTTGGATTATGCACTTTTGTCTATTTTTATAGCGTTTTTTCAATATTTTGCACTTTATGTGATTTTTTTCGTTATATGCGACTTTTTTCACTTTATGTGATTTTTTTCCAATTTTTTGTTTTTTTACGATTTCTTTCACTCTTATGCACTTTTAGAGTAGTATTGGACTTATGCATTCATATTGGATCTTTTTTTCCACTTTATGCGATTTTATTCATTATATGCAACTTTTTTCACTTCATGCGATTTTTCACATTTTTTTGTTTTTTGTGATTTTTTTTCATCTTTATGCAATTTTAGACTATTATTGGACTTATCCACTCTTATTGGATTCTTTTATCACTTTGATTTTGTTAGTGTATTGATGTCACACCGAAGAATTGTCATTATTTTTATGTTTAATCACATTATTTATGATCTTTTCATGCACTTTGATTAGCGCCACATATCTTTTATAATCATATTGTTTTTTCTGTGTGGGAACACTTTTTTATGTTTGGCGGCTTCTTTGATCTCTTTATTTATAATTTCTTCAGCTAACTTTGGTTTTGCGCATTAGTTTCCTCCTCTTTTGCTGGCACTCTTGCCCCCCCCCCTCTTGCCAAGTGCCCCCAGAGCAAGCAGCTTACAATGGGGGCACATGGCTTTGGGGCAGCCTACATCCAAAGAAGAACTGTGGTTAGTTCTCCAAGATGTTTGGCACAACCTACCTGCTAAGTTCCTTCAAAAACTGTGTGCAAGTGTACCTAGAACTGATCCAAAGGGTGCTCACAACAGTACTATAAAGCATGTCACAAACAGCGATCAGGCACCCTGACGGGCGAGATCTCCATGAGACCCCGTAAAGATGTCTTTTTGAACATAAGGCATGTAGGACGGAGATATTGAAGTGACACCATCGCGCATGCCAGGGTGTCTGATCAATGTTTGTGACATGCTTCATACTATTGTCCTTGATGTTTGTATCTGCCTATTTTGAAATAAAAGTTTTTTATATGGTATTGCACTTTGGGCAATTCTTCTTCTTTTCAAGACAGATAGTTTTGCTATGTGGGTGCCTTTAAAGTGACCTAATTGGAGCTGATTTTATCGATGAGGAATTGATCTATGAGGCCGAGCATCCATCCAGTTTTGGGATTTCTCCCATAAGCGCTGTTAGATCTCAGAGTTTTGGAGATCTAACTGCCTGGTAAGCAGCAGTGGTGTATTGATTTGGTGGTTGGTGCACAGTGGTGGAATATTGAAGATAACTTTGCCACATACTTGTCAGCTTTCAACTTTTCATCCTTTTGGACTAAACACTGATCACTGGATTCCGTCAAGATTATTGGATTATTGGGCTAAATACCCTTTATGTGGGAAGTGGATTATAATATATTATTCTGATTAACTCTTTGTCACATTTATATATATATATATATATATATATATATACACACACACACACACACACACATACATACACACACAGTTATAGTTACTGTGATTTTTGAATTATTTAATTTTGTATGCATTTAGTTGGATTTTAATTTTCCATTTCTATTTATTTTTTGAGGGATAGCGCTACACTTTTTAAATTTACCTTACTGCTGGAAAACAATAAGACCACTACCAACTGACTGATTATTGGATTAGGTTTTTAACAGAAGAAAAAAAAAAAAAAAAAAAGATTACCGACTTTATGTACATGGCAGGTTTTCATAGGCCAGGAATTTAAAATATGTAGATTTTTACAAATATTAAACATACTACAAATGTTAAAATTACAAACTGTCCCTATAATGGATAAATATTATAATATATTGAATTTCATGAAACGTTTACCCCACATTTCCTCTTTCTCATACACCTAAAATCCCACGTACAGATTTATGTTAGGACCTTTTTCTCCAGTATAGTCATCCTGAGTTTAGAGGAGGTGCAGGGACCCGGAAAAGATTCCACAGAAAGTAACACACAGGAGAGGAAGCCTGGTAAAGATATATAGCTGTGGAATTCTCAAACAAGACACGACAGCCTATAGACAATAATTTCTATTGAGACGTATGAATGCGCTCCTAAAATAGCCACATCCGGACTTAACAAAACCCTTTGCATTCATTTTTGCTCTATTGAGCCAGCTTTAAAAATAGATGCTGGACAGTGTCCCAGGCACGCATGGCTTAACAGCTACAGAAAGGATCAGTTATTCCAACAGCCATTTGGACGGCATTCAAGTTAGCGTAAGATGTAGAGTGCTCCCTGCTCTGATTACTAATCACTCTCATTTACTGGTGAAACGTTACCTGCAAAATCTAATTGCTTCTCCAAATCTTTACTTGAGAGCTTCATAGGGCTGGAAGCAGAGAGTCGCTGTGAGAAAAGAAGAGTTATATTAGTTAACCGTATTCAATAAAAGTAGTGCGCTTCCCGGGTTCAACAAAAGTCACTTGACCAACCCCCCACACCCAGTACCAGCATCATCGCGTCCACCCTTATATGGCATGCACATTATCCTGCAACTTGAGAAGTTCTGAATGTCACCCCTTAGGCCCTCTTAGGGCCACCCCCCCCTCCACGATTAACTCCCACACCGATCCTCCCTCTTTCTATGCAGAGATTCTAATTTAATACGTATCCCTAAACTGAATAAATCTTCTCCAGACAGTAAAAAAAAAAAAAAGTCACGTGCTGTAGTGGAAAAGTGGAGGTGCTGGCAACCAAGTAGATTTCAAATTTAAATCAGCACAAAGAAAATTACAATCTTAAAATGACACTAAACTCACTTTTTTTATAAAATAAAATACATGCAATATGTCTAAATATAACTAGAATGTACCTTCTATTTCCATCTCTTTCTCTCTCTTCATTTCATTTCCCAAATGCAAGCTTTTTTCTACTATTCTCAGACTTCATAATCTAAGGTGGCTACATTTGTTCTCCTTGCCCCCTTGTGTATGTAGCCACCCCTTCCTACTCGCCCCCGAGATGGACCACACTTCTATGCGCAGACACATTCAGATCTATGAGAATTGTATTACACATAGAGCAGAACATGTGACCAGAAATAGCGGCACTGCTTGCTCTACACTAATAGCGGTGAGATACATCAGTGAAGGATAGAGAGCATGCACACAGGACAAAAAAAAAAAGAAGAATAAAAATAACAGTAAGCAACTTTTAAACCATTAAACTGGTAACCATCATGTAAAGTTGAATCTACTTTAATCAGTCCAGTTGGCATTAGCAATAATGTGACTATAAGGTTACTAAACAACTATAAGCATGCCCTACAGCGCTCCAATTCTAGCTCACATGACCCAAAATCAGCATGTTAGGTCAAATGACGTGCAGCAGGCCTGCACTGTATGGAAATCAACATGGTCTGTAGTGATGTCTGCAGTTAAGTGCACTGCTACTGCAGATTCAAGGTCATGTGACCAGAGCACCCCTGGACTTGCGTTTTTCAGATGATACCATACACTGCAAGCATAGGTTCATGACTTATTACATTTTCTTATGCTATCCCTTTATAATGACTTTCTGATTGAGTTAAACTAGCTTTACAGTTTACATTTCCTGAAATACTTCTGTTGGTCCTTGCAGTGGAACTCCAGCCAAAACTGTCTTCTGGACAGGATGTGGTGGGAAATCCTGCTTATGCAGACACAGAAAGCAATAAAAACCAGCCAGCAGCCTCAAGGAAATTATAAATGTAGAATGCTCGGCCAGTGTCAGCACCACTGTGACTTTCTGAAAACTTATACCTGACTGGGCCAATAAGAGAGAGTATTGTTGCCTTTTGAATAGAGCTAAAAGAATGGGCATTAATCATATAGAATTTCCAAACTGCTAAAACTCTTGACACTTTAAATGCTGGTTACGGCTTGCTTAATAATTGTAAGTAGTGCCCAAAGCAACCAACTGTTTATTTTCTTCTAGCTAAACACAAAAAGATTAAGGAATAGTGATACGACACTTTTTGCAGTGCTACGAGTCATTACAACACATTGCACCACTCCTTCAGTCAACGGTAATGCATGCTGCTGGTGTGAATGGACCATGAATCTTTGTCTAACATGGTGCCGATAGGTTTTCTTTTCTACCACTGCATATGTCATTGGGTACTTGCCAAAAGTTCCAACTGCCCTTTAAAGAATAGATACTTTTTAAACATTTAGGTTACCTATTTACTGTACAGATTAAGGTTAACATTTAGGCTGGTAAGCAATTTCATTTGGCAATTCTTTAAATCAAATCCTTGGAGAAGTTGAGGAAACATTTTGTACAACATTCAATAAAAACCTCAACACTATATTTCTATCAAGTGTCGCTAAGATCTTGAAACTAGGAGCATGTTCCGAGTCGCCTTCCAAGTTCCCCGGGGTTAAGCATGATCGAACAAAGTAAGGCGATCTCGCTGTCAGAGTGGTTTCCTCTGTTTGCAGGCAGAGCCAGCCGGAGGGATATCCAGCCAACACTGCCTTCATAGTTCGAACAATACTTTGCTCAGAAGACCCAGAAACCAGGACAAAGTGGACTGCAGCTTTTGTAAAGTAAATAAACAATTTAGCTCCAACAGACCATCAATGAAAGGGGGACAGTGGACCTGAACCCTGCACATTCTGACCACTGTACTATACATGTCATGTTATACATTTTTTTTAATGATCCTTTGACTTTTCTTCTCATAATATTCAGCACCCCTGCTAGCGGTTTGTAGGGCCTACTGTAGCTGCAGCCTGTGCCTGCACTTCCTAACGTTGTAACTCTATACCTTATAAAATACATTTGTAAATTTGGTTTATGACTTGTGCCCCTCGTCAAGTTGAATTTGTTGAATTGTAACTTTTGATTGAAAAAAAAAAAACGGAATAAATATAAAATACAATAAATATAATTTTTTTTAAAAAATCACTATTTGCCCTGACTTATGTGTAAGATTGTCATTTGTGACATTGTAATAAAGAGTGTTTTGTAGGAAAAGGGACTATGGGATATATGTGAAGTGTATACAGAAAAGTAGGTTTTGATTCTCTTTAACTACTTTACTTTAAGTGACTCCCTTTGTTAGGAATAATTTGGCCATGTCCACAATTTGCCATGGAATGCTACATGAAACGCAGAATTTCCCCAATGCCCCAGGTCTTTCCCAATCCTAGCAACGCCCTTAACACACATATCTTACAACCATACCTTTGACTACATTTTAAAATGTATTTATACACCTTTTAACTTTCCCCATAGATATGAAATTGATAGGGCTTATTAGCTATTTTAAATGCTATTCCTTTCACCTGCGTGTGTGTATTGTCCATCAAATCACTGTGATACCAAAAACCATGTGATTTAGTTATTGGAAAACACAGGTTTTATTGTGAAGGAGGAACTAGGCAATAAGCACAGGCAGCGCAAACAACCCCAAAGTGCCAGCGGTGTAAAGGTGGGAGGGGCAAGAAAGTGATGTCAGTGCATGGCAGGAGCAAACTGGAAAGCAGTAGAAGGATCACTATGGATTTTCATAGAAAAAGTCAATGTTGCAGGAATTTTGGGAGTGGAGATTTAAAAGCAGCTTGTAATAAGAGAGTTTCAGCTATATCAGCACATTACATGCAGATGCCTCTGTGTATTAATCCTTTTTGGGAATGTAAAAGGTCATTTATAAATGAAGCTAACCAATCAAATCATAGTTGGAAAAAACGGTTCTCCATTCAGTTTTGCATAGTCTTCAAATCTCTCTCCTGCAAGGCAGGAATCTGTCAGATAGGCATCCAAAACATGACATCACCACTCGTAATGCCAAACAGAAAGCTCACTCAATGGCTGGATTTCATCCATAGACACACTTTATTATGTCTCTGCTACACAATTAGATCAGGCGATTCATTATCTTATAGCTGGGAAGATCACCAGCTCAGTTACTTTAATTTCTAGAGCTGGGGGATATTCAGAACAGACAACCCTAACTGCTTCTTGTCCTTAACCTTTTTTCATGCTGTTTTGAACTTACAGGGGTCTTATGGAAATGAGTTTTATTGTTTATTCAAATGTTTATCCAAACCCATTGTGAGCTTTGGTAATGAAAAGATTAAAGTTCTGAGTGATACAAAGCACAGCTCCTCATACAAAGGCTGCTTTCACACTGAGGTGCTCTACAGGCACTATAGTGCTAAAAATAGCGCCTGTAAAGCGCCTCTCCTGTCACTGCAGTGTGAAAGTCTGAGGGCTTTTACACTGGAGCGGTGCGCTGGCAGGATGCTAAAAAAAGTCCTGCAAGCAGTCTCTTTGAGGCGCTTTGAAATCAGCGCTTTTAACCCTTTTTCGTCCACTAGCCGGGGTTAAAAGCGCCCCGCCAGTGGCCGAAAAGTGACGCTAAAACAACCATAAAGCGCCGCTTTAACTGCCGACGCCCAGCGCCTCAGTGTGAAAGTGCCTTAACATTTCTGTACCTGACCCCCCTGTATTGATTACATTTGTCCTGCATATTAACAGTGAAGCCGGGTAAATCTGCTAGGCTGCATGAAAAAAAACCTGACAGCCCCGGTCAAAGCCGCTGTACTAACCATGCAAGGTTTGTTCAGCGATCTCCCCCACTGAGCTGTTGTGTTCCGACAGGGGGCAGCCACCCACCAGAACATTCCAATCAGCGCTCTCTGCCATTGGCTGAGTGCGCTGATAGGCTGTTGATTTTCCAGCATGCATGACCAGCTTCTGTCGGACAGACCGACACACACACGAGCCGAATGTCGGCTATTTTTTTTTTTGGAACCGGCTGTTGTCTCCCGACATTCGACCCGTGTGTACGGGGCTTTAGTTAAAGGCAGCCCATAGATGATTTGACTTCCTTTCTGGGTGGAAGGAATGAAAATGCTTGATCTCTCCAGCAACACGTTTAGTGTTAATGAGGGAATGCCTCCCGCAGAGCTATTGTGTTCTGCTGGTGGGGGAGCCTTCCCGGCTGGCAGAACACAATGCCAAAAATCCAACAGGCTGGTTGTACCCAGGTCAATGGATGAACTTGGGTACAATCAGCCTACCCATACATGGATCTAAATTCCGTCGGTCCCTGCTGAACCGGCCGCATTTCAATCCATGTATGGCCAGCTAAAGCGCCACTCCAGCCAACTTTTCTTAGCATTGAATAGAGTGGGTAGCGTTTATATCTGGCAGGCTTCTACTTCTGTCCTCATGGTTGTGATCATTCTTTATTTCCTGTCCATCTAATACTAAGATAATAAATCCGAGGAGTGAAGATGGCACAGAGAGCAAAAAGAAAAACATTGAGGGAAGCTTTATCTCCTCCTCACTCTTACTGACTGGAAGTAAGAGGAAATCCCCCAACAGGTTGCAATTGAAACTAAATGAAGTTGATAACCCTTACCCACTCTAGCCAAAACCTTTTGTCTGCATTCAGTATTCGTTTCCCAGGCATACATGTCTTTCTTCCTGTATTGTAGCAGTGCAGGAGTCACCAGAATTTGACAGACAGCAGCCTGGAGCAGCACCCCTACTCCTTTGGTGTGGGTTTGCAGTGTAACAATTGTGCTTTTTGTAATTTTAGTACAAAGTTAGGGACAGAGTGGCTTTGACTGAGAACCATATACTCTTATGTACCTGATGTTACCGCAACAGTCACTCCACAAGGATGTTAATTGTACAGTCATATAGCTAACCACTAGAAGAAGAGTTCACAAAACTACCTAAAACCTGATCGACATATGGCACAGCGAGGAAATCAAATGTGAATCTACCTAAAACTCTGTAGTTACGTACAGTCTATGGTAGTAACTCACATTAACATTTCTGTATAATACTTTCCCTATGATAATCCAATGTTCTTTTTAGGTAACTGCAGTGATCAGGGTAATTTGTGATCCAATTTTTTAAAATAGAAAGCATTTGATTCCACAAACCAGTCACTGGTCTGTGAGTTCACCGGGTTATACAATCCGTCCATGAAGGGACATGTGGTTGTGTAAAAAAGTTGTGAAAGGTGGGTTTACCTTTCAGCATATGGTTGAATAAACACTTTAAAAAACTTTTAAAGCATTTGAAAAACAATTCCAGTGTAAGAAACAACATGTAGGAAGCCACTGGCTACACAAAATAGAGGTTGGTGCATAGACTTTCTGCAAAGAGCTGCAGAGTTAATTAGTAATAAATTAATACTTCAGCTTGTACTATCATGTATACCTGCATTGGTAATACAGCAAGAGCCGGAGTTGTCCTCACTGGTATCCCACTCAGAGGACTGCGAGGCGTGGACTGAGTAGAAACATTAGGACCCCCACCACCTGTAAAGAGAATTCAAATTACGTTTTTTTTTCTATATCTGATCTCCAAAAACGTATCAAACCAATTCTGTCCATTTTCCACTCCTTAATAATGCATTGCAGTGTGATACATGAGAAACAGACATTTGGACGTATAGGATAGTCTGATAATATTTTTGTGTTGGAGCTCATTTTTTTTTTATTAAAAAAAAAACAGTAAAGCAACTGTGCATTACAAGACAGGATTCATGGGACACCAAAAAAATCTTCTGTTCCCCATACATATGGCACAGTGACTCTAAGGCCCCTTTCACACGATCGGTCCACCTGTCCGTTTTTCAGGCCGATCTTAGCGGGCCACCCATCGACTTCTATGGGCAGGCGGATATTAGCGGAGATGTGTCTGCTGACACCCGCTTGCCATCCAATAAGATCCGTTTAAAACAGACAGATGGCGATACGTTCGCCACCCGTCCACAGATCAGATGGAAAAATGGACAGGCTGTCCATTTTCATCTGATCTCACCATAGAGGACAGCGGAGCTCTCACAGTTCTATCCCTGCACAGTGAGGGGAGACGGACCTGTCATCTCCAGGCTCAGCAGGGATCAATGGAGCGATCCCAGCTGAGCTAGCGGCGTCCGTCAAAACGGATCCACTCCATGTGAAAGGGGCCTTAAACTGTTGAAGAAATTTTTTTGTTTGGATATTTATTATAGCAAAAAGTAAAAAATAGGGTTTTTTTTCAAAATTGTCGCTCTTTCTTTGTTTATAGCGCAAAAAATTTAAACCGCAGAGGTGATCTAATACCACCAAAAGAAAGCTCTATTTGTGGGGAAAAAAAGGACATCGATTTCATTTGGGTACAACCTTGCACAATCGCTCAATTGTCAGTTAAAACAACGCAGTACCGTATCACAAAAAATGGCCTGGTCAGGAAGTGGGTAAATCCTTCCGGGGCTGAAGTGGTTAAACACTGACAGTGCTGGAGGAAAAAAAGTGTGACCCATAGACAAAATACTTCAATGAAAGCTAATTGGGGTCAGTAGTTTGGAGTTCAAATATTGAAATGAGTCTGGAGGTGTGATGTAAAGCTACTCTAATTGATAAGACACTCAAACATTTTAAGATTGCGGTTCATAAGAAGCATCAGCTGATGTGAACCATGCCTCGCAAAAAGGAGCGCTCTATGTGTTTTCTACGGTTTGCAAATATTAAAACACAGGGAAATTAAGTGATTCGTGTATTAAACAACTCTTACCTTGGGGGCCTGTGTCAAACGATTTGATTAAGGATTTCACTGTAGCTGAAAGTTCGCTAGAAGAGTTTGATACTTGGTTGACCCCAAGACCCTGCCATCGGATAGAATCATCCCCATCTACAGGACTATCTTCAAGCAATACCTTCCTGTGAAATGACAGACTTGGTCAAAAACAAACAAACATACATACATACATACATACATACAAGTATAACTAAAGGCTAAAGTTGTTCTTTTTCAGATTTGGATAGAGTGGTGAAGAGAAATAACCACTGTCAGGATTTTATTGTTGTCGGTCTTTCCGTTGGGAAAATTCAATCTAATTGTCCTGACCATGGCTGTCCCTGGGAATGAAGGTGAGGATAAAACCAAAATTTTGAGTTGCCACTTGAACAGAAATAGAAGAGAATCTTCTAATGGGGACCCTTGTTCCTGTGACAATGGTCTCTCAATAAAAAGTAATTCTCCATTTATTAGTAAACATACTGATATGTAGGTTATACATGCAATCAACGTAATTTCTTTGAACAGAAGTTCAGACACCCGAAGTGACAAAAGTGGAATATGTATGTGCTAGATGAACTGAGAGACCATCTTGCCCCCATGGTTTTCTTTAAAAAGTTATCAAATTATATAAAACTGGAAGCAAGACAAAAATGTTAAAAAGGGAATGGAAGAACTAAGAGTGTGAGTGCTTTATATGGATGAGTGAATGTTAGAAAAACATGAGCATGCAAACCAGGACACTCCAGCCATGAGTGGGTTTCCCTGCGTCTTAATCTATCCCCATTATAGTAAAGTGGAGGAAATTAAAGAATCCCCTCTGTCTTTAATCTGAAAGCTCATGAATCTGACAAAGGTAAATATTGGTCTGTTTAACTTGCCTTGCGGGTCTCTATTGTGTGTTCCGTATATGACTTCTGAAACATACAATTTACGTGCTAATACACCATGGGTGGTTGATAAACTAATGATGCACAGTAAAAAGTACCCATATGCATAAAAATATAGATTACATTAGGAAAGACCAAGCAAAACACACACATAAGCATGTATGCTTGAATCCTATGAGCGTAGTTAGATTGTAAACCATGAAGCTACATTTTACTAGAATGAAACAGTAAAACCATGGGCTAATGTCTGAAAAAAGGAAACAATACAGTTATGATTTAAAAGGCAATTCAAAGAGCAATGATGATTAGCTAAGTGCAGGAACGCACAGCAACCTATCAGATTTCACTTTGTCGGGTGGGATATTGTGTAAGCATGTAACAAAGCCATAAATTTAGTCCACACACGGTCTAGTGCTTATTACAAGTCAAGTGTCTAGTGTTAATTGAAAATTCAGACATTAAAAACAGTCGCAAAAATAAATTTTGGAGAAAACCCATCTAGTACTTAGTGAATTATTTTCAAGGTAAACACTGCAGTTAATTTACTACAAAAAAAAGGAGAAACATTAGCATGTGGAAATTGACATCGTTTACCAAGTAAGGTTAAGCTTTACCTATGTTGAATGCCCAATCATGTGCAGGGGACATTAAAAAAAGGAAATATATTTGCTTGTACATTATTGGATGATTGAACGAACAGAGCTTCATCCTATCCACTGAGCTAAATAAACATTAATTTTGCAATGTGAAAATATACTTTTGAAAGTGAGCAATATTTACGCTTTTAGAAAATCAACCTCAATAAATAAAAAGGTACACAGAAAAGATCATAGAACAGCACAAATTCCAGGGATCAAACAGATGATAAAATGAATTCACACAATAGAGATGAATTATGTAAGTAATGAGTAATTTAGATGTTTTGGGATCTAACTTCTTTAACATTTGCTACCACATATGGCAGTGTATATAATCCTGCATTACAATAATAAAAATAAAGATTTTGCAAAGAATATAAGCTTGGTTTTGCATGGTTTTTACCCAAGGTTCACACAATGTTTTCAACACAACAATTTAAATTAATAAAAATGTGTGAATCTTGTGTGAAGCATTGATAAAAAGACACCTATATTTTAGAATAAGGTGTTGCTAACTGATGTCTGCACTTGTCAAACCAAATTCTTGATATGAGCAGAAAATAGCCACATTTGTTCTACAAAGAGCCATATTAGTATACCTGAAAGAATGTTGCAATGCTGCTCTAGGCATTAATATATAGGTAGATTAAAAATTTTGGAATAAAAACAACCAATTAGCAATTTAATTTAACATTAATAATTCAACATTGCAGTATTTTAACCCCTATTCTACTTACCAACCTACCTTACCAATCAACCTCATAAAACCAATAAAATAACCAAAGAAATGATAAAGCTTGTGAGGCCCGTAATACAAGTGAGCCAAGATCAACATCTTAGTTTGAGGCTGGTGGGCTAAATCACCCCCTGCCTTCTTATTTATTTTGGATATATCAGCAACAAGTCACTCCCTTTCTAATCTCTGACTTTTCTCTAGTATGCCTGGGTGTTTTCACAAAGTTGAATTGTTCCATTATCTGCTGCAAAAAAAAAATTCCAACAGGCATACATAAATATCTAAAATGGTTTTGCATGCTGTAGAATTAACAGCACCCTTCATTGGAAACACCTGAACCATTGGTGTCCCCATACTTTTAGCAATATAGTGTACATAATTGGCAATATTATAATAACAAGGCCATGCCTACCATCTATACGTCAGTAGAGAACAGATATTGTTCATGTCCAAAGTACTGTAAATTATTAACTAGCAGCTTTTTAGCTGTGTGGGCAGCATAGGTCAATGTGAGTCTACAACAAGGGAACCAATGACTAGCAGGGAAATGCAACATGTGATCTTTTTGTAGCTTTCCATTAGTCAATTAAAACATCATTAAGGAACTGAGTGAGTAAGATGGCTATAAAAAAGATTCATAAGAATGGAAATGGATGTATATGGAAACATCAAACTTCACAAGAAAATGTCTTGTTTTCCATTTACAAGCGTCTCCCATGTGACGGGAGCATAGTAAATTAGAATCAGAGGAGAAAGTCTTTGGAGAATTGAGACTATTTCCTCATTTGTCTGCATGGAAAATGATAAGGCCGACTATATGGAGCTTTCAGTAACTAATTAGAGCAAAGTGTTACTGAAATACGCCACTACAATATCAAAACATTTCTACTAGTAAAAGCTAAAAAAAACAGCTTGAGTTACTGAATATTACTGTACAGAATCAGACAGGTCCCATTCTGGTAAACAGTCTAATAGAAATATGCAGTAAAATATACAGTATCTCATAAAAGTAGTTTGGTCCACTGTAGACATTAAACAGGGATGGCTTGTTTTCATACCATAACTAGAGACAGGATAATCCCTGAGGGTTATCTCCTCTACAATAATGTACCTCTGTGAGCATTATTGAGTCCAGATGGGTGTTCTTGGTCCACATAATACTTCAAAGGCTGAGAATACCAACAGGGAACAGAACTGTAACACTCCCCCACCCCAAACTTCTATCTGGTATGATGACAGCATGGGTTCTTTGTCTTTTATTACTCTGAACCCAGGCCATGCCCAGGGGCTACCACCAAAGGAGGTGAGTTGACCAGAGAGGGCTACATCTAGTTGTGGAAAGGAAATACTGTGGGAGATCGTTCCAGTCTAAGGCCCCTTTCACACTGGGGCGGTAGGGGGCGTCGGCGGTAAAACAGCGCTATTTTTAGCGCTGTTTTACCGCGGTATTCGGCCGCTAGCGGTGCGGTTTTAACCCCCCGCTGGCGGCCGAAAAAGGGTTAAAACCCCTCGTATAGCGCGGCTATAGCCGCGGTATTACCGCGGTATAGCCGCGCTGTCCCATTGATTTCAATGGGCAGGAGCGGTTTAGGAGCGGTGAATACACCGCTCCTTCACCGCTCCAAAGATGCGGCTGACAGGAGATTTTTTTTTCTCCTGCCAGCGCACCGATTCAGTGTGAAAGCCCTCGGGCTTTCACACTGAACAAACAGCGGATACTGTTTAGGGGCGGTTTGCAGACGCTATTTTTAGCGCAATAACGCCTGCAAACCGCCCCAGTGTGAAAGGGGCCTAAAGGCGAATATTGGGGCAAATATTGCTTTTTTATTTTTATGATGCCTGGCCTCTTGATTTTTATTCATTATTTTTTTATTAAACCGGTTCTACTTTGAGCCAGTGAGGCATTCAAATGCCACTTGGGCTGTGCCTCAATGAAAATTTTGTCGAACAAATATAGCATTACAATGTTTTAACTGTTGCAGTAATCTTGATATACAGTATCTCACAAAAGTGAGTACACCCCTCACATTTTTGTAAATATTTTATTATATCTTTTCATGTGACAACACTGAAGAATTGACACTTTGCTACAATGTGAAAGTAGTGAGTGTACAGCTTATATAACAGTGTAAATTTGCTGTCCCCTCAAAATATCTCAACATACATCCATTAATGTCCAGTTCTGAGCAACAGTACTCAGGAAGGATGTACTGGAAATGGAGCGAGTATAAAAAAGGGCAACAAAGCTAATAAAGGGTCTGGAGGACATTAGTTATGAGGAAAGGAGCACTCAACTTATTCTCTCTGGAGAAGAGACGCTTGAGAGGGGATATGATTTCAATATACAAATACCATACTGGTGACCCCACAATAGGGATAAAACTTTTTTGCGAAAGGGAGTTTAACAAGACATGTGGCCACTCATTAAAATTAGAAGAAAATTGGTTTAACCATAAACTACATTAAGGGTTCTTTACTGTAAGAGCGGTAAGGATGTGGAATTCCCTTCCACAGGTAGTCTTAGTGGGGGGCAGCGATAGTTTCAAAAAACTATTAGATAAGCACCTGAACGACCAAAATATACAGTGATATACAATGTAATACTGACATATAATCACACACATAGGTTGGACTTGATGGACTTGTGTCTTTTTTCAACCTTATCTACTATGTAACGTCTAAACTGCTGGCAACAATAGTGAGTACACCCCTAAGTGAAAATGTCCAAATTGGGCCCAATTAGCCATTTTCCCTCCCCGGTGTCATGCGACTCGTTAGTGTTACAAGGTCTCAGGTGTAAATGGGGAGCAGGTGTGTTAAATTTGGTGTTATCGTTCTCACTCTCTCATACTGGTGACTGGAAGTTCAACATTGCACCTCATGGCAAAGAACTCTCTGAGGATCTGAAAAAAAGAATTTTTGCTCTACATAAAGATGGCCTAGGCTATAGGAAAGATTGCCACTTAGGGGTGTACTCACTTTTGTTGCCTGCGGTTTAGACATTAATGGCTGTGTGTTGAGTTATTTTGAGGGGACAGCAAATTTACACTGTTACACAAGCTGTACACTCACTAATTTGCTACAATGTAAAGTGTAATTTCTTCAGTGTTGTCACATGAAAAGATATAATAAAATATTTACAAAAATGTGAGGGGTGTACTGACTTTTGTGAGACACTGTATATCAAGATTACTGCAACACTTAAAACATTGTCATGCTATAATTGTTCGACAAAATTTTCATTGAGGTACAGCCCAAGTGGCATTTGAATGCCTCACTGGCTCAAAGCAGAACCAGTTTAACAAAAAATAAAATAAAAATCAAGAGGCCGGGCATTATAAAATTAAAAAAGCAATATTTGCCCCAATAGTCACCTTTAGACTGGAACGGTCTCCCACAGTATTTCCTCTCCGCAACTAGATATAGCCCATTATCCTGTCTCTAGTTATGGTATGAAAACAAGCCAGTCCTGTTTAATGTCTAAAGTGGACCAAACTACTGTAAGTGTATACCAAATATTATACCATAATAAACTGTAGGCTGCATCTTTAAGAACAGTATCTTTATTGCCCACTGTAAAAAACATGAACAAATGCATAAATAATAGCTAGTAAATGTCCCACCAATATGAACAGTACAAACGCACCCAACTGAACTAATAGTGTAAAGGGTATTTTTTTCAGTGTTCAATAATTAAACGCAAGTATGAGGCCTCAAAGGATTTTCAGTCCATAAAACATTCAGTGAGTATATGTACAATGCACATGCCTAGTTACTGGTATACATAAGAAATCAATCCTCATCCATAAAGGTTCTCCATGGCACACTAAAGTTATACATTTTTTCTAGGATAAAAGCAATTCCAAAACTATGATAGAAAGCCTATTGGGACCCTTTAAATTCTATGCTTTTGATAGTGCACCCCAAAGATCCTGCATGTTGCAGTTTAGGTACACCCTCTACACAGTGCAGTGATGACCAGTCTTCAACAACTTATCACTGCACCAAAAGACCCACGGTTTTCAGTAAGGGGAAGCCTTCCCAATAGGATCTTACCCTTCCCCTCATTATCTAAACTTAACTTTTATCATCAAAAAGTAAAACGGCCTTAGCCAGAATTCCATGTTAAATCATTAATTAGGAAGCATTCACATTATTGAAGGACTGTGAAAAGGTCATTTGAACACCAACCTCAGAGATATGCCCTGTTTAGCACATATTTTCTCACCTGTGTACTCCTGGAGACATGGGAGACTTTTAGCACTTGTTAAAGCATTTTAAGGGCCCCGAAGCAAAATGTTGTTGCTTCCACAGCAACCTTCCTCTGTGGCATCAGGCAGTGTCAATTGAGACAATAGTATCATTAATTTTAACAAAATATGCCTTAATCTAGGACCGGTAGCAGTAGAGGTATCCGCATAGTCCGTGTACTATTATGGATAAGTATTGTGGACAGAGGTTCCCAGAGAAGAGCACAAAAGAAACAGAGCAACCCCACAGTGTAGTATTTAAAAAATAAAATTACAATTTATTGAAAAATAGAAATGCATTTACAAAAAGGCATGTAAGGCATGGCATGAAGGTGCCCTGGGAGCCAGAAAACGACCAGCCAATGGCCAAGGTTAGAGTTTCTCTGGCTGCCACTCGGACATTTCTAGCTCCCAGGTCACCTTCATGCCTAGGCTTTAGTTGCCTCAATAAAATTCCTAGTAGGGCCTCCCTCCTTCCCTGGGCCCTGTAGCAGCTCTGTTACTTACTATGGCTATGGTTACGCTCTATTCAAAAAAATATCATAGATTTTCAGAAAATAATTTTAAAATATAAGGGATCATTTGGAAAACATTCATACACAGTTGGGGGTACTATTAACAAAGGCACACGTCAGTCAGTATTTGTGATAATTTAACATATTGTGGGGTTACTTGGAAAATAAAGCAAATACCTACAACGGGTTGAGAAACAATATGTTACTGTGTTTGCTGTATGACTGTGAAAGCAGAATCACTTCTGTACTCATAGGGGGATACTGTAGACTTAAATAAATATTTTTCCAACCAGGTTGATCAAATTTATACAAGCCTTTTGTGTGCAATAGGTCACCAGACAATCCTAACAAAACAGCACAATCACTAGGAACAGATAAACATAACACGGAATAGTCTATTATAACCACCAGGGCTCACTTTTTTTACACAAAAGTATAGTTGCCAAGAATGGTAGCAGGCTTTTCTGATGCAAAACTCATACCACCCGCTTTTCCTATTCCTCTACATACATGGGATCAAGCCTTCAGAAAATATACAAGAGGTTTACGAAGATTTGCATATCTTCTGGATATCTTCCTACTTCTGGATCTTTCAGCTGCCTTTGACACGGTTGACCACCCCCTCCTCCTCAAAAAACTTCACTCCATCGGTCTCCGTGACTGTGCTCTTCAGTGGCTCTCATCCTACCTATCCCAACGCACCTTCAGTGTCACTTACAATTCTACTTCCTCCACTCCTCTTCCCTTCTCTGTCGGGGTCCCCCAAGGTTCTGTTCTTGGACCTCTTTTATTTTCAATCTACACCTCTTCCCTGGGTCAGCTGATAGCCTCTCATGGCTTTCAATATCATTTCTATGCTGATGACACACAAATCTATCTCTCCACCCCTCAACTCACTCCATCAGTCTCCTCACGTATCACTAACTTACTAACCAACATATCTGTATGGATGTCACACCACTTCCTCAAACTCAACTTGTCCAAAACCGAGCTTATAATATTTCCTCCCCCACGTGCCTCTTCCCCTGACTTCTCTGTGAAGAGCAATGGCAAAACCATCCACCCGTCCCCACATGTCAGGGTGCTAGGTGTTATCCTAGATTCTGAACTCTCCTTTCAGCCCCACATCCAATCACTTTCCAAAGCTTGCCGCCTCAACCTCCGCAACATCTCTAAACTACGTCCCTTTCTAACCAGTGAAACTACAAAGCTCCTGATTCACTCCCTGGTTATCTCTCGCCTCGACTACTGCAACTCCCTCCTCATTGGCTTACCTTTAAAATAGACTATCCCCCCTTCAGTCCATCATGAATGCTGCTGCCAGACTCATCCACCTTACAAACCGATCAGTGTCTGCTACCCCTCTCTGCCAATCCCTCCATTGGCTGCCACTCGCCCAACGAATTAAATTCAAAATACTAACAATAAGTTACAAAGCCATCCACAACTGTGCCCCCAGCTACATCACTAACCTAGTCTCAAAATACCAACCTAAACGCCATCTCCGTTCCTCCCAAGATCTCCTGCTCTCTAGCTCCCTCATCACCTCCTCCCATATCCGCCTCCAGGACTTCTCCCGAGCCTCGCCCATCCTCTGGAATTCCCTACCCCAATCTGTCAGACTGTCTCCAAATTTATCCACTTTTAGGCGATCCCTGAAGACTTTCCTCTTCAGAGAAGCCTATCCTGCCTCCATCTAACAACTGCATTATTTTCTCCATTAGCTCATCCCCCACAGCTATTACCCTTTTGTATAACTTGACCCTCCCTCCTAGATTGTAAGCTCTAACGAGCAGGGCCCTCTGATTCCTCCTGTATTGAATTGTATTGTACTTGTACTGTCTGCCCTAATGTTGTTGTAAAGCGCTGCGTAAACTGTCGGCGCTATATAAATCCTGTATAATAATAATAATAATAATAATCTTCTAAAAACAAAAACATGGTTAGAACAAACATTGCTCCATTTTTTTTGTTTATCCTCCTCAATATGAATGTCACATTCTTCCGTTATTACATGAGTTATTAATGACACCAGGGAAGTGTAGGGAAATTTGTAATGTTTGGTATTTTTTTATGACTGTTGGAATCTAACCAAAAGTCATATCATGGTTATAATTAGAGAGAAACGTACAGGAATAATGGAAGAGTGTTGACTGTAAGTAGAAATTGATGGGTATGAAGTTATATAATACAAGGTACTCTTGTCTCAAGAGAATAAGCAGAGAATACTACAAATGGGACCTACAGTGTGCTGGGGCCCCCAGTTCCTTCCAATGGTGAAAATGGAGTCTCCATTTATACCTTATACAATGTCAAATTGCGGAATGTGCTCCATGCAGCTGTGATAATATTACCCCAACATACCGGCTGCTAGGAGACCTCGGACTAAGCTTTGCTGCATTTAGAAACTATCTGGCTTAACAAAATAACTTTGTTTCCAAACAAAGTTATTAATGGCATAAAATTTACAATCTGTGGTAAAATTTTATGATGGGCCAATAACCAACCACAAAAGACCAATGGGGGCGAGTCACTTGGATCTATATAGACAGAAAAACTGAGGCTTTTCTTCACACATAAATTAGAAACAAATCTCCTAAAGTAATTATGTACATTCAAAATTTACATAATTTAACATTTTAAAATTTTTTAAATTTAAAAATAATTTAGGCATACTTGCAATCAATAAACCATAAATTTTTAATTATTTATGCCGTACTTAAAATCAAATTGTTGCAGGGCTGTGCAAGACATGTCAAGATGTAAAGGTATAATATTGTTAAACATTTTATATCAAGAAGCCCCGCACTGGTCTATATAAATGGTTGTTTGCTCACATACAGTAAATTGCAACCACTCAAACATCTAATTTTTTTCTTTGAAACTCTTGTCGCCTAGGTAATGCATCTGCGGCGGCAAAGAGAGCAGGCTTTAACAACCACACGCTGCACATATGCATCCATGTGGGGGCCGAAGTTTCTTGACTGAGCTGTCATAGGCAGTTTACGGTCTCTAATAAAGATCAAGAGCTGACAGGGCCGACCCTCAATCATGGGACCACTGTGACAACCAATCACAGAGGTCACATGATCTGGCAGTTTTTCCCGCCCCCACACAAAAAAATCATGTTAAAGGAACACCAGGGCTGGGCAAGAATAAAAATGTAATCTATTGGAGCTTTCCAGTGCTTGGATGTGGTGGCTGCAATAGTTGGCTTCCCCCCCAACCCCCATTTTATTTTCACCTTGTAGTCCCGTCAGTAACACATCTCCTGTCTTAGAATGACAACTCTCACACATTGTAATGCATTTGTGGAAGAAATACCACATAAAGCAATAGTGGACTGACATTTTCAGGATCGCATGTGGTAGTTGGGAAAATATGAAAACGTGAGCAGCGCTACAAAAACAAAAGTGAAAGATATATATTAAAAATAAATAAATAAATAAAGTCAAAGGATCCGTGATGGACCCAAAGAGGTATTACAAAACAAGCAATATTAGTGCCAAAAATAAATGAATAGTCCCAACAATAAGAAACGTGGTAGTTGGGAAAACACTTAAATACCTCATGCGATCTGGTTCTGTGAATGGAGCCCATTGGCCCTAAGTTAATTTAGTATTTTTCCCAACTTCATTCATCCCAAGTATAAAAATCTAATGGTTGAGCATAACATTTTCATTCATTCTTTTTCAAATTCGGCAGGCTTTTAGCTTTTTCTGTGCATATTTCTGAAATGTAACATATTTACAAGGGGGAGAAGTCTGAACAATATAAAACAATTCACAGGACTTGTCTTGCTGTAGAACACTGGCATACAAGTCTATTTGTAATACAAATCCCTTTACCTTCCTCTACAAGAGTTTGCCACCCCTTGGTCCTGTTCTTTTGTTCTTTCCCCAAAATGTAGCGGTTTTCTCTGCATTTTCTTGTTTGCTGACCTGAGATGGTTGATAATAAACAGAATGGGGAAATGGTCTGTGAACTCTGTCTGAAAGACCAGAATCCAAACCTCACTCAGGTCACAGCTTCTTTATAATCTGGTCTTTAGAAGTTTTCCCAATTAAGCACTTCTTTTCACATAACCCATCAGCATCATTCAGCATCATTCAAACAACAGAAATGACACTAGAACAAACCAGCCACAAAGGAAATGGTATACATCAAAATCTTTATTCTGTGTAGGAAAATATCTCAAATAAGAAAATTTAATTGGCATTACCACCAATTCCTTCCACAGGTGAACAGAGAAAATGGCAGTTTACAGTATATAAATTCACATTAACAAACAGTTCATAAAAATATACAAGCTTCTTGATATACTGCTACAGCTCAGCCCCAGACAATGGCTCCATACATTTTACATCACAATTATTCACAGTGTGCCAGAAGCCCAGTCATATATTCAACAACCTAGGAGAGTTCACTATGCTGTAAAAGCAACCCATTAAAATAGAAATATTAGAGCCAATACCGCTGACTTGTTTTTGAAGATGTAGTCTGGGGATGTCAACCTTACCCTTCCTATAAAACTAGTTAAGTCACTTCTCCTCAAAACATTTGTCCATATTAAGAGCCATGGAATTTCACTGGTGGCATCCTTGTCCTGGGTCAGTGACTCACTAAGTAGTGAAACAAGGATTATGATGATGATATTCACCTTTGAAAACAAGTCAGCAAAGTGATCTTCCTCATTTCAAATGGGTCAAATCCCTTTTAATGCAGTCTGTTGTCTCAACAACACTCACTTCTACACCTCTCTTCCACACCATGCACATTTGGGTGCCATATTTCTACAAATTTTTACACATCCTGATTATGCCCACCAATTTTCAAATATGGTCTTTTGATAATATGATGTTTTGGGCATTTCACACATATCTACATTAAAGGAGTTGTAAAGGCAGAAGGTTTTTTTAATCTTAATGAACTCTATGCATTAAGATAGAAAAAAACCTTCTGAATGTAGCAGCTGCCCTCCAGCACCCCTAATACTTACCTGTGCCCCATCTTTCTCCAGCGATGTCGACTAGTGTCTTGGCCTTCCAAGACACTCCTCCTGATTGGCTGAGACACAGCAGCAGCACCACTGGCTCAAGCTGCTGTCAGTCAGTCAATCGGGAGAGAGAGGGGGCAGGGCTGGGCAGGGCTGGGCCGGGCATCCATGTCTGAATGGACACAGGGAGCTGAGACTCGGCTCGGGTGCCCCTATAGCAAGCTGCTTGCTGTGGGGGCACACGACAGGAGGGAGGGGCCAGGAACACTGAAGAGGGACCCGAGAAGAGGCGGATATGGGCTGCTCTGTGCAATTCCACTGCACAGAGGAGGTAAGTATAACATGTTTGTTATTTTTAGAAATAGACTTTACAATCACTTTAAAATGTTTGTTACCCCAACAATTCCTATTCCTGATAAATGCCTGCTGTAGCATGTACTTGTATAAGAAAGTATCCTGTTCTCTTTGTATTGCTTCCTTTGTGTGAAATCCCTGGTGTTCCTGCCAGTCCCTCTGCTCTCCTATTAAAAGCTGGCCACACTAAGCAGGAGAGC
Organism: Aquarana catesbeiana; assembly: GCF_042186555.1. Lineage (NCBI taxonomy): Eukaryota > Metazoa > Chordata > Amphibia > Anura > Ranidae > Aquarana > Aquarana catesbeiana. Next base: position 698,010,171 of record NC_133325.1, on the reverse strand, counting down.
AAACTGTGGTCAGTTCTCTAGCTGTGCTGGGAACTCAGCCTGCTCTCCTCCAATAATCTGACTTGTCTTGACACACCTTCCCTGCACAGCCTTTCTCCGGGAAGCTCAGTGTACTGCTGCTCCCCCCCCCCAGCTCATATGCAGATGAGAACGGAGGGAATATAAGGAAATAAATCACTTATAAAAAAGGGGAAAAAGGGAATTTAATATATTTTTTTTTTTATATCTATACACAAATATTTTGCCTTTCATTTCTAATTTAAACTGAATGGATTGCTTTACAAGGTGATCGTTTACAATCACTTTAAAGTAAAACCCATGGTTAGACATGCTTTCAATCACTTACAAACCTTTTTAGATAGAAACAAGAGTGACTGGATAGGCTGGAAAATCAGTCTTTTTGTAATTGGATTCTAGTAAAAGGGAGCACTTACCCTTAGTGGGCCTTGATCCCCTTCCTCAGCAGTTCTGTAGGAACATACACTTAGCTGTCTCTGTTCCAACTGGATGGTCCTGTACAGACTTACACATTGCAATGAATGATACTAGTCTCATATGTGTGGCAGGTACTGGGCCTGACTGGGAGAATCAGGAAGAAAAGAATGGGAAATGCAGATTTGGCCACACAGCTCAGCACAGCAGGGATGGGTAAATACCCCGTTTTGGCTGCAATATAAGCCCTACCCTGAAAATAAACCCTAGTTAAAGTCCTTATAAAATGTAATCCATCTTGTAAAAAGATTATATAATGTGCAGTGTGTCTCCTTGTGTACTTTTATTGTGGAAAATACCTTATTTACAGCACCGCTGGGTGTTCACGTGACCCGCCGGAGATCTTCTCCTCTCCTCCTGATGTCAGCGACCCCTCCCTCTGCAGTGATCGGATCGGGGCTAACACCAGCAGGGATTTCAGCCCTTCCCTCTGCAGTATTTTGAGCGGGGAAAAAGAGCTCCGGCAGGTCACGTGAGCGCCCAGCAGCTCTGTAAATAAGGTATTTTCCACAATAAAGTTTCACAAAGGAGTCACATTGCACATTATATAATCTTTTTACAGAACGGATTACATCATTTTACAAAGACTTTAACCAAGGTTTTGGGATTACAGAATGTCATAATGTTGACTCCTGAGTTGACCGGGGGAGAGGGAGAGGGGGAGAGAAGACAGGGGACACAGGAACTTTTTTAAAAACCCTTTTATTATTTTATTCCAGGTTTTTTAGAACGTAGAGGGGTAAATGACACAGCGCAAGCACTGTGCGGTCTATCCTGCTTTAAAGGATTGGGATATTTTTATTTTTTTCCAAAAGAAGATGACATGACTGTTGAATAAATGTAGATTATTGTGCATACCGTACACAGATAAGGCATCCCCTAAAATAAGCCCTAGTGTGTTTTTTGTAGCCAAAATTAATATAAGACCAGGTCTCATTTTCGGGGAAACACGATATGTTCTCTTCTCTCTCAAAAACAAAAAACATAATATATTGCAGCTTGCTAATCCATAAATACGGTGGCTAGATTGGTTCTCTTTTTAAGCCGGTTTCCCTTCATTTTCACATGGTGATTTTGCCAGACAGTGTCTCCACTCCACTGAAGAAGCAAAAGAGCCACCCCTGGACAGCAACATTGTCAGTCTGGGAAGAGGGTAGTGTTAAACTAGCAGATTTAGATGAACTCGACTAACAAGCTAAGCGTCCAACACACACTTTTTAAACAGTCACAGCAACAGGTTATTTCCTTTTGGGATAAAAATTTTACATAAATCAATAAAAGCTGATCATTGTAAGCACCCCTGTCAGTGTTTAATAGATTGTCTCAACACTCTGCCACTTTTGCTGATCAGTTTGGTCTATTAAAGGAAGTTGAAAATTAACACACGTATTGGCAGGATCACCAGGTGAAAAGAAAGGGAAACTCTAAAAAAGGAATCTAACACACCCTCCACATCTAAGCATTGGTAAGCTGTAATAGATTACATTTTTTGTTTCTTAGGTTTACTGTTCTAAAATAATAAGATGTCTACCTTAAAGGAGAAGTGCGGGATTTAGACAAAAAATAAAAAAAAACACATACTCACCTACGTGGCTACAGCATCTGTCTGATGCTGTAGCTGTCCCCTGCCGGCTCGAAAACTGAGAACCGAGTGATTACATGACCGCCAATTGCTCAGTTCTTAATCTTCACTGAGCAGAGAGTGATGACTGTTAATCACCGGCTCTCTGCTCTGCCCCTCCAACACTCACTGAAGTGCTGGGTTGTGGAGGGGGTAGGGGCTACTGGCTCAGGCTCTCAGCAGTGAGCCAAGAGGCTGAGCCAGTTGCCCTCAGTGTATCCCAGCATTAATGTCAGGATCCCTGCAGAGCCTGAACCGGATCTGCGACATAGGATCTGTGACATGGGATCTGTGACACAGGCGACAGCAGGCTGAAGCTCACTGTTGGCAGAATATGGGTGACAGGCGTGCAGAACTAAGTGCAGTCCTGTGACCCACAGGAGAAGTATGGTCAAAAAAACTTTTGGCCGTACTTCTCTTGTAACAAGGACACAGAAATGAGATGTAGTTAAACAACGAAATATGACTTCACCAGCCTTACTGAACTGAGATTAGCAGACATCTCCATTCCTGCTCTGTGATCCACCTTACCTACATTGGTCAATGCAAAGTAGGTAAAGAACAAATGAAGCTGTTATGAGACACGGCTTTTAACTGTCTGATTCAGCAATGAGGCAAGAATAAATTCCATTATGATAACTTCAAGGAACACGGGCTTTAAAAGGACAACACTTTCTGTAACTAAATTACAAAAATACTTCAATGGTTTGTAAAGAAGAAAACAAACAATGGCAAATTGGACAATTTAAATGGAATTTAGATGGAAATAAAAAGCTGTTGAAATCACGTTATATGAACAATTAATGATTCTTTCAATACAGTGGGAGAACAGCTAAAATGAAAGATCTGACATTCCAACAAATTACATTGCTTTGCCTGTCCCTGTATTTGAAAGCATAGAGAAGAAAATTAGATGCGTCTACTGCACTATAGGTGCTGAAGTTTTTTTTAAGATCTGTCCAACTACAACATTCTAAAGGAGGAAGGAATGGCAACAAACAGGACCTATTTTTTGGCTATAATGACTAGAGGTATAAGCACCCCATAGACACGATATTGTCAAAAGTATTGTGACACCTTTACACGCATATGAACTTTAATGGCATTCCAATCTTAGTCCATAGAGTTTAATATTGAGTTTTCCCACCCTTTGCAGCTACAACGGCTTCAATTCCCCTAGAAAGGCTGCCCACAAGGTTTAGGAGTGTGTCTATGGGCATGTTTGACCATTCTTCCAGAAGCACATTTGTGAGATCAGGCACTGATCTGCACGAGAAGGCCTGGCTCACAGTCTCCGCTCAAATTCATCCCAAAGGTCGAGGTCAGCACTCTGTGCAGGCCAGTCAAGTTCCTCCACCCCAAACCCGCTCATCCATGTCTTTATGGACTTTGCTTTGTCCACTGGTCCAAATCATTTGGTGGAGGGGGGATTATGGTGTGGGGTTGTTTTTCAGGGGTTGGACTTGGCTCCTTAGTTCCAGTGAAGAGAACTCTTAAGGCGTCAGCATACCAAGACATTTTGGACAATTTTATGCTTCCAACTTTGTGGGAACAGTTTAGGGTTGGCCCCTTCCTGTTCTAACATGACTGCGCACCAGTGCACACAGCAAGGTCCATAAGAACATGGACAAGCGAGTTTGGGGTGGAGGAACTTGACTGGCCTGCACAAATGTGCTTCTGGAAGAATGGTCAAACATTCCCATAGACACACTCCTAAACCTTGTGGACAGCCTTCCCAGAAAGTTGAAGCTGTTATAGCTACAAAGGGTGGGCCAACTCAATATTATACCCTACGGACTAAGACTGGGATGCCAATAAAGTTCATGTATGTGTGACAATATAGTGTACATAAGCATATCTAAACCCTGTAAGAAAATACTGCAGTTTACCAGTCCTTAGAAGTTTTTTCTTTTTCAGCCCTTTTTCCTTTATTAATTAACTGGTGATCCTACCAGTAACACACTTCCTGCTCTAGTGTGAAAACACTTACTGGAATTGCTGTCTCAGGAATTTCCTCATTTTCCTCATAAAATGAGGAAAACACCATGCTCACTATTAGCCCAGAAGCTGCTCCTGGATTTACCCCGTGCACATCAATATAATAACAATTAAATAAGATGCACACGCGCACCTTGGTTATTATTTTTCCCTAGGACAGGACATTTTTAAAACTTTAAAACACCTCCCCCTTCCCATAGGAAAGGTATTTTGTAGTTCATAGTAAAAGCTGGGAACAATGCTACCTATTATGGAGCAGCACAAGCAAAGAGTGCATGAAAATATGAACTCACTGGATTTCTGGCAAAAGCAACAGGTAGTTTTTTTTTTTTTTTAAGAACAAAACACTTTCAATATTATATTTAACATACCAATAGAGAGCAGATAAAGAAAGGTCATTGTTCAGGTTTACAATTACATAAATGTTGGGAACAGATTCTACAAGTGTCAGGTCATATTTTTACCAGTTCCCAAATTTTCTGCTTTGCATTACAGGATCCTTGAACTTCAGTGCACTGATATCCCCCCAGACATCCCGCTGTCCAAAAAAAGTACTCAAGTATTGGCTGCTGTCTCTCTGAAAGTGGGGTGAAGGGCGACACTAAAAAGGTGAAGTGAGGTTTAGTGAATTCTAGGATGCACATAAGATTTCACATTCCCTGAACACTTACCTGATTCCTCTCACAATCTCTCTCTTCCTGGTCTCACAAGAGACTCTGAGAGCAGCAGGAGCCATTGTTACAACCCAGCCTGGGAGCATGCCCACACAGGTGCTCCTATAGCACATGACTTGCTATGGGGGCATCTACAGGAAGAAACAGCAGACAGTGCCAGCGTGGGACCAGCAAAGAAGAGGTAAGGGCGCACTCCGAGTATCATTGTTGCACAGAGCAGGCAAGTTTAATTTTAATAAAAAACATATAGCCTTCAGAACCACTTTAATGTGGCCATTAATTATGCAAGTTAAGGGGAACCTATTACATAAATGAATACAACTTCTGCATATATCAAAACCTCAACCTGAGGGGAGAAATTGGCTCTGTGCAATGATACTGCACAGAGCAGTCCCTTACCTCCTCTTCGGCAGTCCCCCGTCAGCATTGTCTACATCTCCCCCCTCCAAGTGCCCCCTCAGCAAGCTGGGTGCTAAGGGGGCACCCTTTCGGAAGCGCTTCAGAGTCTGGCTGTGTGCCTCCATAGACACCCCCACTCCCTCTTAACAAGAGTTTGACTGACAGCAGCAAAAGTCTGTGGCTCCCGCTGCTCTCATTGTCTCCTGTGAGACCAGAAAGAGAGGAAAGCAGAGCTGCAGCCGGGACAGCGCTGGATCAGTGATCAGTCAGATAAGGGTTTGGGGGGAGGCAGGGAATGCACCAAGGTAAAAAAAATGTTTAGAACCACTTCAATTCAGATTTTATTCCCACCTAAGAGAGGACTAATATACTATATATTGATCTGAATTATAGTATCTGCCAAAATATTTGTAATTTCAACCAGAAGGTGACATGACAGCTCATTACTGATGCTTTCTATGTCCCCTATCACACTTTGAAAGTGTATTACCATACAAAGGCTTTTCCTTGGTTCGTCATCTCTAACTAAACACTTTACTTGCCAGTTAGAAGAAAAGCATTGTACAATTAATTTCAGCATGCATCATTTTCCTGCGTTCTGCTGATTTCTGCCCTTAAGGGGATTATGGGAGAGATAATAAAAAGAAATATTTCAGGCCATGATAATAGCAGCATTTTAAAATATATTTAATGATTGTAAATGAGTACATTAATGCACTAAATTGTTTTTATATTAGCCTGAGGTTTCACTTTAACCTGAGACATAACAGTGAATAGATATGCAACACAAACAGCTATGGCAGCTGAGAATAAACAGCATTTTTTCAATGCAACATTATACAAGTATACAGAATAACTATTATCAGTGCAAGCTTGGTGAAAGGGTTTCAAGACACTAAAAAGCATGCACTGCCATCTAGTGGTTGAGTGATAAAGTTCAACATTCAGAAGTCGACAACAATTGACAACTACAGCTAACACCTGAGCTGTGCCTTGCCAATACACACATGATAAATGAGCAGATTGAAAAAATAATGCCCATATTTGTGGGTCAAAAATAAGAATGTAAATGACCAACAGACTATAGCAAAACTGGTAAAGAATCAAGACATCTTGCATGATCAGCTGTCAATATGTACATCAAGGAATGAATACTTGACAATACTGCTAATCAAGATTTTAAGGGGATGCAACATACATTTAAAATATAATACAGACACAACTATCTGAAACCATCAGGGCCCGGCATTGTTCTGTATATACACAATTCTTTCTGTACATTGGACCACTATGCATTTCTCTTGCTTGTAGTTAAGCTGTTAAAAGAGATATCAAAGAACTTTGCTGGAAAACCATTTCCAGATGGCTGGGACAGACTATATATGGAAAAAATGAACTCTCAGGTCTTACCACTTTCGGTATTCTTATCCTCATTGAGTATTTACATAAACCCTTCTTAAACCCCACATGATTCCAAACCCACTGTGTTGTAACTGCATCCCACTAAATTAACAGAGGAAATCCTGCCTTCTGCCTTTGTTCACATTTAGCATCAATCTACAATCCACTTAAACAATGGCCCTGGCCGTGACACTCGGAAAGTCTTAATAAATGAATAGCTATCCCACTGTCTCTGATTCACCTCTAGGTGGTGCTGTAGGTCAGATCTGGAAACAGCTCCTGGTTTTGTGAAAACTGGAGAGCCTTGAGGGATGCAGTCTGTCCCCCAAGCAACCTGAGTCGGTTGGAAATTCCCTTACAATTATCCTGCAATATATACATTATTATTCTTCATAGATGACAGTAAAGATGAAAGGAGAAAAATAGCAGAGATGTGGCTCTGAAAGAAAAACGTCCACTTCTGCATGGTTAGATTCTGGATCCAGTTTTTTCAGCTTCATCCCACTGCTAGCTGGCACAGGCAGCATAACTGAAAAAAACAAGGTAAAAATGAATGCAAACTATGCAGAGACTATACACTGTATATATCAATTTAAGATAAATATCATGGGCGTTTGAGAGGTAGTTTTTCAATTGACACTTCCCTATGTCAGAATGCACACACAGTTGCAACATTAAGCGCACATATAGCTGGACAGGAACATAAAAACATAAAATGTAAGTACCGGACAGTAAAGATAAAAGCACAAACAAGAAACAATGGGGAAATCTTGACTTGCCTCTGCTAAAGTCTATATAACATGTAACTATTTATTTGTGTTTATCCTGTATGTATTATTATCAACCTGTTCAGATATGAGCAAATTCAGGAGGGAAAAAATATGATTTACAGAACATTCCAAACCCAGCAGACCTCTATAGGACCCACTATGGGGTTCATTTACTAAAACTGTAGAGCGCAAAATCCGCTGCAGCTGGGCATGGTAGCCAATCGGCTTCTAACCTCAGCTTGCTCAATTAAGCTTTGACAAGAAAAAAAATGGAAGCGCACTCCAGTTTTAGTAAATCAATCCCTGATTATTAAAAAGGAATGGGAAAAGCATAATTCAGTTATGTTTGATTGCTTCTATGAGGTTTAAGAAATCCGTAATAGAAAAAGCAACACATATGGTGTGTGTTTGGCCAATAACTCTTCCTTTTGTGGCTCAAATTTCAGAAGTAGACTGCCAAATAGGCTGAAATTTGAGCCTCAGGTGCCTGTCGGCACAACACGGCTCAAAAACACCTTTACTTGTAAAAATCAAAGTAGCCAGTTGTAGAATTGTCAGCTGACAGTGACTGCATCTTATAAGATACAGTCATTGGTTGGGTATTCAGGCAGCCTTGATTGTCAGCAGTTGCCTAAATACAATAGCCAAAACTGTTTAGTGTGGATGGGGAAATCCATTTAATGAATGAGAAAAATCTATGTTTGTATGGTTAGCCTTACTGATACTCACACAGTAGCTGCACTAGTTTTCTTTAACTAAGAACTTTCGCCTTATAGTCTCAAATTATATTATAAGCAACAATACAATTGTCTGTTTCAGCTATTTAGAGAAAATTAATGATTTACCAATGAAAATAAATAACATTTAAAAAAACTGCTGGGATTATAAAATTTACAATTTAAGAGGTACTGCTGGGTTATTTATAAAATTATACTGACGTGTAAGTGATGACTGGATGCATTGTCCCTACCAACCAATCAGACGGCAGCCGTTCATTTTCTCGTACAGGTCAAAGGCCAACTGCTAATTAGTTGCTACAGAAGACACTTCCATATTTCACTTCAACCTTATGTACAATGTAAATCTGCTATGTGCATTCTGTTTACGATCATTAGCTGCTGTGCACTCTAGACGGTATCTTACCTCTTAACTTTGTTGCTTGCATCAGAATTTATTCTGCCAGTTCTTAGAAGGTCTTGAGCGGTGAGCATCTTTTTCCCCCTTAACAGCAGAAGGAGCACATCAGACTCATGGCCAGCCAGAGATAAACGTCCTATACAGGAAGGCTATGTGCCAATAGAGGATTTCAGTATTGGGCTCTGATCCACTGGTCCTTTATAAAGTTCTCAAAAACAGGGTGGTCCAGCTAGTGGCTAACAGGCTGCATATGTCAGCTTCCAAAATTGATCTTCTTCCATGTCTCATTGGGGAACCTCACCCAAACCCCTTTGAGACACAGGTTCACCCTCTACAGTGGTCATCACAATTTTCGACTTAAGAGAAAACTTGGCTGCAGCCACTAATCAATAAATATTTTCCAACAAGGCGTTCGATAAAAGTCAATCATTAGATCAACTTCTGTGGCGCAGGAATGGCCACACTTGAATCAAAATTCATCTGGCCCTGCTGAACCGGCTGAATTTTGATCCATCTCTAGCCAAGCTTTAGCAGTAACAATCCAACACACACATTAAACATGACTACTTTGGGCAGGTGGTGGATTTGGTAGCTCAGAAAAGAAATCTACTGGAAGGTTCCAGTGACATTTCAAAAGCCAATAGACAGTTGAACCCTGCTGAAAAATTACCCGAGACTAAATTAGTTTTACTCAAATTTTCTAATAAATTATAGCCTAATCTTATGTATATTTTTATTTAGTCTAAAGAAGCTTTCATGTAGGCAAGTTCCATCAATCTGGTATACATTATGAATTTATTACTCTAAAACAAACTATATACCTCAGATGCTGCTTGTTTATTAGTTATAGTGTATATAAACCCATAAAGAAAAACATTCTGCTTACTAGGCTAGGTTTGTACCTTCATGTCTGCATTTGTTATGCCTTTGTTTCCATATTTATTACTGAAATGCAGTCAGGATGCAAATACATATTATAAAAAAAAAAATTCCTTTTTTTTTACTATTTTTTTTTTTTTTAAATAAATACATACCCTGTTCTAGAAGCACACTAAGGACAAGGACTGCTCAACACAGATTAAAACAGCCAGGTCTCCAGTGACCTGATGTCCCTTGCTCATTGTTCCAATCAACAGTGCTGCTCAGGGAGCATGTGTGCTGCTGAATGAAGTACTAGGAGGGTGGGAGTGTCGGACCAATAAAGAACTGGGCGGCTGAGTTCTGGAGCAGCAGTCCGACTCTCTAGCATGCGGCTTACAGAAGCTATTATAGCACAAAAAAAACAAAGAAAAAACATGTTTATCACCCTATACACAGCCTGTCTGCAATTCAATAACACCCAAGCATCAACTGGGCTTTAAGGCATTCTTTTAACCGCTTCCCGAAAAGACCGCCGCAGTTTTACTGAGGCAGAATGGCACGGCTGGGCGAAACTACGTTACCTTACGTCGCCTTCACCTTTTGGCCACTAGAGGAGCGCGCACCTGCATGTGGCAGGAGCCAATGCGAGTGCCCGGCGGGCGCGTAGACCGCCGGGCTCCCGCGATCGCTCGTGACAGAGCGAGAACCATGATCTGTGTGTTTACTCAGCCGCCCGTTCTCTCAGGGGAGTAGAGACAGATCGTGTGTTCATACTAGGTAGAAACACCGATCTCTCTCTCCTCCTAGACAGCCCCATCCCCCCTACAGTTAGAACACAGTGAGGGAACACAGTTAACCCCTTGATCGCCCCCTAGTGTTAACCCCTTCCCTGCCAGTGACATTTATACAGTAATCAGTGCATTTTTATAGCACTGATCACTGTAGAATTGTCAATGGTTCCAAAAATGAGTCAAAAATGTCCGATCTGTCCGCCGCAATATTGTAGTCCCGATAAAAATAGCAGATCACCGTCATTACTAGTAAAAAAAAAAAATAATAATAAAAATGCCATAAATCTATCCCCCATTTTCTAGACGCTATAACTTTTGCGCAAACCAATCAATATACGCTTATTGCGATTTTTTTTTACCAAAAATATGTAGAATACATTTTTGCCTAAACTGAGGAAATATTTATTATAGCAAAAAGAAAAAATTTTGTTTTTTTCAAAATTTGTCGCTCTTCTTTAGTTTATAGCGCAAAAAATAAAAACCGCAGAGGCGATCAAATACCACCAAAAGAAAGCTCTATTTGTGGGGAAAAAAAAAGGGCATCAACTTTGCTTGGGTACAGCATCGAACGACCGCTCAATTGTCAGTTAAAGCGACGCAGTGCTGTATTGCAAAAAATGGCTTGGTCATTGAGCAGCCAAATCTTCCGGGGCTGAAGTAGTTAAGACAATAAAAGTGCTAAACAGCATATTCGTGTTTGCATTCTTCTCCTGCTTAATAACTAAAAACATTTTTTTTTTTTATAACAAGATGCGGGTATAATTTGCGGTTTTATAACTATTTGCACAATAGATACAAATTTTATTTACACATAACACAGAGTTTATATTAATGCTTTCTCTTGCTATCAGAGGATTAGAAATTTGCTTTTATAAAAGCTGAAACAATAATAAAAACAAAGTGGAATATTTTAACGATATTGCTGGCTTAGAGTCCATGTTATTAATACGGATGAGGAGACAAGGATAAAAGTGAGTATACATAAAGAGAGACATATTGTATAACCCAGACATATCCCCACTCACATATGCCAGAAGCCCCAGTGCCGGCTGAGAGGAATGTACAGTGCCATGTTTATGTATATACAACTTCAATTACAGTACTTAGGACACTTCCCCTAAAACCAATCCCTGGGAAGTCTGCCTGTCTGTCTCCTAGCACTGATGTCTCACTGTGAACAAGGGCAGACCAATGCCCTCGGCATAAAGACTTAAGTTGTTGGCTTTTACAGATCATGGGCTGCCTGGTTTTATAAAGCTGTGTGCAAACACTACTGCATTAAAATGTAAAGAGTAAAAATGTAGCTCTATGTGACCCATTAGCACTGATCACAGACAACAGAGAAAATCAGAGTATTGGTAACCCAATGCCTACAATCGCATAAAAGAACAATTTAGGAATACAAAAAAGTAAAACAACCATACTCACCTAGATGGCTGCAGCACAGATCTTAGCTGCAGATGTCCCCCACCGGCTCTACACCGAGAACTAAACGATCAAAGATTGCTGATCGCTCAGTAATCACTCTGCAAAGAGCCGGTGACTCTTTGCTCTGCCCCTCCAGCACTTACTGGAGCTCAGGGCTACGGAGGGGGCAGGAGTGGCTGGCTCAGTCTCCCAGTGGCTCTCTGAGAAAGCTGCCGGTCCAGGCATCACAGCAGACCCTGACTGTAAAGTTGGGATCTTTCCAGAGCCTGGACTCGACAGCGGGCTTTAGCAATCCTGTGATCCATCAGAGAAGTGGAACCAAAATTGCTTTTGCCGATACTTCTCCTTTAACATTTTAATGAAATTTCAAAAATCATTTATAACACTTTGAAATCTGCAGTTTTCATTAAGATAAAACATGGTGATCCGGCCATGAAGATCCTTGTTAAGACACTTCCTATTTTAGGATGACAACCCTCTGTCTGTGTCTCCTAATTGTGCTTCTACACTGCAGTCTCATGTGATTGGGTGACAAGTGGTCATGCCAGTATACATTGCACAGACATGTTTCACTGTTGTCACCATCAGAAAATGTGGTCCGAGAAATTCCCGTATATGCAGCAGTTGCTTGAGAGCATGCAATTAGACAGGAACTGTCAGCAAAGAGGCTGCATGGGATCAGCTGTGCTTATGCAAAACAAAGGATTATAATGGGGAAAACAATATGCAATACTAAATTTTAAAAAATGATTATAATAATTATATATACATACACACACAAAATATAAATATAAATATATATATATATATACACACACACACACACACACACACATATATATATATATATATATATATATATATATATATATATATATATATATATATATATATATATATATATATATATATATATACATACATATACAGTGGGGATGGAAAGTATTCAGACCCCCTTAAATTTTTCACTCTTTTTTATATTGCAGCCATTTGCTAAAATCATTTAAGTTCATTTTTTTTACCTCATTAATGTACACAGCACCCCATATTGACAGAAAAACACAGAATTGTTGACATTTTTGCAGATTTATTAAAAAAGAAAAACTGAAATATCACATGGTCCTAAGTATTCAGACCCTTTGCTGTGACATGTGACACTCATATATTTAACTCAGGTGCTGTCCATTTCTTCTGATCATCCTTGAGATGGTTCTACACCTTCATTTGAGACCAGCTGTGTTTGATTATACTGATTGGACTTGATTAGGAAAGCCACACACCTGTCTATATAAGACCTTACATCTCACAGTGCATGTCAGAGCAAATGAGAATCAGGAGTCAAAGGAACTGCCTGAAGAGCTCAGAGACAGAATTGTGGCAAGGCACAGATCTTGCCAAGGTTACAAAAAAAATTCTGCTGCACTTAAGGTTCCTAAGAGCATAGTGGCCTCCATAATCCTTAAATGGAAGACGTTTGGGATGACCAGAACCCTTCCTAGAGCTGGCTGTCCGGCCAAACTGAGCTATCGGGGGAGAAGAGCCTTGGTGAGAGAGGTAGAGAAGAACCCAAAGATCACTGTGGCTGAGCTCCAGAGATGCAGTCGGGAGATGGGAGAAAGTTGTAGAAAGGCAACCATCACTGCAGCCCTCCACCAGTTGGGGCTTTATAGCAGAGTGGCCTGACGGAAGCCTCTCCTCAGTGCAAGACACATGAAAGCCTGCATGGAGTTTGCTAAAAAAACACCTGAAGGACTCCAAGATAGTGAGAAATAAGATTCTCTGGTCTGATGAGACCAAGATAGAACTTTTTGGCCTTAATTCTAAGCGGTATGTGTGGAGAAAACCAGGCACTGCTCATCACCTGTCCAATACAGTCCCAACAGTGATACATAGTGGTGGCAGCATCATGCTGTGGGGTGTTTTTTAGCTGCAGGGACAGGACGACTGGTTGCAATCGAGGGAAAGGTGAATGCGGCCAAGTAGAAGGATATCCTGGACAAAAACCTTCTCCAGAGTGCTCAGGACCTCAGACTGGGCCGAAGGTTTACCTTCCAACAAGACAATGACCCTAAGCACACAGCTAAAATAACGAAGGAGTGGCTTCACAACAACGACTGTTCTTGAATGGTCCAGCCAGAGCCCTGACTTAAAACCCAATTGAGCATCTCTGGAGAGACCTAAAAATGGCTGTCCACCAACGTTTACCATCCAACCTGACAGAACTGAAGAGGATCTGCAAGGAGGAATGGCAGAGGATCCCCAAATCCAGGTGTGAAAAACTTGTTGCATCTTTCCCAAAAAGACTCATGGCTGTATTAGATAAAAAGGGTGCTTCTACTAAATACTGAGCAAAGGGTCTGAATACTTAGGACCATGTGATATTTCATTTTTTTCTTTTTTAATAAATCTGCAAAAATGTCAATAATTCTGTGTTTTTCTGTCAATATGGGGTTCTGTGTGTACATTAATGAGGAAAAAAAATGAACTTAAATGATTTTAGCAAATGGCTGCAATATAACAAAGAATGAAAAATTGAAGGGGGTCGGAATACTTTCCGTCCCCACTGTATATATTATATATACACACACACACACATACAATCATAAAATTTTGTCCCAAATTGGCTAAATAGAAGGGCAAATATGCATCTTACAGATTTACAATATTTAAATGCACAGCTGCATGCTTCCAGGCAAAAATACAATCCTCCCATTACCTACATTGCAAGTATATTAGCATATTTCATTGCAGAGTCCAGCATTGAAACTCGTTCATGGTCTCTGCACACAATCTAACTCCAGCATGTTGATAAAAGACCTCAAAAGCTTATATTATTCGCTAAAGCTCATCTCCTGACACCCCCCCACCCCCATTCCCCTTCTAACTAAATGCCTTTGCTACTTACCCAAACCATAGTCACTTGACACTCCAGTCCCCACTCTTCTCTCCTAATCTGTTGGGATCATGAGGTGGGGCCCCTCTTCTGGTGGTCACTCCTCTTCTGGATTCTGAGAGGACCCCACCGCTGGATAGCCAATAGGAAGAGTCCATGTCATGCGGACAAGAAAGTGCTAAAAAAACAGAGGGAGTCTACTGACTCTAAGCACCATACTTGAGTGCAGGAGAGAGTTTACTTTTTGGCTTCTGCTTTCTACTGACCCTGTTGCTATAAAAACTTTAAAACAAGGCATGCCAGTAAACATAAACAAGACCCGCTCCCCTTTCCTGTTGCCCCCACTGCTAAACGTAACTCCAATGCCAACAAGTCTTCAGGTACAAAGGAAAACTGACACATCAGGAGTTCTCAATCTCCTGGTCAGAACAGTAGTGATGTAGGAGGTCAGAAGGAGAAACCAGTGAGAGTTGAGGGAGGCCTAGGAGATCCACCCTCCTGGAGAAGTTTCTCTTCTGACTGCAGCAGAAGAGCTCAGCGGTACAGTTTTTTTATAGTGCATGCATGTAAAGGACCTCCACAAATGTTGTGGGAACAAGAAAGGGCAATAGAAGAAAGAGGTATGCTTTATGGACCAGTCTTTGGGCATGCATATGAAATGTCAACTGACATTTCAGTTGGGGCAAGTAGGGTAACTCCACCTTTAACAAAAAGCATTTTCTGTACTAATGAATCATTTCAAAGTCAGTTTACCACCTTAAGGATAATGTTTGCATAATGATCAAGCTTTTAGAGAGTCAAAGGCATGTGAGATCTTAGCTGTTGCTAACAGTACATAAAGGATAAACAAAATGATCCATAAATGTGAAGGGTAGAGCTACAAATGTGCAATCAATTAATCTTGTTAATAGCAGTTAAAGGCTACCTCAAATAATCCCTTCTATAATGAACAGATCTTCTGTCTGTAATTTTTCAGTTAAAGTCACCCTCTGGAATTTCTGCTGAGAGCAATATGTAAAAGCAGAGACCCAACTATAGGGCACATACAGAGCGTAGCTGCCTCTGGAGTCACACAGCCATCCTTTCATTGCAGCATTGTGTTCACAATACAGCCTAAGTCTATACAGCAGGAGTGTCCAACCTACAGCCCACGATCCGCATACAGCCCAAGATGGCTACGAATGCGGCCCAACACAAAATCTTAAGCTTACTTAAAAATGTTGACTTTCTTTTTTGGAATTTTTTTTTAAAAATGCGTTTACACTTAGCAAACACATTGAGCCAAAGAAAAATTTGACAGTGCGTCTTCACTGGACATTTATAAGTTTTATCTTCCCGAAGAAAAATATCCCATTTTTCACAATCACACCTTATTCAGGGTTTCGGCAGCACCTATATATTTGCTAGCAACTATTTTCAAGGATGAAGCACGCAAAGGCCAATATTTAAATCTAAAATATCTGACAAGCACCTTGAGAATTCATTAAGAATTGATACTACATCCATCGAGCCAGATATTGATGGGTTCGTTTAGCAAAAACTGTGTCAAATATCGCACTAGTTTTATGCTGCCCTCTTTTACTTTTATAATATAAATAAATACAAAAAAAATGTATTTTTAAGTTTTTTAATTTAAGTTTTATTACTCAGATAGATACATTATCTATATCAGTGATTGTTAACTTGTGATCCGCCTGAATTGTTTGATCATCAGCTATCCTTATTGTTAGGGTAATTTACGTGTGGCCCAAATCAATTTTTCTTTCTTCTAATGTGGCCCAGGAAGGGCAAAAAGTTGGACCACTCTTGCTATACAGGATGAAACAGCCTTTCCCCCTAAATGATTTGCCACCTGAGCCAATAATCAAATTATTATTAATAATAATAATCATTTGTGTATGGCATATTAGAGGACCCCTTTCGGATTTAGCACAAGAACCTGATACTTTACATTTTACCTTGCCGTAATCTAGATTTACCAAGAAATGTTCTTTTGCCAATCCAACTGTAATAAGTAAAATCTTACTGGTATTTTCAACTGCCTTTTTGCACACTGTTGCCCCTTCCATTGCCCTAATAAATGGGCACAGAAAATCATCATATCTGCATTCCAGAACAAAGTGATATTGTAGGACTGAAAATGGTTAATCTAACATGGTGCATTAGCCACTTTCAGAGACATGTACATATCCCCATCAAGGTTGATTATTATACTTTTTTCAGGTTAAAGCTGAACTCCAGGCACAAATACTTTTGCTTAAATATATTCCCCAATAGCCACAAATTATAATTCCACTCTGTGTTCATAAAATGCCTCTATAAACTCAGATATCACCATGCAAATGTAGCAGTGACATTATCATTTTGCTTTACATAAGCAGAGCTGTAGGAAGAACCTAGCAGACCCACCCAGTACAGGCTGCCTGTAGAAAACTACAGGAGGGGGACAATACCAAAATACCAATTCGCTATTGTCACACAACTGGGTGGGCTCATGGCGCAGTGCTCTGCGCCCCAAGCCCACCCTTATTTGAAACCAATTAGAGCCTCAGGCTCCAAAAAAAAAAAAAAAAGGCCATTGAAATCCAGGTATTCGGCACCCTGCATGTAGATTAGGGGCCGGGCGCATGGATTAGGGGGGCACTGGCCCCTGCGTCCCTTATGGATGGGCGGCCACTGGTGACCGGTCTTGATTACAGGAAAAACTGCACAGAGGTAATGTTTCACACTGGGTTACTGCACAGATCTGGATACACAAAGCGCATCAAGTTTTTAGTAAGAATACACACACCTCTTGTATTTAAATTGTATACTGTATATGTCATTTACAAAGTAATTATCCCAGAGTTCAGCTTTAATTGTACATTTAGGAAAATTGTATTAACAGCTTCTAGAAAAAGGTTTTTTAGGTTTATTCTGAATCTACTACAAATTAAGAATAGCTCATGGCACTGCTGTGGACAATAGACATTTAACAATCACAGTATTTAATTAAAACACAAAATTACCAAAAAACAGAAGTAAAACAGAGTTATTGTACAGAAATTATACTTGGGAAAGTGTTAAAGTTACACTTCACCAGTAAAAGCACAAAACGCACAAACAAAACACATGGCGAAGCAGAAGCACATACACAGACCAGATATGTGGTAATTACTTGCAGTGACTGTTACTTGTAAGTATGCATTGCTTCGGCCAGGAACTGTGCATGTTCTATATAGAAATCAGAGCCTATTTCACAAGCTGCCTCACTTAAAAATAATGTACATTGTATGAATAGCTTCAAGAGCTCAGAAAATAGTTCTTTTAAAATATAGTCAAAATTAAATGGTTACCACAGTTTCATCTCACAGTGTATATTCCCTATGTGAAAATTGAAATGGCCAATTTAGTTTTAATATTTTTTGAACAAATTAAACATTTATTTTGAATATTTTCTTCCTTGACAAGTTTTGTTTTACTAGTTATAGCTGGCTTTTTTATAAGAAAGCCCTACACTGCTCACTTAGGCAAGGCATAAATGAGTCAATTTTCATGATGAAAGGAAAGAAAACTGCTAGATTTCTCCATCAACACGGGAATGCCTCCTGCAGCACTAGGAGGTTCTGCCAGTGGCCAGGCGCAGGGAGCTTCCCGGCCGGTGAAACACAATGATTACGGTTAGTGGCTATAGCTGCTGTATGAAAAAAATTGACAGGCTGGTTATACTCAAGTCAATCAATGGATCGACTTGGGAACAATCAGCCTGCCCATACATCGACTGAATCTCGGCCGGATAATCCTAAAGAAAACCCATACGGACCTGTTAGGAGGTGGTAATTATCAGACTCATTCTATGTTCTGTCTGTGTAATCCGATGTGCTGCTAGTAAAGTCTATTAACAATATAGCCCATTCCGACGCTTCAGATCAAAGCAACAAATCAGTTTGCTGGAAATCAGCCTCAAGAGCACCTACAGTGGTTATAAAAAGTCTACACACCCCTTTCAAAATGTCAGGTTTCTGTGAAGTAAAAAATTAGACAAAGATAAATCATTTCAGAACTTTTTCCACCTTTAATGTGACCTATAAACTGTATAACTCAGTTGAACAACAAACTGAAATCTCTAAAATAATATGGTTGGATAAGTGTGCACACCCTTAAACTAATACTTTGTTGAAGCACCTTTTGATTTTATTACAGCACTCAGTCTTTTTGGTTAGGAGTCCATCAGCATTGCACATCTTGACTTGGCAATATTTGCCCACTCTTCTTTGCAAAAACACTCCAAATCTGTCAGATTGCGAGGGCATCTCCTGTGCACAGCCCTCTATAGATCACCCCACAAATTTGCAATCAGATTCAGGTTTGGGTTTTGGCTGGACCATTCCAAAACGTTATTCTTCTGGTGAAGCCATTCCTTTGTTGCTTTGGATGTATGTTTTGGGTCACTGTCATGCTGAAAGATGAAGTTCCTCTTCATGTTCAGCTTTCTAACAGAAGCCTGAAGGTTTTGTACCAGCATTGACTGTCATTTGGAACTGTTCATAATTCCCTCTACCTTAACTAAGGCACCACCATGCTTCACGTTGGGTATGGTGTTCTTTTGGTGATGTGTAGTGTTGTTTTTGTGCCAAACATATCTTTTGGAATTATGGCCAAAAAGTTCAACCTTGGTTTCATCATACCATCACACATTTTCCCAAATACTTTTGGGAGACTACAGATGTGTTTTTTCAAATCTAGCCGGGCTTGGATGTTTTTCTTCGTAAGAAAAGGCCTCCATCTTGCCACTCTACCCCATAGCCCAGACATATGAATAATATGGGAGATTGTTGTCACATGTACCACACAGCCAGTACTTCCCAGATATTCCTGTAGCTCCTTTAATTTTGGCAGCCTCCCTTTCTCCACTTGATGATGACTGTCTTCATTGTGTTCCATGGCATATCCAATGCCTTGGAAATTCTTTTTTACCCTTCTCCTGACTGATACCTTTTAAGAATGAGATCCCTCTAATGCTTTGGAAGCCCTCTACAGACCATGGCTTTTGCTGTAGGATGCGACTAGGAAAATGCCAGGAAAGACCTACTAGAATAGCTGAACTTTATTTGGGGTTAATAAGAGGCACTTTAAATGATGGCAGGTGTGTACTGACTCCTATTTAACATGAATTTGAATGGGATTGCTAAGTTCTGAATACAGCTACATCCCCAGTTATATTATAAGGGTGTGCAAACTTATAAAACCACATTATTTTATTTTTTTATTTTTACTTTCCCTCCCTAAAACATTTCAGTTTGTTTTTCAATTGAGTTGTACAGTTTATAGGTCACATTAAAAGTGGAAAAAGTTCTGAAATGATTTATCTTTGTCTCATTTTTATTACAGCACAGAAACCTGACATTTTAACAGGGGTGTATAGACTTTTTATATCCACTGTATTATTCCTGCAAAATTTTATATTCACTTGGCTACAAAGCCTAAAGGAAAAAAAAACATTTTTCATTAACCACAATAAAAATGTTTAAAGAACCACAATCAGCAATATAACCTTACGTGCTTCTATCGTGACAAGTTTCCTATGGGGCTATACCCCTGTCAATTTGGGAAGTCATTCTTAGTATTAATGAGGTGTACATTTTTACATTATCATGTGATTATTCTGGTAGCTCTGGTTATGAAAGGAAACAGTTTATGAGGTAGAAGATATGCCATGGAATAATACAGCAGCTTTAAGTCCTCTGGCTTGCTCAGCAATGCTCCCTTATCTGGCTGCCTCCAAGATACTCTAAAGCCCCGTTCAATGGCTGTCTCAACTGTTAGGCCGCTTCTTCATTTGCCTCAAATCTCCTCTAAAGCTCTTCCTTCTCCAGCCTGCGAGCTGCACTAAAGCCCCTCCTGTGGTTACAACAAATATAATTTAAAAAAAACAAAACCCTATTTTTCTATTTCCGTGCAGCTCTAAAGCTCACCACACAGGTTACAATCTGATTGTACAATTTCCTTTAGATCAGTGGTCATCAACCCTATCCTCAGGGCCCACGAAAAGGCCAGGTTTTATGTATTACCTTGGGGAGATGCAGACTAGAATACTGCAAACACTGAGCAGCAAAGTTATCACCTGTGATGTATTTCAGTTATCTTGCAAACCTGGGCTGTTAATGGACCTTGAGGACAGGGTTGATGACCACTGCTTTAGATCTATTATCATCTAATACAAGCACCTGCAGATTGATTAGATAGTTTAGGTAGGTCCTCATATTACATAATTTTGATAAATCTAAATTTGATTGTACAGACAAACTGTAACATGTATGGTGTTCCTAACACCCCTCTTTCATTTCCCTCAGGAGTTGTATAAAGCCCCTCCTTCAGAGCTGATCTAAAGCTACCCTTTTCCCTATGCCCAGAGTGTTTTAGGTTCCTCCTTCCCCATCTTAGAACACATCTAAAGGCTCTCCTCCCAATCTCAAAACTTCTCTAATGCCTGTCCTTCCCCATCTCAGAGCTGATGTAATGCCTCTCCTCCCCCATTCTAGGACTGCTTTAATGCCTCTCCTCCCCATCTCACAGCCGATCTAATGCCTCTCCTTCCCCATCTCAGAGCTGATCTAATGCCTCTCCTCACCCATCTCAGAGTTGATCTAATGCCTCTCCTCACCCATCTCAGAGTTGATCTAATGCCTCTCCTCACCCATCTCAGAGTTGGTCTAATGCCTCAACTTCTCCATCTCAGAGCTGATCTAATGCCTCTCCTCACCCATCTCAGAGCTGATCTAATGCCTCTCCTCACCCATCTCAGAGCTGATCTAATGCCTCTCCTCACCCATCTCAGAGCTGATCTAATGCCTCAACTTCTCCATCTCAGAGCTGATCTAATGCCTCTCCTTCCCCATCTCACAGCTGATCTAATGCCTCTCCTCATCCATCTCAGAGCTGATCTAATGCCTCAACTTCTCCATCTCAGAGCTGATCTAATGCCTCTCCTTCCCCATTTCACAGCTGATCTAATGCCTCTCCTCATCCATCTCAGAGCTGATCTAATGCCTCAACTTCTCCATCTCAGAGCTGATCTAATGCCTCAACTTCTCCATCTCAGAGCTGATCTAATGCCTCTCCTTCCCCATTTCACAGCTGATCTAATGCCTCTCCTCATCCATCTCAGAGCTGATCTAATGCCTCAACTTCTCCATCTCAGAGCTGATCTAATGCCTCTCCTTCTCCATCTCAGAGCTGATCTAATGCCTCGCCATCTCAGAGCTGATCTAATGCCTCTCCTTCCCCATCTCAAAATTAATCTAATGCCTCTCCTTCCCCATCTCAGAGCTGACCTAATGACTCTATTCCCCCTCTTCCGAGCTGCTCCAATGCCTCATCTTGCCCATCTCAGAGTTGCTCTAAGGCTCTCCTCTCCCATCTCAGAGTTGCTCTAATGCCTCTATTCTCCCTCTTCCGAGCTTATCTAATGCCTCTCCTTGCCCATCTCACAGTTGCTCTATTGCCTCTATTCTCCCTCTTCAGAGCTGATCAAATGCCTCTCCTTGCCCTTCTCAGAGGAAATGCCTCTAGTGAGGTTGCCTCTAGTAAATTTATTTTTACCCCATTGATGTTTAGCAGAGATTATCATCTTTCTTGATTTAACATTGACCAAGCAACATACTGGATCAGTTACTGTAGCCTGAATAATAAACGCTCTTGTAGTGAGACAAATGTCAGAACACAGAAAGAGAACAGTAAACATATCAGTCTGACCTGCTGCCCTTCATGTCTTCTAGTTCTCCATGAAGCCGGGCGTTCCTCTCTTCTTCCTCATGCAGCCTTCGTTTTACAGCCCGCAATTCCTGCTGAACTTCACATTTAATGTCATTGGCAACCACCACTGCTGTCTGTAAATCTGCTTGAAATCGCTTCCATTCTTCAGCATCCTCCTGTGTGAACAAAAGTTAGAGGTGGTCCACATATAACTGACACATTCACATCTTAAAAAAGGAATTCACTCATTTTATGATTTGTATGGCCCTTTCCTCTCATCTAACTGCAGCAGTAAATCCTGCTCTCCATACCATCTCAAGTCACATCAGAAGTGTCCGTCTTTTTTTCTAATGGAGAAAAAGTTTGAGCATTATAATCAATCTTTTTTAATCCTTATTAATATTGTGAGGATGATGGTGCCCAGAAAGGTATCAGACCACACCACTTGAAGTGACAGAACTATAGGGATAAACTCCATCAAAGAAATGCAGGAATTCTCAGTCCAAGGTATGGGCATTGGGTACACCACCATATGGTTTGCCAACATGCAAGAGTCACCCAAACAGAATAACTACATCTCCAATAAACTATTGATGGTGCGCTATCAATTTGGAGCACAAAAAATTGACTGATGGAATGCGCAAAATATTTGCTCATGTTGAAAGATTTGAAAAACATGAAGCAAATAGTGCACCAAATATTAAAGTAGAAATTCACCTTTTAACAAAAAATAAATGCACATTTTTCTTGCAGGTAAATTCAAAATGTGCATTTATTTTCTTTTTGTTTCTGGAGCTTCTAAAGCATTGCACCAGCAACAGGTCTCCTGCAGACCTATCAGTGTATCTGTGTGACCGTATAATCTGACAGGAAGCATGAACGAACTACCACAGCGCTCCACAGTGCCATGGTAGCTCATTGAAAACTACAAGCCAAGAGCCACAAAGGCTGTTGGGACTTGTAGTTTGCCATTCACAGAGGACTGTAATTGAGTGACGTGGACGGAGTCCAGCTCAGGGCTCCAAATATGGATGTAACGTGTAATGAAAGGTGAGCTTATCCTTTAAGAAATCCAAATTGCAACATGTCCTATAAAAGTCTCAATCTACACCAAATAAATAATGGTACAGAAAATGAGTACGTCAATATTTAGCATATTGGAGGTGTACAGTAGTTCGCCAAGAGGACGCAGCGGAATATGTTTTCAGTACCATTATTTAAGCCCAATTCCAGTAATGCCGTGTACACACGGGCGGACTTTTCAGCATCAAAGATCCGTCGGTCTTTCCAAAGGACTTTCGACGAACTTTTGACAGACTTCTGACGGACTTTCGAACGAACGCACTTGCCTACACATGATCACACCAAAGTCGGACGGATTCGTACATGACAACCGGACTAAAATAAGGAAGTTGTTAGCCAGTAGCCAATAGCTGCCCTAGCGTCGGTTTTCGTCCGTCGGACTAGCATACAGACGGGCAGATTCGACTCGAGTCCGTCAGAAAGATTTGAAACATGTTCCAAATCTAAAGTCCTAAATTATCCGGCTATTGGATGGAAGTGATTGAGGATAGAAATAGGTTTTTTGATTTGAGTCTTAAACTAGATCCAAAGTTATGTATTCTAGGGGTGGGGGGGAATCTGGGTAATGGGAGGGATAAAATAAAAGCAGTGCGGAGATGCCTCTATCAGGCAAGAAAGGGAATAACCAAGAGATGGCAAGCTGAGAAACCCCCCTCTGTAGCCGACTGGCGTAGAGAAGTGTCGGAAACAATAGGGAAAGAAAGGACAGTGTTTGTAAGGGCAGGAAACCTAAAGGAATTTTAAAAAATCTGGAATCCCTGGCTGATGAAGGTGGCCCACCATACGTAGTGCACAGAGTAAGAAGAAGATAGGGAAGATGTTGATCCTAAGATAGATGTAGTAGTATGTAAGCACAAACTATTTCCCCTTTTTGTTATATATAAGGAGAGAGCTTGGTACATGGTATATATAATGGTTAAATGGGGGGGGGGGGGAGAAAAGCAGAAATGTACTTTTTATAGTGTGGACTTATACACCACATCGGGTGTTAGGATGTTTTATTAGTGTTTGGAATTTCTATACTGAGTAATATGATGTATTGTGTTTAACCATGAATAAAAATTATCAAATTAAATTTTCGACGGGAAAAGTCCGCTGCAGGTCCAATGAAGCCCACACACTGTCGGATTGTCCGGCGGATTCGTCCCGTTGGACCAGTACGGTCGAAAAGTCCACCCGTGTGTGCACGGCGTAAGAGTAAAAAATTTGTCTTGATGTCAGAAAACATCCAACCATCGGAGTGCAGAGGAGAAGTGGCTGTGGGGACTAGTCTAGCAGCATGGAGGAGTCTGCAGAAGCAAAGGATCAGGTGAGTAAAACTGCTTCTCCATGCCTCCTAGACATAAAATGAGCATTGTAGTGTGCAGTGCAGCTCCACTGCAAGAGAGGTTATTTACTTTCTCCGGAGCTCAGCTTTAATTTAAGCATGTATGTCAGTGATTTTTTTTTTTTGTGGATAAAAATTTAAGGTGCATTGCATTAGAAAAATGGACAAATAGTATGAAAAAATATATAGCTATACATATTCATATAACGTTACTAAGAATTATTCTTACAGTTTAGACATGCTTGTATGCAATATTGTAATATATCAAATTATAATCGATTATTGCTTCAAAAACAACGGCATTTTTAAACCTTCTACTATGTGCATAATAAACTATATGAGCTGCGACATAATAGTTTGTTTGAAATGCAACACACCAATATCAGATGTAATGTGGCAATTTGCATTCCGCCACAGCCGCTAATCATAGTTTATAGGGCCCAATGTATAAACTAGTACAGTGAATTGCCTGAATTAAGTTACTTCTGATGTTCCGGAGAGTGGCCGGGACAGATCTTGATCTCCCTTTCCATTTAACCCCCCCTCTTTTTCCTCTCTACCCTTTTTCCTCTCTCCCCTTTTTCTTCTTCTTTCTCCCCCCACTTCCGAATTACTTCTCCTCTCTCTCTCCACCCCCCTTTCTTTTCTTTTGTTTGGGCTTTTGGTCTGTTTTCTGAGGATGATTCAAAATGCGCCCCATTTTTCTAGTGCAAACTGCTTGTTATTTTTCATGTTGCTGGGGGGAAAAGATTTTGATCCCTTTATGGGTAGTTATTCGTTGCTTACCTCAGTGGGCAAGGAGGGAAGGGGGTTCTCTTTGAGGGTGAATAATCTGATTTTTTTACTCGCTGGAGTTTTATCCTAAATGTTTATAATCCTGATGCAAATTTTTTCTGATTACTTGATGATAGCCAGTTTACTACTCTTAAAGCCTATAGTTGTTATTCCTGTGTTGGCATTCTCCATCGTTTGCATAGTGGATTCACACTAATGTTTGGCATTTGATTCGTTGTGATGGGATGACCTTCAGGCATAATTTTCTTATGTCTTTCTATTTTTCAAAATTTTCAATAAACACTATTGAAAACAGAATTAAGTTACTTTGTAGCGATGAATTCCACCCTTTTAAACATTCACCACTCTATTGATGTTTACTGCTGGGCATAATCTCAAAGTACAAGGCTCTTGCAGACTGGCAATGTTTAAACAAATGTATTAAAAAGGTGATTCTCAATAAAAGGCATTCAGATTTCATAATCCTCTTCTCCAGGTGCCTATGCTGCACCAATAGCTCTGTATATTACTCCTAGAAAAATCGGTTGCTTTATATACCCGTTCAGTCCAATCAGCAAGGATGCAACAGCAGCCCTGATTAATACATACAGGTTACAGTACCCCATTAAATAAATTCATATTGATTGTTTAAAACCCATTTATGATACATATAAAAAGAATTACATTTCCAACTACAGATGTTATACAGCTTTATGTGCTTAACACGATGGGTACCACTCTGGTTCATGTAATAAAAAGACAAAACAAAAGGTTTACTAGAATCTACCTTCATCTGCTTGTTAAGGCCCTTTAGTTGTCTCTCCAGATCTTGTTTTTGTTCTTCCAGTTTGTCAACTTTGTCTAAACAATAAAAACAATTTTTAATTTTCATGCGCTAGTTGTATTGGTCATTACTAATTGCAATTTTAAGCTTTGGCCAGTGGGGGGAGGCATTTCCAAACAAATCTTTTGCAAACGCTGGAAAGAATTTGCAGGGCACCGCTTCGTTACTATCACATGAAGTATAATATGAAAATGTAATATTTACCCATATTTACCCATAACACAATGCAATCAATGTCATATCACTATACATCAATCAATTTAGTTATCTATATTTATATTGACCTGCAAACCTAAAGCTAATGGAGAAGCCCTAATGACTTCAGGTACTTTCTTGGACTCTAGCAGTGCACTAAAGTCCTCAACTTACACAAGCAACATGGTCATTAATAAAATATTTCCCAAGTTAAACTTCTGTTTAACCTTCTATTATGGAGCCGGGGAGCAGTGAGGATACTCAGAACTCCACCTATAACCGAAGAATTACTTTTGGGTGTACTGGTCACCAGCAGCAGCTGGTACACAACATCAGCTTACATAAAGGGGGAGATTTACTAAAACCTAGCACTCAGAATTTGGAGCAGCTGTGCATGGCAGCCAATCAGCTTCTAACTATTAAGCTTTGACAATAAAACCTGGAAGCTGATTGGTTTCTATGCAGAGCTGCACCAGATTTCCCACTCTCCAGTAAATCTCCCCCAAAGAGTGTGTGTGTGTCAATATAGGAGTAGACGTTTGGATAAAGGTGCCTACACATACAGACTACACTAATATGACTGATGCTGGTTGTAAGCAGTCCATTCTCACCTTCTATGTGAGACATACCTAAGGAAATGCATGCTTTGATTAGCACTTGCAATCACTTGTCTGTGCATTAGACAATATAAAATCATCATCCTCAAAATTCAATACTGATTAGGATGTTGTGAGGAGTGCAGTGGTCCATAAGAGAGCAGATCTGCCAGAAGCAGGCATTGGAGAATGATTAGAACACACTGGATGGTTTATATTTCCTAGATGACCTAAAACACAATGGAATGTACTTGGAAAAGCTGCAATAGGCAAAGAAAAGTCTAGACTCAGGCAAGCATTGGTCCACTGCTCTCCCTGGTCCACAACTGTGTCAGGCAAATACTATTTAGTTTGTCACTAACCATAATGTCAATGACCATAATGTCAACGACCATAATGTTATATTTACGGAAACAGAATTACCAAGCCATGCCTTGGTAAGGACAAATCATAGAAAAATAAAGTGAGTTTTCAATTTAGTCTCCGCTTTGGTGGTGGCTATATTATTTTTGGGTTCTTTTAGGTTTTTTTATTCCCTTTGGCTTCACCTGATTTGGCCAGTAATACACCTCGTGTTAGCGTGCCCCCACTACGGATGAAGGAGCACAGGGGGTACCTTTGGACAGGGCTGCTGTTAGAAATCCATTAAACCTGGTACAGCCTACCTAACGGAGGAGAGGGGGAGAGAGGGGGGAAAAGAGGGACGAGAGCCCCCCCCCCCCCCAAATATAAAAATTAGATTTTCACTGAAAATACAGTAAAATCATTATTAGCAGACACAAACGTAACGTACAAAATTCCTGCTAAAACATAAAAAAACTTTACTGAGTTAATAAATAAAGTTCTGTTTACAGCGTGAATCAGTTTTTTGGGGGTTTTTTATTTATGTGGCTGGAGCTGTGTGCAGGCAGCCTATGTTACACTATGGGGAAGCAGTAGCTGCACAAACTCAGCTGCAGGTCCTAATTTGACAGGTGTGGCTGTAGGTGTATGGCTTCATCACAATGACAGTGTATATTCGGGCCACTCACCCACACCTGCACATGTGTTCATACAGCCGCTGCAGACTCATAACAGATGGCTCCAGCCACACAAACCCCTCATTCACACTGTATGGGCCAGAAACCCGTGTAAATGAGCCCTTATTTCTATTATTTTTTACATTAAAAAAAAATTGCTTAAAAGTTATTTATTTTTTTTAACTTTTTTTTTACAATGCTGTTGGGTCGGGGGGGGGCGGTGATGGGGCTTGGGTAAATATCAAGGGTCCAAATAGACCCCTGACATCTCAGCTTCGAGACAGAGAAAAAACAATTAAGGGTACAGATTCTTCAATTCCTTTCTTTGCAGCCTCAGCTGCACTGAAGATGAATGATCAGGAGACAAAGGCTTCTAGCAATTCATAAACTGAAGCATAATAAATACAGTTTACTATGCTTCAGTTATGAATGGACACAGTGAGTGATCGGTATTGATCACTCGCTGTGTTCATTCACTAAAGGAAGGGGCTGGTAAATTACATATTTACCGCCCACTTCCCCTGCTCTCCATCCTGAATATACCCCTGTGTACCTGCAGCAGCCAGCAGGAGAGGAAGGTCGACACACAGCAGGGGGAATCCGATGTGGGCAGGACAGGGAGGGCGATCGGTGAGGCGGGGAGGCAATTACAGGAACGAGGCATCTCCCTACAGTAGCTGAAAGCTGGCGGGAGGGAGAGGGGGAGAAACTGGCTTCAGCTGCTGCAGAGCCGCACAGGGCATTGTTCCTGTATCCCCCCTCCTGCCACACTGATCCCCCTTTCAATCCTGCTCACATCTGATTGCTGTCTGGGCCTCCTACAGGAGGACCGGTGGTACCACCTTATCGGCGGCCCTGCCTTTAGACAGCAGCACTGTCAGTTTGGGGGGAGGGGAGTGTTAGATGTACTAGTAGATTGAAATACACTAACACATTTAAAGCAAACTCCATATAATGCTTTATAAGCAGTTAGAGCAACAGCTTTCTCCTTCTGAGATAAAGGTTACACATAAAAAAAGGTGATCATTGTTAGCACCCCTGTTAGCATTAAATGGTTTGTCTTAGCTTTGTAACCGACACATTCTGCTGGAGACCTTGTTCTTTTGGCAACAGACTTAGACTTATGCTGGCCATACACTATACGAAAAATCGGCCGAAAAATCGTTCGTATAGACACTTCGTTCGTTTTTCGGCAAGTTAATGGGCACAAATCGATAATCGTTTGTGACGTTTTTGTGGGGAAAAAACGAACGGGAAGTTTGGAAAATTTCTGCCGAACGTACGATAAATTGCAAGGTTAATGTGTTTCCCGTCCGAACTGTCTGCACTAGGTATATGTAAAAAAACGAACAAAAAATTATTTATTCATGTCCACTGAACAATTTATCGGTCATTATATGATGGCACGATCGTTTGCGGTCACGGTCGAACGTTCTTTTTTCAAAAATGGGTTCGGCCGATTTTCTGTATAGTGTATGGCCAGCATTACTGTCTGGATCACCAGATGAAAATAGAAGAAAGTCATCTGCTACAATTCCTCTAAAACACGAACAGTCACCTTCATTGGGATGAATGCACCTATGTGTTCTTTGTATAAGGTGCGATAAACTGCATCTTGGTGCAATTTTTAATTTTCCCGCGATTTTTGCATTTTTCTGTTTTTTGGTGCGTTTTTTTGCATTTTTTTTTTTTGCATCCTGGGATTATATACACCTTGATTTTATGATTGGGACACTATATGTATACACTTATATGTTTTTGTATATGGTGCGATAATTAAATTTTGGTGCGACTTTGGTGCGATTTCTTTTATAACTTTTTTGATTTTTGGTGCGATTCTTTGCATTCTTATTTGGATTTGGTTTTTGGGTTCACTCACATCCTGTATTTTGGGTTTGGACACTATATGCACTGTTATAAGCAGAGGATCACTATACTATCATGATATTCATGTTTGGATGTTTTATGCACTGATATAAGGAGAGGATTTCTTTTTTATTTTTATGTAACACTAATTTGTAAGCTATTACATTTTTGGTGACAATTTCTCCTGTGTAGGATTGGTGCCCACACCTAGAGGTAGTACTGGGGTAGGTGAGGTAAGATAACTATTACACAATCACCTTTATGGTAACTGTTTTGTTATAATTTATTCCACAATAGCACTGTGTCTTAATATTTAGCCACTATAGAGTGATTTGGTAGAGCACTATTTGACATATAGGTAGCGCCACTCGCCCCTTCACATCTTCTTTCTTTTCTAGAAAATAGAAAAATGACTAAAAAAGAAAAAGAATGCAGCCATCACATCCAAGCATTGGTAAACTGCAAATTGATAAAATGTTTGCTTTTGGGTTTAATACCGCTTCATAGAATCTGGTAAAATCAGGTTCCTGTTTCACGACAAAACAAATTGTTTGTGTCCTTCGGTACAACAGCTAATTGGTTATAAGGACTGGATGGCCCTTTTCTGTTATAGAAGGAAATAATTATTTCTCTACTTTGAAGATCAAAAGAAAAAATACTATGGCTAACTATGGTACTTCCTGCCTGGAAGCTTATCAGTGGAAGGATTTGGCTTGTAATTGAAGCTTTTAGGGGTTTTTGTTTCAGTTGTACAGCCTACTAAACTTGCACAGTTCTGGGTTATAATCTGAACTGCCTTAACGTGTTCCTGTAGTACTGATAAGGTTATTAAACTGGTTATGATTTGCACAATAGGAGTAGTTTTGGAAGTCATAGGGCACTCTAAAATAAAGCTGAACTGCTCTGTGTTCACTTTAACATAGGATAGTCAGGACTATGGGGTTTCTCTAAAGTGCATGCGTAGTATCAAAGATATGAGCTACAAAATAGCTACTATAGTACTATACAGAAAATGCGTCTGCTATCAGTAAAAACGATCACCGCTAACAGTGTTTTGCAGGTTTTGTACAGTGGCTTGAAAAAGTATTCATACCCCTTGAAAGTTTCCACATTTTGTCATGTTACAACCAAAAGTGTAAATGTATTTTGTTGGAATTTTATGCGCTAGACCAACACAAAGTGGCACATAATTGTGAAGTGGAAGGAAAATGAAAAATATTTTTCAAAATGTTTTACAAATAAATATCTAAAAAGTGCGGTGTGCATTTGTATTCAGTCCCCCCTGAGTCAATACTTTGTAGAACCGCCTTTCACTGCAATTACAGCTGCAAGTCATTTTGGGGATGTCTCCACCAGCTTTGCACATCTACAGCTTAATTTTTTTGCCCATTCTTCTTTGCAAATTAGCTCAAGCTCTGTCAGATTGGATGGAGAGTAATTTTCAAGTCTTGCCACAGATTCTCAATTGGATTTAGGTCTGGACTTTGACTGGGCCATTCTAAAACATGATTATGCTTTGATCCAAGCCAGTGTTTCTCAACTCCAGTCCTCAAGACGCCCCAACAGGTCATGTTTTCAGGCTCACCATTATTTTGCACAGGCAATTTGATCAGTTTCACTGCCTTAGTAATTACCACAGCCATTTCATCTAAGAGAAATCCTGAAAACATGACCTGTTGGGGCGCCTTGAGGACTGGAGTTGAGAAACACTGATCTAAACCATTCCATTGTAGCTCTGGCTGTATTTTTAGGGTCATTGTCCTGTTGGAAGGTGAACCTCTGCCCCAGTCTCAAGTCTTTTGCAGACTCTTACAGGTTTTCTTCTAAGATTGCCCTGTATTTGGCTCCATCCATCTTCCAACTCTGACCAGCTTCCCTGCCCCTGCTTAAGAAAAGCATCCTAACAACATGATTCTGCCACCACCATGTTTCACAGTGGGGATGGTGTGTTCAGTGTGATGTGCAGTGTTGGTTTTCCACCACACATAGCGCTTTGCTTTTAGACCAAAAAGTTAAATTTTGGTCTCATCCGACAAGAGCACCTTCTTACGTTTGCTGTGTCCCCCACATGGCTTCTTGCAAACTACAAATGGGACTTCTTATGGCTTTCTTTCAACAATGGCTTTCTTCTTGCCATTCTACCATAAAGGCCAGATTTGTGGAGGGCACGACTAATAGTAATATGGACAGATTCTCCCACCTGAGCTGTGGATCTCTGCAGCTCCTCCAGTTACCATGGGCCTCTTGGCTGCTTCTCTGATTAATGTAAAAGCAAGAAATAACAGTGGTGCGCTTATTCAATAACTTGCCATGAATTAATATACTTAAAGAATGAACATCATAAGTATCCAAAACCTACAAATAAATAAATGTAAATAAAAGTCCAACTAAATCCCAATGGTAGGAGTCAGTTCATATAGAGATAAAAATCTCATAGGAGTGACTTGATAGAAGAAAAAACAGGTAACACATCAATCCAAACATTGACTGTTAAATTTATGAATTGGCCGCTCACCTCTAAAAATGACCCAAAGGTCAAACAAGGCTCATGCCTTGTGACGTCATTTCTGGTGGCGTTTTACGGAAGTGTGGTGAGGAGGCGAGTGTGTCACTACTCCCATTGTTTCTTACTGCGATTTTTTATTCTTACTTTATGTAAGCAGCTTCTTTTACTTAATAAATTTACTTTTTATTTGGCAATATTGCACTATGGCTGTCCTTTGTTTCCTTTGAGCGCCATTTATACAAGAAGTGCCATTTCTTGGAGTGAGCTGTTTCCTCTACATAT
Organism: Aquarana catesbeiana; assembly: GCF_042186555.1. NCBI lineage: Eukaryota > Metazoa > Chordata > Amphibia > Anura > Ranidae > Aquarana > Aquarana catesbeiana. The sequence goes on along the minus strand of NC_133325.1, from coordinate 697,977,480 downwards.
GGAGTTTCCCCAAGATGTTTTGATACAAAGATCTGAACGAAGTTCTTCGTCTTTGCTTGGGACCTGGATTGTCTTTACAGATCCATCAGCAGGATTCCTTATCTGACTATCTGATGAGCCTCGTTTGACCTTTGGGTCATTTTTGGAGGTGAGCGGCCAATTCATAAATTTAACAGTCGATGTTTGGATTGATGTGTTTTATCAAGTCACTCCTATGAGATTTTTATCTCTCTATGAACTGACTCCTACCATTGGGCTTTAGTTGGACTTTTATTTACATTTATTTATTTGTATGTTTTGGATACTTATCATGTTCATTCTTTAAGTATATTCATTCATGGCACGTTATTGTATAGTGCACCACTCTTATTTCTTCCTTTTACATTTGATTACGTAGTTTTTTGGGTACACTACCAAGTGGTTGCAGCTAATTCACGGTCACTATACATTTATTATATAATTTTTCTTCTGAGTTTATTTTGACTATATTCACCGTAGGTTGATGGTTTTATATATTTTTTCAAAACAAAATTACACATAGTAGCGCGTAAGTTTATTCCTTTATAACACTTCTCTGATTAATGCTCTCCTTGCCTTGTCTGTAGGTTTAGGTTGACAGCCATGTCTTGGTAGGTTTGCAGTTGTGCCATGCACACTTTTGGATTGAACAGTGCTCCGTGAGATGTTCCAAGCTTGGGATTTTTTTTTTATAACTAACCCTGTTTTAGACTTCTCCACAACTTTATTCCTGACCTATCTGGTGTGTTCCTTGGCCTTCATGATGCGGTTTGTTCACCAAGGTTCACTAACAAACCTCTAAGGTTTGCAGTTGTGCCATACTCTTTCCATTTTCGGATGATGGATTAAACAGTGCTGTGTGAGATGTTGACTGGTTTGTTTCTTGGCCTTCCAGATGCTGCTTGTTCACTAATGTTCTCTAACAAACCTCTGAGGGCTTCACAGAACAGCTGTATTTATAGTGAGATCAAAAAACATACATGTGGACTTTATTTACTAATTAGGTGACTTCTGAAGGCAATTGGTTCCACTAGATTTTAGTTAGGGATATCAGAGAAAAGGGGGCTGAATACAAACGCACGCCATACTTTTCACATATTTATTTGTAAAAAAAAAATTTAAAAAACATTTATCATTTTCATTCCATTTCACAATTATGTGCCACTTTGTGTTGGTCTATCACATAAAATTCCACATTTACGTTTTTGGTTGTAACATGACAAAATGTGGAAAATTTCAAGTGGTATGAATACTTTTTCAAGGCACTGTAAAAACTGAATATTTATGTGACACTTTACATTTGTTGTATTAGCAATTACCAGGAAGATGTGTCACTGAGAACAGCAGGTAGTATCTGCCCATCAACACAATCTTTTCCCTTAACCACTTGAGCTCTGGAAGATTTTACCCGCTTCACGAACATGCCATGTATTGCTTTTTGGCACTGCGTTACTTTAACTGGTAATTGCACAGTCATTCACTGTACCCAAACAAAATGTATATCATTGTTTTTCACACAAATAGAGCTTTCTTTTGGCGATATTTGATCCCCATGGGTTTTTTATTTTTTGCAGTATTATCAAAAAAAAAAGGACAGAAAATGTTTTACTTTCTGCTATAAAATATATGCAATAAAGAAAACTTATAAAAAAATCTAATTTCTGCATAAATTTTGACCAAAATGTATTCTACTACATGTCTTTAATCAAAAATTCCCAATAAGTGTATATTGATTGGTTTGAGTGAAAGTTATAACACCTACAATCTATGGTATATACAGTGCATCCAGAAAGTATTCACGGCGTTTCACTTTTTCCACTTTTTGTTATGTTACAGCATTATTCCAAAATAGATTACATTAATTATTTTCCTCAAAATTCTACAAACAATGCCCCATAATGACAACATGAAAGAAGTTTGTTTGAAATCTTTGCAAATATCTAAAAAAAAAAAAAAATCACATGAGTATTCACACCCTTTGTCATGACATTTAAAATTGAGCTGAGCATCTTGTTTCCACTGATCATCCTTGAGATGTTTCTACAACTTAATTGGAATCCATCTGTGGTATATTCAGTTGATTGGACGTGATTTGGAAAGGTACACACCTGTCTATATAAGGTCCTACAGTTAACAGTGCATGTCAGAGCACAAACCAAGCAATGAAGTCCAAGGAATTGTCTGTAGACCTCCAAGACAGAATTGTATGGAGGCACAGATCTGGGGAAGGGTATAGAAACATTTCTGCAGCATTGAAGGTCCCAATAAAAACAGAGGCCTCCATCACCCATAAATATAAGAAGTTTGGAACCACTGGGACTGTTCCTAGAGCGGGCCGCCCAGCCAAACTGAGCAATTGGGGGGAGAAGGGCCTTAGTCAGGGAGGTGACCAAGAACCTGATGGTCACTTTGACAGCACTCCAGAGTTTCTCTGTGTTGAGAGGGAAACCTTCCAGAAGAACAACCATCTCTGCAGCACTCCACCAATCAGGACTGCATGGTAGAGTGGCCAGACTGAAGCCACTCCTCAGTAAACATGACAGCCAATCTGGAGTTTGCCTAAAGGCACCTGAAGGACTCTCAGACCATAAAAGAATAAAATTCTCTGGTCTGATGAAACAAAGATTGAACTCTTTGGCCTGAATGGCAAGCGTCATGTCTGGAGGAACCAGGCACCACTCATCACCTGGCCAATACCATCCCTACAGTGAAGCATGGTGGTTACAGCATCATCATGGAGAGGTTTTTTAGTTGCATGAACTGGGAGACTAGTCAGGATCGAGGGAAAGATGAATGCAGCAATGTACAGGGACATCCTTGATGAAAACCTGCGCCAGAGCGCTCTGGACCCAAGACTGGGGTGAAGGTTCATCTCCCAACAAGACAACCCTAAGCACACAGCCAAGATAACAAAGAAGTGGCGGGAAAACTCTGAATGTCCTTGAGTGGCCTAGCCAGAGCCCAGACTTGAACCAGATTGAAAATCTCTGGAGAGATCTGAAAATGTCTGTGCACCGATGCTCCCCATCCAACCTCATGGAGCTTGAGAGGTCCTGCAAAGAATGTGAGAAACTGTCCCAAATTAGGTGTGCCATAATTAGTGCCAAAAGTGCTTCAACAAAAGTATTGAGCAAAGGCTGTGAATACTCATGTACATGGGATTTTTTTCATTTTTTATTTATAATAAATTTGCAAAGATTTTACACACACACTTCTTTCACGTTGTCATTATGGGGTATTGTTTGTAGAAAATAATGAATGTAATCCATTTTGGAATAAGGCTGTAACATAACAAAATGTGGAAAAAGTGAAGCGCTGTCAATACTTTCCGGATGCACTGTATGGGGGAAGGTTTATTTTTTCATGTACTATGAATGCCAGTGATCAATGACTGCGATAGTTAGTGTCAGATTGGCCGCTGCACTAATGCTGGGGGGGGGGGGCTAACAGCCACTGACATCACCAGTGACATTAATACAGTGATCAGTAATAACAGTATATACTAGGGGTGCAACGGATCGTCATCGATCCGTGATCCGATCCGCGGAGGTTGATCCGTACGGGACACCCGTGATCCGAGGAGCGCTCTGTGGCCTCGGCCATAGGAAAGGCTGCGGCTTCGGCCTAGTTCCGGAGCGGCGGCCATCTTGGTACACCCGGTGGCCGTTTAGCACGTGATCGGTTCCTCTCTCCCCTCTGTGTTCTGATCTGTACAGTGGAGGGGAGAGATCGGATGGCAGCAGTGCCAATACTCTGCAATGCCCTGCCAATACTCTGCAATGCCCTGCCAATACTCTGCAATGCCCTGCCAATACCCTGCCAATATACCCGCCAATAACCTGCAATACTCTGCCAATAGGGAGATTGTGGATATTACAGTGGGGGAGATTTTTTTTTTGTTGATCCGAAAATGATCCGAACCGTGACTCCTGATCCGAGGAACGCTCCGAACCATGAGTTTTTTGATCCGTTGCACCCCTAGTATACACTGTCACTATACTAATGACACTGGTTGGGTAGGAGTTAACTTCTAGCGTGATCAAGGGATTAAATGTGTGTGCCTAGCTCTGTGTAAAAAGTATGCTGCTTTTACTATTAAAGCTATCATCTCTGCACTGAATAAATAAAGCAGTTTTTTCTTTTATCTATGTAGATTTATCTTTAATAAATATTTTAAAGATGTCAGATCATCTCTCCATATAATAAATTGTTAATTCCCATATTATAATGAACACCTTCATGGCCAATTCAAGACAGGTGGTGTTCAAACCTCTTGCACTGCCTGCATTTCTGAAGCGAAGTACAGCTACCCTTAATTTACCCCAACTTCATTACTGTATGAAGAGTATACAGTGCCTTCAAAAAGTATTCATACCCCTTGAAATTTTCCACATTTGGTTACGTTACAGCCAAAAACGTAAATGTATTTTATTGAGATTTTATGTGATAGAGAGAGACCAACACAAAGTGGCACAAAATTGTGAAGTGGAAGGAAAATGATAAATGGTTTTCAAAATGTTTTACCAATAAATATCTGAAAAGTGTTGCGTGCATTTGTATTCAGCCCCCTTTACTATGATACCCCTAACTAAAATCTAGTGGACCCAATTGCCTTCAGGAGTCATCTAATAGAGTCCACCTGTGTGTAATTTAATCTCAGTATAGATACAGCTGGTCTGAAGTCCTCAGACGTTTGTTAGAGAACCTTAGTGAGCAAACAGCACCATGAAGGCCAAGGAACACACCAGACAAGTCAGGGATAAAAGTTGTGGAGAAGTTTAACCCCTTCCCGCCGAGTGTACGCAGATGTGTGTACTCGGCTTTCCGGGGTTATACCGGGATGATACCCGCAGCTGCAGGCATCATCCCGGTACCGTTTTTTACAGCGGGCGATCGGCTTTCCAGGTATAACAACCGATGCTCGGCTGTTATACCGGAGCAGCGGGAGGGGACGTCCCCCCCCCTCCCGCCGCTGTTACCGGGTCTCCCGTTCGATCGGGAGGCCCGGTGACCAATCGGCTGCCTCCGGCAGCTGGGGGCGGACTGGAACGAAGCTGTGGACGGCTTCATTCCAGTCTTCTAAATGTAAACGCAGAAGCGACATCATGACGTCACTTCCCATTTACGCGGCTGCCAATGGCGCCGATTTTAAAAAGATACACAGTAATCAGAATCACCGTTTTCAGCCATCTGAATATTTTGAAGTGCAAAGGAGGGATCGGGGGTCTCTTAGACCCCCAATCCCTCCATAAAGAGTACCTGTCACCACCTATTACTGTCACAAGGGATGTTTACATTCCTTGTGACAGCAACATAAGTCATCAATTTTTTTTTAACACAATTTATAAACATAAAAATTAATAAAATAAATGAGAAATTTATTTTTTTTTTTTAAAGCGCCCCCGAGACCAAAATTGAACTAAAAGCAAAAGCACTTGTGTGGCGGAAAACAAACATTGCACCTCCTTGGACCTTGAACACACCATCCCCACCGTGAAACATGGTGGTAACAGCATTATGTTGTGGGGATGCTGTTCGTCAGCAGGGACAAGGGAAGCTGGACAGAGTTGATGGGAAGATGGATGCAGCCAAATACAGGGCAATCTTAGAAGAAAACCTGTAAGAGTCTGAAAAAGACACAAAACTGGGGCAGAGGTTCACCTTCCAGGACAACGACCCTAAACATACAGCCAGAGCTACAATGAAATGGTTCACATCAAAGCATATTCGTGTGTTAGAATAGCCCAGTCAAAGTTCAGACCTAAATCCAATTGAGAATCGGTGGAAAGACTTGAAAATTGCTGTTCACGGACGCTCTCCATCCAATCTGACAGAGTTTGAGCTATTTTGCAAAGAATGGGCAAAAATGTCACTCTCTAGATGTGAATAGCTGGTAGAGACATCCCCAAAAAGACTTGAAGCTATAATTGCAGTGAAAGGTGGTTCTACAAAGTATTGACTCAGGGGGGCTGAATACAAATGCATGCCACACTTTACATATATTTATTTGTAAAAAAATGTGAAAACCATTTATCATTTTCCTTCCACTTCACAATTATGTGCCACTTTGTGTTGGTCTATCACATAAATTCCCAATAAAATACATTTATGTTTTTGGTTGTAACATGACAAAATATGGAAATTTAAAGGGGTATGAAGACTTTTTCAAGGCCCTGTAATTGATTTCATAGTTGCAAACACTGGTGGAACTACCATAGGTCCAAAAATGCATTTAAAACAAAGCCCGGTGGATTAGATTAGGCTCAGTGGAGCTTAAATATGCTCAAACTGCAACCAGTGACAATACAGGGCATACCTTTGGCCTAACACCAGTCGTTCTATCACCTGCAGAAACTTCTGATAAGCCTTATGCCGCGTTCACACAATCGGACATTCCAACAACAAAATCCTGGATTTATTTCCGACGGATGTTGGCTCAAACTTGTCTTGCATACACACGGTCGCACAATTGTCAGAAATTCCGAACGTCAAGAACGCGGTGACGTACAACACGTACAATGAGCCGAGAAAAATGAAGTTCAATAGCCAGTGCGGCTCTTCTGCTTGATTCCGAGCATGCGTGGAATTTTGCGCGTTGGAATTGTGTACACACGATCAGAATTTCCGACAATGGATTTTGTTGTCGGAAAATTTGAGAACCAGCTCTCAAATTTTTGTTGTCGGAAATTCCGACAAGAAATGTCACGCGATCGGAATTTCTGACAACAAGCTCACATCGAACATTTGTTGTCGGATATTCCGACCGTGTGTACGCGGCATTACTGTGATCAACTTCACACCATGCTTGAGATGTGCGACAGTATGCTGTCTGATAAAGCAGAGGTGTAGACAACAAACATTTAGACCCCTTTCACACTGAGGCGGTTTTCAGTTGTTTTAGTGCTAGAAATAGCGCCTGTAAAACACCTTAAAATCACCTCCCATTAATTTCAGTGACTTTCCCCCTCGGGAGGGGGCGTGCTTGCAGGAAGTTAGAAACAGTCCTTCAAGCAGCATCTTTGGGGAGGTTTGGAAGCGCTGTATTTAGTGCTCCGAAAACGCCCTGCCCATTGAAATAAATCGGCGAAAAGTGATTCGGAAGCACCGCAACACGGGCGCTTTTAACCTCTTCTTTGGGGCCACATTGAAAGAAGAGCAATTGCTTTGAGCCACACATAAAATACACTAACAATAAGGATGATGAGCAGATCACAAGTTATTGATCACTGATATAGTTAATGCACCTGAGTAAAAAAAAAAAAACACGTCATTGGTTTGTAATATTTTTTATTATAAAAGTAAAAAGAGGGCAACATAAAACTAGTGCAGATAGTTGACACAGTTTTTGATAAACTAACACATCAATATCTGGTTCGATGGATGTAGTAGCATCTCTCAATGAATTCTCAAGGTGTTCATTAGATATTTTGGTTCTAATTCTGCCCTTCATGTGCTTCATCCTTGTTGTTTTAAAATATAGGTGCTGCTGAAAACTGATGACATGAATAAGGCCCCTTTCACACGATCGGACCGTTCAGGTCCGCCTGTCAGTTTTGATGGCGGACCTGAACGGGCGCTCCATGTTAGCCTATGGAGCGACGGATGTCAGCGGAGACATGTCCGCTGACATCCGACCACGTCCGATCCGCTAAAAGCAGACGGATGGCCCTATGTCCTGATTTGTCACTGGCGGATCGGATCAGGTGAGATCTGACGAAAACGGACATGCGGTCCGTTTTCATCCGATCCCTTCATAGGCAGCAGCGGCGCCTGACAAGCCCCTCCCCTCTCAGTGAGCAGAGAGGGACCTGTCATCCGCCGGCTCAGCGGAGATCAACGGAGAGATCTCCCGCTGAGCCGGCGGACCGAGGTGGGCTCCGTGGAAACGGAGTCCGCCTCGTGTGAACGAGGCCTAAGGCGTGATTGTGAAGAGTGGGATATTTTTCTTTGGAAAGATAAAACTTATAAAAGTCCAGTAAAGAGACACTGTCAAATTTTACTTCAGCTGCATGTGTTCGCTACGGCTCGATTCACATTTGTACAACTCCAAAGTTGTGCCGACTTTGGTGTGCATCTTTGATGCAACTTTGGATGGGTGCAACTTGGATACAACTTTGGCTTTGACCAGTGATAAATGACAACTGTTGCCCACAAGTTGCATTGTATAACATTCAGGTACGACTTTCATGCAACTTCTGAGGGTTAACAATGAAGTCAATGGCCCTTAAGTTGCATGAATGGCAGACCAAAGTAGTGCATGAAGTTGCAACTTTAAGTCGCGCATATATGAATAGTTATCATTGGGAAAACATGGGGAATGACTGGTCATACAACTTTGATTCCAAAGTTGCATGACAAGTCGCACAAGTGTGAATAGAGCCCAAGTGTAAATGCATTTTTACAAAAAAATCAACATTTTTAGGTAAGCTTACAATTTTGTGTTGGGCCGCATTCAAAGCCGTCTTGGGCCGCAGGTTGGACGCCCCTGATTTAGCTCAAACTCAGAAATTCTCCTCTCTGCTCTGATTAGCAGAAACAGCCTGAGTGAAGACTATTTGCAACTATCATAAAGATGTGCTTACCCCATGAACATGTACTCCAAAAGGAGCTGCTTAAGGTTGTACTTACTTTCCAGATCACTGATGAGCTGGTTGTTATGAAGTTTGACAGCACGATGCTGCTCCACTTGATCCTCCAGCTCAAAAATGGTGTCCTTCATGTCCTTGATTTCGGTTTCTCTCTCAGAACTCTTCTCCTGAAGCTTCAGGTTTGCACATTTCAGTTGTTCCTCTCTCTGGTCTCCTAGCTGCTTCAGGTCATGGCACTCCGTTTCCACCTGTGGAAACAAGTATATGCAATCACTCATACACCTCCCCAAATGGACAAGTATCCTATTTATGGCTGTCAAACTGTTTCAGATTCCTTCATAGTAATGTAAAAGCCCAGGATGTTTTTTACACATAAGAGATTAAAAAATATAGGTCAGAATCTCCCAAAACAGCTTCATCACACCCCTTCCCGGTTTGGTTGGCCAACTCTTTCAGCATAGGTGCACAGAAAGGATGCTTTTATTAGAGATCCTCACAGTATTATGGGCAGTACCCTTTGAATATTTAGTTACCCTAGGTTACCTCAGGTTCCCCTGCTCTCTGGCCTATGAGCAAGGGTTTGCAGTTTGTAAAGCAACATTACAGCCGGCTTCCAGGTACAATACTAACCCTGAACTTCAATTCCACTCATGTAGGCAAGGAAGCCCCCAATCCCAACAGCCCACTGTAACTGCTTTTGGAGTTTGGCAGAGAGAAAGGACAAGTGACGGACAGCATGGTATCCTAGAGAGTAGATAGTATCATTTGTAGCCTTAATGGTATGGAAGTGGACCTTTTACAGTGCCTTGGAAAAGTATTCTTACCCCCTTGAAATTTTCCACATTTTGTCATGTTACAACCAAAAATATAAATGTATTTTATTGGGATTTTATGTAATAGACCAACACAAAGTGGCACATAAAATTGTGAAGTGGAAGGAAAATGATCAATGCTTTTCTACATTTTTTACAAATAAATTTGTGAAAAGTGTGGCATGCATTTGTATTCAGCCCCCCTGAGTCAATGCTTTGTAGAACCACCTTTTGCTGCAATTACAGCTGCAAGTCTTTTTTGGGGATGTCTCTACCAACTTTGCACATCTAGAGAGTGAAATTTTTGCCCATCCTGCTTTGCAAAATAGCTTAAGCTCTGTCAGATTGGATGGAAAGTGTCTGAACAGCAATTTCAAAGTTTTGTCACAGATTCTCAATTGGATTTAGGTCTGGACTTTGACTGGGCCATTCTAATACATGACTATGGTTTGATGGGTCGTTGTCCTGCTGGAAGCTAAACCTCCGCTCCAATCTCAAGTCAAGACTCTAATGCCGTGTACACATGATTGGAAATTCGGCCAGCAAAAGACAGATGAGAGCTTTTGGTCGGAAAATGCGACCGTGTGTATGCTCCATCGGACTTTTGCTGGCTGAATTCCAGCCAGCAAAAGATCGAGAGCATGTTCTTAATTTTTCAGTTGAAAAAAGTTCCTATCCAAAAATGCGATAGTCTGTAGCAATTCCGATGCGCAAAATTCCTACGCATGCTTGGAAACAATTCGACGCAAGCTCGGAAGCATTGAACGTCATTTTCTCGGCTTGTCCTAGTGTTGTATGTCACCACGTTCTTGACGCTCGAAAGTTCAGTGAACTTTTGTGTGACCATGTGTACGCAAGGCAAGCTTGAACGAAATCCCGTCGGAAAAGCCATCATATCTTTTTCCGACCAAAATCACGATTGTGTGTACGCGACATAACAGTTTTTTTTCTAAGATTGCCCTGTATTTGGCTCCAGCTTCCCTGTCCCTGCTGAAGAAAAGCATCCCCACAACATGATGCTGCTGCCGCCACCATGTTTCACGGTGGGGATGGTGTGTTCAGGGTGATGTGCAGTGTTAGTTTTCCACCACACATAGCATTTTGCTTTTAGGCCACAAAGTTCAATTTTGGTCTCATCTGACCAGAGCACCTTCTTCTACATGTTTGCTGTGTCCCCCACATGGCTTCTTGAAAACTGCAAACGGGACTTTTTATGGCTTTCTTTCAACAATGGCTTTCTTCTTGCCACTCTTCCATAAAGGCCAGATTTGTGGAGTGCACGACTAATATTTGTCCTGTAAACAGATTCTCCCACCTGAGCTGTGGATCTCTGCAGCTCCTCCAGAGTTACCATGGGCCTCTTGGCTGCTTCTCTGATTAATGCTCTCCTAGCCCGGCCTGTCAGTTTAAGTGAACGGCCATGTCTTGGTAGGTTTGCAGTTGTACCATACTCTTTCCATTTTCGGATGATGGATTATAAAACTTGTCTGGTTTGTTTCTTGGCCTTCCTGATGCTGCTTGTTCACTAATGTTCTCTAACAAACCCCTGAGGGCTTCACAGAACAGCTGTATTTATACTGAGATTAAAATTACACACAGGTGGACTCTATTTACTAATTAGGTGACTACTGAAGGCAATTGGTTCCACTAGATTTTAGTTAGGGGTATCAGAGCAAAGGGGGCTGAATACAATTGCATGCCACACTTTTCAGATATTTATTTGTAAAACATTTTGAAAACCATTTATCATTTCCCTTCCACTTCACAATCATGTGCCATTGTGTGTTGGTCCATCACATAAAATCCCAATAAAATACATTTAAATTTCCGGTTGCAACATGACAAAATGTGGAAAATTTCCAGGGGTATGAATACTTTTTCAAGGCACAGTATCTGCACTGGAGGAAGTATATCAAATCAGAAAAAATCTGGGTTGGGCGTGACTATGTTATATTTCTATTTACTGAAGCAGAGGATGGAGCAAGCTTTCAAACCATTCCACTTAAAGGATAAAGATCACCTTTGATAACATGTTACCTGTTTCCCCCGATTTTAGGGTGGAACATGTAACATGTTCCCAGTGTTGCAGCCGTCGCCCACTTTTTTTTTTTATAGAGTGGAGAAGGATTAGAACCCCTGTCAATTTTTATTGCAGTATGTGTCCCCATTAGAGAGATTCACCCTCTCTATTTGTCCAGTTTACCATTATCATTGAAAGTGAAAGAAAAGGCCAAATTTTAGGATGTTCCCAGAAAAGAGGGGAAATCTTCCAATGGGGACACTAGGAACACCTTTAATATGCAGGGATTTCCTCTCACTTCCTGTTTGGACAGGAAGTGTAGGGAAATCTCACCAATGGGACACACATGGTGAAAGAAAAATCTAACAGGGGTTATAACCTCTTAAATGAAAAAAAAAAAGTTTTGCCTATAGTTCTACTGTAATTGAATCTGCGGAGGAGTCTCTACTGTAAGCAACAACAAACACTGCCAGCTGTCATAGACATCGCTATCATATCACTAGAAGAGGGAGCACCTAAAACTGCCAGAGATAATTTTTTAGTTTTGGCTTTATGAAAATTTAAACAAGTGGACTATTGGGCTTTTTTGCGAATCGTACTGAGCACCGGTAATCAAACAGCATAAATGTATGAGAAGTTATCCTTCCACTTTAAATCCTTGATATGTTTAGGTCCTGTACAGGAACTCATTAAAGCCCAATGATTGTAGCTTGCTGTAAAACATAAACCAATGGAGGTTAGATAAAACCACCAAGTATTAAAATTCTTAAGCCTCGTACAAACAATAAGAATATTGGATGAATGATCGCCCATTTTTTTTTTTTTTTTTTTTAATGCTAGTCTCGTACAGAAAACCAATAGGTTACTAAAGGTATGAAACATTCTCATGTTGTAGTGTAATGTATTCTTTTGTTTCTGAGCATGCATAGTCTAGTTCTTCCAATTTTTTTTCTTGGACGAATTCGGTACTAATTAGAATGAAAGTCTTTCATTCTAGTATCATACGAGTAAAATTTTTGTGGTTGTGATTGGCTCTCGAAAGCTGTGCACTAATGATTAGATTATATTATGATCGCTTCAAAAGCGATATTTTTCATTCGATTTTCTCATCGTGTGTCCTCGGCATCACTTTTTTCCCTTTAATTGCACCTAGGGATGAGCTCGATGTTCGAATCGAACGTAAGTTCGACTCGAACATCGGGTGTTCGCCCGTTTGCCGAACAGCGAATATTATGGGGCTTGTGAGGGAAATTAGAGCGCCACGGAACGCCCCATCCACCGGACCTACATGCTTTGGCCAATCACAGCGCGCTCTGCTGAGAGAGCCTTTGGCCAATCATGGCTCAGGGGTGGTCTAAGTCCACGCCCCCCCCCCCAACATCCATACCAGGCCCTCATCTGAGCATGCAGAAAAAAAAAAAGGAGGAGGGACAAAGAAACGCGCCCCCCCCCCTCCTGAACCATACCAGGCCACATGCCCTCAACATGGGGAGGGTGCTTTGGGGTCCCCCCCAAAGCACCTTGTCCCCATGCTGATGGGGACAAGGCCCTCATCCCCGCAACCCTTGCCGGTGGTTGTGGGGGTCTGCGGGCGGGGAGCTTATCGGAATCTGGAAGCCCCCTTTAACAAGGGGGCCCCCAGATTCCGACCCCCCCATGTGAATAAGTATGGGGTACATTGTACACCTACCCATTCACCAAAAAAAAAAAGGGTAAAAAAATAAAAACGACCGCAGACAGTTTGACAGTTTCCTTTATTTAAAAAAAAAAAAAAAAAAAATGAACATGGACCCTACGGTTCAGGAGGAGGGGTGCTCTTTCCTTACCCCCTTTTTCCTGTGGCCTGCCAGGTTGCATGCTCCGATAAGGGTCTGGTATGAATTTTGGGGGGGGACCACAACACCATTTTGTTTATATATTTTGGCGTGGAGTTCCCCTTACCAGACCCGAAGGGATCTGACAATACATTACAGCCGCAAGCAATTTTAAATTACATTTTTACCGTTAGAAATGTCACTTTGCTGTGGTACTGTTTTAAACATGGGGAAAATGTGCTACTTTACAGGCAGACTAAGGGGACCCCCCCCCCCCCGGCATGATATTTAAAGGAATATTTCATTTTTTTAGTTTCACTTTAAGCATTCTTAAAATGTCCGTTTTAAAACTTGGGTCCCCAAACACTTTATGGCAGTAACTTGCATATAAGCCTTTAAAATTAGCACTTTTGATTTTTCACGTTCGTGTCCTATAGACTTTAACAGTGTTCGCACAAATTTTTTGTCTGTTTGCATGTTCTGTACAAACCGAACTGGGGGGTGTTAGGCTCATCCCTAATTGCACCCCAGCGCTCACACTCCTGCTGACTGAAGAGTAGTAGCTGTGACTGTTCAGAGGGTGTGTCGGACTGCTGCTAATAGACCCCTGCTCTCACACAGACAGCAGCGGACCAGATCTTCAGCCCGCTGTGAGGATTCTGAGCTGAGATGCAATTAAAAAAAAGGTAGAAAAAGCAAGACATTCAAATAGTTAATTTTTTGTTTTTATGCATGGTTTATTATGTTTTGCAGCAAGCTTCAATAAATCATTAGGCCCTGTGACTGTCAGGCAGGATATGCAGTCCTGGCAGAACCGATTATTGAATCATTTCTACATTCATAGACAGAAAAGAATGTACCAGTGCAGAACAGGATGAGGACTCATTCTGACAACATGAAGATTAACAATACCACAGGCTTTGCAGATTCTGCACATTAACATTAAGGTGTGTCCATCACGACATGTGGAACCGGCTCAAATATGTGGAGCCCAGGGGTTAGAGCATTACATCATGTATCAGTATGTTTTCATCACAATGTCCTCACCAGGATTTAACAGTGCCAGACAATCTGCATGTCACTTGAAGGAAACATTTAATACTTGTGATAAGATGAGCAGCTGCTTTATACTCACCAAATCATAGCATTGTATATGATATTGGTCTTCAAAATTTTGCTACATACTTGCACAAAAATATCAAAGTATAATATATAACTTTTTAGATTTTACCGGAGCAGGAAAGAAAAAAAATGTGCCTTTGCCCAAACACTTCATTCGTGTGAATGAAGTCATCTATGGGGCAGCAGAGATCATCGGGCAAGTGGCTGGTGAATTCAGCGCTCAACTGGGAAGCGGCTGAATGAAGGAGAAGAGGAGCCACTGTGATTCTTGGAACTGGACCACCACAAGCTGTCAAGCCTGTCCTGAGAGCTTGGGATCCAGCTCTAAGCATTATGCCGCGTACGCACGATCGGACATTCCGACAACAAAGCCGTGGATTTTTTTCTGACGGATATTTGCCCAAACTTATCTTGCATACACACACGGTGACACAAATGTTGTCGGAAATTCCGAACGTCAAGAACGCAGTGACGTACAACACGTACAAAGTGAAGTTCAATAGCCAGTGCGGCTATTCTGCTTGATTCCGAGCATGCGTGGAATTTTGTGCGTTGGACTTTGGTACACACGCTCAGGATTTCCAACAACAAACTTTGTTGACGGAAAATTTCAGAACCTGCTCTCAAACATTTGTTGTCGGAAATTCCGACAGCAAATGTCCGATGGAGCCTACACACGGTCGGAATTTCAAACAACAAGCTCACATCGAACATTTGTTGTCGGAAATTTCGACCGTGTGTATGCGGAATTACAGTGGTTCCTCTTCTCCCTCCATCCAGCCATTACCCGGCCAAATTCTGCATCCACCAGCCGCTTGCCTGCCAATCTCTGTTGCCCTATACATGACTTCATTCACATGGATGACATGCTAATTCAATTCATTATCCAGCGTGTTTATCACTTAATCTTGATTTTATGTTAATAAACAGCTTACACTTAGATGGTGGCGTCCTCTCCTGTTTGCCTACATATGTGCTTTAGGTTTACTCAGAACATGGTCCAAGGAGCACCAATCATCACCTTTAGTGACCGCATAGGTGTGCACAGCCTATTGCATTAGGGTGTGCACCTCAAAGCTCAAATACATATAGTTGTGCATGTGTATACATAATGACGGTGTCAGTAGAGCAGTGGCGGATGCCAGTAAGGCAGAGATTGATGTCGGTAAGGCAGCGGATGGTGTCAGTAGGTTTTATTAGTATTATTATTTTATTTTTATTCATATCAGGGGTTTAAACAGGGAGAATCTGCACCACACAGGGTGATTAGGGTGTGCCCAGGCACACCTGGCACACCCTGTGCGCACGCCTATGAGTGACCGTTTTACAATTTTCAACCTCTCTTCTTTAGCCTTATCTCTTTTTTTTTTGGGGGGGGGGGGGGATCTAGCAGCGCCCTAGTTTTAAACATTACAGGTTTACTTTAAAGCTGTCCCCTCCATTATTTTATGCTTGCCTTCCCTTTGTGTCACCTCAATTTTTTCACTGCCAAGAGAAAAATAAAGAAGCCCTGTGTAAGTTCCAACTTACACTTAGTGGGTTTTGATACCCTGCTTCAACACCCCTGAACAAGCAACACTCACATTCCCCTATTCAGCTGAGTTCTTTGCTGTGTAGCCTGATAGGGTGCTGAAAAAAACCTGTTCTGGAAGGTCTTCATTGTTGAGTACCAATCTTCATGCCACCTCCATCCATTCCAATGGAAAATTTGTACTCTGGACTCCAGAGTATGGAAAAATATATAGATTGTCTTGGACGTGAGGACCTAACAGTGAAGATCTTCAAAGGAAGAGCACTAATTCAACAGTTGAGAGTCTAAGTAGATTTCATTTATTATAAATGTCTACTTAAGCTAAAATGGATATACTTGGATGCTCAACGACTGGTTTAGTGTTTCTTTTTTCTCCTATAGCTCATGATTTCTCCCAAAGCATCCCTAAAGGGTCATTGTTGTATTTGCAATAGATTATAGATTTTTGTGGTATTTTGTATGAAAAAAAATCAGTTTGCAAAGGATATCACACAGCTTTTTACTTCCTAAAATATTGCTAGCTTCTGTTTGGTGTTTATAAGGTCTTGGGATGTGTCTAAAATCACAACCTAATGCAATGTTTGGAGCCATGTGGGACCCTTAAAGCAGCATTAAACCTAAAAGCAAACACGTGTTATTTTGCAGTTTACCAATTCTTAGATGTGATGGCTGCATTTGTTTTATTTTTAGGCTTGCTTTCGTTTCGTTTCATCTGGTGATACTACCATTAAGTCTGTTGTTTTTCAAAAGAACAAGCTCTCTTGCAGACATAGAAGTTGCAGGGTTGAGACAAACCATTTAACACTGACAGGGGTGCTTACAATGGTCAGCTTTTATTTTTTGTAAAACCTTTATCACAAAAAGGAAAAAACTATTTGCTGCAACTGCTTATAAAAAGTGTTACCTGGAGCTTGGCTTTAATTTGTTAGTGTATCTAAATCTGCTAGTACATCCAACACTCCTCTCTCCCCAGACTAACAATGCTTCTGTCCAAAGGTGTCCCTGTGCTCCTTCGCCCAGAGTGGTGTCTGTATAATACAGGAGGTGTGTTGCTGGCCAGATTACCAGGCAAAAACAGAAGGAAAAAAGCCTAAAAAAGAAAGCAAATGCAGCCACCATATAATTAAAGATTGGTAATCTGCAACATATTACAGTTTGGGTTTTAGGTTTAATACTGCTTTAACCGCTTAACCACTTCAATACAGGGCACTTTCACCCCTTCCTGCCAAGGAAAATTTTTCAGCGTTGTCACACTTTGAATGACAATTGCGATGTCATGCAACACTGTACCCAAACTACATTTTTATCTCTTATTTTCTTTCTTTTATTTTCTTCCCACAAACAGAGCTTTCTTTTGGTGGCATTTGATCACCACTGGGGGTTTTTTTTTTGCTACACAAACTAAAAAATACCAACATTTTAAAAAAAAAGTTTTTCTTCGTTTGTTATAAAATTTTGTTTGCTTCTTCACTGACGGGCACTGATGGGCACCAATGAGGAGGCACTAATATATAGAATTGATGGGCACTGATATGCAGCACTGATGGGCACCAGTAGGCGGTACTGATGGGCACTAATAGATGGCACTGATAGGCAGCACTGATGAGGAGGTACAGACAGTCATTACTGATGGGTACTGATTGGCATCTGTGAATGGCACTGACAGGCGTTACTGATGGGCATGGATTGTCCTTTTGGTGGGCACCTCTGATGGGGGCTGTGCTGATAATCAATGCACTGATTATCAGCGTACACCCACCTCCCCCCCCCCCCCGACAGGAGAGTCGCTGACCGGCTCTTCCTTTCAGCTCGAACCGAGGTGAGACGATTATTGGCACTTCCTGGTTACCGCTGTGATTGGTCATAGCCGATCACGTGGTAAAGAGCCTACGTCATAGGCTCTGTACCACGATTGGAGATGCGGTCTGTCAGAGTGACACACCGCACCAACGATCGACGCTCTGCGTGGCCCAGGGGGTGCACACGAGTGGCTTATTCTGCTGGACGCCCAGTGAGTATAACGGAGACACATTGCGGACGTCAATCCGCTATGGGGCGGGCAGTGGTTAAGGACCACCCCACACACATACTGTATACTTCGGCAGGGCGGCCCTTAAGCACCGGTGACCCGCTCCCGCTGTGATTGGACACAGTGGGAGCCAATCAGCAGGTCCAGCAGACCCGATGTCCGCCGGGAACACGGCAATTCGATGGGCAGAACGGCGGTCTCCCTATGTAAACAAGGCAGATTGCTGTTCTGCTAGTAATGAAGACAGATCTTGTGTTTCTGCTAAGCAGGAACACGGATCTCTTAAACCACCCCCCCCCCCCTCACAGTAAGAAAACACTCCCAGGGGAACATCGTTAACCCTTTGATCACCCCTGATGTTAACCCCTTCTCTGCCAGTGTCAGTAGGGACAGTGCGTTTTTTTTAGGACTGATCACTGTATTGGTGTCCCTGGTCCCCAAAAAGTGTCCCATAGTGTCAGATTTGTCCTCTGCAATGTTGCAGACCCACTAAAAATCGCTGATTGCCGCCATTACTAGTAAAAAAAATCAAAAATAATTAAAATTCCATATATAGTTCTCATAGTTTATAGATGCTATAACTTTTGCACAAGCCAATCAATATATGCTTATTTGGATTTATTTTTTTTTACCAAAAACATGTAGCAGAATACATATTGGCCTAAACCGATCAAGAAATTAGATTTTTTGCAATTTTTTATTGGATGTGTTTTATAGCCGAAAGTAAAAAATTGTTTTTTTTTTTTCATAGCGCAAAAAATAAAAACCGTAGAGGCGATTAAGTACCACCAAAATAAAGCTCTATGTGTGGGGGGAAAAAAAAAAGGACATCAATTTTATGTGTGTACAGCGTCGCGCGACCGTGCAAATGATGTCAGATAAATCAACGCAGTGCCGTATCGCTAAAAATGGCCTGGACAGGAAGGGGGGGGGGACCTTCCAGAGCTGAAGTGGCTAATCAGCCACATGTGTTCATTTATATCGCCAACAAGGACACAAAAAAAAAACAAACAAAAAAAAAACATTTTAGGCTACATGTACACTAGCCTACCCTGACCGCGGCAGTGGGAAAACGCAGCAAAAACGTTTTGTTTTTTTTTCATTTTCCTGCAGCCAGCGATCAAGGGGGGAGGTTAAAGCTCACCTAAACATGGCAGTTCCTAAACTATGCTAAAAGCCTATGTGTACATGGACACACAGGCTTTTATGGAGTTTTGCCAAAGCTACCAGTGTACATGAAGCATTAGCAGAGTGGGTAAGGGTTAGACATTCTGACAATGTTTTTATTGCTGAACATGCTTCCCTGTGACAACTGCTGTATGCTATTTTTGCATCACATAGACAGGAAGTGAGGGAAAATGTAACTCTTCCCTCCTCTAAGTTTGAAGACTTCTATGCTATGTCTGTAGGTCATCTTACACAGGTAAAATTCCAAGAAATGCTCCCCTCTCCTTGCTTGACTGTAGGTTTAGTTTAGAAAAAGGTTTCCACAAATAGATATCAAGGGAAACTTGATGCATTTTGCACAAATTGCTTAATTATAAGGACCGGACTTTTTGATTAAAGTGGTTGTAAACCAAATATGAACAAAGCATATCCCTCTATAGTATATACTTGTCTCAATTAAGAGAACTAAGGGTCATTTTTGCCCACTGCTTTGTTCCTCTGATATCAGCATGAATCACTTCTGACAAGTTTTTCTGACACCAAGAAAAAAAAGGTGACAGAGGAAGGAACTCCAGCAGATTGACAGTCTCTGCCCTCCAATCAGCTCTCAGAGATCTCCTCATTGAGCTCTGCAATGTGTAACTTCAACTCTCCTCCCTTCATTTTCTCAAAGCTCAGACGAGCTTTATTAATTCTGAACAGTTGTAAATAAGAGAAGACTGCAGATGAACAGGTACAGCTTATGCAGGCCATACATGGGTCGAACGCCGAACAAATTTTCTTTCAAAATTTTGTGTGTTTTGTAATCCAATGAAGCCAACATTGATTTCGAAATTTTGACCACTCAAGCCTTCAATTTCACCTTGTGTTGCTTCAGAAAAGAAATTTTGTGGCTAGGAAACTTCTTTTCTTTCCAGGTCACAGGTCATGTGCAATTCTTTTACAATTATATTTCTTGCACGATTCACCAATCATTGATTAGAAATTAAAAATTCCCATAATGTCCGATCACTCAAATTTGATGTCCATGCAAAAAAAAAAAAAATATCGGCCTTCGCTGTGGCCCACTAATGGTGCGAAAAATTCTTTTTTGCGATTTTTGAAAGAAAGTTCTTTTGAAATTGACACACGTAGGGCCGGCTTTATGTAGGATGACAACCACCTCAAGGTCCCCTGATACTTTCAACAGATACTTTTTTCCGGAATAAACATTCGGTCCAGTAAGGAAAGTGAAGCGGTTCCTTTACTGGAGATTTACTTAATGTATTGGGGTCCGGCCAGGTCTAAAAGCCACCCAGTGCTTTGCAGTATGCAGAGCTGGTTCCCTTGCAGCAGCAAACCTTGTGTTGTTTGTAGTCCTACACAAGTGTTTGCAGACTATTTACAGGTCTGCTAACACTTCAGCTTTTCGCTAATATGATTTTCTATATTATGTGTTATATTGGCTTAGAACAGTCCATTCAAGGTCTGTGTGTAGTTTTCAACAGGGAGAGGAAAATTGGACTGAGGCATCAAAAAAAAAAAAAAATAAAATTAGAAATTGTACAGCAGGTTTCCATTAAATCTCAAAATTAAATAATTCTACCAATTCCCTCAAGGCTCCAGTACATTAGGCAAACCATTCTACTGTATTCGACTCACCTCATAAACTTCCATACACATCTGGAGCTCAGTGACCCTGTAACATCAGGGGGTGCCGTGTTTGGCACTGATCTTCTAGTCAACCAAAGCCAGCTGCCCACAACTTCCTGTTTTCTTCCCCTAGCTGACCCACAGCACTCACTGACCAGCCCCTGGGACTGGGATCACTACAGACATGCCCCACACATTGATTTCTGGTCTGGTACAAGCAGAGCTGTCTCAGAATGAACACCTGGATTACAAGATGAAATAAACCTTAGCCAAACTCAGCATTCAGCATTATTGTGGTTTCAACTCCCCATGTTACATTTTATGACTTCCTTTCCCTTTATACTCAAAGTTACATGAATGTGAGTGAGAATGGACACGTGACTCTAAAAATGATTGTACATATGGCTCCATTTACTGCTGCAATCCACGACAGCAACATGTCAGAAGTTTTCTTTTTACTTACATGACTTTAATAAGATGGAGGCAAACAACAATGATGTACAATAAGTTCCCCTATACATGGATTACGAATAGCAAGTGATAGAACCAAGTTAAAGAGGTACTTCAATTTTGCCTTTAAACTCAGCCCTCTTACCTTTTTTGCTGGGTTATGCTCCATTGACATACTTGCACGCCCAGAGAATCCAGCAATGTCTTGCTAATCTGCCACCACACACCAGGTCCTGAGGTGCCCTCTTCTTTCCTTTTATCCTCAGGAGCTGGCTGTCTCTACCGACTTCTTTCAGCTAGCTCCCCAATAATGTGCTGCCTGGTCCTTCCCCCTCCAAGTGCTGGGTGGAAGCTGATGCCTCCTGAGATATTTGGGCAGTACAGTGGCTAAGCGTTATCATTTTCGCCTGGCAGTACTAAGGTTGAGTGATCAAATCCCAACCACAGAACAACCTGGAGTTTGCATGTTCTCCCTGTGCGGTTGGGTACTCTGGTTTCCTCCCATACTCCAAAGACATGCTAGTTAATTGGCCCCGTCTACACTGGCCCTAATAGGTGTATAAATGTGAGTTAGGGACCTTCGATTGTAAGCTCCTTGAGGGCAGGGACTGATGTGACTGTACAATATAAATATACAATATATAAATTGTTGGCGCTATATAAGTACCTGTAATAAATAAATATTTGATGTAGATATCCCAGAGGGATACTGGAGCAGAACTGACCTCTTTCTCGCCTAGGTGAGAATAGAGGCAGGGTGGAACAAAAATCTCCTCAAAAAAAAAAAAAAGTATTAAAAAAATCCGCTTTTCAAGCATGTGGAAAAGTGAGGGTTGCACTGCTGCAGGAAAGAAAAAAAAAGGCACATCGCTCACCAAATGTGTGCCACAGGTTATCCCAACAAATATAACCCAAAGTCAGATTTCAGTTTTACCATACTGGCATAGACACAAGAAAGAAAGAATTCTCACTGATTGCTATGGTTACCACAGCATGATTTCTGCTATTTATAATATTAAAGTAGATCGAAATTTTGATATTAAACAAGGTATAGTCCCATATGTGGCCCTGCAGCATAACCAGAATGTAACACATTAATAAAAAAACTAGATCACCAGCATGCTCTCAGCATGCCATAGCTTTCTATTACAGAGACAAGAACAGATACTGTATGGTTTTTGAGTCCCAGCATACTTACACATTATAGCACACTTGCAGCCCCGGGTGTTCTCCTCTCCAGCAATGCTAGGTCTGAGTTTCCTACCATCATTCCATCACCTTCTTCCATCCACAGGGTGGCTGCTGAGGTTAGTCCTGCATATGCATGCTGGAGTTGCATTATCCTGACATCTGGCTCCATTCTCAGCATCTTACAGGTGCCAAGAATAGGCCAGGGCTGTATACTGCATTGTAATTATACCGCAGTCAATGGTGCAGGTAACAAAATTTGCTGGCAGGCAAATACAATTTTTTTTTTTGCAAAGCAGACCTATTAAGTAACTTCCATCAAAAAACTCTACCTGCTGGCAAAGGTTTAGTCGGACACATTTAAGTCCACTTTTTACCTGACGCTTTTGCCATTTGGAAAAAAGTTAAAGAAGCGGCTGTAAAAGAAGCAGCAGAATACTTACTTCTCCACCAGGCGGTATATGAATTCTTCATTAACTTCCCACTACTATCAGATACTTTTACCAGGGGTTGCTGGTTTAACGGTTTTTCACCTTGTGAAATGCTCCATTAAAAGTATAATAGGAAAAAAGAC
This sequence comes from Aquarana catesbeiana, assembly GCF_042186555.1. Lineage (NCBI taxonomy): Eukaryota > Metazoa > Chordata > Amphibia > Anura > Ranidae > Aquarana > Aquarana catesbeiana. The sequence goes on along the minus strand of NC_133325.1, from coordinate 697,954,535 downwards.
ACAACATAATTCTGGGATTTCTCATTTAGATCACTTGACCCCTCAGCTACAAAAAATGAGACAGATCTATTATGGTTATATTTAGAATTCCAGGTATGAATTTTTTTTTGCATTTGGTGCAGCTTGGACCAAAATATGTATGCATATGCTATGCCTGTGGGGCCACTGTGGAAGCAGGAGAATCCCTAAAGTTGGCGTTGCTACTATAGTGATCACTGCGGTCTTCTGGGTCCAGTACTGAACAGCTGACCTTCTGCAAGGTGAACCCAAGGGACTTTTGCTCTGCATGAGTGCCGTCAGAAATCCTTGGCTTTTTCTCAATGAATGCAAAGCATTCTCTGGTTGGACAAGGTGGAGATTGTGACGTCACCTCTCCACCTCATCCAATCAGGGAACACTTGTATTAGCTGAGAAAAATGCATGGTGTTCCGTGAACGGCCCCAATGCCGAGAGTGCCCCCCCTGCTCACTATACAGAAGGGCATCTAATTGGCACAGAACCTGGAAGACAGTGGCGATCACTGTAATAGCATTGACTACTACTGTGATTGTCAGCTTCCACAGCTCCCCCACGGATATGGCATATGCACATTTACATTGGTCACAAGTCAAACTAGCAGACAATAAAATCCATACCTGGAAGTCTGTAATTTTTATAATATACAGATACATTTGGAAAAAAGTGGAAGGTTTTTTGTTTTTGCATTTTCAAATGAGTGTTGAAGGGTTTTAGCCTCAGTCAGGTATTTTTTCTACGGTCAGGCTCTCTGTTATAAAACATTTTTTGTTGTCACAGGAAGAGAGGAAATCTCCAAATGGGGACAGCTTTGGAAAGATTTTTTTTTTACTGTCAATTTCTGCAGAAGTCTTTCCCACCTGAGCCAAAATAACTAATCAAAAACATAAGCATTCCTGGACCATTTGTTTTTAGAAAATCCGAGCCCAAATATGTATTGCAAGTGCATGCAAATAATATTTTAGTACACATCCTAAAAGAAAATAATATTTAAGACAAATGTATAAAATGATGTCAGACCTTAGCCAGAAGACACTGTAACTGCTTAACTTCACTGCTGGCTCTTAAGAGCTCTTGGCGAAGTTCAGAACATATCATTTCTAGATGTTCTTTCTCCTTGTAAGTAGAATTCAGCATTTCTTGAACCTCAGAGTTCTCGGGGGTGTTTCCCATGGCTGTCATTTCAGCCACTTTCTGGCGCTCACCATCTAGCTGAGCCTTTAAACAGCTGCCTTCAATTTTAAGAGCTTCAATTGTGACTTTGAGGTCTTCCACTGTCTTGGCAACACCACTTTTCTCTTTCCTCTCAGCTTCCAGGAGATTTTGTAATTGTCCAGTTTCTTCTTTCAGTCTTTTTATCATCACCTGAGCCTCCTGGTGTTCTTTTTCGAGGCTTCTCAAACTACTGGTGAGTTGTTGCTGAATATTGAGCAATTTTTCCCTTTCAAACTGAGACTTTTCCACAAGCTCTGAATATTTCTTTTCTACCTCTGTAAGTTTGCTTTGAACCTGTGTTTGCTCTGTCTTTGCCCTGTCTTGAAGAAGGGTCATCAACTTCTCATTTTCCTGACTCAGCTGATCTGCCCTTTGTCTTTGCTCCTGAAGGGTGGTTTCCAGAAAAGCTTTTTCTTCCACAAGCTTTTCACTTTCTAATGTTAGCTCCTGTACCATTAGATTTTGATCAGAGAGTTCCTGTAGTGTTGCTTGAAGTTCCTCTGCAGTACTATGTTGGTTTTCTTCCATCTTATGTATTTTTTCAGTCAATGAGGCTACAGAGAGTTCACTAATATTATTTGGGGAGCTACCACTAGTTGAACATTTTGAGCCTTGGCATGGAATACTTCCAGATGACCCAGGTCTGGAAGGCACATCAGCTAGGTGCTCAAAATCAGAGTCAGGAGAAAGGGAGGCTTTAGTGACATCACTGCTTGATGAACCAGAAATAGGAAGGCCATTTCCTCTGCCAATCAAATGGCTGTTCTCAGGCCCTTCTGTTAAAAGGCTCTTCACCTTGCTCCCAGTGCTTGTCACCTGGGTGGAAGGTGATAGGATACTGCTATCAGTTCCATTGCTGCTTATAGTATCTGAAAGAGGAGACTGCTCTAAGCTGTGCAGTTTCTGCTTTAGGTCTTCATTTTCCTGACGCAAAAGAGCAAGCTCTTTCTGTAAAAATAAGTTCTTGCCCTGAAGGGTCTTTAACAATACTTCAGGGTCTGTACCCTCTGTCAGCTGAAACTCCGTGGATGCTTCCAGGGAAGGTGGGATGTCAGGGCTTGGACATTCCTTGTCTTTGCATTTCTGCAGTTCACTCCGAAGTTTACTAATTTCAAAATCTTTTGTTTTTGCTTCAGCCAATAGCTCTTTAACATGTGATTCCAACACAGAAGGGTTGTTAGATTCATTGTCGTGTTTAGGTTTGGGGGAAGTACGGATATTTTTTGCAGGTGTAGAAGTACTGGGAGATATAGGACTTGGTAGTGTTTTTTTAGATGCAGTAGTAGTTGGAGGCCGTAAAGTTGTCCTATCTCTTGCTATTGGTGTTGGCAGATCTCGGGGAGTTGGTATACCAGTCCTCCTTGCAGCTGAAACCCCACCTGCAGTGAAACAAGAAAACACATTAATTTATTTATTACAGGTACTTCTACAGTTTTGTCAATTTACGCAGCGCTTTACATATAAATTAAACATTCACATCAATCCCTGCCCTCAAAGAGCTTACAATCTAAGGTCTGTAATTCACATACGTACATACTGGTGTCAATTTAGACAGGAAACAATTAACCATACATCCAGCATGTCTTTGGAGTGTGGGAGGAAACAGGAGAACCCGGTGGAAACCCACGCAGACACAGGAAGAACATACAAACCCCAGGCGGGTAGTGCCGTGGTTGGGATTCAAACTGACTACCCTAGTGCTGCTAGGCGGAAGTGCTAACCACTTAGCCACTGTGCTGCCCACAATATATACACATAAATATCACATTTAAAACGATTACCTATTATGTTTCTACTTTAATATCAGTACATTACAAATTCTACAACATTAGACAGACCACTTGGTGAACTTTAAATAAAAAAAAAAGATTTTTCAGGTTTACCAACCGTGAGGGCCGGTTCGAACCTGATTCACACAGGAACACCCTCCCAGTCCGCGGTACCTGGGTTCCCGTGCTACCCAGTGCGGTTCAATTTCCAGCCCATTTGAAACCACACTGGATTCCACCAAAGTGGCGCATGCACTACTTTTCAAAAAATAGGATTTTTTTTGTCATACTTACCTGGAATCCTCAAACAAAAAATAAATAAATAAAAAGAGGGGAGGGATCTCTGTGTCCCATGATGTACTTAATGAAAAGGATTTTACTTGTAAGTATGACTAAAAAATCCTATTTTCTTTTTCATACATCATGGGACACAGAGTCAGGCTAACATTCATTACCTACTGGGACGTCTTAGAGTATAAGCTTTGAGGGGAGGGACACACCCTGCCAAACAATAGCCATCAGAACTTATACAGCAGCCCAGAGTACACTGCGGCCGAAAGCCGAATCCTCAGCTGCTTGAACATCCACTTAATAAAATTTTGTGAACGTATGCACTGAAGACCAGGTGGCAGCCTTACAAATCTGAGCCACAGATACCGGATGATGAAAAGCCCAGGAGGTTCCTACACCCCTGGTAGAATGAGCTCTCACCCTAAAGGGAGGAGCTTTACGTTATAGATCGTAGGCCTGAATGACCAATCGGCAATGGAAGCTTTGGACACGGTCTGCCCTTTCTTGGGTCCTTTTGGTAAAACAAAAAAGGAGTCTGATCCTCGGATCTCTGCAGATCTAGACAAATAAACCTTGACTGCCCGGACAACGTCCAAAGAATGAAAAACGAAAAAAATGTGATAGCGCTGCAATAATACAATCTATATGAAATAAAACAAAACTTCAGCTAACAGTAAAACATGTAAACCGATTAAAAATGAAAAAAAGTTTGAAAAATAAATGATAATTTCTTTAGTGATAAAAACAAAAAAAAAACAAAAAAAAAAAAAAAAAAACAACAAATGTGATGCTTCTTCTAAAAAAAAAAACTCCTTATCCAGAGTGCTCCCACCACCGCATGCAATGGCCACTCACCTCCTTTGTAGGACCCCAAGGGGTCAAACACGCTTTGCACCCCTTGGGGTCATATAAAGGAGGTGAGCGGCCACTGCTGAAGAAATGATCATTTATTGTTTATCTGACTTTTTTTCATTTTTAATTGGTTTACATATTTCACTGTTAGCTGAAGTTTTGTTTTATTTCATATAGATTGTATTATTGCAGCGCTATCAAATTTTTTTCATTTTTCATACTGTTACCTGTGGGAGCACATTAGTGACAGCTGCAGCAACTTGAAGCAATTTTAGGTTTATCACTATTAGTTGTTTTTTTCTACCAAAAATCATTACATATTAGCACGCCAAACGTCCAAAGAATGCAGTCGTCTCTCTTCCGTCGAACGAGACTGAGAGAAAAAAGAAGGCAAAATAATGTCCTGATTTAAATGAAAGGCCGACACCTTTTTTGGCAAAAAAGATGGAATAGTCATAACACGACCCTGTCATGGTGAAGGATCAAGTAGGGTTCCCTGTATGAAAGGGCCGGTGACTCCGACACCTTTCTAGCCGAGGTGATAGCCACCAGGAAGGCTAGCTTGCGTGACAGCAAGTCTAATGGAATTTCCTTGATAGGTTCAAATGGTTGTTTCTATAACACAGACAGCACCAAGTTCAAGTCCCAAGGACACATAGGTTACCTAATGGGGGGAAGCAAGCGAGTTGCCCATTGTATAAAGGTTCGGACCAGTGAATGGGAGGCTAAAGGCCTTTGGAAGAATACTTCCAAAAAAATGTTAAAAAAAAAAAAAAAAGGGGGGGGGGGGGGGGGGGACAGCCACCTTTACAAATAATTATTTGTAAAGGTGGCTGCCCCCCCCTTTTTTTTTTTTTTTTTTTACATTATTTAGCACACATATATGAATGTGAATAAAGATTGAGCATTTTTAAACTTTACCTACTGTTTGGAATACTATTCTAGATTTTTTATTTATTTAATGACTTATTTCAGTATATTCTCCGTGATATTATACATCTAGGTGATTGGTTTTGTATCTGATATGAGCTGGTATGGTGTGATGTCCGTCAACCTCCGACCTGGACAACAGTATTGCAATTATATTTAATATTAGATGATCTTTTTCTCTAACGAATACTGGCGATTGGCGCTCATTACATTGTGTTTATTGATTAATACATTGAGACCAGTTGGTTATCAGCTGTGCCTGAGTTTCATTAGCTCATATATCTTGTAGCCTAACACTAGAATGTCTGCGGACCACAGCAAAATGGCCGCAGGGGGTGTATTTAAAACGATAGATCAGCCGTCCAATCAGTATCCCCCTGATGATGACACGTGATCCCTGTGTCGAACACGCGTAGGGGAGGGGCCAGGACGGAGCGAGAGGCAGCTGAGCTGCCTATTGAGGAGACGCACACCATACCCTCACAAAAAACATCATACTTGCCATTTGCCATGTTTAGAGCGGTGCACTGATGCACCTATATATTGTGAGTATCTATATCTTTTAATGAATTTTAAAACGGTATTATACTATGTAGTTTTTTTTTTCTTCCCATCTATATACTCTTTACTGCATTGGAGCCTGAGATCCTGTGATCTACATAGAACCCAGGGTGGTTCACAAGTGTGGTTTGACTTTGTCTAGTGACTTGGTCACACACTCTGAGGTGAGCGCATTACCTTTGGGGTCATCGAATTGCACCACTGCATGATCTGTGGCACTTTGAGCGTTACTAGCAAGTTGATTGTATCACCAGTGGACATCACGTTTAGGCACCTTTATACCTTTTGAGGGACTTCATAGTGAACCATTGCAACCACCAGTGACCGGTAGAATTTGACGGGCAGACCATCAGGGCCTGGGGCCTTCCCAGTTGCCAATGAGTTAATAATAGCATGTACTTCCTCTGCAGTGATAGGCCTGACCAGATTTGACCTCTCCTCGTCTGAGAGCCGCCCCAGGGCCAGGGGGTCCAGGAGAGGTGCCATCTCGCCAGGAGTCATATCCTGAGGGAGCGTGGTACTGTATAGTGTCTGATAGAAGGTCTGAAACTTCTTCAGGATACCCTTTTGGGATGTAATAGATTCACCTGTAGGAGAGACCAATTCGGGGATCAGAGTCATAGGGGTCATAGGGGTGTCGTGATGAGACATCATTGCTAGCAGTCTACCATTTCTATCACCCTGCTCAAAGAATCTTTGTTTGGTGTGGAATAACTCTAGACGTGTGATCTCAGTGAGATGGAGTTGGAGATCTTTTTGTGGACTGCAGCCGTTCGAAATTGGAGACCGAGGGGTCAGACCCGTAAGTGGCTGATGCCTCTTCAATCTCCCCTTCCAACCGCTGGAACTGTGCTGGCTTGTTGATTTACCTTCACCGCCTTAATTGCTGTCATATAGTATCCTCTAGTGAACGCCTTGAAGGCGTCCCAGACTGTGGGAGGAGAGGATGACCCCGTGTTATGTTCCCAAAATTCACGTAATGTTTGTGGGGTCTGCCCTGATATCAGATCCAGTGGGCCACATGGAGCCACTGCGTTTTTCTCGGGTCCGCATAGTGATCTTGAGGGGGGAGTGATCAGAAAGTCCATAACATAAGTTGATTTGCGAACGCATAATCAATTCTGGAGGAGGTTTTATATGAGGTAGAAAAACATGAGTAAGCTTTAGTCTGGGGATGTAACCACCTCCACACCTCAGTAACCCCTGCCGAGTGTGTCCACCCCAACAGGTCCCCCGTAGAGGACTGTGATGGTGTGGGCCTGTCAAGATCAGGGGAGAGGGTGTTGTTGAAGTCTCCTAGGATTAACAATTTAGCTGGACAACACGGGGTAATCCTCTCCAAAATAGTGTACAGCACTTCCGGTTTGAAAGGTGGTGGGATATAAACTCCTACTATAATATACTTTTGTTGCCAGGCTGTCAATACCACAATTACAAATTTGCCATGGTGATCTGTATGGACCACCTCAACTTTACACGGGTAGGATTTATTTATCAGTATTGAGACCCCCTGGCATATGAAGAATACTTGGCATGAAAAATTTTCTGAACCTAGGGCTTTTTCAAGGCCATCAGTTTGGCATGCTTCATTTTTTAATTGAACTTTTCATCCATGGGATATAAACGGAAAACCCTCTTTAGGAGGAACAAAAATCCTGTCAAGATGTTCCCAATCAGCATACACCGCCTTTTCCAACAGGGTGTGTAAGGGGAAAGCCTGTGTGGCCTGAAGAGGCCTCGGGGATCCCAAAGAGAACCAGGGGTTGTTCAGTCACCTCTGCAAAAGGCAACTTAAAGGCAGAACGAACCATTTTGGTCAGAGTCAGGATCAAAAGCCTCTGCGACTGAGAGGCAGACATCAACTGGATATCTTCTTGTCCAGATTGCTCGGAAGCAAGCTCATCTGCCGGGCCCTCCACAGAGTCCTGAGCTTTAAGCTCTTCCCCATCCGCAACCCATTCCTGCTCCAGACTAGGAGGCACCGGGGAGGGGGATCTGTCACGCTTCCTGCTACCCTGTGGGATGGAGGCAATCGCTCTAACCCGGCTAGGGCCGAGGACAGTCCATCCTTAGTGATAAAGGGTGAAGCAGCAGCATTGACTGTAGGCACAATACCAGATAGGCGCAGCGGCTCAGACTGCCCGGAAGCCTCTGGTCTTTCAGGGGATACAACACTAGGTATACGACTAGGTTAATCAGGAACTACTGACGACATTGGTGTGCCCTTCCCTACAGTTAGTCCCGCTCCTCTTTTTTGAAGACATTTACCCGCCGCAAAGAGGGAGAGTACTTGGGTGCAGTATTAAAACAATCAGAAGGGAGACCCTTTAATAGGGTTCCCAAGCCCCTAAGTAACAATCCTGATAAGCACTTTTAGCCTGCCAAGCAACACTTGGTAAATCACGTGACCCGGTAAGGAAAGAATGAACCGCTGCAAGTGTCTGTTCAGAGCTTGCTCTGTGTCCCACAGCTGCCTTCTGGAAGCACCGCATGCTTGGCCTATATAGCTTAAAGAAGCTGGGTGTGGCTCGGAACGTTCTGTGCGTGGCCCCGGCGAACAGACGTGGCTGTATTCGCATATGACATGAATCCTCGTGCGCCCAGATAAAGGCTACTGCGCATGTGTGGTAAAGCTGCATGCGCCATGGCCGCCAAACAACTACTGAACATAGCGGCACTCCTGCGAGCGCACATGCGCCATGGTGAACCAAGGTGAAATGGCGCACCATCATACATCATACACAAGCGAAAAAGGTACACTTTCCAAACACCCACAGCTAGCCCAAAACTCCCCCATATGGTCACCGCACATGGGTATCCAGCCTCTAGCTAGCTTGACTGATTGTTGCAACCACTGGGATACCCCACAATAATAGTAAAAGGGGTTTCACTTTCCCATCCAGGCGCAGGGCAGTTTAGAAACAAAAAGCCCAAACTTCCCCCATTTACAGAACATTAATTTGAAATCACACCAAAGGTAGTGCATGCACTACTTTTCAAAAACACACTGCACCGCATCGCATGAAACTGCAGTACTATGTGATCTGGTGCAGGCAAACGCACTTCAGCTGAGATCTGCATTTGGGGTGTCGTCAGGATTATATTGACACCTGCAGCAGATCTCCCACTCAGTGAATTTTGAACGTGGTGCAGGAAACGCACATGTAACACAGGTTTCCCCGCGCTGCATTCCAGTATAAACAAAAATGCAATAGGATCACTTACACTAGCAGTGATTATATCTGTAAATATTTGTATTGAACACATCTCCTCTGATTTTGCTCTCTCAGCATTTCTCAGAATCTGGTCAGCATCCCTTTAGGATTTCCTATTGGGAGTATCTCATCCAAACTGACATTTTTGTTGCAGGGAATTCCTGAAATCTGACTTGCATCTTAGTGCAGATTTCTGGGAAAATCAGTGAGCCAATCACACAAGCAGGACATGTTTCTGGGGAGCGTTCTGTGTACAGAACACCTCCAGGTAGCCATATTGCATTTTACAGAAAATTACAGCACCGCAGATTAAAAAGGAACAGTCATTTTTAATAGCATTCAAATACAATATGACTTGTGTCACAATTGTATTAGCTAGATTAGTATTTTTTTATTTGCTATTTTTTTCCCCATGAAAGTGGAGATCCCCTTTAGAATGAGACTGACTTCAAATAAAACTTATTACATAAAAGCTGGGGGAGGAGGACAACTATCATCAAATTTTAACTAGAAAAACGACAAACTTTTATTTATAATTAAATATTTATAAATATTTATTCTACATTATTTTGTCCACCCTTGGCCTTTAAAGTCTACAAATTCAACACAGAGCAAAACAAATTGCGTTGTTATGAACATTTTCTTGGCCACTATACAAACACACAGCAATATCAAAACTGTACGTCGCCTCTCACAACATTCTTCTTTGTCACGATCAAGAATTAAATGAATACATGCTTGCTGAAAACTACCAAAAAAAAAAAAAAAAAAGGGCAAAAAGACCCTGAACCATATTTTTGGTGTTCTACATAAAAAAGACCTTCATATTTAAATTAGGGTATCAAAAGGACAATGATAAGGGTTTAATAAAAGCTTCTATATTAAAAATCAGACTTGGGTCCAAAAACCTTACACAGTGAGTACTCTGTGCTGGTGCAGAACCCCGGTAGGCTGTAAAACAAAGCAACTAGTGTTTTTAGAAAGGAAAGATAGCAAAGGACATTCTGACTACACAGCCAACAGCCCACTCATGCAGGTCAGAAAGTTAGACGTCCACAGCTGGAGAATTCCAGGATTAAGGAATAAAACAGCGCATAGCAATTAAACTATTATAAGTCTGTGAACGGAAGCTTCCTCACACCAGTCAGAGACGGAAAAAGGAAAAAGGCAACCTGCAAAGTGCAGCCTTCCGTAATGATCAGAAAACTTACAGTGGTTTTCACTATAGTAAAACGGAATCTGATTGGTTGCCATAGGGAACTGCACATAATTATTGGTTTCTGCGCTGAGAAAATAAAACTTAGAAACACCAATAATCCCTGCCATTTGTTCAAGCAATGTAAGCACCAGACGGTTGCATACATTAACGTTGAACTCACGGTACGATCTTAATTACAGAATTCCAATATATTGGTTCAGCTTGGACCAGTGTAAGGCCCGATTCACACCTAGGCATTTTTAGTGCTTTTGCATTTTGCAGGTTTGCACTACAGAACGTGTTCCATAGGAAACCATGTTAAATGGAACGCTAAAAATCACTGATCACTGCCATTACTAGAAAAAAATAAATAAAAATGCCATAAAATTATCACCTATTTTTAAATGCTATAACTTTTGCGCAAACCAATCAATATACACTTATTGCGATTTTACCAAAAATATATAGAAGAATACATATTGGCCTAAACTTAGGAATACATTTGCTTTTTTACATTTAAAAAAAGCCCATGTAAAGGGTTGTCTGCCTCCTCCCACAAGAACAGTGCAGTGTTTTTGTAGGACACATCTGGACCTATTTTTGTATGGTTGGCTCATGCGGTTGCATCACTCGTAATAGGTTTGAAAAAAACTTAGTAGTGAATAACATTGTATGCTGGAAGCCAGATAGAACCCTCTGAACATATTTACAACTGTTCTAAAAATGCAAAACCTAAAGTGTTACTAAATCCAGGACCCTGCATTCACTATATCTGTTCTCCCACGGTACACAGAACATGGAAATGCAATCATTTTAGAAAATATAAACTGCTAAATACCTTTTCTCATCAGCAGTATATAGCAGTCTTGTGACTTATCTGTGTCTGGTTAAAGCTTGTAGGAGGAGTTTTCACACTGCACTGATCCGTCCTATCAGGATGCAGGACCCCTCACCCTCTGGCTGTACAGGGCCGATTGGCCCTGTGCTGATCACATGCAAACTCCCAAGAAAAAAAAACAAAAACGAACTAGCAACACACACCAAACTGAGCATGTGCAGCCTGACTCTATTTACTCTGTCTTATCCGGACATGTTTTGGGGGCAATGCAAGAAAGGGAGGATCTGTGCACACAGGATCAAACAGTCTTTTTACACAATGCACAGGATTAACCAGTGAGGTTCCAGAGTGAGTATAACAAGCATGCTTTACTGCAATATACAGACTGATTTAACTGTTGTGGGTTTAGTTACACTTGGATGTTTTTACTGCATTTTGCGTCCCCAAAGGAAGTTCACCCTCACTGCCTGCCCCAAAAGCTTGACATAGGGGTAGAATGTGGGAGTAATTAAAATATTTGACAGCTGTCATTGGAACAGGAATACAGGGAAACTCTCCCAATAGAAACCATTGTTTGTGTTTACTGTCATAGAAGGGATCTCCCCTGGGAACACAGGTTATAACCCTTTCCTACACTATAGGAATCCTACCTTAAAATTACAACTTTATATTGGGGGCAAAATCTTTGATAACATTTGTCCTGCTATTCCAGGGTCTGGTGGAATGCAGCTCCAGAACATACATGTTCTAGATGTGGATATTGCCCCTAGAATAATTCTGGATGCCATACAACCAAGTTGGGAACAGTGTTAATTTTGACAGCAAATTTCGATTTAGTCTTAGTCTTGGGACAAAAACTAAAATGCCATTTTAGCCCTATTAGTCTTCTGCAATTGTTTAATTGTATTTAGTTGACTAAATCTCCTGTACATTTTAGTCGACTAAAAGTCATTTTAGTCGTCTGAAATTGAATGGGTATAATTAAATTGTAATGCATTAGTTAACATTTCTCTACAATTGCCAAACTCATTATATACTGTTGGAGTGAAAAATATCATCTGTTATTATTTAAGGTATCGAGGTATGAACATGCACTAAAGGCCAGTGTTAATTTTGAAATCAAATTTCAACTTAGTTTTAGTCTTAGTCTTGACTAAAATGCCATTTTAATTTTAGCCCGATTTTAGTCTTTTGGCTAAAATGCCATTTTAGTTTTAGTCGTATTTTAGTCATCTCAATTGTTTTAGTCGTATTTTAGTCGACTAAAATAATATTCATTTAGTTGACGAAAATGTTTTAGTCATTTTAGTCGACGAAATTAACACTGGTTGGAAATGCATTAAGTGTTTTCCTGTAAGCGAGAGAAGAATCTGAGGAGGAATGAATGCTGAAGAACGGATGTCACAGGTTTGCTGCTGTTGAATCGACAACATGATCAGAGATTCTCAGCGGTTACCAACAGCTGTTCTTCATAACGCATGTTGGCCGAGGATCATCACTACAATCACACCTAGCTTATCAGCAATAGGCAGCTGCTCTCCATATGAAGGACACATATGTACACAGCTGGACTAAGTATTATGTCTGTAATCGCTAGACCCTGTGCAGCATCTCACATAAGATCTGTGGACAGCTATTCAGATTTACTGTGCTGGCTTTAATCTGTGCATCAGCAGCAAAACAGCTATAGTTTTATTCTGTAAAATACTACTAATAACGTTTTAAGAATACCGGGGCTGTTTTCATTGTCGCGCTAATACTACACAGAGTGCATTTTCTATCATTCTGCCTGCAGCCCGCAAGCTTGACAAGTTGATAGCATTTTGTTTTGCCCATCCACACTAACGGCATGGCTAGAGCAACCTCCACTGCCTGCTGCCAAAATACAATGGTGCAACCGAACAATGACAGCATCTGATTGGATACAGTCACTGTTTGGCTAATTATTGGTGGTTGCAGGGCCACCCACAGCTTTAATTTTGAGTGGTCTGTAGTGGTCTTAAGCTTGCCTATGAGGTAGAGCTACACGAGTAATCATTAAAGACTCGAGATCGTGATTCAACTCCCCTCACGATCTTAAAACGGCATTTCTTCGATTCAGTGCAGAGCTGTTCTCCGCTCACTGCTGACAGCTGTCAAAAAAAAAAACAAAACAGGCAGCCTGCCAAGTTTATCACAACATCGCTTAGGCGGAGATAACTATAAGGCTACTATCACACTGGGGCGGACATCGGCAGTGAAGCGACGCTATTTTTAGCGCCACTTTACTGTCGTTTTAGCAGCGCTATTCGGCGACTTGCGGGGTGGTTTTAACCCCCGCTAGCGGCTGGAAAAGGATTAAAACCACTTTGCCGATGCTGCCACATTGTTTTCAATGGGCAGGGGCACTTTAGGAGTGGTGTGGTGTATACACAGCGCTGCAAAGATGCGGCTTGCAGGACTTTTTTTTTCCGTCCTGCCAGCGCACCGCTCCAGTGTGAAAGCCCTCGGGCTTTCGCAGTGGAGGGACAGGAGAGGCTCTTTACAGGCGCTATGCAGGTGCTATTTTTAGTGTGAAAGTAGCCCAAACATTGTAACATTTAGTTCTTTTAGATCAAAGGAGTGAACTTCGGTCTTTAAATGGGATCAGTTTACCCCCTTAAAAAGACTAAAACTTTTTCTGACACTTGTTGCTTACAAGTTAAAATCAGTATTTTTTGCTAGAAAATTACTTAGAACACCCCCCCCCCCCCCCCAAAAAAAAAAAAAAAAATTAAAAAAATGATTTTAAAAGAGACCCTGGAGAATAAAATGGTGGTCATTGCAACATTTTATGTCACACTGACCATTGCAGCGGTCTTTCAAACGCAATATACACTGCTATACACAAATACACACTGATGAATTAACCACTTCAGCCCCGGAAGGATTTACCCCCTTAATGACCAGGCCATTTATTGCTAAACGGCACTGCGTTACTTTAACTGACAATTGCGTGGGCGAGCGATGCTGTAGCCAAATAAACTTGAAGTCCTATTTTTCCCACAAATAGAGCTTTCTTTTGGTGGTACACTATTTGACTCTGCTCTATAAACAAAACAAAAAAAGACATTTAAAAAAAAAAAAAAAAAAAACACAATACTTTTTACTTTAATATATATCCAATAAAAAAATGTATTCTTGAGTTTAGGCCAATATGTAATCTTCTATATATTTTTGGTTAAAAAATTGCAATAAGCATATATCGATTGGTTTGTGCAAAAGTTATAGCGCCTACAAAATAGGGGATAAATTTATGGCGTTTTTATTATTTTTTTACTAGTAATGATGGTGATTAGCAACTTTTAGCGGGACTGCGACATTGTGGCAGACAGTTCGGACACTTGACACTTTTTTGGGACCAGCGACATTATTACAGTGATCAGAGCTAAAAATATGCACTCATCACTGTATAAATGACACTGGCAGGGAAGGGGTTAACACTAGGGGGTGATCAAGGCGTTAAGAGTCCTAGGGAGGAGTTTCTAACTGTGGGGGGTGGACTGACTGGGAAGTACAGAGAGATCACTGTTCCCTATTACTAGGAACAGACGATCTCTATGTACTCCTTGTCAGAACGGGGATCTGCTTTGTTTACATAGGCAGATCCCCATTCCGCCTCTCTCAGGAGCGATCGCGGGTGGCCATCGCGGATACCGGTCCCGTGCATCGGCTCCCCCAGCGGGAACCGGGTGCGCGCCCGCAGTGTCCCGTACATGAAACAACGTAGAGGTACGTCGTTTCATGCAATAGAGCCGCCCTGCCACAGTATCAATGCGGTGGGCGGTCCTCAAGCGGTTAAAATAAAACTAAACAGTAAAGTTAGCCCAATTTTTTTGTACAATGGGGAAGATGATGTTACGCCACGAGAATCATTAGAGAATTGTGAACTTTATTCTAACCAAAAAAATTGTGATTCTCATTTTAGCCAGAATCGTGCAGCTCTACTTTGTTACTATGCACAGCTGCACTAGATTCTGTATGCACCAGTTTTGATAAATCTCCCCCAGTGTTAATTATGGCAAATACAACTGCCCAGTCCCATCATAAACAAAGACAACTTCCAAGGATTTGCTCTAGGGCACTTTCATACTGGAGGTGACATTTTCACCCTAACCCCCCGAAAGGGTTAAAAAGGGGTTAAAAGCAGCTGCAAAGCGCTGCTGCTGAAACGCTTTGCAGGCAATTCGGCAGTGCTGCCCATTCATTTCAATGGGCAGGGCGTTTTAGGAGCAGTGTATACACCACTCCTAAACCGCCCCAAAGATGCTGCTTGCAGGACTTTTACCGTCCCACAAGCACACCACTCCAGTGTGAAAGAACTCAGGACAGGAGAGATGCGCTACAGGCGCTATTTTTAGCGCTAAAACACCTGTAAAGCGCTTCAGTGTTAAAGTAGCCATACTGAAGGGTCCAGAACAGAGCATCTAAAAAAGGCAAGTTGAAATTTAAATTTTATTTTTAGGTTATGCTTTGTGAATGGGGACCTGTAACAACAATAAAAGCACTGTATGCGTTATCTTAATTTGGCTGGAAAAGCGGAGTACTTTATAAAGAGTTAGTTCACCTTTTTAGAAAAAATGAAAAAAGGTGAACACCGCACAACCCCCCCCCCCTCCAAGTCACCACTGTACTTACCTCTGTGGATGATGAGCTGCCAGTGCAGTGGTCCAGTGATTAAAATCCCCCCACTTCTCTCCCCCTTTTTTCTGTAGGGCTTTTGGGAAGGATCAGAGCGATTCTCTGTGCTGGAGCTGACCAATCAGAATTGCGCTCATCCATTCCAGAAGACCTGCAGAAATAGGAGGGAATTGCATTTCCCAAGACTGCTCACTAGCTGCGTGGGCAGTCACTGTTTTTTACCCACGGGGGTAAGTACCGCGGGAGTTGGGGGGGGGGGGGGGGAGTAGGCTTAGGCTGTAGGGTATCAGTTCAGCATACAGTTTTTCTGAAAAGGTGGACTTCACTTTAAGCACTTTATGTAACCCTAATACCGACTCTTCCTGTAACCTCAAAACTAACGATCTCTGTATTCCTCATGTTGATCCCCCCATGACCCTAGACCTCACTCTAACCGTCATATTAACGCTCCTTAAAACCTGACCTTTCACTTGGATCATCACACAAACCCTCAAAGATGTAAACATCAAGGTAAAACTCTTTTGCTGCTCACTGATCTCCCTACGCTGGAATACTGTGCTGGGGATGGACCTTCTTGTGCAAAAAATGCCAGCACCTCCATGGTTTCCTGAATGCAATGCATTTGAAGAGGTTTTGATGGCAGAAAGGTAGATCTTTCTATTCTAATAAGACATCTTAACAATGGTCAATGTGAACTCCATTTTTAAGATTTTAAAATTCAGCTCAGGAATGTAAATGGCAAGCCATAAAAATGAAAGCCAATTACTACAGCAGAGTCACAGGCAGCATTTCTAATGTAATACACTTTTATAGGCAGTAACTCTGACATTAAATTCTTTAGGATAAAGAAATTCATGGCACTCCAGGAATTTGTGTGTGAGATGAATGCCAATGAGAAGCACAAGAGAACTGCACAGAGCTTCTGTTCTCACTCGCTAAACTCCTTATGGTTTCCCACCACTGAGTGCACAGCCATTGTACCAGTGTCCATTCTGTGAAGGCTTAAAGCAGAACTCCACTCAAAAAATAGCCTGTAAAAGATATAATAACAAAACCATGTTTTGCTGAAATGTTTACTTTCAATAGAGAGCTTCTCCCGCAGTACTTCCTTTGCTGCTAGAAGTCCTCATTGTGATAGCTAGCATCATAAATAAAAAAAAAAAAATTAAAAAAATCTTTTGAGCCATGTCATTTTGTACCAAACTCTGCCTGACTGGACAGTGAGAGGAGAAGCAGAACAATGATGAGCTCATCTCTGTCGCACATGAACAGATGTGTATAATATATATATATATATATATATATATATATATATATATTCCAGGCTAAACTACTCTTAAAACTGCCCCCTCCTATACCTACTAATCTGTTTAAGAAAGACGTACTGTCTACACTTACCTATTTTCAAGCTGCTTTGGTCCGGTCACGTGATCGCACTCCCCTGTGTCAGCCAGTGCTGCTGCAGGGGAGAGTAAGGAGTCCCAACAATGGATGAACAATTGAGGCCTTTAAATGACATCACTGCTCCAGGCATAACCAGCTGTTAGTCATAGTGTGCTCTCCTCCCCCCTGCAGTTGCAGATGGCTGGACCAGAGTGGCTATAGCTGGCAGCACCGATTAATCAGGAAAAACCTTACAGGGCGGTTGTACGGAAGTCAATCGGAAGACCAACACCTGTACAACCACTGTACCCATACATGGATTGAAAATGGTTCCATGTATGGCTGGCTTAAAAGATGTATGCAACTTTTTTGTTTTATGAATCATACTTACCAAGGTGGATGCAGCAATCGGTCCAATACTGCATCTGTCCCCCAGTGCCTCTAACCCTGAGAAATGAGCGATCGAACACCGCCGATCACTCGGTTCTCACAGCTCCCTGCTCCGACACCCCCCTCCCCCCGCTCACTGGAGCGCAGGGCTGTGGAGGGGGCGAAAGCGACCGGTTCAGGCATGTGGACGGATCCCAGTTCTATTGTCGTGATTTTGCTCAAACCTGGACTGGCTCTGTGACGTCAGCCGACAGCGGGCTTCAGCCTGCTATCTGCTGAAATCGGCTCACAGGAGTGCAGAATGATCTGCACTCCTGTGATCCACAGGAGAAGTAAAGCCAAACGAGCTTTGGCTGTACTTCTCCTTAAAGTTGGCTTTGATGTAAATATTAGTGTCAGTGGTTATTGACATTTTACGAGCCTTGTTTCTGTGCTTGGTCTATAATTAAATAGATGCAGTCATATCTTCTCATTACAAATGCAGACCACAGTCTTGTATACTACACTGAAGACACATTATATATGTAAATAAAAAATGAAAGGGTCTTGGCATGGAATCAGCCAACCTGGTAACAGAAAGCACATATTTAATTCTAATTACAAAGGCTCGTTGCATTCTATTTCTTAAGTCATTCTTTAATTATCGTACGTGCCGTTATTTTTGAAATGTTACTATAACTGGTTAGTGAGGTCATACGGCTATTTCTGCCTGTGTCCCGATAACCCAGCTGTCCAGTGATTTCCCATAAGAGTTAAATCTCTGGGGAGTTTGGCTGTATTTACTCTAAATAAATAGAAGTGTCGCTGAGTCATGACTTTGTGTTTGATTGCTGTCTGCTGCAAGATGGTGCAGAGCGATTAGGCCTGGCCTCCACAATACTACCAATCTCTATAGCTACATTCTTGATTGAACAAGAATAACTGCTGACTAGGGAGAAAACCAGATTTCCATTCAGCCACTTGTGGGATCAGGTGTAAGTCACTGTCAAGTCACCACAACCAAAGCCTGGGTGGCCAGGGGTGCAGAGTGCTGCAAAAAAAAAAAAAGTTAAAATTATTTTGCAGTGAATTGGAAATATCCCAAACGTAAAAAAAAAAAACCCTTGTGGAATTCTTCCTGTTAGGTGTACCTGTACACACATAACGTAAAGACAGCAATTTTAGGAGGCTGACCAATGGGAGACACTGTCATCTGCAACAGGTAAAAGCACAGAAAAAAAAATTAGTATTTTGAATGGCTGTGTTTTTTCTTTCCATAAATTATATTTTATTCACTTTCAATGTGTCTGTGAATGTACTAGAAAATTGGAAAATGAATTCCAGGCACAAAAAAAAAAAAAAAAAAAAAAAAAAAAAACTTTAAATTTTAGCTACAAAAGATATAAGCACCGAAAGTCTTTGCAAACACAGATATTACATTGTAAAAGTAACAGTGACATCATCACTCTGCTGTACATAGCATGCGCAGAGAGCAGTCCTGTGGGAGGGGCCCCAGCAGGTCCCACTCACTACAGGTTGTCTGCAGAAAAATACAGGAGAGGGCGGAGACAAGACCAGTCACTCTACACAAGGAGAGAAAGCGTCAGACTGGTCTTTATTACAGGAAGCTTCTGCACTGAGGCACACTGGATAGATCTGGAGCAAATACACAAAGCACACTCTAGATTAAAGTATGAATACACATGCCTCTTGTATTTATTATCCTGGATTTCAGCTTTATCTGCTCCAAGAAGAGTTGATTCCCAAGTCTAGCCCCCTTCCTTTCCATAGGCTTCTCATCTGGAATTGTTTAATTACTATCTGTGCTGGCCCAGCTCCTCCATCCCTCCCGTTAATTCCCTTCATAACCTTTTTTTTGTGAATAGCAGAGGAGAAGCAACAGGGAGTACCATAGAGCGTTCCTTGAATGAGTCTCCTGGCGCTGCTGACATCACATTCAAGATGGTGCCACCCAGCAGCAGTCTTAGGCTTCTTAGATGTCTACAAAAGTTGAACATTTTATGAAATATGTTAAATGTGTTTATAATCTTAATGGAATATTTTTGTTGAAATAATAATCTGGAAAGGGGTCTTTTTTAACACCGATGATGCAACAGTGACTGAGATCATACTACTTTCTATTGAACAGATACACTGCAACGAACAACCCAAAGGCTACAATCTACAATGCTATTCTTCAATTGATGGGAGATGGTTAGAGCCCATTCACACAGGGACGACTTGTCAGGCGACCTAGTCGCCTGACAAGTCGCCTCCCGTTCTGTGCTATGGGACCGTTCTAAGGGGAGCGACGCAAGTCGCTCAGACTTAGAAAAAGGTTCCTGTATGACTTCGGGGGCGACTTGCATAGACTTCTATACAGAAGTCGTTTTGCAAGTCGCCCGGGCAGTCGTGTGCAGGTCGCCTCGGTGAGGTGACCTGCAAGTCGTGTTGCCCCTGTGTGAATGGGGTCTTAGGCAATCAAATAATCAGCCCTCCAGCTAAAGACTTGAAGCAGACCTTGCATGAGATAGATACAGTGGGTAAAATAAGTATTAAACACGTTGTAATTTTTCTAGGGAAATATGTTTCTAAGAGTGCTATGGACATGAAATTAATCACATGTCGGTAACAACCCATGCAATTCATACATACAAAGAAACCAAAACAAATACGTTCAGAAATTAAGTTATGTGTAATAAAATGGAATGACACAGGGAAAAAAGCATTGAACACATGAAGAAAGTGAGGTGCAAAACGGCATGGAAAGCCAAGACACCAGCTGAAATCTATCAGTAATTAGAAAGAAATCCTGCCCCTTGACAGTTCAAATTAATATCAGCTGACTCAGTCTCAACTGATGGTCTATAAAAAGGTGTCTCATTACCAAGGTGTCACACAGCAAACATCTCATTATGGGTAAAAGAAAAGAGCTCTCTCAAGACCTTCACAACCGTATTGTTACAAAACATACTGATGACATTTGTTACAGAAGGATTTCTAAACTTCTGAATGTTCCAGTGAGCACTGTTGGGGCCATAATCCAGAAGTGGAGAGAACATCATTTCACCATAAACCAGCCACAACCAGGTGCTCCTCACAAGATTTCTAACAGAGGAGTGAAAAGAATTATCAGAAGAGTTGTCCAAGAGCCACTTGTGGAGAGCTTCAGAAAGACTGAATTATCAGGTACAATTCTTTCAAAGAAAACAATAATGCACTCAACTGCCATGGCCTGTACGCACGCTCACCATGCAAGACTCCATTGCTGAAGAAATAGCATGTGGAAGCTTGTTTAAAGTTTGCTGCACAACATTTAGCCAAGCCTGTGTAATACTGGGAGAATATAGTCTGGTCAGATGAGACAAAAATTGAACTCTTGGAATGCCGTAATACACACCATGTTTGAAAAGTCAAATGGCACTGCACATCACCCCAAAAACACCCCCATACCAACAATGAAGTTTGGAGGTGGGAACATCATGGTGTGGGGCTGTTTTTTAGCATACAGTACTGGCAAACTTCATATCTTTGAGCCTAGGTTCACACTGACAGCGGGAATGAAATTGTGCAAGTTCAGCTGACACACACATACATATATACACACACACACACACACACACACACACACACACACACACACATACATACACACACACAGTATATTTTGTGCGCAAACTTATTCTCGCGTACTCTTTCTGCTTTCTTATGTAAATGAGCATTTGCGCACGTGTGTGCATTTGGGTGCATGAGGCGGCGCAAATTACTGACCAAAAAAAAATTTTTTCTATTTTTTGTTTTAGTTAAGAATGCACAGTGCTCGTTTACGCACCTGTGTGCACAGGCACATTACAATTAATGGGCTGTATTTTAGCTCAATATAAAAAAAAAAAAAAAAAGTACTGAGCTTTTTCAAGCTGAAGTGCAAGAGGCCTACTGCTGTCGCTGTGCCTCCATGCTACCTCCCGGAAAAGCTGGGTACTCGAATTCCCATGAGAATGCCCTCCTGCACTGTGTTGCCTAGTGTTGCTATTTAACACAGATTAACTGAAGCTGATAAAAGTGTTATTTTACATTGTATTTAACTACAGTAGTAACTATGTAAACTTTCTTTTTTATGCCCCTTGCATGAGATTAGTGGTCAACATAAAAACTTTATATAAATAAACATACTATAAGCTCAGTTTAACAAAAAAAATAAAAATAAAAAAAACAGAACAACATTATTCAAAACACATTGGTAGAAGAAAAGCATGTGAAATATCCCAAATCATTTCCACAAGAACAATCCAGCTAAAGGAAATACCAATATTTCAACACCATCAGAGACTGAAGCCACTACTGTGCAGGGATGTGGTCAATTAATGGCACTACTAAAAGCGGATAGTCCTAGTTATGACTATGTAACCATCTACCTTCTGGATCTGTGCAACATAATGGCAACGTCTGTAGTCCAGGCCAGATTTCAATGATATAACAGTATTTAACATCTAGGGGGTCCATTTATTTAAAAAATCTGCATAGCAATTCACCCAGTGAAAGTGTATGTACATTCGTTCTGTGCAAATGGGACAAAAACAAATATTAACAGGCTATTTCCTATGCTGGACTAATGTTTCTCATAATTTAAAATAGAAAATACAGCATTTGGTCACTAGATGGAAACTCCTATGATACCTTCTGCCACCTATTGTTCAAATGCAATATTTCAAACATTTGACCAGCACATGAAATAGTCTAATTGCATTAATTTTTTGCCCTATTCGCACAGAATGAATGTACATGAACTTTTACTAGGTGAATTGCTATGTAGATTTCTAAAAAAAAAAAAAAAAAAAAAAAAATACAACCTTTAGTATCCCATCAGCGTATTTTCCATGTAATTAAAGTGTGACTCCACAGTTATTTTAGAGTAAGGCAGGGCTTAATCTTCTTCTTGGCCTTTCCTACTATCTGTAGTTCCAGCAAAGCGGATTTCCTTCAAAGGAGCACTAGCTAGATGGAGTTTGATTGTGAACAGAGCTTCATGGATCCCCCTCAGGAGTGTATTCTTCATATACTCCTAAGGAGGCTCTATAGAGATAATTAAAAAAAAGAAAACCTCACATGGTAAAATGCGTGTGTTCTGGTGTATGATGTGTAGGGGCAGTACGATGTGTTACAATGCAAGGAAAGGTTTACTTTTTATTTTTATTTTTTAACTTTATCAAAGTGTTCCATAATGACAGACTACGGTGCAGTGTGTGTTGCAGTAATGCAGCATGTCATGTATGTCATGTATGTGTTCCCTGCCAGAGCGTGGATCTATGGATAAGAACTACTCACTTTATATGGATATATATAAAACAATTTTCTTGTATAGCATTATTCAGTCATTATTACATCGGTGTAACATTCCTAATGGTCTCTGCCTGATGGGCAAGTTCAGTCCAGCCCTGATGATTCACATATGTGTGTCACATTAAAGGAGTGGTTCAATGTGCAATGACCTTACAGCAATGCGCCAGAGGATTCAATAAACATCATAGCACATGCTGAATCTCTAATTCCACACAGAAAACGCAGACGGTGCAAAAATGATGACTTTTGGTGTGAAGAAAAAATTGTTGAGCTAGCATCAAATACATGAAGCTCATCTTTGTCAACAAATGTGTAAAAGTAACACTACAGGTATTTATCTTTCAAAGAAACTAAACGGAGATGTTAGCTCAGAGAATATACAATTATGTAAAGCCTGTGTTGCCTGTGTAGTTCTTTGTCACAAAATGTCAGATGACCACAGATCAAACTCTGATGTAGCCTTCCACTTTGTGACGTTACAATGTTGCAATCTGATCACTTGGAGAAAATGCTTCCCCTTGTCAGCAGCAGACCACATGACATGATGACTGCCTAGGCAAAGTCACTGGACTGGAGCTTAAAGTGAGATTAAAGGTAATTTTTTTTTCTATAAATAAAAAACAGGTTATACTTACCTGCTCTGTGCAGTAATATTGCAGAGAGCGGTCCCTTACCTTCTCTTTGGTGGTCCCCTGCCTGTGCTGTCCGCTACTTCTTCCTCCGAGTGCCCCCTCAGCATGCCAGGTGCTAAGAAAGCACCCGTGCAGGCACGCTCCTGAGCCAGGCTGTGTGAGTCCACAGGCACACACAGCGTCAGCCAGCCACGCTCCCTCCTCACAGGAGTTTGACTGATAGCAGCAGAAGCCTTTGGCTATCATTGTTCTCAGGGTCTCCAGTGAGACCAGGAAGAAAGAAGAGCAGGGCTGCAGCTGGGACAGCGCTGGACAAGCGTCTAGTGACTAGTATCGGAGCCAGATACACACAGGTTACATACACCGCAAACGTTAGAGCAAGAGTAATAATTCTAGCACTAGACCTCCTCTAACTCTAAACATGTAACCTGTAAAAAAAAAACACAAAAAAAAAAAACGTAAGGTGTCGCCTATGGAGGTTTTTAAGTACCGAAGTTTGGCATCATTCCACGAGAGTGCACAATTGTAAAGCGTGGCATGTTAGGTATCTATTTACTTGGTGTAACATCTTTCACATTATACAAAAAAAACCCAAAAAAAGTTGCAACAACCACCATTTTATTCCATAGGGTGTCTGCTAAATATATATATATATATATATATATATATATATACTGTGTATATATATATATATATATATATATATATATATATATATATATATATATATATATATATATATATATATATATATATATATATATATATATATATATATATATATATATATATATATTTATTTATTTATTATGTTTGGGGGTTCTGAGTCATTTTCTAGCAAAAAAAAAAATAAAAAATTATTTTTACATGTAGGAGAGAAGTGTCAAAATTGGCCTGGGTGCCAAGTGGTTCATTACGAAAAGTAATACACAAATAATTATTATATATAGTTTTCAAGATAATTTAATATGTTTTCAAAAACTGTACTCAAGCAGGTGGCTTAACGGACAAATTACTGAAGTTTGAAGTTATAACTTAAAACCAGTAATTTCAAAGTAAATAGATAAATAATTATTATAACATAGCATAAAAATATATGATTTAGCTTAAATATAACAGTACCTTTTCAGCAGGCAGCAGTTTCTCATTCTCCCTCTTAACTGTGTGAGAAAAGCACAGGATTATGGGTAAATCTTATACCCATAAACCCATGCTTTTTCCTTTTAGTTAGGAGGGCTGGGCTGGAAGGAAGCATTTGTATTTTAGACACATGCCCCCTTCTATGACACTGCAGTAAGAGGACAGCCTCCACTGCAGCATTTTTACTGGACCGCTTGTTCCAATTGTGCTTTACCATTGGTCCAAGGCTCCAAGCTGTCCATTGAGCTCAGTGCTTCTGAGAAGTGAGAGGCACTGTGAGCCTCTCAGTCTGCTGCAAACAGTGTGCCAGCTTGTATTTAAACTGGCCGCTCTGACAGCTTCTGACAGGCTGCACAAGAAGCCCCGTATCTCCAGTACTACAGGTGACTGGAGCCATTGTTTGGGGTAGGACTTCAGCTACCTCACCTGCCCCCCCCCCCCCCCCCAACTGCATGTCCCTACCCCTTTATCATAAATAACAATTTAAATTGTAGTGCAAACAAATGCTAATGCATCAACCACAGAGGTTAGCCTCTGGAACATTGGACTTAGTTTCCTTACTGACAACATGCGGTTTGCTGTCACAAGCAGCTCTTCCAGTGGACGACTTGGCTGCAGATAAGGTCTTTGATTTTATATTTTTGTGAGTTTGCAATTGGCTTTTTAACAACTCCAACCCCGAGCCTCTTTCTGAGATTTGGTGTTTACAAGTTAAAAACATTTTTTGCTAGAAAATTACTTAGAACCCCTAAACATTATACAAATGGCGGCTGTTGCAATACTCTGTCACACCGAATTTGCACAGCGGTCTTACAAGTGCACTTTAAAAAAAAGAAAAAAACACTTTTTTTAATTAAAAAATAAAACAATAAAATTAGCCCAACTTTCTTTTATATTGTGAAAGATAATGTTACGCCGAGCAAATGTCATGCTTCAAAATTCCGCTCGCTCATGGAATGGCGACAAACTTTTATCCTTAAAAATCTCTATAGGCAACGCGAGCTCGGCGGAACGGGGTGAGTTTAAAAAAAATTTTTTTTTTTCTTATTTAACTTACCTTTTAATTTTTTTATTTTTACACTGTCCTTTTGGAAAAAGAAAAAATTGTGTCACTTTTATTCCTATTACAATGAATGTAAACATCCCTTGTAATAGAAAAAAAGCATGACAGGACCTCTTGAATATGAGACCTGGGGTCAAAAAGACATCAGATCTCATATTTACACAAAAATGCAAAAAAAAAAAAAGTCTCATTAAGAGCTATTGGTGGAAGTGACGTTTTGATGTCGCTTCCGCCCTGCAATGGTATGGAGACGGGTGGGGGCCATCTTATCCTCACTTGTCTCCATACCCAACAGGATACAAGGGTTATGGTAGCTAGCTGCTGCCATAACAACGATATCCATCTTCAAAGTACCGATGTATAATGAAGGCGGGCGGTCCGTAAGTGGTTAATTATAATAAACCCATTGATGCTGCACTTAGCTGGCGCCCCCTTCTGTTCTTTTTTGTAATTTCAGAGAATCGTTCCCTTCATTATAAATGTCTTCTTGTAAGCGTTTTGCATAAATGCCCACCAGTCTAATGCCCCGTACACACGGTCGGATTTTCCGACGGAAAATGTGTGATAGGACCTTGTTGTCGGAAATTCCGACCGTGTGTAGGCTCCATCACACATTTTCCATCGGATTTTCCGACACACAAAGTTTGAGAGCAGGCTATAAAATTTTCCGACAACAAAATCCGTTGTCGGAAATTCCGATCGTGTGTACACAAATCCGACGCACAAAGTGCCACGCATGCTCAAAATAAATAAAGAGATGAAAGCTATTGGCCACTGCCCCGTTTATAGCCCCGACGTACGTGTTTTACGTCACCGCGTTTAGAACGATCGGATTTTCCAACAATATGTGTGACCGTGTGTATGCAAGACAAGTTTGAGCCAACATCCGTCGGAAAAAATCCTAGGATTTTGTTGTCGGAATGTCCGAACAAAGTCCAACCGTGTGTACGGGGCATAAGACATTCCACAACCCTCCATTTCTTATTTTTAAGCCACTCCTTAATGGATTTTCTAGTGTGCATCAAATCATTATAATTATTGATGAAAGATCCATTTCAGGTTAAAATTTCAGGCAGATGGTCTCACATTCTCATCAGGCACACTTTAATATGATGCAGAATTCATAGCTGATCCCATGACTGCAAGCCCCCCAGATCCTGGAACAGCAAGCAACCCCAAACCACAGCATTTCCAAACCACGCTTCACGATTGATATGGGATTCTTCTCCTGAAATGTTTTGCACCTAACATGCCTACTGTTACTGTGGCCAAGGAACGATCTTAGATTCATCAGTCCACAAAAAATTGTTACAGAAGGCCTAATCTTTACTGTAACTGTAGTCTGGTTTGACTCTTGAGAAGCATAGGCTTATTTATGATCAATACCTTGCCCCCCAAAAAGACACAGAAGCTAATTAGGTTGGAAATAGGGCAAGGCCACAGCTTTATTGAACTTTCCAAATGAACCAAAACAGCAAGTTACAGTTATACTGTGAGCACCCATAAAACAAACTCCTAGTCTAAGAGGCCTGTCCTTACCATCAGTGCCAGACAGGCATTAGACTGACCCCAGAATTTAACTTGAGGGCATAGCCCATAAAGCAACATCAATTGATTCTTTCCTGAATGTACATAATATAGATGGATACTAACATTTATAAGTAAAGTTGATCCGATTGCCTCTTGGGGATCAGGAACGATTTTTTCCCCTGCTGGAGAAAATTGGATCATGCTTTGCTGGTTTTTATTTGCTTTCCTTTGGATGAACTGTGGGTACTGGAGTATATAGGATTGTAAAAATGCTTTTGTTTTCCCCTTTTTATTGGTTGAACTAGATGGACGTGTGTCTTTTTTCAACCAGACTAACTATGCAATTATGTAACTATGTAATTGCTGGCAAGGTCAAAACCGCCAATAAAGCTGTGACAACAGGCAGGAGGGTGGGCAACTCTTGTGACAGCTGAATCTCCTCAGAGCATTTGGACGTGACCGAGTGTAACTTTTTCCTAGAGATCAGGCTCCACCCAATCACCTCAGATCTTTGTAGCAAATCTTAAATGATACTACTTATCTTCCCTTTTAGGTTCATACCCACAGTGATGCCATTCTTCCAGCAGTCAAGGGGGTTCAAGGGGCCTTCAATAATGCTCTTTTTGGACAGCAATGACTTTCACTTAGCACACCTCTCCTGCACAGTAAACTGGTGCAATCTCTTTCTGATTGTAAATGCACGTACTTTGCCACTAACAACACCCCCACAATTTAATTGCAGGATTTGCTGTTCCTGCAATAAAGACTTAATTTAGCCTCAAACGGTCAGCTCTTGACCTGACTTTACCGGCCAGTAATGGACAAACTAGTAGATACCTAAAATCTATGCCACTTGTAGATTTCTTTTTCATAGTGGAATCATTGATTTCAAATAAATTGGCGATTTTAAATCCCCTGCCAGACTCGTAGGCATCCACTACTTTCTTTCTGAGGGCCTTTTAGAGCTCTTATGATCTTGGCATAAAGACACCATATACATCAATATTAAAGAAAACACCAGTCTCCAGATATATGAGGTTTAAATAAGACAGGTTCTGCATGCATACTTGCTATAAAAAAAATAAGCAAAAAAAAAAAAAAAATTCTAATCATTGATACCTAATCAGGAACTCCAGATTCTATTTTATGGATTTGAAGTAGTACCAAGTGTAAGGGTGTACCATGTTCCAATTCTGTATGATCATTAGTTTAGATCATGAACATAAAAACACCTGTGTGTTAACTATATGCGTAATTTGCTCCACTACAACACCTGTATCGGTAAGCACTATTTTAATGAAGATAAAATGTTTGCATGTTCAAACATGTTGAAAAAAAAACTATTTTCTATGGGGTGTACTTTTATTACCATGACTGTAGAACCCTTCAAAAATACCTTAATTTTGGAGATTTTCAGCTTGTGTTTGTTGGTGCTCGGCATAGACTGTTTTTGGGCTTCAACTTCCAGGACAGCAGTAACTAATAAAATTCATGCCTGTGTTGAATCTTACAATATTAAAATTTACATTAATTGGGAAAAGATATTGAAGCAATGGGGAATCTTCATGCAGAATAGTAAAACAGTTGATAACCCAAGCAAAAAAACGCATCATGCCTATTAGATTTGAGGTCCTCTGTAAGACTTTTAAAAATGGGATAATGAAGTCCTGTTTTGCCAGTAATTTCTTGGTGCAGCAGAAGCAAATCATGCATGTCCTGTAGAGCTGTACTGCGTGTGTGTGTGTGTGTGTTTGGTTTTTTTTCCTTCCCCTAGATATACACTTTAACAGCTTATGCACATGGGTGAACAGCCCCTTACAGCTTAAAGATTGCCGTGTTTATGCATCCGGGAGGCACAGTTGCTTCAAAAAGCCACAGTCAGAAGCTTGTAAAAAAATTAAGGACAGGCTGAAAGGTACAGGGGATCTGTCCAGGTTTATATATCTATCACTGTATAGCTGTAAACGCTGAGATGTGCAGGAAAACCGAACAGCCCTTCTGTATCAGTGTGAATGAGCCCTAAAAATCCAGACTTTACACAGGATTTCAGAGACGCCGTTTTCAAAACATGTGCAAGAGCGGATGGACTATGTCCACCACACATCCTAAACATGGACGATTACTTTCTATTCTGCTGGGATGGCATCTTGGTACTCTTATTGTGAAGCTGTTGGGCATCTGTGGCCTTTTTTGGGTCACTTAAGAAAACCATATACAGTTTTTTGCAGTAGCAAGATTGAGGTTTGGCAACAGATTTAGACCTCACCTGAAGTACACATTATTAGATGCTATTAGAATACTCTGCCCATTATTTTTCCATTTAAAGGGATAGCTAAACATTAATTTTAAATGTGAAAGTGTTCGAACAATCAAATATATATATATATATATATATATATATATTTTTTTTTTTTTATATTATATATATATATATATATATATTTTTTTTTTTATATAATATATATATATATATATATATATATATATATATATATATATATATATATATATATATATATATATATATATATATATATATATATATATATATATATATATATATATATATATATAAATATAAAATCTCTCTCTGCCTGCATGGGTTTCCTCTGGGAACTCACACTCCAAAAACATGTTGGTAGGTTAATTGGCTCCTGTCTAAATTGGCCCTAGTATGTATATGTATAAATCTGAGTGAGGAATTTTGGATTGTAAGCTCCTTGAGGGCAGGGACTGTTAATGGTTAATGTACTATATGCAAAGTGCTGCGTAAATTGACAGTGCTATATAAATAAATACTGTACAGTACTTTATGGATTATAGATTATTTGCTTCTGATGTATCTTTTGCTCCAATTTCCCAACCACACTTATACTGGTTATTACTGTTCTCAAGCCTCCATTTGCTAAAATGTTAGCGAATATTAAAAAAATACATGTCCCAGAAAAAATGTTCTATACAGGTTTTGATTCATTTAGCCTTTTTAGATAAAGTTATTTATTTTAGGGTCACTGGTCTTTTAACCGGTTAAAACTTGTAATCCATGTGGAATCCATAGGGCTTTGCTTTCCTGGCGTAATCCATTTGGAATCCACAGGGCTGTGCTTTCCTGGCGTTCATGTAAAAAATAAGTGGAAAGCCCTGTGAAACCACCATGATCTTAAACTCAAGTGTTCAGCCAATTAAACACACCTAAAATTCAGGGTGGTCTACCATGAGATGGAAATAATTCCTAACACATTTTTTTCTCAAAGCATCAGTAAATAAATCTTTTTGGTAAAACAATCATCTTCCAGTCCATGAGCTCCTGTTCTGGTACAATGATTAGACACTTTTTTGTGCCTTGTTTTTTAAAAAAGAAAAGCTATAGCAAGCATATTAAAGTCAAACTCCAGCAAATACTTTAACTTCTTTTCCAAGCAAGAGGAGAAAGGCTTGGACCTTCAAAAGTTTTTATTGATGATTATGTCACCACTGGATCTATGTCCTGCCAATTCTTGTCACGCAGTTGTTACAAGTAAGAGTATGACACTTTTGACAGTTGTCACCAGAACAGGTGCCCCTACTAGAGGAATTCCACCCATTTTCTAGTAACAACCATAATATTTCGAATTTCTTCATTATTTTATGTCCTGGTGACGATGGTCACCATGAAAAAGAGTAAGGGTAAATCTCTCCAGAGAAAATCCAAAACAGCAATAATTACACAGCACACATTCTGTTACACCCTCTATCTAAAACCAGAATACAAGCTCTACAAATTTTAGATATACATACTGTACACATCTATGCAGGATCATAATCTCCTTCCTCCAGTGATAAAATCTGGTTTACATAAAAAGAAAATGAATTGCCCTGCACCACCAGTAAACATAAATCCCTTATAGTGCTCACCATTCCACAATCCATTCAACAACAGTCCCCCTTCTTGGTTGAATGATGCCCGGCGACATTCAACCCACTTCCAAGGAGTCCAGGACACACCTCAGGGGTTTCATCATTAAGCCAACCTGGGCTCAAAAGGAGAATGCTGCAGAGAGCAGCACCACAGTATTCAAAACCCACTCACCATCAGAGGAAGAGGAGGATGGACATGATTTGAAGTAATGCAACAGGACTGAAATCCCAATGAAAAAAAAAGGTATGCATTTAAAAAAAAAAAAAAAAAAAAAAAAAAGGGCCCTACAAAGAAGGCAGGTTCCCCATTCTGGATCTGTTCTTGCCGTTTGGTGCAGCTGCATATTGCGACCCAAGAGTTTTTAATTTTCTATTAAAAAAAAAAATAATGATTGTATTTTAAATGTAGAGTTAGGGTACCAACTGCCAAAAGATCTGTCAGACAAGTTTACTAGTCGACTCAGTGCTCTGCTTAGCGATTGCCTTGAGGGCGCTCAACCTACCCTGATTGCCAGCCCTCTGAAATCTATAAAATATAAAAAATGTACCCAATGTTGTTATGTATATGAATTTTTTTAAATCAAAAATGTTAAATTTAAAAAAAACCCTTTTCCATAAAATGAGAGAGCAAAAAAGAATCACCACAAACACAGCTTGCCACACAGGGCGGCAGGAAAAATACTGAAAGACAATTATGGAGCAATAACTTCCGGAAGAGGCACATGGCATTCGTTGTTTGCACATACTGTACATTAAAAAGCCATTACCAAGAAAGAGGTAAAGCCTGGTACACACAATGAGAATATCGAACAAATGATCGTTTGCTTTCTTGCATGCTAGTGTCAATTTGAAAACAAATAGGTGTACAGAGTACAAATTCCCGCAAATACAGTATGTAATGTATTTTTTCATTTCCGAGCATGCACGACTTGGTCACTCAATTTTATACGGATAAATACTGTACCGATTAAACGAAAATGGTTCATTCTGTTATCTTAGGAGAAAAATGTTCGTGCTTGTCCCTTTGGATAATTTTGCATGAACTGTCGTGATCAGCTCTTGAAAGCTGTGTACTAACTATCAGATAATCGGGCGATTGCTATGAAAACTTTATTTTTGTCCGCTTTTCTTGTGTGTACTAGGCCTAAATTAGAAAGACTGGTACGTACAGCATATGTTCGAACATCCAGAGGTTTACCCCAAAGTGGGGCACATAAACTCAAAGCCAATGAGACCATATGGCATCAAACATCCTCGTGCAGTTTTTTAAGGAAGTAGGTAGTTCTTTCAAACTAGATACACTTGTTAAGATCTGTGATCCAGTCAGATAAGGTAGGTGAGAGTGTGGTAAGATACCCCTTAAGGGGGATTTGCCTGTGAGCCACAAATAGGGTGCAAGAGACTTTAGTTAGCTTATGGGGGGCACTGGTCAATGGAGGAGGAATCAATATAGACCAAAAAGTCAAGTCAAAGGTTCAAGAGGGAGACTGACCTCCTACAGCCCATTAAGTGTACCAACCACACCAGCCCAATGCCTTTGTAGTTTGGTGCATAGCCACAGAAGATGGATGAGGGAATTCTGGTTACCACATCCTACACAGAATGGGCCAATCCTCACTCCTTTAGCGCAAAGAAATTTGGGGGTTCTATAAACCCTATGGAGTATAAAGATCTGGCTTAATCTGTGTGAAGGTGCATATGGAAACTAGAGGGAGGGACTGCAAAATGTCTTCCCAGACATCCCCTAAAATAAGACCAATGTCTTGCTCCCACTAAGCTATGGAGGGCATGGGGAATTTCAATAAGAATTTATCCAGCAAGGAGCCGTGGAAGAGAACGAGGCAGAGGCTAAATCAGATTGAGCCTGTATGGCGTGTCGCAGTGGGAAAAATTGGTAGAACCACCTAGGATTGAGGGGGGATTCTGTTGTCAGCTGTGAAACCTCTTGAGAGAGCCAGGCTCATATAATTAGCTATGGTACATACACCGGCATCAGTGGCGGCTGGTGCTCAAACTTTTTTTTAGGGGGGAGTGCAAATAAACTGAAAAGAAAAAAAAAAAAAAAAAAAAAAACACAAAACATCTAACGCAGCCACTGTGTCCATCAAGCGCAACCAGTGCGCCCCATCAATTGCCGCCAGTGTGCCCCATCAAATGCTGCGAGTTTGCATCACCCAGGAGTAGGGACTTACCTGTCTCGCAGCGGGTCACGGTGGCGTCCTCCACGTCCACGCTCCTCGATGTCTCCGGTCCTCTCTATCAGGTGTCCAATCACAGCGCCTGTTGTTTCAGCCAATCAGGTGACAGGTAACCAGACCCGAGCACCTGATTGGCTGAGAGGCGGGTCAGTGTTAGGAAATCGAATAAATCGCTTTCCTAACACAAAACATTGAGTAAAACAGTGAAAGCACAGCATTGCGCTTGCTGTTTACCATTTTGGAAGCCTATTAGAGCCTACGGCTCTAATCAGGCGCTTCCAAAAAAACCCCCCAAAAAATACGCTGCTGTAATTCAGGTGCCCGGCGCCTGACAAGGGGCCGGACACCTGAATAGGGGGCGGCAGCGGCGACCATAGATAGATTCATGCAATGCATGAATCTATCCATGGTGAGAGAGAGGTGACAGGAGAGAGGGGGCGGCGCTCCTGCGCTCTTTATGGACGCACCGCCACTGACCGACATGTATACTCTGTGGTAATGTGCCGTTATCAGAACTACATCATTCACAATGCAACCTAGGAAGGAATCTTGAGCCAGATGGATATCTGGGGACCAGCTACAACCTTTATTCTTTTGCAGTAAAATCACATGGATAGTGCAATTGATGAAATGTTAAATAGTACATCTATTTTTTAAAATAGTGACTTTCTTTGTTCCTGATCCTCTTAGACCTCAATAGGATGGGTATGAATGGAACATAATATTTTAGAAACAGCTGTAATTCATATTGTATAAAATTTACAGAGAGCCTCATTTATGACTTAATATGGAAGACCTTCACAAATTTGGGCCATAATAAGTGCCACAATCCACGTTTGTGCCAGAAATGGAGAGGTTGCTCAGATTGTTTGAAAGCAAGATTCAAGGCCAAGGACCGTCCATCCTCATCCTGCCTTTGCCACCTAGTAAAGCCCAAGCATGCAGCCATTGAATTTTGAAAAGTCTGTTCTACCATCCTGCATACCTTTTACTTATTAGTGGCTCACATAGCAGTAAAGTCAGGATCAGAATGACAGCCTGCACCGTGCAAATAGAGCTAGCGGTGGCAGATCCCATATTTCAACCCTCATGGGTCCCCTTTAATTGCCAGAAGCAGTGCTAAAAGCTCTAGCCTGACATCACTGAGCTAAATATTTTAATAAATAATAAATGTCACTTTTCAGCTTCATTTATATATTTTATACACCAGAGGAATACTACATTGAAAGAACCTACTATTAAATATTTTAACATTGCTAGACATGATTAATCTGGTTGCCTCAGTTACAACATCAGCGACGATGGAGGTATGCCTTCTGGGCCTGGTGGGGACAATGGTGCCAACAGTGGCGAAAAGAACCTTGATTGGGCTGTTGCTCTTTTATGCCCGGAAAAACATTGCTATGCACTGGAAAAAACCTACGGTACCTTCCTTGGCCCAATGGAAGCGTCTCATAAATGAGAGCCTTCCCTTATACAAAGACACATATATAAATAGAGGATGTCCCCAGAAATATGATAAAATTTGGCGTGCCTGGCTTGCTGAACCAACTACGGTTTGAAGGCTGAGGGAAGAGAATAATGAATAAGGTATACATATAATCATATCAATAAAAACATATCCAATTGTGCCAAGGAGGAGAGTGGAGGATGCAATGCATGACTAAGATATAACAAACTTAAAAAAGGGGAAAGAGACACCAGTAATCCTAGTTGCCTAGAAGCACTCAGACTAAACCATACATGAAGCCATAAATGACTTGAAACTTATTAAGCATACAGACAACTGATAAGCACTGATGTTGATGTTTATGTATGTTTGTCCAAAAATACAATAAAAAAGATTTTACAAAAATATTTTAACATTAAAATCATATACGATAGTGAACTTTGGCAATGGCAAACAACTGATGGGAAATTCTGAACTATAAAAAAAAAAAAATCTTAGTTTAGAAATAGTTGGAACCTGTGAAAGACTATAAAAAAAAAAAAAAAAAAATTTCGTTTGGAGCTACAATTCAAAGTGGAACATTAGTCAGAAAATTAAAACCTGCTAGATCACTTCAGGCTGGCCCCTTTTGCAATTATGCCTATGAATAAGTGTTTCTACTGTGTAAAATTCAGACAAACATTGTCTCACCTTGCTCTGCACATGCTCAGTTGCTGTCGATTTTTGGCATTATGCCGAAAATCAGAGCCACTACAGGCTGATCTGCCTAAAGATTTACTGCTGCTCAAGGGCTCTGGGCTTCATCAAAATAGCAGCCTCCAGCAAGAAGAAACAGGAGCAATGTTGGAGGCAATTTATAGCACACACAAATTTTGGTAGCATAAAGTGAAATGTTTGTTCCTTGCTAAAGAACATTATTTAGGTTGTTATAGGTAAAGCTGTGCTTTTACGTGCAGCAAGTGTCAAACTACCAAGGCCCCTTTTGGCATGTCTATGTAAAGCAATTCCCAGGATAAATGACATCTCTGTATCTAACTGCCCTACTTGTGATCATGAAGGAGATTTCACCCCGCAAATGAGGAAGGTTTGGAATCGGTCACACAGATTTTGTTTCGCTGTCCTCATAACCATCACTGCTACAACAGTCAAACCTAAGGACCTGTGTATGTTTTCCAGCCTTGCCAATGGTGTGTTTATACGACTATACAAATGGATGAGGAGATCCTGTCAATGCCTTGCTAAAATTGAGCTATAATAAATATATCATGCACTATATGACAAAAGCTACAGTATATGAGCTGGTTGGACATCACATTCTACTTTGTGGATATAACAACCGACACTCTTCTGGGAAGGCTTTCCACAAGATTTTGCAGTGTGTTTATGTAAATGTATGCCAATTCAGCCAAAAGAGCACTGGTGAGGTCAGGTACTGATATTGGAAGAAAAGACCTGGCTCACAATTGGCATTCCAGGGTCATCCAAAAGGTGTTCTGTAGGGTTGAGGTCAGGGCTCTTTGCAGGCAACTCAAGTCCCTCCAAACCAGGTCTTTATGGAGCTGGCTATATACACAGGGTACAGTCATGATGAAACAGAAAAAGGTCTTCCCCAAACTGTTGCCCCGAGGTTCAAAGCGCACATTTGTCTAAAATATCTTTGTGCGCTGTAGTATTACCTGTACTCTTCACTGGAAAAACTCATGGTAAATAAATTGGAGGGTCCAAACACCTTTACCCATAGAACATTTCAATTTGTTATCTGGAACATCCTTTGGAGTTCAAAATCAGCATTTCATAGCCAACACTAATGTCACACACTATAGTAAAAACTGGAGTCGATGAACCCCAAAGAAGGTGTTAAAGCGGGCGCTTTGACCCCAAAGAAGGTGTTAAAAGCGCCCGTGTTGCGGCACTTCCGAATCGATTTTCAGTCGTTTTGCAAGCACTGCCCATTCATTTCGATAGGCAGGGCGTTTTGGTTGGTGCTGTACACAGCGCTCTCAAACCGCCCCAAAGATGCTGCTTGCAGGACTTTTCCTAACGTCCCGCAAGCGCACCGCCCCAGTGTGAAAAGTCAAACTGAAATGAATGGGTGGTGGTTTCAGGCATTATTTAGAGGCTATTTCTAGTGCTAAAACACCTGAAAACTGCCTCAGTGTAAAAGGGGGCTTAACCCTCGTACACAAAATGAGAATATCAGACAAATGATCGCCCATTTTATTTTTTTTTTGCATGCTAGTCTCATATTGAAAACCAATGATCACATGTTCAGCCTCATGGTAGTTAAAGATCAAACAAAGGCCAAGATGGCCACTTCCTTGGCTGAAAACAGTAGGAGGGTTTAGTCCCCCCCCCCCCCTATTAGGTAGCACTAATGCCTAGTACACATGATGAGAAAATCGGACAAAGAAATACACTTTCAGAGCAACAAAACAAACGATTTTCGTATAATCGGTACAGGATCTGTCTGTAATAAATCGTAAGACCAAGACAATGGATGATCAGGTGGTGCTGTACACAGCGCTCTCAAACCGCCCCAAAGATGCTGCTTGCAGGACTTAGGTTACTAAAATTTACAGTAATTCTCATGCAACAGAATACAGCTTCGGAAGTGATGTAATGTGTTGTATTATAGTAAAATGTATTCTTTCATTTCCGATCATCCGTTGTCTTGGTCTTACGATTTATTACAGACAGATCCTGTACCGATTATACGAAAATCGTTTGTTTTGTTGCTCTGAAAGTGTATTTCTTTGTCCGATTTTCTCATCATGTGTACTAGGCATTAGTGCTACCTAATGGGGGGGGGGGACTAAACCCTCCTACTGTTTTCAGCCAAGGAAGTGGCCATCTTGGCCTTTGT
Source organism: Aquarana catesbeiana (assembly GCF_042186555.1). Lineage (NCBI taxonomy): Eukaryota > Metazoa > Chordata > Amphibia > Anura > Ranidae > Aquarana > Aquarana catesbeiana. Next base: position 697,917,127 of record NC_133325.1, on the reverse strand, counting down.
TTGATCTTTAACTACCATGAGGCTGAACATGTGATCATTTATGACACCAGCCATGGTTTGACAGTTTGGTTGAGAGCACAGCCAATGTGATCATTACACATGCCGGGAAAGTCAATAGGTTTAGTTCCACTTTAACAGGTAAAAAGATGTCAAAGCAACCACATTACACAAACTGCATGAGCTCTAAGTACAGAAAATAAACCTTGTATAAGTTTCTGAATACCTGCTCTGTAGCTCACTATGCTAGGACAGGACTAATCTATAAAAAAATGTCACTGCAGAGCACAAAGTTCACGACATTGAAAGCTTCACTTAAGTACTACCCTGCAGAATGTTCCCCATAACACTTCCATGGATCTGCCACAGAATACGTCATGAAAAACATGAGAACGGTCATATAGACCTTGGCTAAAGATTTATTTTAGTTCCTCATCACAGCACAGAGATTCCCATCGGAAGATATAATTATTGTGTCTGCGGACTATTATTCATTCCACCAACACCCTCTTTGTAAGGAGAAGTGGACTCTGAACACAGACATCTGCAGTAATGGTCTCTAACTTTATGACACCAGGACGGGTTTACTACTCAGTGGAACTATCTTCTGACAGGAATCATCAATAACTACAACTCATTTCTCAGTATGTTTTCAATTCATTTACCAAGTAAAAACAGCAGGATCACAAGCAATCATATTTTTTTATCAGTCACATAAAACTCTAATTTCAATGTACTTTTTTACTTTTGGAAGCTTTTTATGGGGGATTTGTTACATATATTTTTATAATTGCCACAAGTATCAGTTCTGTGTGCATCTTTTTTGCAATTCAATCAGACCATCCAACAAGTTTTTACTTTTGTCCATCTATATGCCTTCCTGTTTCGTCAACATCTACCCCCCATCCAGACCTGCTGTGACATAATGATGGGAAGGAAAAGTGAGCACTCAAAAAAGGTCCCAATTTGATTTTATTCTTTTACAAGCTTAGGTCAGTTAACACTTTTTAAAAACCATATAAGCAGCAAGCGTTTTACTTTTTTTCATAGGGTTCTTATCAATTAAAGTGTATGTTACCCCAACATTTCATATATGTGTCTGTAAAATTATTCTGTTCTCTTAGCATTGCTTCCTCTGTGTGAAGTTCCTGGTAATCCTGCAAGTCCCTCTGCTTTCCTTGACCATGCTATGTTATGGAAGCACATCCACCCCAGCATGGTCAGTTTCCTTCTTTGCATTCTACTTGGGAGCACAGCCTGCTTGTACTCCAGTAGTAAGACTTGAGCTAATTACTGGGAAGATCAGTGTACTGCCGTTTCTCTGCCTCCTGCTGACACATCCCTCTGCAGTCTCCACCCTCACGTCTTTTAAGCCGGTGTTCGTCAAATTTGGCAACCCATCAAATTTTGTAATGAAAGTGACATTCCGTGACGGCCATCTTGGTACACCCCGCAGTCGGCCACAGTAAGGATAGAGTGATAAGGCGGCAAGTGGACATCTTTTTGCACCCACCGGAGTCTTGAATTTCTCCCTTATTTTTACCAGTTAACTGAGCTTATATAGTGAAATACAGTATTTTGAAATCCGAGTGTTTTGATGTTGAATTTAAAAAGCAGCAGCAAGCGTGCTGATCTCACAGGTTTGCTGATCTGACAGAACACCACTACTTTTAAAATTCAACATCAAAACAGTCACACGGATTTCTAAATACTGTATTTCACCATATAAGCTCAGTTTACTGGTAAAAATAAGTGTGAAATGCAAGACTCCGGTGGGTGTAAAAAGATGTCTGCTTGCCGCCTTCTTACTGTGGGCGACTGCGGGTGTACCAAGATGGAACGACACTTCCGTTCCAAAATTTGATGGGTCGCCTAATCTGATGGAACACCTCTTATGCAGCTAACAGAGGTCATGTGATCACTTATACAAAAGAAAGAAAAAGGTATTTATATATTATGTAGCACCCTCTAGTGTGTGCTACTAAAATTAGAGTAGGCACACTATAGTCTGGCCCAGGGATAAACCTGTGTCACTGAATCTGGGTCAGCATATTAGAGACCAGGGCTGGATGACCAATCCTAGAATGTTGCAGAATGTTCTGGAAGATAGTGGATGGAAGCTAGGAGGGGTCATCTTAAATATTTATGGGTCCTTAGCCAATCCCCAGGTTGGGGGCCTGGCAGGGAATTAAGGAGCCCTTAAATAGACCTGAGCCATGCCAGCAGGCAAGTCGGGTGGAAGATGGAGAAGCAGTGCTGAGGGGGAGTCTTTTGGTGGACCTCGAGGGGACCCCTGCCGGGGAGGGGTTTTACCGCCAGCTGAAGCTCGGGAGGCTGACCTGGAAGGATCCCACCACAGGAGGCAGTTGGAGGGACCCTAACTGGAGAGTTAGCAGAGAGAGAGCAAGGAGATCAGCACGGTGCAGGGACAGACAAGGGCGAAGACTGCCAGCTGTGGCAGGCCTCTTTTGGAGACAGCAGTGTGGCAAGTCTTCATCTAACCTTGCCCTGGAGAGTCTCCATGTGTAAGTCGGGAGAACTGGGAAGAGAAAGCAGCCAGGTGGGCTAGTATTTCTGCAGGCAATAGAACTGGGATCAGTGTCTATGGGAGAAGCAGAAGGTTGTGGGAGATGCTGTTCACTCCACATGTGCTACTTTACCAAGGGAAGGAAGGCAAGTTCCTAGCCTGTAATGGGCTGTTGCTGAACTAACAAGAGACTGTTTGTTGCTCTAGGAGGAGTGAACCAGCAGCACAAAGTTTGTGCAGGTGGAAGAAAGAATAGGAATATGTACAGTATCTCAAAAGGGAGTACACCCCTCACATTTTGTAAATATTTTATTGCATCTTTTTATGTGACAACACTGAAGAATTGATATTTTGCTACAATGTAAAGTAGTGAGTTTACAGCTTGTATAACAGTGTAAACTTGCTGTCCCCTCAAAATAACTCAACACAGCCATTAATGTCTAAACTGCTGGCAACAAAAGTGAGTACACTCCTAAATGAAAAATGTCCAAATTGGGCCCAAAGTGTCAATATTTTGTGTGGCCTCCATTATTTTCCAGCACCTTAACCCCTCTGGGCATGGAGTTCAGCAGAGCTTCACAGGTTGCCACTGGAGTCCTCTTCCACTCCTCCATGACGACATCACGGAGCTGGTGGATGTTAGAGACCTTGCACTCCTCCACCTTCTGTTGGAGATCCCCAAAGATGTTCAATAGGGTTTAGGTCTGGAGACATGCTTGGTCAGGCCATCACCTTTACCTTCAGCTTCTTTAGCAAGGCAGTGGTCATCTTGGAGGTGTGTTTGGGATCGTTATGTTGGAATACTGCCCTGTGGCCCAGTCTCCAAAAGGAGGGGATCATGCTCTGCTTCAGTATGTCACAGTACATGTTGGCATTCATGGTTCATTCAATGAACTGTAGCTCTCCAGTGCCGGCAGCACTCATGCAGCCCCAGACCATGACACTCCCACCACCATGCTTAACTGTAGGCAAGACACACTTGTCTGTACTCCTCACCTGGTTGCCGCCACACACACTTGACACCAGCTGAACCAAATAAGTTCATATTGGTCTCATCAGACCACAGAATATGGTTCCAGTAATTCATGTTCTTAGTCTGCGTGTCTTCAGCAAACTGTTTACAGGCTTTCTTGTGCATCATCTTTAGAAGAGGCTTCCTTCTGGGACGACAGCCATGTAGACCAATTTGATGCAGTGTGCGGCGTATGGTCTGAGCACTGACAGGCTGAACCCATCACCCCCCACCCCTTCAACCTTTGCAGCAATGCTAGCAGCACTCAAACGTCTATTTCCCAAAGACAACCTCTGGATATGACGCAGAGTACGTGCACTCAACTTCTTTGGTCGACCATGGTGAGGCCTGTTCTGAATGGAACCTGTCCTGTTAAACCACTGTATGGTCTTGGCCACCGTGCTGCAGCTCAGTTTCAGGGTCTTGGCAATCTTCTTATAGCCTAGGCCATCTTTATGTAGAGCATAAATTCTTTTTTCAGATCCTCATTGTTCTGTGCCATGCTGAACTTCCAGTGACTAGTATGCGAGAGTGAGAGCGATAACACCAAATTTAACACACCTGACACTAATGAGTCACATGACACCGGGGAGGGAAAATGGCTAATTGGGCCCCATTTGGACATTTTCACTTAGGGGTGTACTCACTTTTGTTGCCAGTGGTTTAGTCATTAATGGCTGTGTGTTGAGTTATTTTGAGGGGACAGCAAATTTACAGCTGTACACAAAGCTGTACACTCACTACTTTACATTGTAGCAAAGTGTCATTTCTTCAGTGTTGTCACATAAAAAGATACAATAAAATATTTACAAAAATGTAAGGGGTGTACTCACTTTTGTGAGATACTGTAAAGTTGTCCCTGGTTTTGATTGCTGGACATTTTCAAGTTGGGTATTCCATAATACCTTATCCCATCCAAGTTATTATCCCCCCCATAAAATAACAATAAACAAGGAGAAAGGACTGATTTTTGGGTCTGGATGCAAGGAGGAAATGTTGTGCGAATGGCTGTGCAGCAGTGGGGAACCCTGACATCAGCAACTCCTACGGGGGTAGAACATATAATATAATATAAACATATATATATATATATATATATATATATATATATATATATATATATATATATACACACACACACACACACACACACACATATACATATATACACACAAAATGGTTTCTATTCTAAATGGACTAGGTTGTTTTTACAAGTTAAAGGTTCACATATGCTTTAAGATCATAGATAGCTGCCTACAAACAGAAGACTATACTCAATCATGCATGCACAACTCAACCTCCAAAGATCTTTGTACAAACATATGAGTCTGCAGTGTGTAAACTTGTTTGTTTGTACCTATAAAGGAAGCAGAAAAACCATGGAGGGCCCTGACCTGCCTTTATAGAAATCAATAGTGATCAGTGGGGAAAATCCATCCTCGACAATCAAACTTCTCCTGAGCTGGCTTACTTCTTGCCTCTAGCCTAAACTGGCTCAGAATATTCTACCATTATGTATGTATGTATCTATGTATGTATGTATGAAGCTCATATTTGAGAGGATTATATTTCTACAGAACATGGGGAAAAATGGGTGGCAGATGTCTACACATGAAAAATCCACCTCTTTGCTTCTGCCACCTATAGATATGGACTTATTATGCTTAGAGTATGTCTGGATAAAATTGAAAAAAAACAATAAATACAATCTCTGCAATACATGTACATTTCCCAGTGTTTTGTCTCGGTCTGCTACAAGTGCCAAAAACACCAGCTGATCTGCCTGAAATCCAGTATATCCTTATGGAGAGGAGGAGAGAGGCAGAAGTTCTGTAGTCCAGCAGAGGGAAAACTCAGACAAGGTTTTCAACATAACTTGGGATTTCAGTGCAGCAGAGGTAAAATGATCAGCTTACTACAGGAACTAAGGATCCCCCACTGGATATTTTTCTTTACTTGCAGCATTTTAAATAGATCCTGTTGGCAGACCGTTCATTTCAACCAAAAATCTTCCCATAAGTAGTATTAATGTATTTCATGCATGTTTTGATTTGTTTAAGCAATCATTATGTAGACATCCAAAAGCCCCAAGACTGCTGCTGGGTGCTGCCATCTTGAATGTGACCTCAGCATTCCCAGCAGAGCCATCACTCAAGTGCTGGGGAATTGACTCTCTTTGAGAAGTCAGATTTTCTAGCACATTTAAAAGCATATTGCAAATACAATTATTTTTGGGCAAGTAAAACACTGCAAGCATTTAGGGCTGGTTCACACCACAATTTGTGTTCCAAATGTGTGTTTGCATATGCGTATACATGCATTTTTGTAGGAGTTTTCAATTTCTTTCAGTCCATTTATTTCCATCTTTTTTAACACTTGAAAAATCTCAGGGTAAAATGTTCATTCCAGTGCATTTTTGGTATATTCACATGGGTTTTTCTGCATTTCAGATGCATTCCTTACAGAAAAAAATGCAGCATGTTCTACTTTTGTTGACTGCATTGGAACTGACAGCACTGGTGTGAACTAGGGTCATTGGAAGACATGGAAAACACTGTGCATGTGTTTTTGATGCAGCTTAAAAATGAACCAGATTGCATCTGGCGTGAACCAGTCCTTAAAACCTATGTCAAGGTATAAAAAAAAAGAAAAAAAAAAAAAAAAAAAAAAGTTTCCTGCTTCTCTGCAGTACATGCACATTTTAATTCAAACATGCTGCAATAGATCAGGAGATTGTGGGTGCAATGCCAGGCTCCTGCAGACAATCCTGACAGTTGTATGCCTATACTTCCATATGGGTAAACAGTTACTCAGCTGCAGGAAGTGTCAGTGAACTACGAGGGCACAGATGACTGCCCTGCCTGGTAGTTTATTGAGAACTACAAGCTGTCTGCTGCTGTGGAAGATGGGATTTGTAGTTCATCCATCCACAGAACTCTGAATGAATGATGCAGCTGTGCGGGTTAAATTGTGGCAGTGGGTGCATGAAGAGGATCCCCGTTCGCTGTCACAAGGGGGGGATTAGGGGGCTGCGAGGCTGCTACATTAGTAATATGTTACACCCTTAATGCAGATCTAACAGGTTATTTTTTTCTTTAAATCAGGCAAAGGTTTATTTATCCTACACAAATTTGTACAACCAGACATTAAAAGTACATGTAGTTCACATCAGATATCAATTCAGCATACCAGTATTGTAGTTCACGTCATGGAAATGCTTTAAGCGCCCTTTAGAGCCGTATCTAGGATCATGCGCAACCGGGACATTAGTGCCAACACATCAAAGCAGTTAGACAAGCATTAAAAACATTTGGAAAGCAAGGGCATGCAAATGCCAGCCATAACATTACCAGCTAAACCAAACATATCCATTTTTGTGATAAAATTCAAACAATAACCTGTCAGTTACTAAATCAGCTGGGGCCAAACCAGAAGAAGCCAACCAACTACCCCATACCTTCTCAAACTTGGAAAAGCTGCCCCTATGCTGATATATCAGCTTTTCTAACGTCAATGTTGGCCCATCTGTGCAAGCTACATTTGCGGCGAAGGAGGAGTACTGGAACTCCAATGAAGTAAAACGAGCCTGCAAGCCTAAAACAATGTTCTGGATGCAGCCTCTTTAACATACCTATCTGGTGTTACAGCATCAAGCAAACATAGTGTATACAGTGTTTAAGATCCATGTCTATGGAGATCTGAAATGCGGAATTCACTGTAGTCACCACAGCATTCCAGTAGCGATGAAGCTTCGGGGCACCTCCATAGCAAGTGTAATTAAGTCCCCTACATCTCTGTTACAAGTGCATATGGGGTCAGGGCGTACGCCCATGGACTGTAGCCCGAGTGGGGTACGGTGGACTCTCAATAGGCTGTATAATTGTGACAGTCTCCGTGGGATGTTGAGAGCACCCCCCGCACTACCTCCAGAGCCTCACCCCATTGGTCTCCTGGGATATCGTCTAAGTCCCTCTCCTACCTTTCACATGCAGAGCTAGGGAATTTCTACAGATATACCCCCAGGAGCATAGCATAGCAGTTGGAGATAAAGCCCTTGGTAGAACGAGACTGCTGCATAATTCCAAAGATCGGGGTCATTGACATCTCAAAGGCCCCCAGAGACCGCTGAGCATTCAACGCATGTTTCAATTGCAAATGATAAAAGAACATATTAGAGGGAATGCCATATCTAGACTGCAATTGTGTAAAGGAGATTAAATGACCATTAGTCATGATATGCGTCACCCCATACCCTTGCCACATGCTATAACTTGGCCAATTCAGGGTAGGTTTGGTCATCTCAAATAGGACTGTACCCTGTGTAACCCATAACCTTTTGTAGTGGTTTAGCTTTCTCCCATATTTTGTGTAGAAGCCTGTATGTCGGATACTGTTTATTTGGTTTGGAAAAAAGCTGCGCCTCTAGACCCTCAGCATTGATCCCACTAAACTGCAACATTACAGACAGCGTGGCGTCATGAGTTCCATCCTCAGAGGCTGTTGTCCTGTAACATCTTATTAAAATGTACACTTATCCCTTAAAACTGCATTTGACTGCATCTGATGTAAATGAGTTCAAATGAACCAAAAACATTAATTGCAGAAATGTACTGCATCTGTTTTTTTGTTTTGTTTTTGCACAGGCAAATATGGCTCTACTTCTCTGTCTGTATAGAGAGATCATTATTAGATCAGTGATAAGTATCAAATCTTCACAAACATTCAGAAAGCAAACTTCTAATTTATTTACCTTCTTGTAAGGCTGGATTAGCGTGTATTTGTCACACAGATAAGGTCCATTCACTTTAAAGCTGGAGAGTCACCTTGTACAACTGCCAAGAAACAAGTTATTCCAAAATCCCCTCCTAATAACTTCATCACCAAAAAGGAATTTCGAGGCCTGAGGCCCAAGTGACTGTTTTTAATTAATCATGTCAATAATCGCACTTCATTTGCATACTACACATTATCCCATTGTGGATTTCATCTGCATACAAATGTGAGATAGCAATGACTGACATGTCCTCTGAGGGCAGGCTGGCTGAGAAGGACGTCTTTGTCCACAGAACAACGATTTTGGTGGTTTGGTTTCAAAATAAAAAGTACCGATTTCCATATAAATGGACTTAATGTACAACAATACTAACATTACCAGAACTTTTTATTATAGCTGTGTGTTTAATCCTATCACCAATAAACCAAAAAAGAAGAGCTCTTCTATTCAGTCTACCCTAACAGACCGCCCATTGTCAGTACTAAGAACCCAGTGGTGATATCTCGGTGCAGGGCTGGTTGTTTTTCAATAATGCAGTTGCATGTAAAGTGTGGTCCTCTAGGCCAACTTCACACCTCTGCATTGCAATAAACCTGAATTGTGGCGTGCTGCATTATCAAAAAAAGGACAGGCGCTCTAGGGTGCATATATAAACCATGCATTGAGCAGAGGTCCAGCTCTCTAGCATGCTGTTAGCAGAGGGTGTTTTCACCCTTTGCCGTTGTAAGTAAAAAGAGAAAAAAAAAAAAGACACCTATATTTATTTTTGTTTATGCGGCTAGACTATTACAGTAATAATCAGAAGGATTAAATCGGGCTTCAATGGAAGAGTTAGGATTGTGTGTTTCACAGTCAGGTTAAGAGCTGATGCATACCAACACCATAAGCTTACACTGCAACCCCCCTATATCCCCTTTCTGAGATATGAGAGGTGGACACATTTTATTGTCAAAACTCTAAGGCAGGCCACACATGGTGCATATTAAATTCCTGCAACCATGGGCTGCAGGAAAGAAATTTGCACAATTCCCCCATCAACGCAGAAAGTGCTGAGAGGGGAATCAGCAACTGTCTTCTCCCAGCAGGGAGGAAGCCGTCCCCGCCTGGAGAAAACAGTGATTATAGCTAGTGGCTATAACAGCCGCTAGCGATAATTGCAAGAGAATCTGGCAGGCTTGGTGCATTCAGCCTGCCCATTAAAGGTTAGAATCTCAGCTGGTTCAGCAGATTTGAACCGTGTATGGCCAGCCTAAGCAAAAACTCTTAACATCTCAAAAATTACGCCGGTGTTCAGAGTCCACACCTTCCATGGTTCAGACCCTCTGCAAGCATCAGGCCCAAGTGGGTAGGGCACCATATCATTGGGAGAGGCACCAGGCTTAGCCCTATGGAAATATCCACTTTCACAAAACTTGTCCAAGCATAGGAGTTCTGGGAGGCCCTGGCCACGGACTTGGTACAGAAGAGCATACAATGAGTTGATTTCCTAAAACTGGAGACTGCAAAATCTGGTGCAGCTGTGCATGGTAGCCAATCAGCTTTTAACTTCAGCTTGATAAATTGAGCTTTGACCAAAAAAAAAATTGATTGGTTTATATGCAGCATTGCACCAGATTTTGCACTCCCCAGTTTTAGTAAATCAACACCAATGCATGATGTACACACTGTACATGACTGAGTCTGCCAGACAAAATTACAGGCATATATTGCCTTCACTCCTTCACCAAGTCCACACTACTTTCAGATCCAGAGCTCACCAGAAGACCTGTCCCTCTACCTGCCAAACTTGGGAGGGATCTCCTGCTTATATGTAACATGTGGATGGAAGGCATATATTATTTCATGCAGGCAGTGAGATAATGAAAACATAAAGTCAACGTGGTTTGGGTACTTGTCAAACTTGAGATTTTAAGTGTAGGTTCACTTCAATAGCCTCCTATGGAAAGCAGTTAATTATCAGCCTGTAAGTAATGAATTAATGCATATATCAGACACTCTGGGAGACCTCTGTAGGGAATATGGTCTGACAGTAGCGATTTAAAATGCATACACATGAACATGGCACTTATGCAGTCCTCTCTCATAGGCTAACAATCAGACCAACAATGTTTTTTGGCATACACACTCTAAATCAGAGACACAAATAGCTAGCCCAATAGACAGATGAACCTAGTAACCAAGTGTTTTTTTTTGGTCTTTTAAAATTCCCGCCTTAACCAGCTAAAAACATTTCCAACAAAAACACTAAACAGTTACAATACGAATATGTAAAGACCTGGTAATCTATGGCACATGCCAGCAAGATAGTAAAAAGCTCCTTCCTCTTTAAATAACTTGACATGATTCACACAGGCTACATTATGAAGCAGTGGAGAGCACTTTGCCTGAAATATGGTTCCAGCTCACCGAGCATCAGCTAAATTAAATATGAGGAAATAAGGGCACGCATGGCCGCACACTGACGCTCATAGTCCTTAATCTTGCGAACAAGAACTCTTAGGAACATACGTTGTACTTTCTCTACATATGGCCACCATCCTCTATGAAAAAGAAAAATGACTTAATCCTCTACAATATTTACGTTACTTGCCCTTAGGATACTGATTTTGTGCCAGCTTCACGGTTACACAGACTTGATTCACACAATCTATAGTAGAGTTGATGTAACGAGGGAGGATTTATGTATTCTATTGCAAAGTAGGGCAGTGCAAATCAGAGGAAATAACCGACTTACTAGTAGGCTTCAGCTTGACTTAAATACCTCTCTCTGCTGCTCTAAAGTAGCATTTTACAATATAAAATATAGCCCTAACCACTTATTAAAGAGGAACTGAACTCTGAAGCATGTAAAAGACAGGCAAAGGGCAAAGGTCTAGTCACCAGTCTCTCAGCAGCTGACCTTTATCCCAATACTGACCCACCATGCCTTGTTCTGTACCTCTGAGTGGATGCGGCCACCTTGCTAGAGGCAGGGCTTTGCTTCCTCATGTCTCCAGCCAAGCATGTGAGCAACATTGTAGTGACATCCAAAATCTCACTCCAAATCTAATTTTCCCTCAACACCTTGTAAAATAGGGAACATACTTACCTTTCAGTTGGCCTGTTTGTTGAAATGCAGCTGCTTTGCATCTCCCATGACCAAAGCAGGTATCTGACCAGATGAACAGGTCAAATACTGGTCCGTCTCACATCATGGTATGGTTTCACCTGTCAACTTGTACCTTCTGTAGTGACATATGAGTTGGCAGTAGGAACCACAGTGTGTGGCAGGGGAGCAGGTTTTTTTTCTATACCCGAAAAGTGAGAAATACCCGCTTCAGCCAGGGGAGAAGCAAAAGGCACAGGATTTCAAAAAAATGGTCCACCACAAAAGATAAGTGTATTCTCTCTTCTTTTTAATAGTGTTAGTTGGTTAAAAAAAGTGTTATACTGCACTAAACCTTCCATTTAATTTCTACATTATTGCATTTCTGATTACTAAAAGCCAATCAATTGGTTAAACCAATCATTTTGCATATAAAAACTCTTCATGACCCGTGTAACTGAAGGTATGTTAGGAGATGTGGAAAGAAGAATTAAATGGCTGCACATCCAGATCTTCCGACTGCCTTTTGTTTCACAAAAATAACACCAACAAATACAACAAACTGGGGTCACGTAGATGCGTTTCACACATACATCTTGAGCTAGATGTAGGTGTGAAATGCGTCTACAGTTTGGTGTCTTTGGTGTTATCTTTGTGAAACAAAATAAAAGGCAATCGGAAGTTCTGGATGTGCAGCCATTTCCTTTTTTTCTACTAAGTTTCCCACAGAGGCAGGCCGGGGCTAGCACTCTGCAAGATACTCCAATCAGCCTCATCTTTATACACCTGGAGAAGCGGTTCTTTTTCCTGTATGTTAGAGGTGTGGCTTTTGTCTACATACCTCTATTTCACCTCAGAAAGTTGGGAAGCATGTATCTCTTAAGCCTTGTACACACGCTTAGATTTTTGGACGAATCAACGTCCGTTTTTTGCGGCATGCTAGTCTGACGTGGAAAGTGAAGAGGTTACTCACAATACGAAAATTTTTGTACAACAGAATACGTCAGAAGCAGCATAATCTGTTGAATAGTTTTGTATGTATTCTTTTGTTTCTGAGCATGCGTAGTCTTTCTGTTACGATTTTTTTCGTACGAAAACCGTACTAGTGAAATGAAAATCAGACGTTGAGATCACATCCGACAGCAATTTTATAGTCTGCACGTCCAGCTTTTGTCTGACAAAAAAGCAATTGGCTGTAGAAAGCACCGTACTAACGATCCGAAAATCGGTGAACAGCTTGTCGTACTAATTTTTCCCATCAGATTTTCGTATCGTGTGTATGGGCCTTTAGGTTTGATAGTTGTAACCGAAAACCAAAAATGTTGGCCAGGTAAACCTGGATACATACAATTTTGTCCAAAGCATCTCTATAACTACAACTACTCAGATGATAAACCTACACCTCTCAATCTTTCAAATTTAAAATTAAACACAACAAAGAATAAAATATGCCTGCCAGTCCGAATGGCTCAATGTTCACAAGCAAAGTCTTGGCTTTGCATCACATTATGATGACCAAAGACTGCAGCCTTGCAATTGGATATTGATAAACTGTAGGAGCACATGCCAAAACTACAGGTACTGGATGCATTTTTTTCACTGACTTTCTAAAAGCCACAATTTTACAGCTCTGGACCATACGTAAATTACACTACAATCTCATAACATAGGCCAAAAATGACTGAAAGGCCATAAATATCTCAGTTTCCTGCCAAATAACATTCATGTGACCTACATCTGAACTCAAAAGATATTGTATTAACACTGGATGTATAGAAACAGAAATATTTCAGTGAACCACAGATACTAAACTAGGAGTACTTTGGGTTTCTAAATAGACATTTATGTCCATTTAGAACAGCAGTTTACACAGATGCGTTATCAGCTATTGTCGGCAGAAATTTCCTGGATTCAAGACCCTCAAATCCAACTCATGTGCAGGAGGCTTAACCCTGGCCATTCAGGAACCGGGCGTCATTGAGGAAGGCTCCATTAGAGCAAAACAGACATCAGTTTTTTGGGTATTTACTATTTTCACAACTCATTTCTCCCTTGCGATTGCTTATTTCTTTCACTGAATAATCAATGCTTGAGGTGATTGTAGGACCTTGATAAAGGAGACATACAATTATTTGGGACAAACTTTTGGGGTATGTTAGTGCAAATAGAAAAAAAAAAAAAAAAAAAAAAAAAGGATCACGAACAGTGCTCAATTGTTACTGAATAATCAAGGCATGAAAAGGAGGAGCAAAATATTGAGCCAGTCACCGGATCTAAAAATGGTACCGGGTTCATGGCTGCAGCTATATAACTACACTGGACAGAAATTTAACTAGGTATGGGACACCCTAGGGGGAAGTGGCTGCTCTTATGAGAGACTTCATACACACAGATGCTGAATTCTGTGACAGATTTTTACTAAATCTCTACTGTAAGAAATCATAATACACATTTCTAGGCATTTGGAGAAAAAAGCTGGAGTATTTTAGCCATTATTGCTCTGCATGTGGAATCAGTGGTTTCTCTGCAGAGGTCTGACATCAACCTTTGAGTCAGACTTTTAGTGGGGGGGGGGGGGGTCATACCTTTATAGAAAGACCACTGCTTCCACATAGAGATCAAAGGTCTTTTCTGCAGCATGATGCTGCCAAGGAACAGGCTTTTCTACTCTGTAGGTTGTGGTTGCTTTCTACAGAAACCGCTTTTGTTTTAGTGCACTTGGAATGTATTTAGCTGATTTACACTGAAAGATGAATTGGGATTTATGCTCCCACTTTATACCTGCATGTACAGAGCCAGGGTGTGCCTGAGTGCCTCTTAAACATAATGTACCTGTAGGCTTCTTTTAGCAAATAGGATGCATGGTATTCTTTGTTAGACTTGGGTTATGTCATGTTTCTGAAGAACCTGTTCAAATATACCACATAACAAGAACAAATTAACAAATTCAGTTTTGTCTCTTGGCATTAGCCAAGGGGTTGTCAGCCCTGCAGGGACACACACATGTATTATATGACATGCAACGTTCTCCTGAAGGAGGCCAAAGTTTACTACGCCTGCTTTATAACAGAAAACAGACACACACCACACGGTTTCCACTAGGGAGGAAATGATGATAAGCTGAACTGGGGGTCTTTGAATGTAATTAAAACTTAAAACGTGGATGTTTTACAACACACTGTCAAAACTGGCAGCTTTCATTACAATTGCCAAGTTCCTGAATGGTGGTTATTTGTTTTGTGTTGGAAACGAGATCCTGACACTTCTCAACAGCCACAGAAATAATTTCCCCTGTCCAGCCATGAAGGAAAAAAGTGTTGAATAAATACAGGAAAAGGATAACCCTCATCACCAAACATAAAATGTAAGTCAACATCTACTCATACAATGCTGGGGTTTAAAAATGTAACAATGGCAGATTTCATAGTCCTTCCAGCAGTGATGCAATTTAATGTGGAATGTGGGTGCCTATTGGGACAGAATTAGAGCCAATGGGATCTTCTAAGGCGCTTGTGTTTTTATGGAAATCACCCAACAAAACATTAGGTGCTGGCGGCAATATTTTATGGTCAAATAAGTTCTTATTTAACAATTTCAAAAAGTAACTTACAACTGTTTGGCATGTAATATCCAGTTACATAGTAGAAATACCCAGACGGTACAGATATTGGTCACAGAGGATTCTCTAGGAAAAAATGGAAAGCCAAAAAGGCAAATATAATCTGTACAGCTGAACAGGTTAATGTGGGACCTCTGGGACTCCCAAAGAGGACTTGGGAACTTAAATATCAACAAGGTGCAAGCAAACTCAACAATATCAATGACAAAATTGGGGGCGAGGGAAATGTGAGGAAATGTGTGTACTTCTGTAACCAAGAAGGACCCACGCAGTTAAATCCAGGCATCAATAATTCTAGAGGGAGCTCTATGAAAATTGAAGAAAATTAGAGGAAATTACCAAAATTACAGAAGCCCCCAAAAACATGCAATGAATAAAATTTGGGTTAGAAATCACTTGGAGGAGAGCCTAGAAGAGTTGCTATATGCATGCCAGTAAGTCCAGGTACTGCAAATTTTTTCAGGAAACATACTATCCTCTGGTACCAGTATGACGGTGATATTTTAGGAGTCCTGCCTTTTAGAAAACATATAGAGGCCTTCATAAAGTAGATGGTTCATATGTAAGGATGCTTGTAGGAAAACAGTTTTCCTAGATAGGAGGTAAATGCTTGTGTGCGTTGTGACCTTGAGACATAGCAATTATTGTTAGAATAGCAGATGCCTTTAAAATGGTATTCATTTTGCATAGAAAAAAAAAAAAGGGGGTTTAAAGGAGTTCAGGGGGCTTCTGAAGAACAGAGGAGTATTGCCTCAAGTATCAGAAGCATGTGCAGGCAATCGATGTGCCTGCTTTCCATCTCTGCACTGTGTCTTTTGTGGGTTGTAATGACAGGTTTGCTTTAAATCCCTCCTCAAACTTGCTTACATCTGGTGAACATCATACCAATTTTGCCCATTTCAGGCCTTTGAAACCAAAGACTGATTTGTAAAGGTTTTATTTTCTTTGTAAGGTGTCGGATCGACTAGAGGCAGAGCAGTCAATTATACAGCTAATATGAATTGTCTGGGATCACTTTAAACTCAATTCAAGCCAAAAAAAAAAAAGGAGTCTAATTTTTCTATAACTAGCAGGTTATGTGACCGTTAATAGTGCCAGCTACCAAAGCGAAGAACATCACCTCCTCTCCTTGTCTCCATAACATGGGGTGGGGTTCTCTAGTCTGCAGAGGTGAACTGAACAGGGCATGTATCACTGCCCGGGGCTTTCAATGTAAAAAAAAAAAAAAAAGAAAGTACACAACTTTTGGAATTATTAAACATATATAATAAAATGCTATAATTGTTATATTTTCAACAGACCGAAAAGGGAGAAAAAAAAACAACAAGGAGAAGCCAATTGTTGGGGTTTAAATACACTAAGCTTTTTAATATATCATTATTATTATTATACAGGATTTATATAGCGCCAACAGTTTGTGCAGCGCTTTACAACGTTAGGGCAAACAGTACAGTTACAATACAATACAGGTGAAATTGGAGGGCGTTGCTCGTTAGAGATTACAAAAGGCAAGAGTCAAGTGATACAACAGGTAATAACTGTGGGGGATGAGCTGATGGAGAAAATAAAAGTACAGTTGGAGGCAGGATAGACTTCTCTGCAGAGAAAAGCTTTCAGGGATCGCCTAAAAGTGGATAGAGTAGCAGATATATTATAGAAAACGGGCTTAAATATTGGTACCTCATCCAAAATAGACATTAAAAAACAAACAAACAGGAGTAGGAGATAATTGGACAGATTGGGGTAGAGAATTTCATTTGATGGCTGAGGCTCGGGAGAAGTCCTGGAGGCAAGCATGGGAGGAGATGACAAGGGAATTTATACAGAACAGGATAAAATGTGGAAAATTTATATGGAAGCAAGCTGTTCTGCTGCATTGCACTGTTCACTTTTTTCTCTTTTTAACTTTACTGAAGTGTCACAAAATATAATTTTATTCAAATCTATGCATTGCAGTGCTTCGCATAAAAATGCAGCAGGAAATGCAGCCCTAAAAAAGTAAAGCAAATTTCTATAAATGCTGCATTATTCTTTGTAATGCCAAACTTCATTAACACGTGCTCATAGTTTACTAGAAAAAAAAAAAATCTGTATTGTATGTCTAACAGTAATGACACAATGCAGGAGAACCTATATCAGAAAATGAACATAAATTAACAATGATTGATAGCTCACAAAGCTATAAAGATAGTGCGACTTTGTGATGAAAGATGTGCCTAAACAAATGACAGTCTGCAAGGTAGTTCCTATCTCAGTGATGTCTCTGCCTGCTACATGGTCATGAATATTGTTACTTAATGAAGTCACTGCCTTCATTGTGTACAGAAAGCCGGCAGACTTTAGAACAGGAGACTTTATCCTAGAAATAAAAGGATCTGTTCTGCTGTACTATGACAGCCATTCAAATCTGCACAATGAATGACCAGTGCCTGAAGCCGTGTACACTACAAGTTTTTTTTCGCACAACCCAGCGAGTTGAACGAAAAAAAAAAAAAAAAAAAAGCCAGATCGGAGGCGCTGTACTAACCATCCGGCATTAGTACAGCGATCTCCCTCGCTGAGCTGTTGTGTTCTGACAGGGGGATTCCCCCCTGCCAGAACACTCCGATCAGCGATCTTTGCCATTGGCTGAGACCGCTGATCAGGAGTAGGTCGGCTACTAGTTTTGCAGCATGCATGTCCGACAGAAGCCGGCCCTTTTGCAGCATGCACGTCTGACAGACCGACCGATATACACACAGGCTGAATGTCGGACATTTTTTTTTGAACCAGCTGATGTCTCCCGACATTCAGCCTGTGTGTACCCCGCTTAAGGCCTCATGCACACGAGACGCCGGTGCAAACTCTGCTGAACACATGTTTTCAAAAGCTGAGACCAGTGTTTAGAAACACCCGTTTTACCGCGTTTGCATCTAGAAGCCTCTGCAGAGCAGAGACTGACATTTTGCAACCAAAGTTTGGGGCCCCGTATCTCGGGGCCACTTGATGCTAGGAACCCCAAATTTGGTGTGCTAACACAGTGGAATTAGCACTAAAATTGGGTCACAAAATGTCAAGCACTTCTGCAGCAGAGAATGACATTTTCCGACCTGACTTTGAGGCCCCATATCTCGGGTCAACTTAGTGCTAGGATATGTTATAGTGTTCGTCCAACTGTGTTAGCACACCAAATTTGGGGTTCCTAGCACCAAGTGACCCCAAAATATGGGGCCCCAAAGTCGGGTCGCAAAATGTCAAGCACTTTTCTGCAGCAGAGAACGACATTTTGTGACCCGACTTTGGGGCCTCATATCTCGGGGCCACTTGGTGCTAGGAACCCCAAATTTGGATATGTTGTAGTGCTAGTTCCACTGTGTTTGTTCCTTTAGTGCTAGTTCCACTGTGTTTGTTCCTTTAGTGCTAGTTCCACTGTGTTTGTTCCTTTAAAAACACTTATAAAAACGCAAACGCGGCACCGGCGTTTAGCCGCGTTTGGCGTCTGAAACGTGGAAAACTTTTGCGTCTGAACCCATTTTTTCGCTTCTGGAAAAACGAGGTTAAAACACAACTGCCTAAAAACGCCAAAAAACGAGACTGTGTACATGGACACATAGGATAACATTGAATGGGTTCAGGGGCAGTTGAAAAAAGTGTCCAACTGCCTCTGAACGCGCGTTTAACAGCGTCTCGTGTGCATAAGGCCTAAGGCTCCATGCACACTGGGCTTAAAAAAAATAAAAAATAAAAAACTCCAGTTCCCTTGGCAGAAAAAAAAAAACGCTCATATAGAGCATTTTTGTACAAAGTTTAGGTGAGTTTAGGAAAGTTTCACGTTTTTTTTCTGTCAGAAACGCAAACCAGGGTTTTCTTTCCTGCCTCTAAAAGCTGCTTCTACAGACAGAACACAAAACTTCTGTAGAAGCAGAATTTTTTAAGCCAGTGTGCATGGAGCCTAAGAACATTCTTTGTAATTAAACAGTATCAGCTGATGTAATAAAGCTGAAGTTATTTTTTGTTTTTTTTGGGACACAGTACCATACAAAAAAATTTAGATGTGTATCCCATCACTTGCAGACTTCTGCTTCTTGTTAAAATCTTCTCTTCAGTGCCTCCTTCATAACTGCTGAATATTGCCATGACCTGCTATCTTGTGGCGCTGTCAGAGTTAACACCGTCACAGCTAGTCTGAGAAGTTGTGCAGCTCCTGTGTTCCCTTTTGCCTTCCACAAAACTTGCATTACTGCTCTCCTACAATGCAACAGGTTCTGTGACCGAGCAGTGAAGATCCTGCCATGCAGCTGCTCCTCCATACAATAAACGCTTTGTGCATTGTAGCAGGGTGATAAAATACATTTTGTGAATGGCAGAAGGGAGCAGGTGAGCGATGCAACTTAACACACTAGCAATGGCTATATTAGCACAATATACACCAGCATGGATTTGCATTTGGCTACTGGAAAGTAGAGCAATGATTTATATGGCTCTACCCAATATCCTTAAATGAAGAATAATTTGCTTATTTTTGGGATATGTGATGGAATGAGACACAAGTACCTTCTGTCACAACAAGGTTCTCTACTGTATGCACTGCTTTGATTGGTTGGCAATATTTTTCTTTAGGTCCTGCTCACCATAAGATCAAGCATCAAAGACATTCTCTCAACTTATCCCACACACACAGAATTAACATTAATATTGCAGCAAAAGGCTTTATTTTATCTTTTAACGGGCTATATTCATTTTTATTTTGCTATAATTATTTGGCAGAATTTCAAAACGACATACATACATAATAACGCTTCTGGTTGCTATGCAAGAAATGAAATACATTCAAATCACATGGGGCCTCGCTGACAGCCTGTTCCCCTGACGACGCGTTGTGACGTGAAACTAGTTGGGCAGGGTCACAAACGTGTGACGTCTTTCACACCCGCTGATGTTGGCTGTCAGCAAGGCTCCATGTGGTTTGAAGGCTTTTTATTGTCCTGAATCATGTGAGTACCTGGTGGTGTTTTTAATAATAAACGCGTACTCACAGTATTCACGCTATTTGCGGCCTATGTTCCTTTTCCTCTATGGTGGCTGTCTGAGTTGGATCCGAAGTTGTGGCGTTGGCAAATATATGTTGAAACCCAGTGGACCATACTGATCCCATTTAGAGACACCCGGAGGGGTCCATTATTTCTCATGTGTGTTTGAGCTCTGTAATTGGGGGATCACAACCATCTGATAAGAGGCTTGATTACGGTGGAGAACATGTGTGTATGGTGGACTACCTTAACAATTCACGTGGTTTGTCACCCGGTGGGCTATATCAATATCTGGACAAGAATAAGATACTCCTTCATTCCAGTATATGCTTTTATTGCTGTTGGCACATGGACTTATTTCCATATTGAACCTTATGGACTATTCAATTCACGGTTTGATTGTATATTGATACATTTCAGTTTTTCATTTTTTGCATAGTAACCAACATATATGTATGTGTATTTTCACATCACTTTTGATATTCGGGTGATATAAAAAAAAAAAAGGTACAGCTTTTTGTTAACTCATTACACTTTAGCGCAGAAACACACTTTTGTTTAAAAAATAAAAAACAAACCTGATGCTAGCTCCACTTTAACAAATGAGAATGTAATAATCTTAAATGGTGTTTTATGGTACTGAACAAATCAACACCAGGCTCTGCTTCCGCTAAGGGCAGAAGCAACCGAATTGTATTATAGAAAGGAGAAGCCGCGCTACAACTGAACTGTATTGCCCTTAAAATATCTGGCATTGTATCTAATCAGCCATTTAAGAAGGAACACAGGGTCACCCTTTAGCTGCATTCTCCAATGCATAGGTGTGCGCAGCCTCTTGCATTAGGGTGTGCACCCCAAAGCTCAAATACATATGCATGTGTATATGTACTGATGGTGTCAGTAGGGCAGTGGACAGTGTCAGTAGTTTTATTTTATTTTTTTTATAAATGATTTTATTATGTAAAATTTTTTTGGGGGATGAAATATCAGTGGTCTAAACAGGGGGGAATATGCACCACACAAGGCGATTAGGGTGTGCCCAGGCACACCTGGCACACCTTGTGCGCACGCCTATGCTCCAATGCACCAAAAATGCATGGACAAGAAAAATACATAGCTTTCTACAGGACCTGATCACACCAGTCAAGAGCATTGCACCACATGTTGAATTTTTGCTGTGCTCATCTGCATTTTGTCATTCAAGGCAATGTAAATGAAGTGTTAAAGATCCAACAAAGGGAGGTTGCTCTAGATCTGAGGGGAACTCTGAAATGAGGAGAAGCTCTGCTGATTTCTATCATCTAATCCTGTGCAAGCCAAACGCAGTTTTCTTTTATTCTCCTCGTATGCGATTGAGTATTCTTTGCAGAGTGAAACGTTATCTCGTTTACTAAGCTCTGGAGCAAGTGCACTTGCAGTGCACAGTATATTTGCCTTTAGTAAATCAACCCCAATGTGTCAATGTGCTTGAACATATGTACTGATGTGCACCTAGACTAAAGAAGGCTTATCAGTAGCAGCTACAACACTGACTGGAAAATAATTAATCTCCCAATAATACCTTCAGTTCTATGAAACAAATACAGTATTCCATATTTTCTGTAAAATATGGAATGTGAACTTTAATCTGTATTTGCTGGCCTTTTCACGGTACTGCAATAATTTACATTGCTGTCTAATTGCCACCAACAGTGAGTCACAGCTGGTTAGCCAGAACTTTAAATGTCATGTCCAAGCGTACATAAAACCTACAGACTAGCTGTATCTAGGCTTGAATGGTTGCTAAGAAAGACACAATAATTCCTGGAAAGCCACTTTTATTCCTGCGTAAATCTCCCATCAGTCTACTTTCTCCTCCGACCCCTTTTTTTATCTTTTTTTTTCTTCTAACTCTATTCTAGTTGTCTTTCCTCCCTGCCTTTATTCCTAAAGAAAAGTGGCAGTATACCATGTCTAACTTATGACTTTTTGTGGGGTTTACCCCAACTGGTACAACCTCTCTCTGTCTCCTCTGTCTCAGGAACTCTTATGCCATGTACACACGGGCGGACTTTTCGGCATCAAAGGTCCGACGATCTTTCTGACGTACATTTGACGGACTTCCAACGGACTTTCGAACTAACGCACTTGCACACACACGATCACACCAAAGTCCAACGGATTCGTATGTGATGACGAACGACCGGACTAAAATAAGGAAGTTGTTAGCCATTAGCCAATAGCTGCCCTAGCGTCGGTTTTCGTTCATCGGACTAGCATACAGACAAGCGGATTTTTCGACCGGACTAGAGTCCATTGGAAAAATTTGAAACATGTTCCAAATCTAAAGTCTGTCTGATTTTCGACTGAAAAAATCCGCTGCAGGTCCGAAGAAGATCACACATGGTCGGATTGTCTGACGGATTTGTCCCGTCGGACCAGTCCGGTCAAAAAGTCCGCCCGTGTGTACACGGCATAATCCTACTTGGGCACCACCAGGCCTGATGCCTGCTCCTTCTTTCCTCTGGACTTCCCCCAAGAGGCTGCCTGAATGGACCCTTGAGCCCGTCACCAGTATTTGCCTTTGCCGCTTCTGTCTATTGGGGTTTGATATTTTTGTTTGCCTTGTCTAAGTGACATCTACTTCATCTGATATCTATGCAGAAGCTGTCTGTAATACTCAGTGCTGTATTTTGTATGTGCCACATTTGTCAATAAAAATGTATTCAAAAAACAAATCTCCCATCAGATGTCAGATTCTGTTTTCAGAAACCCAGCCCGTGTCACATAAGGAACCCACTACAATCCTACCAATGTCAAGGATCACAACCATCAAAGGAGTAAACTCTCCAACATGTGTTTGGGGTTAAACAGTAGTTTGTGACTCGGAAGGCTGATTTAGAGTACAGAGCAGGCCTGTAGATACTAAAGTAACCAGAGCAAAGTTTATTCTCTGCCATATGTGTAGTTGGCCTTCCCCCAGAGATACAAGGGAATTCTACAAACATAAAAACGAATTGTTTGAAATGACCGATCATTTTAAAGGGCTAATTCTAGACATGAAATTAATCAATTGATAGAAGGTTTTTAAGCTTTGTCCCCAACCTTTTTTTTTCCCCAGCTTGTAGCCTGTTAAAGGCAATCTACATTGTTTTCAATGTTCTTTTGGATATACAGTACATGCAGGGAAAAGCAATAGGTTCACGGAATAGCAACTCCACCAACAGCAAATACTTCCTTTTCCTTCACTCTGCTGCCCTAAGTGCAGGAAATTACCTGGCATGGGGGGAGCATACAACTCTTTGCTCCCATGTGATTGGTTGCCTGAGTTGCCAATTGGACAGCAACAACAAAAATCTTATATGCAGGTGGAGAGAGAACATGTGTAAGTTCCAAGTCTTATGCCCCGTACACACGGTTGGATTTTCCGACAGAAAATGTGTGATAGGACCTTGTTGTCGGAAATTCCGACCGTGTGTAGGCTCCATCACACATTTTCCATCGGATTTTCCGACACACAAAGTTTGAGAGCATGATATTAAGTTTTCCGACAACAAAATCCGTTGTCGGAAATTCCGATCGTGTGTACACAAATCCGACGCACAAAATTCCACGCATGCTCAGAATAAATAAAGAGATGAAAGCTATTGGCCACTGCCCCGTTTATAGTCCCGACATACGTGTTTTACGTCACCTCGTTTAGAACAATCGGATTTTCCGACAACTTTGTGTGACCGCGTGTATGCAAGACAAGTTTGAGCCAACATCCGTCAGAAAAAATCCATGGATTTTGTTGTCGGAATGTCCGAACAAAGTCCGACCGTGTGTACAGGGCATAATTCTGGAGCATACACTGGACTTTATTGCTTTACTCCTAATAGCTGAGCATGGAGGATAAGTGACTGAAGTTAAATGCAGAGAACCAAAATAATTAAAAATAGGATACAACAAGCATGTAAAAGGTTTACATAAACAATTACCTTAAAGTGGTTGTAAACCCTCACGTATACCCAGTAAAGTGTACAGCCTCAGATGATACACATGAAACAAATCCTCCTACATACGTTTTTTGTATATCTGCCCTCTTCAGCCTTTTACACAGTTTAGAAAGCAAACATTGTGTTCACATTTTTCCTTCCTGTTCCACCACTAGGTGTGGAGTCTTGGCATATACTGTGGGACAGCTGATTGGAGGAAAGGCGCACACTCCCCTCCACATAGGCAGAGGAATGAAGAAACATGCAGAGCTGTGCTGTGAATAGACCAGCTCTCTGCTAATCTATTTCTATGCACCCATCCCGACACAAATTGCCAGCTGTTTTTATCTCATGTGTCAGAGAACTTGTCAGATGTTATCATGCTGATAACAAGGAATGAAGCAACAGAAAGACACGGGACTTAGTGCTTAGGAGAGAGAGTAAACACTACAGCTATATGTGCCTAGGTCAGATTTCTCGAATGTGGTTTACATCCACTTTAAAAAAAAAAAAAAGGTAAATATTAACATGGTAGGCACTGACAGTACATTATAGTTTCGCCTCTAGTTACCTGAGGATGAGTTCAGGACTGATCGACAGGCAATAGCTGCACGTCTGATTAAATGCAAACAGTGGCCGGGCAATGTCAGTCTCTCATTGCTTTGTATTGGATTACCCATCCACGTGCTCCTTAACGCATGTTTGAATGAGGCTCTAAAGTCATTGAAGGTTATTTACTAAAAATCTGGTACAGTTCTGCATAGAAGCCAATCAGCTTCCAGGTTTTTTGGTCAAAGCTTAATTAAATCAAGCTGAAGTCATAAGCTGATTGGCTACCATACACAGCTGCATGAGATTATGAGTGCACCAGATTTCGTAAATCTCCCCCATGGTCTCTTTATGTCACACAGAATGAAAAAATAAAAATTCTAACTCTCTGCAATACATGCACATTTCCCCATGCTATATTCATTTAAAATGCTGCAAAGTACAGAAAACCTGTTGAAATTATAGAAAACCAGTGTGCTCCTAACTTCCAGGGTTGACAGCACATAGGTAATGCTTGGACATGTACTTAAATTCCTGAGCAGCTTTTAATATGCAAAATTAACTTATAGCTCTATACAAAACAAGTCATAATTATGTGTGTATAAAATATATATTATATATATTTTTTTTTTTCTTTGGGTCTTATGAGACAGCACTAGCCAGAATGACTTTGGCTACACCAGGCCAGAAGAATCATACCAATGCAAACTATAGTTACAAAGAAATGCATTACAATTCAGATTTCACATTAGGAAGTGTTGATAAAGTTTTCAAAGTAAATATCAATTGTTTGCCATAAGTTATTGCCTAATAATTCCTTGGTTTTAAAAAGGCCATTCACTGACTCTACTAGTACTATATAATATAGCTGTCTAAAAAGGCCACAAAACACAACCACACTATAAAACTTACAAGAATTCTCCACCCATTTGTTAAAAAAAAAAAAAAAAAAAAAAAGTAGTGTCAACACCACAAGAATTGTGCGAGGTAGTTTGCCAGAAATTCGAATTTTGACTTCTTTGTAACTCATCCTCTTTCCATGCTGTAGCTAATTATATTGGAAGTGGAAACAAAATGGTTAGCTCATATATTTCACACAATCATCAGTTTCAAATAGTGGAGAGGGTGGGAAGTGGTGCAGTTTGTGAGGGTATCACTGGATTAGAATAGCGATTCTGCCAGTACAAGGGACTAAAAAGGATTTTCAGGAAACTGGTAAACTGCTATTGCATTTCAGTGCTTTGCAAATGTGCTAAAATCACGAAGAGCGAGGGCAACTTAAGTGATTTGGTAACCAGTCAAGGGTCACAATGAACTATGGGGTTTTACCACCCCCAAAAGGTAAATGTAAACAAGACATTATTGTCCTGAGCCCAATATAAGGCTGCTGGTCACACTGATGCACTGCGGTTTACCCCCACTGTGGGTGCACCCATGGATTTCCTGCAGGTTAGCTGCACTGAGCCACTGACTTACTTATATTACATCTTGCAGGTGAAGTGCACTTTCAGAAAGCGCACCAAGCTTGCAGGATACAATATTAGTCCATAGCTCAGTGCAGCTAACCCGCAGGAAAGTTCAGAGTGAAAGCAGCCTAATAACCCTTTTTTATAAGTGCCAATATGCCCATTGTAAAAGTACAGTGTATATTATGTTTAATGCACGGACCATTTCCTCTTCCAGCTTCTGCTGGCATCGCTCTTCAGGCTGCTAGAAAGGTCATTTGGTATCATTCCAACTGGGACAGAAATTACAGAGGAAGCATTGGGTTATGTAGATCCTGCTCCCTCTGTGGCCACCTACTATCTCCGCTGCTGGCTCCATGCACTCAAACTCTGGGATGGTGGGTGGGCAAGCCATTGACTGCAATCTGGGCTTTCCAACCCACCATCCCTGAGCATGGGCATGTGCTTCCTGGTTTGAGGTCATGGTCCACATTAGAGGCCTAAGCAGGCCACGGGTTGAGCACCTCAGTTCTAAAGCTTTTGCTCAGCATTGTCCTCTCTCAGCTTCCTGTATTAATAAAATCACCATCAAAGGCTGGATTTAATCTGATTGGTGGTTGTGCAAAATAATATAGTGTTAGCTCTTTTTTAAACACCTAATTCTTGGCAGAAATGTGAGAGCACTTTTATACATGAGATTTTTTACCTTTATAATTTTTTCAGGACCCAAGGAATAATTAGCTCCTTGTATTCTCCTTTTTAGTTCCCACTCATCTTGATTTCCTTTTTATAAGGCCAATAACCACAAGTTGTAATTATGTTACCCTTTCCTGCAATGAGAAGACCGAGGCTGATCTGTTCCACCTATGATGGTGGGGGCTGAATGGCAAGCCAGAGACACCCAGTCTGCCCCTCCAATCCGCACAACTGGCAGGTTATCCAAATGATATGGTACAGATTCTGGTCTGCCCCATTCCTCTGGCCAGCCACTAGGCACCTGTGGTTTTTTTCGACTAACACTGACAACGTCACAGACTTTTAGATACGCGTAATTAATTAAAAGAAAAAAAGACTTATTTAGGAAGGGAGCTCTTGGGGAAAATGTAATACTATTATGGAATTCCGTTTTAAACAATTAGGTTTTCTGTATTTGAAAGGTGCAAGGAGGATGTTCCAGCATCATATGAAGGTGTGTTCCAGGATCATGGGATTTCCTACAGAAGGATGTGGGAGAGTCTAGTGTAATACGTCTGTGTAAAAAAAGAAAAAAAAAACTAAACTAAACTAAAGTAGTCAGTAGGCAAGCTGTTACCTTGCATACCAACTACTCATTAAGCTGTAGCTTAATATGCGATATTGACTGGATTGTTACCTTAGCGCCAAAGTTAGCTGGTTACATGTTCTTGTTTGCAACAGTTCCTAATTATATTAATTTTTAAATTAGAAGACATGTTGTAAACCTTTGATTGTTATTTTTAATTAAAAAAAAAAAATCAATCAATCATGCCTAAAACTTACCAGCTCTGTGCAATGGTTTTTGCGAACTTGACACAGACAGCAGGACCCTGCATCACAGGATTTGATTGACAGCCGCAAGAGTCAATGGCTCCTGCTGCTATCAATTCTGTCCAATGGGGAGAAAGACAGTGGCTGGAGCCTCTGCGCTCATGCACAGAGCTAGATCAGATCGGGCTCAGGTAAGAAAAAGGAAGGGTCTTGGGGAGCAAAATGCATTCAGGTGAAAAACCTTGAGGCTTTAGAACCACTTTAAAGAATACATAAACCAAACAATTCATATTCCTGATATGTGCCTGCTGTACCATGTACATGTATGAAACGGTATCCTGTTTCTCTTTGTATTGCTTCCTTAGTGTGTAATCCCTAGTGTTCCTGTCAGTCTCTCAGCTTTCCTTTTCAAAACTGACCACACTAAGCAGGAGAACAACGTATTCAGTTCTCTAGTGCCTTGCTTCCACTGAGCGGATCAGTTCGGGTTGGTACAGTTTGGAAGGCCTATTCAGGTGAGCGTTTCCACTGCAAGTGGGACCGCAAGGGGCGCGTTTAGAAAAAATGCCTAGCATGGCGTCACACGTCCGCCAATCAGTGGAATGTATCTAACCGAACCGTAACATTTTCTATGGCCTCACATCTGAAGCAGGACCCAGAATGGTGCGGTTCGGTTGTATGGGCCACTTTCATAATGGAAACACTCAAAATAGCGTACCGAACCGATCCGATCCGGTCAGTGGAAACGAGGCATGCTGGGAACTTGGTGTGCTCTCCTCCAACGATCAGACTTGACCTGACATCCCCCCACCCCGCACAGCCATTCACTGGGAAGTTCAGTGTGTTGCTGTTTATCCTCCCCCCAGCTCTTATGCAGCTGAGAACAGAGGGAATGTGATCACTTATAAAAAAATAAAATAAAAAAAAAAAGGGGGGGGGGAGGGTATTCATATCTATACACAAATGCTTTGCCTTTTATTTCTATTTTAAACTGATTGGGTTGTTTTACAAGGTGAGGGTTTGCAATCACTTTAAACATACATTTTTGTTGGCAAAACAGAAAAGCACAACTTTCCCTGTTAAATATTATGTTATTTGGACTATTCAAAAACAAGAACAGCTTCAAAAACCTGTTTCTGGAATCTGGAGATATCATGGAAATGATCAGGAAAAGAAAATACCATATTTTCCAAGATGCTAACAAAACATGTGTCAATGCACTGTAGACACCCTGCTATCTTCGCCAAGCCAAGATCCAAGTAAGTAAATAAGCTGCATCATGTGTAAATGGAAAGGTACGAAGACAATAAACAAAACCTCCGAGAACCATACTGCTCTTCAAAGAATAATGTCAGCAAGGGTAATTGTTCCTGAGCCGGTCCATCCTACAAAGTAAACTGTTTACATAATACAACACCGTGGAATAATATCCAACAAAACCAGAGAGTCAAACCTGTTACTTAAATATTAATAAACAGCTTAAACTGATCGTTCTGGGCGCACGTCCACACAGTACGTGGTGAAAGGGGTAAAAGACACTGACATACAGACAACAGAGCTAAAAGCTGCTTACCCATAGAGACCACTTCATAAAAAAAAAAAAAAAAAGAAGTTCTAATGTGTTCTCCCATGGGGGGGGCACGGGAGCCAACACGGCTGGGAGAACACACAGCGATTATTGCTATTATTGCTGTAGCCACTGGTAACAAATCGCATATTGCATGAAAAATCCGACATGCTGGTTGGACCCAAGTGGATCAATCAATCAGCTTGGGTACAATCAGCCTGCCCATACATGGTTCGAATCTCACCAGTCCCTGCTGAACCGGCCGAGATTCGAGCCGTCTATGGCCGGCTTAAGACAGGATTTCCTTGTACTTTCCTAATATGTGTATAGGATAGGAAGTAAAGGTAACGGCCCCCAATGGAACACAAACTGCAACATTGTACAGGGGTTTAGAACTAAAAAGGCAAAACACTTTTTTTCCCCGTTTTGGATAGAGTAATGCCGCGTACACACGAGCGGACTTTACGACAGACTTTGTCCGGCGTACTTTGACGGACTTTACGACGGACTTTTCAAATGAACGGACTTGCCTACACACAATCAACCAAAGTTCGACGGATTCATACATGATGACGTACGACCGGACTAAAACAAGGGAGTTCATAGCCAGTAGCCAATAGTTGCCCTAGTTTCTGTTTTTGACCGTCAGACTAGCATACAGACGAGCGGACTTTTCGACCGGACTTGAGTTCGTCGGACAGATTTGAAACATGTTTCAAATCTAAGTCCGTCAAACTTTTGAGAAAACAAAGTCCGCTGGAGCCCACACACGATCGAATTGTCCGACGAAATCCGGTACGCCGGACCAAGTATGCCGTAAAGTCCGATCGTGTGTACGCGGCATAAGGGAGAGTTATAACCCCGTCAATTTTTTGCCATCTGTGTCCCATTGGGGAGACTTCCCTTCACTTCTTGTCCCATAGCCAAAACAGGAAGTGAGAGAGGAAATCCCTCCAATTTGAGGGAATCCAGGGGTATTACTGGGGTCAACAAATGTAAATATAAAAAACAAACAAACAATCAGCGCACACAAATGAAAATTAAAACAAAGCTTAAAATAAAACAATTGCAAGCTGAACACCAAAAGGGAAACCACAACACCTCAATAAATAAATGTAAAAAGAAAAAGGTGCAGCGCAATAAATAAAGTTCATAAATTTTCACAATATACAGTATTAAAGATAATGGAATCCACCACGTGATAGTCAGAATATTATTCAAATATTGTACATGATGTTCAAAGTGCCAAGTCCTCCACCGACAATGTAATGCACTCTTACCTGATCTGGTGGACCATTTGAGTGAACAAATGGTCATACACGCTTGTTTTCCCACATATGGGATAAGGCAGATGAAACAATCCAGCATCATATACGGACAGATAAGAAAGAAAGAGAGCTCACCAGCCTAGCCCATCATCCCAAGGTATATTTATTTATTAAAACCAAAATTAAAATCTACTCACAAAAGGTAGGAAGAAAAAAAAAAAAAATTTGCCAGAATTTATGTAACTCACTTACAGGTGTCCCTTCTCAGAAGAAGGGACACCTTCGAAACGCGTTAGCCAGCAGCGGTTCGTACGTCCTCTTCCTAGGACCTGGAAACTGCTACCAGTGGACCAATCACCTTGTGATCGTTAATAGTGCAATTTTTTATTCCTACCATTGTGAGTAGATTTTAATCTTGGTTTTAATAAATAAATATACCTTGGGATGATGCACTAGGCTGGTGCGCTCTCATTCTTTCTTATTGTTTACTACTAGGATATACCCATCCTGGAGAGCAGCAAGGCCAAAATTCATTGTCCTTTTTGAACCCTTTGGATCATCCTATTATATTATATAGGAGGACATGGCACTTTGAACATCATGTACAATATTTGAATAATATGCTGACTATCACGTGGTGGATTCCATTATCTTTAATACTGTATATTGTGAAAGTTTATGGACTTATTTATTGCGCTGCACCTTTTTTCTTTTTACACGTATCACTGGGGTCACCAGGACTAGAATCCCGATTAAAAGATTTCCCCTTTATTACTGTTCTGGTATCAACCAGAACAGGATAAAAAAAAAATAAAAATAGAAAATGCAAAATAAATTTGCTTAACCATGCTATAAAAATATGAAAATGTTGTTACTGTAGGTATTAAAAAAAAAAATAAAAATAATAAAAAAAAAAAAAAAAATTGTACCAGCCTAGATTGGTACCCAACCATGAATACACAAATATGTTTACAGATAAACCCAACGAAAACAATTGGGGCCTATTGGCCCCATCAGCTGTCAAAATGCTCATGCAATGGCTGCATCTTATTGGATGCAGCCACTGTTTTGCCAGAAATTTTCCGCCTGGCTCCTTCAATTTTTCAGTGGAAGGATGTTGAGCCCAAAGGGCCACCCACTGATTAAAATTCAAATAGCATATGACCAGCTTTAAGCAGGCAATAGAACCCCAGAAAAGCAAAAAAGTGAGTTACATAAATTCTGGCATCCCCAGCATCTCCGTTACAAGCTCTTTGTTACTGCTAATCATATACATTTCTATATACACACACACACACACACACACACACACCTTCTAGTCGCTGAAGGAGAAAAGTACAACTCATTCATGCTGACAAATGATAGAGAGCATTTAGGCCTACAGCAATAATAGTCAGGATAGGTAGGACATTTTTTCTTTAACTGTACTCTTCACTTACATCTGCTCTTCATATTGTCTTCCTATCCTCAATCCGCATTTGTTGTTATGGTCACCACTACTTTCTGATCTACACTTTGGAATGCTTTTCAGTGGCCAGGCCTCAGTTCTGGAGCATACAGAGGATACTCTACTGCTGCTGTAACTGAAAATGCCATCATGATCCTGCCACCTTTCTTGCACAATTTGCTGACAGGTGTTCCTACACTAAGCCAAGTTTGCCACTTTAACATTCATTTAAAATCACAAGATGTGGGATGTGCAGATCAGGTTTTTTTCTACTGAAAGCAAATAAAAAAGGTATGTTCCAGTTCCTAAAATCTGTACAGTGTATTAAGATATGCTTCAAACTCTCTGAAGTTTGACAAGAAATGTAAACTTAGTACTTCTGTACAAAAGGTTTTGTATAGGCAAGGCTGGATACCGTATGGAACACAGATCACATGCTGGCCGATCATGCTGCCAGCTTTATGTAAAACCCAAGTGGCATCTTTAATAACGTATAAAAAGAAATCTACTCACAAAACACATTCATGATAAAAACATATCAAAGACCATATCAGACGCAAAGGGACCTGGTCACCAAGACCATTCCCAGCGGGTCGAAAGGACCTTCCAGAAGGTTGATGTGTTTCGAGGGAGATCCCCTCTTCCTCCCCCCTTGGGTAATGCTCAAAGTTGGTGCGCCTTTTTTTTTTTTTTTTTTTAACAGTGTTTCTATTGGGTTTCTCTCCTGACTCTCAGGAGGGCAGCAAAACCTGTGAATCACCAAGAACCTGTGATACATCAATTACCATTACACCACCCAGCGCAGGAGAATACCTTTGTACATATACTATAAGAGCGGACCAATAACTTCAGTGAAGAGAGGAGGTGGTTGAGCGGGAATGGGAGCTGTCACCACCCTATCATGTTTTATAACCTGACCATCCAACTGTTCACTTTGGTCCATGAGCTGGTTTACTGCCTGCTTTCAGTCATTGTCAAGTGCTGGTGGCCATCATTTCAAGGCTATGAGAACATGGTGACGTCAGTAGTTATTGTCCTATGTGGTGATCCTGTCTAGGTGGGATGGGGCAAGTCCCATTCCGCCAGTCAGAGTCTGATCTATTTATATGATGGATGAAAACTGTTCACGGAAATAGCATAGTATTAACAACTAAAGAATTCTGATACAATACAAACTGGCCATTCTATAGTTACAAATTACCAGTTCCTCAGGCAGAAAGGTTTTAGTATTAAGAGGTTTCATTCAATAGGGTCTAATAGGGAGAAAGTGTACCTGGTGATAACATTTCAAATGCATGCTACCAGACATGACCTAGGAGGAGCGCAGCTGCCCCAGCAGGGTATAATAGAGACCTGGGTTGCAATACCAGGCTAGAGAGGATAATCACAAATACATGGGAGATCTAGCCGGATGGCTGATAACTGAATCAGACTATTATATATTTCATCCTACCTACCACCATCTTCATTTTTTGAACCAGGTGCAAATAACCCTAGTTACACCTGTCATTTAGATACTGAGGCTGATTTACTAAAGCTGGAGAATCACGATTTTTTTTGCTTAGAAGATAGATCACCATTCTCTCACGATTCTCGCGATGTAACATCATCTTTCACATTAAAACAAAAAAAAAAAATTGGGCTAACTTTTTTTTCCCAAAAAATTGCATTTGAAAGACCGCTAGGCAAATACAGTGTGACATAAAATATTGCAGCAATTGCCATTTTATTCCCTAGGATCTCTGCTAAAATATATATAATGTTTGGGGGTTCCAAGTAATTTTCTAGCAAAAAATATTGATTTTAACTTAAAGCAGGATTCCGTCCAAAAAAAAAACACTGTAGCTGCTGACTTTAAATAAGTACTTACCTGTCCTGGGTGCCCGCGATGTCGGCCGACCCATCCCTCAGCTCTCGGGTCCTGGCACCACCATCCTAAGTAAGGGAAACAGGCAGTGGAGCCTTGCAGCTTCACTGCCAGTTTCCTACTGTGCACGCGCGAGCAGCACAGCGCTCCGTTCTGTGAATGGCCCTGTGGTGTTCGGGGAACACACACAGTTCCCAGAAAACAACGGGGCTGCTCCCTAAGGAGCAGAACACACCGCGGAAGAGGCAGATTAGGAAGACTGCCTAGCAACAAGGGTTTAGGTAAGTTTAAAATTTTAATTTTTTTTTAAATGTTTTTTTTTTTTTTTTTTGATTTTTGGTGATTTTTTTTTTTCAGGGTGGCCCTCCACTTCAAGAAAGAAGTGTCAGAAAAAGATTTAGGCCCCTTTCACACGATCGGACCGTTCATGTCCGCCTGTCAGTTTTGATGGCGGACCTGAACGGGCGCTCCATGTTAGCCTATGGAGCGACGGATGTCAGCGGAGACATGTCCGCTGACAACCGACCCCGTCCGATCCGCTAAAAGCAGATGGATGGCCCTACGTCCAGATCCGTCGATGGCGGATCGGATCGGGTGAGATCTGATGAAAACGGACATGCTGTCCGTTTTCATCCGATCCCTCCATAGGCAGCAGCGGCGCCTGACAAGTTCCTCCCCGCTCAGTGAGCAGAGAGGGACCTGTCATCCACCAGCTCAGCGGAGATCACCGGACTGATCTCCCGCTGAGCCTGCGGACAGAGGCGGGCTCCGTGGAAACGGAGTCCGTCTCGTGTGAATGAGGCCTTAGACTTTAAGTGGTTAAACTTCCTGCATTTACAGTTGTTGAAAACTTGGCAGACTGCCCAGATTATTTAGTTACACAGAAGTTCTATCCCTTTGATCTAAGAAGGAAGCTTAGTTACAATGTTTCAAGTTAAAAATCTTGGCAGAATGCCCGGACGCTTTCTTTTGACAGCTGACAGATAAAGTCTCTCCACTTGTTTATATGAAAGAATCAGCAACCTCTGCAGGAGAGATCGTCAGGGGAGGTGAATTGAGATCACGATTTTTTAACGATTAATTGTGCAGCTCTACATTTTTATTAATTTTATTTTATTTTTTTTTAATCACAGTGGAGCCAAAGTACTTAATTTGCATTGCAGCATGTTGCAAAGTTAAAACATGGCATGCTCGATTTTTCCTTGAGTACACCAATAACACAACGCGTTGGGGAGAACTGGGCACGTTGAACACAACAAATTTCTTGTTTTTGTGTTAGGTCTACATTAAGCAATGACCTGGTATTAGCCTCTTGTATTCCCTGTACAGCACAGCTCAGAGCAGGAGAGAAAGAAGCAGCACAAAAAGCATACAGATGACTGGGGGTGGGTCCATGACAACCTAGGCTCAGAGGATGTGGGCTGAATGATTTTGGCTGTTATTCAACCCAGAAGACTGAGGGCACCTTCAAAGGAAAAAGCATTGCAGGGGACAGAGTGAAGGTGGGTATTGCATCAAAAAGCTGCTTTTTATTTTATCGTTCAAAATTCAAATATTATTTAGCTGAAGTTCATCTTTAAAAAAAGGTAAGAGTGTCAACTTTCATGTTACCCCTGTCCTTAATTTAGCCTTCCTCCACCTCACAATGTATTTATATTGTGGTGGACAACCTGAGCTCAGTACATATATCATTTTAAATTTAAACTAAAATACGTTATCTAAAACTAGGGCTGCAACTAACGATTATTTTCATAATCGATTAGTTGGTCGATTATTTTTTCGATTAATCGGTTAATAACCTTAAAAAAAAAAAAAAGTGTGTATAATTTAGTTAATATGTAAAGTTTTTTTTAAAAAAAAGCAATTTATTCTTAAATATCTCTATGCAGTGGTAAATATAAACAACCAACTATATGGTTAGGGAGCAAAATATTGAATCCACTCTGAGAATAACAGACAGAAAAGATATACTGTATATACACTAGAGATATACTGTATACACTATTAGAAGAGAAATACAGTTTTCTGGCCAATTTGTTGTTGGGCAGATTAAAAAATACAAATTGCTGCAAAAACGCATTACATGCTTTTCTGCAGCTTCTCCATTGAAGTATATTGAACCAAAAAAGCACTGTTTTGCGTTAAAAAAAAAAAAGTCCTTGACCCTTTCCAAATACGCAGCGGCTGAAAAACAGCATAAATATGAACGTGTCCCATAGAAAACCATGTTAAATGAACTGTAGTGTGTTTCTGCAAAAAGCACCAAAAAACACAAAGATGTGAACCAGGTCTAAGACATTTAGTAACATAATGGGGTTAAAAAAAAACTAAAATTAGCCCTTCAGAGTACAAAAAAAGCAAATAATCGCTACTGTAAGGGGTTCATTTTTTTTACTGTAGAACTGTGAAAGTAATAGTTACAGTAGCGATTATTTGCTCTTTTTGTACTATAAAAGGGCTAATTTTATTATTTTTAACCCCATTATGTTACTGGGCGATTAATCGATTATGAAAATAGTAATCGATTAGTTTTATAATCGATTAGTTGTTTCAGCCCTATCTAAAACCAAAACGTTTTAGTTTGGGATAAAGTAGGCAATAGATAAAACTCATTATGTTTTTTATTTTTGTTGAGTGTCCCATTCATGAAATCTGCTTTCACTTCCTATTCCAGAGACACAACAGGAAATACCTCCTAATTTAAGGGAAATCCCCTCTTAGATAACGGTCATTTAAATATTTGTCCCCACTGGAAGAGTTCCCCTCGACTTCTGTTCCAGTGATAATGGTAACATTCTATTTCCTGTCACTTTCTGTTTTTGGAATAGTGGTCATCAAAAGAAAGAGAGGGGGCAGTTATCCCCAGTGTGGACAAAGACACAGCCGTGGTTGTAACACTTCCCCAGTTTATCCAAAACTAAAAGAAAAAAAAAAAAAAAAAAGTTTGGACTTTATACAAGATGGAAGACTTTTATGGCCCATTCACATTACTGCAGTGCACCTGCTCTAGGTTTGTGCCACTCATTGGGAATGGCACTCCAATGCACAATAGACAACATATTAGAATGCACATTTTTTCAT
Source organism: Aquarana catesbeiana (assembly GCF_042186555.1). Lineage (NCBI taxonomy): Eukaryota > Metazoa > Chordata > Amphibia > Anura > Ranidae > Aquarana > Aquarana catesbeiana. The sequence continues at coordinate 697,880,418 of NC_133325.1, read as the reverse complement.
TCATTGTGGTGTGTTGGCAGCCCAATTATAATGAATAGGCTGTCTTAATGGAAAGTGCGATAAAGCATGGCAACAGAATTCGAAAGTGCGAATCTCAGAATTTTAGGCCTCATTCACACTTGCAAATGGGGGGTTTGTGTTTACCCACGGGAGACTCAACGGGGATCGATGCAAACAGAGGTGGGCAGGAGGCCCCACTGAAAGCAATACAAGCCCGATTTGCATGTACTTGCTCATGCTGATGATCAACCCTGGATGCACACTGTCTGCGTCCGGGGTAATCACCGTATGCAGGCGCTGTCAGGCTCATATTATGGTTTTCAATGGGGCTTCCCTCCCTCACCTATTTGCTTGGATCCCCATTGAGTCTCCCGCAGGTAATCGCCAAACATCCTCATTTGCAAATGTAAATGGGGCCATAGAACATCTCCAACTGCCAGATGGAAGAAGTCACATGGCAGTAGCAGCAAAACTAGTTCAGCTGTCAAGGCATTAGATAACAGATATCCTGTTGCAAAGAGAGGGACATGCAAGTCTGCCACTGTTGACCTTCAGGCCTCATGCACACTGGACTTTTTTTTTTTTTTTTTACAGCAGTTGTTTTTGGCTTCAGACGTTTTTCTTCTACAGTCAAACTCCCCATCATGTTATCCTATGTGTCCATGCACACATAGGCTGTTATCAGCAATTTTTGGCTGGGGCGTTTTTTGGCTTTAAAAAAAAAAACAAACAAAACTAGTGTGTTCGAAAGGAGTTTTTCAGCTGTAAAAAACGCTCTAACGTCAAAAAACGCTGATAAACACACAAAAATGCATCTCACCAGGGTTTGACGGTTTTTGATCAATTGAAAAAAAATAAAATAAAAAAAAAAACGCTGACACAGAAAAAAACACTAAAAACATTGAAAAACTCACTGCAAAGCTACTGGCTTTTTAGAATGTTATTTTAACATCCAGTGTGCATGAGGCCTTAATATATGTTTAAACCAGTTGTAAGATTTTTTTTTTAGCTTAGGGTTCACACCTCCGACGGATGTGGCTCACAGCAGGGGTCCGGTGCGTCCCTGTTCTCTGTTTCAGGGACGAATCAGGGCCAAATGTTTGCCCGAATTTGGCCCTGAAACAGAGCCAAAGACGCACAGTGCAAGCCCCTCCACAGCCGCAACGGAGATATGTGAACCGGCTCCATAGTGAGACGGTCACAATCTCCTGTCATGCGAATTGGATGCAGGGAAATCCGCATCCAATTCGCATAGGTGTGAACCCAGCCTTACATAGTGTAGGGAAGGATTATTACCACTGTCAGATTTTTACTGTTGTCTGTGTCGAGATTCACCCTCTCTATGTATCCTGATCAGCACGGCCCCTGGTACAGAAAGTGAGGGGAAAGTTAAAAAAAAAAAAAAAAAAAGCTGTCACCAGAACAGAAAAAAAAAAATAAAAACACTCTTCCAATGGGGACACTTGTTGGCAGATGGCAAAAAACTAAAAAAGGGTCTTAACGATTTCCTAATCTATCCTCAAAGTTTTGTCTATAGATATTCTTTTGTAAAGAGAAATTGCACTTTTGTTGGAAGAAAAAAAAAAAAAAACCACACACCACACAACAATGCCCTCTGCGTGATCAATGTACAATACATTACAACTATTTTAACAAACTTTGTTGCAGACTCCCACCTGTTTCTGCTCTGTTGTCTTGCAGAGTGAATCTGAAAGGGCATGACTTTCATTATCAGCTGATGCACTTTCAGTGTTCTAATGAAGAAAGTTGCAGGGTTGCATACCTTTAGAAGTGACTACACTCATTATCTAATCAAACATGAATATTTTTTCTGCAGAAGATGCCTAAAATCTGACTTGTATCTTAGTGCAGACTTATGGGAAAATCAGTGAGCCAATCAGACAAGCAGAAATGACATATCCGGAGGCATAATGTGCACCAAAAGGTGTACTAAACGTCTCCTGCTTGCCATATTGCACTGAATTTTACAGAAAATTACAGCACTACAGATTGAAAAAGAAAAAGGTAAATTTAATAACATTCCATTACAATACAGTCTGTGTAGCAATTGTACATGCTATATAATTTTTTTTTTTTAGCTTCCCATACTTCTTCCCACAAAAGTGGAGTTACCCTTTAAATCTATTACAATGCAGTAGTTCTGCCACCCTTGTATTGTGATAGGAGCTGAATGTATATATACAGTATATTAAAAATAAACAGTTTCAGCGTGCTCCCAGAAGTCACAAAACTTTATAACTAAGCAGTACATTTCAGACAAGTATAACAAGACAAGCAGGGACAGTATGTAGACCTCCGGGGTATTTGATTTTGGTGCATAGGACTGCAGAGTTCTGCACGATAAGTCACATTTTGTCCTGTGAAACATATTTCTGCAGCGTTTAGCACTTTCGCTCAGTAACCTCTTGTAAGACAGACAATCTCATTCAATAAACAAGCGATCAATACCCGGTATCTGTTACATGTCAGGGATTCACATGTTCATTTACATTGCAATGAGCAACAACAGACGACATTTGCTGTCAACTCATCCTGAGACAGACACAACTACTGTACATCATCACATCAATATCACTGGACTTTCTATTCCACGGATACAAGCAGTAGCTGCCAATGAAGGATAAAAGGTGTATCATTGTTGCAAAAGGAAAAATATGTTTTTGCCCAGGGCTGCCATTAGAAATTGGAGGGCCTCATACACAAACCCCTTACCCCATCCCTTCTGTCTGACAGCAACACAAAAAATAAACATGTCAGCCAGCCGCCCAGCACATGGTGTGGCAGGCAAACCCCCATAAGTACGCCACTGCCTGGGTCCCATCAGTTCAGCAGCAGGGGCCCGGGACAGAGAGGGGCCTATTTACTGATTTTTGGTGCAGGAAGAGTAATCCTCCATGCTGCGGCTCCCAACAATTAAAGCGGGGTTCCACCCAAATTTTGAACAATATCTGTATGTATTCTCTTCCTTGCCTAGATGCTGACATGCCGTTTAAAAAAATTTAAATCGCCGTAATTACCTTTTATTTTTCTATTCTTCTTTGCACTTCCTGGTTCTCCTCCCGTGGGAGTAGGCGTGTTTCTAGCCTCTCCCAGACTCCTGGGAGCTAGTCTCAGGCTTCCCAGGATGCCACTGAGCATGTGTGGGAACGAGCAGTGAATGCTGGGAGCACAGCATTCACCACATCCAGGAAATAAATGCTTGTGGGCTTCAAATGCCCACAATGAAGATGGAAACCGCCTGCAGTGAATAATATAAGTTATTCTTTCCGACAAAATCTGACACAGGCGGACATATTACACACAATATGCGAGTATGTAATGCTGAGAAGAAAAGTTTGTGAATGAACTCAAAAAAAAAAAAAAAAAAGATAGATAGGTGGACCCCCGCTTTAAAGTAGATCTAAAGTCTAAAAATGTTTTACCTTAAAGTGGTTGTAAAAGCACAAGCTTTTTTACCTTTGTGCATTCTATGCACGAAGGAAAAAAAAAAACCTGTGTGCAGCAGCCACCTCAGCCCCCCCCCCCCAATACTTGCCTGAGTCCCCTCTCGATCCAGTGGTGTCCACGAAAGCCTTGCCCCTCCAGGGACTCACATTCCCGATTGGCTTCCCAGCAGTAGCGGGAGCCAATGGCTCCCCCTGCTGTCAATCACAGCCAGTGAGCCAATCAGGAGACGAAGGGGGCGGGGCTGAGCCGTGGCACCATGTGTGAATGGACACACAGAGCCACGGCTCGGGAACATGCTTGCTTGGGTGCCCCCACAACAAGCTGCTTGCTGTGGGGGCTCCTGACAGGAGAGAGGAGCAAGGAGTGCCAGTGTGGGACCTGAGAAGAGGAGGGTCTGGGCTGCTCTGTGCAAAACCATTACACAGAGCAGGTAAGTGTTACATGTTTGTTATTGTTTTTTTTCAAACAAGGCTTTAATATCACTTTATTGCATTATCTGCACCAAGGTAAAAAACAAAAAACAAAAAAAAAACAAAAAAAAACACCCCACTCTTTTGGTTTAGGATAGAGTAGAGAGAGGTGAAAACCCGGACAGTCATAAGGAATTGACAAAAAAACCCTGCCAATTAATTTTTTGCAGTCATTGTACCTTTAGGGAAGTCTGGCTTCCCTTCCTGTCCCTGATAAGCAACATGTAGTTAGTAGAAATCTCCCAAAGTGAGGTGAATTCCCCTCTTAGACAGGTGTTCCTATTCAAGGAATTGCCCTTATGTCTTGTTCTGGGCACAATTCTAAAATTTTGGATCACCCCAAACTTAGAGGGCTGAATTTCGCCAATGGGGACATAGACAGCAATAAAACTTGACAGAGGTTCTAACTGCTCATCACTCTATAAAAATTGAAAAAAAAAAAAGTTTTGCCTAGAAATACACTTTAATCTTTAGGGTACCAAGTAAGGTTGCCTGCTGCAGCTCATCAAAAATGTACGTCCAAGAAGCCGGACCAGCACTGCCGGGACTCTACTTGGTTGCTGAGGGTAGGGCATCTGACAAGTTAGATCAGGGGTGGGCAATTCATTTTGCCAAGGGGTCACATGAGAAACTGGAAACTGTTGTGGAGGGGCTATTTTAATTCTTCTTCCTGTTAATTTTGGAACTGGGAAGGTCCAGAAGTACATAAACATATAGAAAACAAACACCTGGTGCTAGGAATAATGGATACAACTGCTCATGAAATAGGTATCTTTCAAACGGCTGGTCAAGGGGTGGAAAGGCCCCTTTCATGTGGGCAAACCGTTCGGATACGCCTGTCAGTTTTTCAGGCAGACCCAACTGGACCCTCCATTGCCTTCTATGGAGAGACAAATGTCAACGGACCCGCTGACATACATCTGACTTGCTGAAAATAGACGGATGGGGGATCCATTCCCCATCTGTCTGGCGAATCGGATGACAGTTGGATGGAAACAGACAGGTGGTGTGTTTCCATCTGATAGCTCATAGAGCTGGCTGTGTCCATGTCTGCTCTGCGTCAGCGGAGCAGACAAGGACCTGTCATCCGCCTGCTCAGTGGGGATTAGCGGACAGTTTCCATGCTGTGCAGGTGGATCAGCTGGCAGAGTCCGCCCATCAAAAAGAGGCCTAAAGATCGGCTCATCCTGCCCATCTCCCACTAGAACCAAGCCTCTCTGTGTACCAATCAGCTCCTTAGGCTCAAAGAGGCAATTCTGACAGTGGACGTATCGAGGGCCAGATGGGGACAGCCAAAGGGCCAGATGTGGCCCTGGGGGTGCAATTTTCCCAGGTCTGAGTTAGATTAACTGCTTAGCGTCTTTTTGTTTAATTTTCAGGAACTTTAAATTAGAACTGATTTTGGATTAAATGGAGAGGGATTAGAACATCTCTCAGGTTTTTATTGCAGTCTGTGTCTCCGTTAGGGAGATTCATCCTATTTGTCCTGTTTGACATTATCACTGAGAGTGAAAGAACGTCCCAATTTGTGGGTTGTCACCAGAACAGGAATAGGGGGGGGAAATCTTCCAATGGAAACACTAGTTCTGGTAACAAGCAGGAATTCCATCACTCTGGAGGGTTTTCCTCTCACTTCCTGTTTTGGCTATGGGACAGGAAGTAGAGGCAAATCTTCCAAATAAAACACAGATGGGGAAAAAAAAAAAACAAAAACAAAAAAAAAAAAAACACACAACAGGGGTTATACCCTCCCTTACTCTCTTTTTTTTTTTTTTAAGTTTTGTCTTTAGTTGTACTTTAAAGGCAGATATAAACTAATTTCCATGTAATCTTAAAAATGTAATGTAATTTCAGTGGCTTTCAATCTTTGGGTTCGATCTGCGTTGTTCTTCAGCTCTCAGAAAACAATAGCCAGTAGGCAGGATTCCTCTGTCCACGCTGTTTAGAATAAAATGTAGAACCAACAGATTTTGCTGGTTTAGCTCATGGGCTGAATGAGAGAAATCTTACTGTGTATGGAGAGTTTGAGGCTCTTTTCAGACCTGTGCATTACCTTAATGCGAGATAGCCTCCCCTTGCACCACCGATTCTCCTCCTAATTGTAACGGCTGGCGGGACATCCTCTCCCCGCACCCGCTGACAGTTTGAAACAGCAAGGCCACGGGGGGGCTCTGTCCATTCAGAGAGTTCTGTGAATGAATGAACTACAAGTACCATCTTCCAATGCGGCAGACGGCTTGTAGTTCTTAACGAACTGAGAGGGCGCTAGAGAGTGCTCTCGTAGTTCATATATCCTCCTGATCACCAGTAACTGTCTGCCCGTACAGGAGGTAAGGACAGCTTTACTGAGAGCGTGTGGGCAATGCCAGGCGCCTGCATAATCAGCAATGCTCTGCAGGTTCCTAAGAGAAAAAAAAACAAAAAAAACACACATTTTAAAAAAAAGTGAACTACTCCTTTAAGCGTACACCTGTGTGAATCCGGGTTTGCTTGCCCTCATAAGATACACAGGCTTCCTATGCATCCGCAGACACAGCTGCTGCTCCAAATTTGACACCCCTGTGGGTGTATGTCCTTGAACAACACTGTCCGTGTTCGGGGACGTGCACCTTCACCTGCACGGATGTCAAATTGGTGTTGTGGTGCATTGGCAGCCTAGTCAAAATAAATGGGCTGCCTTTTTACAAAGCATGTTAATGCACAGGATGCTGAACAGCAACACACATCACAACACAGCAAAAATGTTTGAATGGAACAAAAAAGAATTCCTGGTGATCCTTCCATGAAGGTCCTTGTTTAGGCACCTTCCTCTTAGGTGACAACTGTCTCCCAATTGTGCTCCTGCACAAATCTGACTACAAGTGGCCATGTTGACAGACATTGCGTAGGCATGGACTACTATTGCTGCTCTGCTATCAATCTATCCAATCAAGAGCTGGGACCCCGTGGAGAGAGGGCCAGTGCGTCCTGTGGGAAATACGGGGCTCAGGTAAGTAAAACGGGGGGGCCGGTCACTTCCAGGTGTTTTTTCACCTTAATGCATAAAAGTGAAAAAACATAAGGGGGCTTTTTTTTTTAAGCATGAGGGTCCCTTTAAAGTGGGAGTAAACTCCCATGCATGACTTTTACCTATAGGAAAGCCTATAGTAAAGGCTCACCTATTAGGTACAGTAAATATCTCCTAAATGTGCACCGTTTAGGTGAAAATTACTTTACATGCAGCTGGTGACATCACCGTGCCGTTCCTTTAGAGTCCTGTGCCGTAAACGGCGGCCCTGTGCAGGAGTGACATCATTACAGCTCCGGCCACTCACACAGCTGGAGTCTGTGAACTCGGAAGCACCTTCAGCAGTGACAGCACACCGCCAGAGGGTTTCGTTCTAAGGCAAGTTTCACATAATGTGCTACAATGTGATGCATACTAGCACATTATGACACTGCCTTGCAGATTGCAAAATAAAAACAAAACAGCAGTTTACTACTGCTTTAACTGGTGCTAGTGTTTGCATTGATAGGAAGCTCCTTGAGGGCAGGGGATGATGCGATTATACAATATATAAAGTGCTGTGTAAATGGCATATAAATACCCGTAACAAATAGATTGAGAATTAGGTCCCTTTCACACAGGCGGATAGAATTCACTTTAATGGGATGGCTGGTGATGTGACAGTGACACAAGGTGAAGGGACGTGGCGGCAGCAGGTGGGTGGATGCCCGCTAACAGGCAATGCCATGATGGCTCTGAAATGACAGGTACTCTTTAAAATGTAAGGACTTATTCTTGCTGGTAGTTAGAATCTTTTTTATTTGCAAACAAAATGAGGTTTCCTATTTAGAATAATAAGCTCTCAGGTTAGTAAGACAGCGATATCAGAACTGATGCAATCATACAGTTTGTAGTGTACGTAGATTTGCAAAACAATGGGGTAAAGGAACATTCTTGAATTTTGTTTTATCTTATGGTTACTGTGAAATTGCGTGAATGCATTAATGCAGTGAATGTTATCTCAGCTTGGATTCATTAAATGAGTTTACCAAACATGTAAATATTGCAGAATATACAGCCTCATGCTAAATAACTAAGCTCCATTTCATGCTGAATAAACTAGACGATTAATGTATCTTAAATAGAAAACTATCTTTAGATTTTTACTCCAAACACATTTTATTAAAATAAATTTGATAAAAATAAAAAAAATCCACCCTGGTACTATTTTACCTGCGGCAATGAGGAAAGAAAAAAAAAAAAGAAAAACAGGAAGCACATCAGAAATGGCTAGAATGTTCCACGGCAGCTAAATGCAGCCATGTGTAAACGCTGCTAAATCGCAATGTACAATCGCTGTGCCTGGAGTCTTGGAAATGCAAAACAACAAAACATGCTTTTAACAGCCACAGAACAGCCGCCCGTGTGAAAGAGGCCTTAGTGTATATGTAAATGTATATTTGTATCTTTTTAGATTTATCCAGCAGACTTATAAAATTGGAAACACTGTGGCCTATGGTCCCCTAAGGCCCCTTTCACACTACTGCGACTTCGAACTCGGGCGATTTTGCGGGTGGGATTTTGCCGCAATTTCAGGGAATGCCTGCGTAAAACTTGAGGTCTATGGACCTCAACTCACATCAAAGTCGCACCAAAGTAGTACAGGGACTACTTTGAAGTCGGCGCAACTTGAAGTCGCACAGATATGAATGGTACTCATTGGAAATCATGGGGTATAACTTGTCATTCGACTTTGCAGTCCCAAGTCGCACAAGTGTGAAAGGGGCCTAAGGTAGCATATCATGACTGGCTGAAAAAATGCATTATACTGCAGCTTACCAATCAATAGATGTGGTGGCTGTATTCAGGTTTTTTTTAGGCTTTTCCCCTCTCTGTTTTCACCTGGTGATCTGGCCAGTAACACACTTCCTGTATTAGAGTTCCTCCACTCTGGATGAAGGAGCACAGGGGGCACCTTTGGACAGCAGCATTATCAGTCTTCAGGGAGGGGAGTGCTAGATGTATGCCAAACAAAACCAGAGAAAATTCCCAGCTCAACTTACCTACCAGCCTGCAACCAACCGAATTATCCTGTCTAAGGCCGAATTCACACCTATGCATTTTTAGTGCTTTTTGCAGATTTGCACTACAGTTTCATAGGAAACCATGTTACATGACCTGTAGTACAAATCTGCAAAATGCACAGGTGTGAATCAGGCCTAATGGTCTGCGTTAAAAACAGGGGTTTAGTTTGCACACATTTGCAAATACATGTGTAAGCTGCAGAGCCACTTCACGACACCCCAGTATTATCTGCAGTCCTAGCTTTAAATATTGAGAGCCCCCACAGTGGAAGCACATGTATTATAAAGGACAGGCAGAGGGAAGGTGCAGCCCACCCCTCCTAAAGACAATAAACTAAATCTGAACTCCAATTTAGGCCCCTTTCACACGAACGATCCGTTCAGGTCCGCCTGTCAGTTTTTTTAGGCGGACCTGAACAGACACTCCATGGAGGTCTATGGAGCGTCGGATGTCAGCGGTGACATGTCCGCTGACATCCGACCCGCTCCGATCCGAAAAAGTGTAACGGAGGAAAAAATCTACTTTTCCATCCGTTTTCGGATCGGATTGGGTGACAACGGACTCTACGGTCCGTCATCACCCGATCCCCCATAGAGGAGAGCGGCGCCCTGACAGGTCCGTCACTGCACAGTGTACAGCGACAGACCTGTCATCTGCCTTCCCAGCGGGGATCGACGGAGTGATCCCTGCTGAGCAAGCGGATGTTCACGGGGCGGATCATCATGGATCCGTCCCGTGTGAAAGAACCCTTACACTTAATAAAGAGTTACAGCAAACAGTATTTTCCTTTTGGAATAAAAGGTTTTACATAGATAAATACAACTGATCATTGCAAGTGCCCCAGCCAGTGCCCAATTGTTTTCCTCATCCTTGTAACTGATACATTTGCAAGAGAGCTTGTTCTTTTGAAAAACAGACTTACTAAAACACCAGATAAAAATAAAAGAAAGAAAACCTAAGAAAAAAAACTAATGCAGCCATCACATCTAAAAATTGGTAATCTGCAATATAAGAAATGTTTGTAGAGGAAATCGGGAAAGTATGTGGAAATGTGTGATACAGGAGAATGAGAATACAAGGGAATATTAATACTCAGAGCATGAATAGAAATGACTAGATGGGGAAGATTAAGAGGAGTCTAACAGGAAAGGGGGTGTCCAGTGGGGTTTTGTTTTTTTGTTTCTTTTTTTTTTTTGGGGGGGGGGGGGTTGGCAGTGGGTTTTTTTTTTTTGTTTTTTGTTTTTGGGGGGGGGGGGGGGGGCTTGGGGCTTTCTTTTTAAGATCACGGATGGTATTTATCTGCATAAAATTGATAATGTATGTTATGATGTCTTTCTTTGGAGAAATCAATATAACGATTGAAAAGAAAATGTTTGCTTTTAGGTTTAATACCACTTTACGTTGAAAAAAAAAAATAATATAATAATAATAATATTATTATTAAAAAATTATATATATATATTATATATATATATATATATATATATATATATATATATATATATATATATATATATATATATATATCCCAAAAATTACATTTTAAATATCAGCAACTGTACTGGCGAACAACACTTTCCAGCGCTGTACACCTAAAACCTTCCCAACCTGAATATTGGGTGACACTGGCTGACATAGGATGGGACTGAATATCCCATAACAGGTGCTGTGTGTGCGGTATCATCTGTCTAATTACACAGCAGACCCAGGAGGACATTTACCTTTATTATAGAAATTACTGTAGATCCTATTATCCTATAATAAAGAGGCGCTCCCAGGCTCAGCAGCCACACATTAGGAGGGCAGGGTTCAAACTTTCCAGCTGCAGAGGAATAATCAGTGACAGTCAGCCAGCACACATACCGGCTCCCTGTCAATCGATCCCCTTCATTGGGCGCACACAAATGCTGCGTTTAGGACGGCGTTGAATGGAATGTTCGCTGCATACATTTATCAGAGCTGCACAAAGGATTCACAATGGACACAAGTTGGGATACAATAAGAAATGCATGCAGAGGGTCAGATCCTATACAGTCCCACATACCTTGATCTGGTTCCTCTGGTCTGGCAAGCTGGTTCCCCATGGTATAGGAGAGCGGTCACACCTATGACATTGCTCTGGGTAAGCAGGCTGTGATCAGACACATATTCCAAGTCACTTCTGCAGCTGTACCTTTGTAATGTCAGTGCTGTGACACATAGGAAACTCTGCGTCCTTCTAGCACTGGGAGCTGTGTGCCTGTGTCAGGGCAGTGCTGGCCATCCCTCCTACCTAATTACAATACAGTGCACAGAAAGGCTGGCCTATGCACTTAATTAGCCGGCTGGCTGTAGGATTCAGCAAAGAATAGAGGTGACTCAACATGTGATGGAGGCCGCATAGAGGCCAATGAGAGGCACTGCAAGCAGCTGGGAGGGGGGAGCACTGCATGCTGTACAACTGATGCTGGATGATAAAATCCCTTCCCAGCAACATCCACAGCGCCTGCTTATAAGCAACCGCTGCAAAATCTCACCGTTATTTCCAAAAAATTCTTTTTTTTTTTGTGTAATTCAATAAACTGGAATCAGAAAACTAGTTAATACATTTAAAAAAAGCAAATATTTCAAAACTAGACTGGCAGCAAACTTTGACATCATTGGGGAATTTTTAAAGCTGCTTAAAGTAGATGTGAACCCTAATTTATTGGTGTGGTCCCTGACACTTGATGATGAGTGTGGTCCCTGACACTTGATGATGAGTGTGGTCCCTGACACTTGATGATGAGTGTGGTCCCTGACACTTGATGATGAGTGTGGTCCCTGACACTTGATGATGAGTGTGGTCCCTGACACTCCCCGAGGGGCGTACAGCAGCCGCATGATTTCATGCGTTTAGGTGCATTGCGCTAACTTAGGCAGCCCATTTGAAGTGAACGCACCAAAAGTGTTAGTCCTGCTGCACTTGCTTGCAATGTACATATATCGTATTGTATAATTTATTGCAGGAGTGAAATAATCCCCATTAATGGTGACAGTGATAATAAGGGCATTTTAGACAGGTGGTAATGTGTATCAGCCTCTGAAAAGCGATTTACAGTGGATTACTTTTCAGAGGGGGGTATAGCAGTGGCTTCCAGGTGTTCAGGAGTCACTACTGACACCTCCTGATACCGGATTTCATTTATTTTATTTTTTTATTGCTGAACATTAATTTTACTTTACTGGACCATGCCACAACTGCAAGCCAAGCATTTGGCTCACGATTGCAGTGCAGCCTCAATGGTGCCACCTGTCAAATTTGCCAGTCCGAGTTAAAATTGCCATGACCGTGACATATGTACAGCCCTATCCTGTCAGGCTGTAATGGTAGAATTCTGGTGGGCAGCAGGAAGGGGCTATAACCACAGCTCAGCTGCCTGTTTTTACTGCCCCCTCTGGCCACCAGTGTGAGAGAGCCCTAAGGCCCCTTTCACACTGAGGTGCTTCTAAACCGGCAATTACAACACTGAGAGATTTTGAAGAGCTTTTCAGGCGCTTTTGAAGAGCTTTCCATTCATTTCAATGGAGAGGGGCGTTTTTTCACCTCCCTGCCAGTGCACTGCCCCAATGTGAAAGCATTCATTGATTTTAATGGAAATAGGTTTTCGTGAGCTTTTCAGGCGCTTTTTTTTTTTAGCGTGAAAGCGTCTGAAAAGTGCCTCAGTGTGAAAGGGGTCTAATAGTATTTACAAGCACTGATGTCAATAACCGCGATATTAACCCCAAGCTTTGGTGCCAATGACCACAATACTAACCCCCAACAATAATGTCAGTGGCAGTGATGTAAAATTTCCTCCTCCTGCATTGCTAGTCAATGGCAGTGCTATTAACCCCTTCCTCTCCCCTTTGCACTGCTGGTCAATGGCAGTGCTGTTAACCCCTTCCCCTCCTCCCTTGCATTGCTGGTCAGTGGCAGCGCTGTTAATCCCTTCCTATTGCTAGTCATTGGTTTAGCCAGTGGCGGCCCATCCATATGGGGCACAGGGGCGCTGCCCCCCAATCCATGGGCCTGGCCCCTAATCTACATGCAGGGATTCCAATGGGTTTTTTTTTTTGAAGCACATGATTAAAGCCTGAGGCTCTAATTGGCTTCAAAAAAGGATGGTCTAGGGGCGCAGAGCACTTCACCCTGAGCCCATCCAGTAGTGTGACAATAGCAAATTAATATTCGCTATTGTCTTCCTGATTCTCCTCCCGGCCAATCAGGAAGCAGCTCCCGAGACCCGATTGGCCAGGAAGTCTTAGGACTCAAAATCGTGTCTCAGGACACACTTCCCGGAGGAGAACGTAGAGGTGAATGGCCCGGCTCTTCATACCCCCTGCCTCCTATGTTAAGGTCAGTCTCTGCCACTACCTTCTCGTCAGTCTAGCATCTGGTGGTTCATTGGTGTGTTGGCAGCAATCACCGCCTTCCCGCCTGCTGTCTGTCTCCTGCGGAGCGGGTGCTTGCGGTAATCACCGCCTTCCTTTCCGGGGGGGGGGGTGGCTGGTGTTAGTTTGCCGCCCCCCCCCCCAAAATACTTTGTGGTCCATGTAACCAGGGCAGTGGCAGCAGGGACTTTGCCTACATACTGCATGCTAAAAGGTGTCCCTCTTTATCATTTCAGAAGGTTGGGAGGTATGAGTACCCTCTGGTACTTCAGCTCATCCTTAGTGCTGCTGTCTGCCATTCTCGTCCCTGTCCCTATAAAGCGATATTGACCATACCCAATCAGTATAATACTAGCACACTTACCTGCTCCTGCACCACTCTCTCTCTCTTCCCTCTATCCAACCAGAACTATAACTGTACTGTCAAGTGGGGATCACCCTGATTGACAATACTACATGTGTAGTTTCAGTACTTTTTGTGTTCAGCACCCAGCACCCCATTGCCACTCTGAAAGTTTCTTGCCCAACAGATGGTGGTCCCAGCCCAGGACAAAGGCTCATGGGGGGCAACCAGGGCCCTAACTCAAGCAATTTTTTATCTTTTTAAATGAAAGCACTTGTTTTCACCTTTTTCATCCTTTACTGCCTCTCAGTGCTGTAGACTCTTTGCAGCCACTTGCTGTCTACTGTCATGCAGTCCAGTGATAGCTGCATGGCATTTCGCAGGGAAGGTTTCTTTATGGTAATAATGATGGGCCATGTCTATATAATGTGTACTAAAATGGTAACTTGTACTACCATCAGAAAATGGAACAAAGTGAGAGGACATTGTTACCTTATAGCCGGTCCCTTAACAAGGACCTTCATGCAAGGATCAATAGGTATTAAGGGTTAAAGTGAATGTAAAGTTTTTTTGTTTTTTTTCTATAAAATAACAAACATGTTATACTTACCTGATCTGTGCAGTGGATTTGCACAGAGCAGTCCAGATCCTCCTCTTCTCGGGTGCCTCTTCGGCTCTCCTGGTCCCTTCCTACTGCCAAGTGCCCCCACAGCAAGCAGCTTGCTATAGGGGCACCCGAGCTGAGCTGCAGCCATTCAGACATGGAACTGTGGTTCGGCCACACACCCTCTCCTGATTGGCTTACTGATATTGATTGACAGCAGCGGGAGCCAATGGCGCCACTACTGTGTCCCAGCCAATCAGGAGGGAGAGTCCCGGACGGCTGAGACACTTGTGGACTTTGCTGGACACAGAAGGTTTTCTGACTTTTCAGCCCCTTTAATGGCTTGTCTTGTCTAGAGGAGAGGAGAAACAGTATTACTTGACCTGATCCTTCACTCCCCTGGCGAATGGCGCTTCCCCATGCTCTGGTGCTGGACTGTCCCATTGCACCATCACATCCAATGTAGGGTTTTGGACCCTGCTTTGGTCTTGATGACATCAGGCCCTAAACTGCTGGAGCATGGGGGCAGAAGAAGCTGTGGGGACTGGTCTAGCTGCACGACAGATCAGGTAAGTACATCCTCATTTTGTTTCCCTAGACCACCCTTTCTCAATCAGGTTCCATGGATTCCTAGGGTTTCTCCAAAGGTTGCTAGGGGTTCTTTGAGCAATGAGCAATTTTTGCCTCTCAGATAAGTTCCCACTGACATCAATAATCTTTTAGCTAGCTGTAAGGGGGAAATTCTTCTCAATGACCACCTATACAAGGAGCATTCTTCCCACTGACCATTACACTATTGTATAGTGAGCTGTAGATATAGTAATTATCAGCAGGGGTTCCCTGAGCCTGGAAAGTTATTTCAAGGGTTCCTTCATGTAAAAAAGGTTGAGAAAGGCTGCCCTAGGCCAAACCAAGCAATCAGCCCTTGTAGTGTAGGCACAGCCCCACTGCAAGGGATCATTTTTTAGTTGCCCAGAGTAGGGCTTCACTGAAAGCTACAGATTAAAATACTGAAAATGACTTAACGTTAAAGTTTATATAAGATTTTAGTGATTAGGTTTATATCTAATTTAGGATCATAAGTAACCTCAAACTGGAGTTTGGTGATGGTGAAGCTAACTTCAGTTATAAAAAGTGAGCACAAACATCTACACCCTTCACACAGCATCTTTCTATAGAAGATGCAGTTCTAGAGTTTTGGATATCTATAGAGTCACTACTGGGGGGTGCAGAGGACACCGGTGCTCCCCCCACCTCCTGGAAGAGGTCCGAGGCTCATGGCGGCACCTTCCCCCAATTTTCAAGCCATGAAATCACATTACATGCTTATAATGGGACTCAATGGAGCTGCTTACTGATCCTCCACCCCGATCAAATATGGGCTCTGTGCTCTGAGACTTTTACACACAGCTTCTGATAAGTTGGGTGCATGTAAATGATCCTGTAAACCATCCTGATAGGGAAAGTCCAGTTCTATTTTATTCTATATTACAGAACTGCATATGACGCATGTTTTTTTGCTGTGTCAGTGTTTCCTTTTCAGTGGGCTCTCAATATGTGGCACAACAAAAGGCTCTCAATGGGACCGAAAAAATTACCTGCCTTTTTTTTTCTTCTAGTACACCACACTGTATTTTTTTTTTGGCCATGTATGCACGTTGAGGTACCAGTGAAAATAAATGACAACACGCTATACACACTGCACGTCAGCAGGCTTGACTACACGTGGTACAATGAACATACAAATGTGTGAAGGGGCCCTTGTTCTTTCCACACCTATAACCATAAATGAAATATACAGAACCCATCACTAACCTCAAACAAGCCAACAAATTCATATCTTGCCAATAGCTCAAGACCAGCCTTTTTCAACCAGGGTGCCTTAGCAAATTGCAAAAAAATTGCCCAAAAATTGTATTTAAGTTAGCAGATGGATGAAGCCTGCCTTTTAGTTATACAAGCCATAGGTTTTCATTGTGCACCATTACAAACTTTCAGTTGCTTGCACCCTAACAACCAATGACATAATCGGTTGTTAAGAAGGACGTCAGGCACCTGCACAGCATCCTTGTTTGCTAATTCCCTGCCCCTCTCCATCAGCACTAGAATAACATTGGCTGAGTGAGGGAGAGAAACTTAAGGAAAAGAGTAATATTGGACTACTAGTCAGAACCAGTGTGCAAAGGTTTATTTGCTTTAGAAGAATGAATCATTTGTAACGTCGGGTGTCCTATGTGTGTGGTTGTTGCTTCATTATGTAAAACTATTATGCCGCGTACACACAAGCGGACTTTTCAGCATCAAAGGTCCGATGGTATTTCCGATGGACTGTCGACGGAGTTACGACGGACTTTTGAACGAACTGACTTGCCCACACACGAACAGACTAAAGTCCATTCGACCGGACTAGAATAAGGAATTTCATAGCCAGTAGCCAATAGCTGCCCTTGCATCATTTTTTGTCCGTCGGACTAGCATACAGATGAACGGATTTTTCGACCGGACTCAAGTCCGTTGGAAAGATTTGAAACATGTTCTAAATCTAAAGTCCATCTGATTTTTCGACAGCAAAGTTCCGATGAAGCCCACACACGATCGGATTGTCCCGTCGGACCTTTGCTGTCGAAAAGTTCGCTCGTGTGTACACCGCATTAGTTCCATTTTTCACACTTTAGAATAGGGTGCCTTTAGATTAAAATTCTACACAAAGAGTGCCTTGGCTGAGAAAAAAGTTGAGAAACACTGCCCTAGACACACACGCTCCAAGGCCAATACTGGCAGAAGCTGCTTGGCCTTCTGTTATGTTTTTTACAATTCGGTTTATGTTACAAAATACAAGGTCTATCAGTTGAGCTGGAAGGTACACAACCTATAGGTCCCATTATCACCAGCTTGGTCCTCTGCAGTGTGTTAAACATATACACGCTATCGCATGGTGCAATGTGCATTAATGTGCGTTGCTTTAAGGCAACCCATTAATTTCAGTTGGCTGCCTAACATACCACAATGGACCTAAAATCATTCATACATCATTTTCGTCAGTGCTGCCCAACACTACGGGTGCTTAGGTAAGGTGGGTTGGGGTGCCATCCAGAAACTATGGCACCGCAGTGCATCCACTGCAGTTATCGCATTGCATCCTTTGCATATATAGCGTTTATCGCAGGATTATCAGGGTGCACTGATGTGAAGGAGTCCTTAGGGCTCCAGCACATTCTATTGTGTTACCACTGCAGTACTTTGTGCCACGTGTTACCTTGTGTTGTGGTCTACAAATAAGTATGAAGGGGGCCTTTGTGCCCAAAATAATGCTGCGTACACACGGTCAGACTTTCCGACAGGAAATGTTCGATGTGAGCTTGTTGTCGGAAAGTCCAGCCATGTGTATGCTCCATCAAACATTTGCTGTTGGAATTTCCGCACACAAATGTTTGAGAGCAGGTTCTCAAATTTCCTGCCAACTTCACTTTGTTGTCCGAAAGTCCGATCGTGTGTACACAAGTCCATCGCATAAAAGCTTACACATGCTCAGAATCAAGCAGAAGGAGCCGCACTGGCTATTGAACTTCCTTTTTCTGGGCTCATCGTACATCTTGTACTTCACCACGTTCTCACGTTCGGAATTTTGGGCCAACATTTGTGTGACCCTGTGTATGCAAGACAAGTTTGAGCCAACATCCGTCGGAAAAAATCTACGGTTTTGTTGGCGGAAAGTCCGATCGTGTGTACAGGGCATAAGACTGATCTGCTTGGATCACCTTGTATACTTTTGATCATGCATGTTTATGGAATTATCACAGTGGTCTATATAAAAATATGTAGCAATCCATGTTAACCAATTGCAAGTCCAGTTTCATAGGCTGACTAGACCAAACCCCTTAAAGCCAAACTCCAGGCACAAAATGTTTTTGCTCAATAGCCACAAAGAAAATACAGGTATATCCACTTTGTGTGCACCATATGTCTTGGCAAACCCAGATATTACATTGCAAAAGTAATGGTGATATCATCACCGTTCGGTACATAGCCTATGCAGAGAGCAAGACTTTTGGGAGGAGCCCAGCACCTCCACCCACTACAGGCTGCCTGTAGAAAACTACAAGAGGGGGCGGAGAGAAGTCACCCTGTCATCCAATCACTCTGCACAAGGAGAGATCAGCAGTGGTTAGTCTGCAATGCATGTGCCTTGCCTTAGTGTGCTAGGGTGTCATACAAAATGAATAGCACCACAGGCAGCAATGCATGTAAAGTTACCCCAACACAAAGATGAGATCTTTTTGGTAAATCTGGTCCTGCCACCAACTGAAAACTAAGCCAGGATCATACTACTAGAGGTTAACCACTTATCTATCATGCTGCAATGTTATCTAATTGCTACATGCAGCGGTCTCTCCTAATTGCTATTCTTAACATCTGTGAGCCCCGGAAAGAACATTTCCCATCGAATACCATGCTAAGCTGGTGTGACATTAATCAGGTCAGGGATGTGCGTAGGAAAAGCTTGCGGTGATTTGGAGTTTGAAATCTGCAGAACACCATAACACCCATCTGACATCATCCTCAGGAGGAATCATCAGGACGAACAGTTTTGTTTAGAATTTTTCGCTCTGGTTTTGGCTGGTTCAGGCATTATCTGTGAACATATTTCCTTTTTCCACTCTGTCACTGCCCGGGCTATAGATAGAGCATTCAACTGTTTTATCTATGGACAGCGGCTGAAATGTCAGAGGAAGTCGGTGTTATATATACACAGTTCGATGTCCTGTCTTTTTTCTGATATGAAGTCACTCTTCACCCACTAAAGAAGGGTCCTTGCTCACAGTACTGATGTATGAACACCAGATCTTCCTGGCACATAAAAATTCTTTTAGATATAATATAATCTACTACTCACGTGTATTCATGCATAAATGCAGATTTTTGTAATTTTTTTTTTTTTTTACTGATCTAAACGTGGTGCTAGTTTACTGGTATGTATGTGCCTGTGTGTACAGGCCCATTGAAAGGAATTGAGATTGGTTTAAAAAAAAACTTAGGCTGGGTTCACACTAGTGCGAATTGTTTGCAGGTTTCACCGCATCCAATTCACATGACAGGAGATTGTGACCAGCTCTCTATGGAGCCAGTTTACACATCTCCATTGCGGCCCCGGAGTGGCTTGCACAGGAGCCCTGTGTGTCTTCTGGTCCTTTTCAGGGTCGAATTTAGGCAAAAATTCTGCCCTTATTCGTCCCTGAAACAGAGAACAGGGATGCACCAGACCCCTGCTGCGAGCCGCATCCGGGAGCAGTGTGAACCCAGCCTTAAAAGAGAAGTATGGGGTTTTTTTTTCTTTTTGATTAATACTTAGCTCGGTGGATGGAGCATCAGACCGATGCTGCAGCTGTCCCCCGCCGTCTGTGCACTGAGAACCGAGCCACCGAACATCGCCGATGGCTCGGTTCTCACAGATCCCAGAGAGAAAAGCTGCTGACTGTCAGTCAGTGTCTCTCCTCTCTGCTCCTCATTGGAGCGCTGAGCTGTGGAGGGGTGGGGTGAGGCTGTCTAAGCGGCTTGCTGAGACTGCCATCAATCAAGGCAGCTGGCGGATCCAGATTTGGAAGTCGGGATGATGCGCTGCCTCGACTGATGGCAGTGACGTCAGCAGGGGGGCGGACTTCAGACCGCTCTCTGCTGAAAACAAGCAATGGGGGGAAAAGCGAACTTAGGACTTTAATTGGGACGCAAGGGAAAGTTTGCGCCCCCATCCTTAATATTATGAAAAAGAGGGGGGAGGTTTGGGACTTTGAATGAGGTGCGCATGATGCAGCCTAATCACACTCACAGAGGTACAAACATATGTATGTTTATTGAGGACCAATGATCAACATGGTATAAAAACGCATTGCATGCATTAGACATAAAATAATCGCATATAGACAATAAATCTATGTATATACAACCATGGGACATGGGTAGGTACAATTATGCATCTTAATCCCCCAAACAAGATAAAAGTCACATGAAGTAAAAAACATCTGAAAATTGGTCAATGTGTGTTTGATGCATCAAAGGTAGGCCCGACGCTGCGTTTCATGGACTTCAATCCACTCTTCAGGAGCCAGATGCATCTAAATTCTATAAAAGATGTATAAAAAGGCTTACCCCTGGCTTTGTTTTGTCGCATGGTCCTGGTTTTGGCTATCATGTGAGTAACCTTTTTTGGCATGGCCCATTATGCCCAAATTTCCCCCTTTTTCTGCTGATTTTGTTAGATCCATGAAACTATATTGCTTTTTATACATCTTTTATAGAATTTAGATGCATCTGGCTCCTGAAGAGTGGATTGAAGTCCATGAAACGCAGCGTCGGGCCTACCTTTGATGCATCAAACACACACTGACCAATTTTCAGATGTTTTTTTACGTCACATGACTTTTATCTTGTTTGGGGGATTAAGATGCATAATTGTACCTACCCATGTCCCATGGTTGTATATACATAGATTTATTGTCTATATGTGATTATTTTATGTCTAATGCATGCATGCGTTTTTATGCCATGTTGATCATTGGTCCTCAATAAACATACATATGTTTGTACCTCTGTGAGTGTGATTAGGCTGCATCATGCGCACCTCATTCAAAGTCCCAACCTCCCCCCCTCTTTTTCTGCTGAAAACAGGTCACAGGAGTGCAAAACAAATTGTGACCTATAGGAGAAGTCCAGCCTGAGCTTTTCATGTTTTAATGTTTAAAATGTGGCGTTTTTGGAACTCTTATGCAGAAGTCCTAAAAAATGTATGTTTTGGTAAGTAATCACAAGCATTTACAGATGCATGGTATTTAGAAGCATATGCCTGTAAACTAATTTTACTGGCTGTAATACTCATTTATTCTGGCCACTGGAATGAATTTATATGCATACACATGTAGCACCCTGATGTTTAGGCAGGGTTGCTATTATGTTTATTTGCCAAGCGATAGTTGCCTTGGCCAAATGTTAGGAGGTCAATTGATTTCGCCCTAATTCTGGAATTGCTGCACTTCTCTCTTCTGTCACTAGATGGCCGGGTATCTGGTGACATTAGATAAGACAAGGGCATTGCAAGAACAGATTAGGAATGGATAAGGGGGGGGCCAGCCAATGGGCAGGGATTTTCTTGGTTCCCTTGGCCTGCTGGGAGAACCTATTTATTTGGGTGGAGTCAGGGGATCGGGGTTCTGTGCCACCTGGACGACTGTCTGGGTGGATGTGTGTTGTATTGCCCCGGGCTGCTAGACCAGAAACCTAAGGCCTATCCCGGGGACATCTAGCTGCTAGGCTGTCTGAGGGCTTGTCCGGAAGCAGGAAAGCAACATAGTGTGGGGCTTGTAGTCCAACCAGAAGTAACAATTCTGCTGGCCGGGGAACCACTTGTGGTCGAAGGTAGAGGGGAAGCTGTCGCCATTAAGGGACCGTCCACCTTGCTACCGGAGATCACTGTAAGTAAGCTGAGGCCAGTACCAGAGCAGAGTTTTCACGATCCAGGGACGGTGAAGAAGTGGGAAAACTTCAGCAAGTGCAAAGTCAGGGACCAAGCAGGACAGCAGAGGTGATGTTTGTGGAGTGCCAAGCCAGGGACCTAACGTGTCAGCAGGGGTGAAGCTTGAAGAGTATCTGCGAGTGCCAAGCCAGGGACCCAGCAGTAAAGGGAGGGTGACGTTTGAGGATGATACTGAGTGCTACAGTGAAAGAGCTCAGGGGATCCAGTGGCTAGTGGATCTGGAGTCTAGTGAGAGAGAGTGGAAGCTCGTTGAGTGAAGACCCACAGTGATTGAGTGTGGGGTAAAGAGAACTGTTTGTGTTGCAGATAGTTGAATACCTTTACCGTTAGTAACAGCTACAAGATCAATGCCATAGGAGACATTAGTCCTACCTCTACAGAAGTGGTGTCTGGCTAGAGGCCTTCACCTATATAGCTGTCTACCTATAGAAGTCTCAAAGTCTGCTAATTATCTTTGCATCTACCTAAGGGTGTCCTGGCCCTAACCCTCTCTTCAACAGTTCTGTTTAACCACTTGCTGCCCGCCCACCGTCATATGACGGTGGGACGGTGCAGCTGTTATCCTGGGCCGCCGTCATATGACGGCGGCCCTTCCAGGTCCCCCAGCGGGCGCGCGCTAGCCACGTCACTCGGGTCCCGGTGTGCGTGCCCGGCGGCCGCGATGTCCGCCGGGCACCCGCGATTGTCCGGTAACCGAGCAGGGCCGTGGATCTGTGTGTTTAAACACACAGATCCACGTCCTGTCAGATGGGAGGAGACCGATGGTGTGTTCCTTGTACAGAGGAACACCGATCGTTCTCCTCCCCTTGTGAGTCCCCTCCCCCCACAGTTAGAATCACTCCCTAGCAACACGATTAACCCTACAGCGCCCCCTCCTGGTTAACCCCTTTATTGCCAGTCACATTTATACAGTAATCAATGCATTTTTATAGCACGGATCGCTGTATAAATGTGAATGGTCCCAAAAATGTGTCAAAAGTGTCCGATATGTCCGCCGCAATATCGCAGTCATGGTAAAAATCGTAGATCGCCGCCATTACTAGTAAAAAAAAAAAATAATAATAAAAATGCTATAAATCTATTCCCTTATTTTGTAGACGCTATAACTTTTGCACAAACCAATAAATATACGCTTATTGCGATATTTTTTACCAAAAATATGTAGAAGAATACATATCGGCCTAAACTGAGAATAAAATTTGTTTAAAAAAAAAAAAAATTTGGAAATTTATTATAGCAAAAAGTAAAAAATATTGTGTTTTTTTTCAAACTTGTCACTCTTGTTTTGTTTATAGCACAAGGAATAAAAACCGCAGGGGTGATCAAATACCATCAAAAGAAAGCTCTATTAGTGGGGAAAAAATTATAAAAATTTCATATGTGTACAGTGTTGTATGACCGTGCAATTGTTATTCAAAGTGCGACAGCGCTGAAAGCTGAAAATTGGCTTGGGCAGGAAGGGGGTGAAAATGCCCTGTAGGCAAGTGGTTAAGAGACAATAAATCTCTTTGTATTCAAAAAGTGTTTGGCACCCACCATTTCATCTTGCATCACACCCACCATATGGGAATTGGATGCGGGTTTCCCTGCATCCAATTTGCATGACAGGAGACTGTGACTGGTTCTCAATGGAGCCGGTTCACACAGCTCCGGGGAGGCCGCATTCCGCACTGGAAAAGGGTCCTGCGCATCTTTCGCTCAGTTTCCGGTCCGAATTCAGGCAAAAATTCGGACCTGATTCGCCCCTAAAACAGAGAACAGGGATGCATAGCTGGTGCAAGGATTTTAGACACCCTAGGCGAAACCTAATTTTGCCACCCCCTGACTCCACCCCTGACTCCACCCACTTTGCCCTGGCCATGTATACTGCACCTTTTTAATGAAGTGCCCATCAAATGCAGCTCACCAGCGCCCATCAAATGAAGCCTCACCAGCGCCCATCAAATGCAGCCTTGCCAGCGCCCATCAAATGCAGCCTCACCAGCGCCTATCAAATGCAGCCTCACCAGCGCCTATCAAATGCAGCCTCACCAGTGCCCATCAAATGCAGCCTCACCAGTGCCCATCAAATGCAGCCTCACCAGTGCCCATCAAATGCAGCCTCACCAGCACCCATCAAATGCAGCCTCACCAGCACCCATCAATGCAGCCTACCAGCTCCCATCAATGAATGTTTGCTTGCTTCCATTCATTCGGGAGTCGGGACACAGACACAATCCTCTGCCACTGCGCCTCTGACACTATGTGCGAATGCAGCGACGGCTGCCTGCTGATGCTGACACTTAGTTACTTGCTGCAGAGAGAAGAGAGTAGGAACACCAGTGGTCGGGCGCCCTAGGCGGCTGCCTAGTTTGCCTAGTGGTAGCACCAGCCCTGCAGGGATGCACTGGACCCCCTGCTGCGAGCCGCTGCCACAGCTAGTGTGAACCCGGCCTAAAAAGTTGTTTGGCTTATCCAAAGTGCTTCAGTTATTTCACAAGAAGGGACCAAATCCAATTTGCCAAAAATACAATATTTTATGGCGTTCAGGCTTTTTTTTAAATTTACTGTTCTGAATGCCACCCATTGTTTTCTAAGAGCTCATGCACATAGCCATGTAATGTCAATAAGCTAACGCTGCCTTCAGATCAGTAAACCCCCCCCCCAGAAATTTCTGCTCAGCACAACATATTTTACGTTTGTACGTGTCAATATGTGCCTATGTGTATGTAAATGACAGTCCCCCCCCTTCAATTCTGGGAGCTATAAGAAACATTCTGGAATTTTTACACATTCTTTTGTTGACTTTTGATTTTTATTTAGAACAAAGTAACACATGTGTTTTTTTTAGCACATGCAAATACTGAATGAACATTTTAATTTAAAAAAAGAAATAAAATACAATTTTTACATGAATTAATGAACATTGTAATGAAAATAAATGTAATTTTATCATAACGCCTATCATATCAATTTCATGTTATCACTTACCCTAATCCTGGAGTCTCAAACTGGGGCCCTCCCATGCTTTCTGTTTGTCTGGCCAGAGGTAAAATGGCACATTGAGTCTGCTACACAATAGAGACACCCTTCACACTAATAAGTTTAAAGCCTTTAACTATTATAACACACACAATATTTATAGTAACCATGAGGTTGTAGCAGTAAAAAAACAAAAAAAGTATACAGTATATATATATATATATATATATATATATATATATATATATATATATATATATATATATATATATACACACACACAATATCTCACAAAAGTGAGTACACCCCTCACATTTTGGGAAATATTTTATGATATCTTTTCATGTGACAACACTGAAGAAATGACACTTTGCTACAATGTAAAGTAGTGAGTGTACAGCTTGTATAACAGTGTAAATTTGCTGTCCCCTCAAAATAACTCAACACACAGCCATTAATGTCTAGACTGCTGGCAACAAAAGTGAAAATTTCCAAATTGGGCTCAATTTGCCATTTTCCCTCCCCGGTGTCATGTGACTGGTTAGTGTCACAAGGTCTCAGGTCTGTTAAATTTGGTGTTATCGCTCTCAGTCTCTCATACTGGTAACTGGAAGTTCAACATGGCACCTCATGGCAAAGAACTCTCTGAAGATCTGAAAAAAAGAATTGTTGCTCTACATAAAGATGGCCTAGGCTATAAGAAGGTTGCCAAGACCCTGAAACTGAGCTGCAGCACGGTGCCAAGACCATACAGTGGTTTAACAGGACAGGTTGAACAGGCCTCGCCATGGTCGACCAAAGAAGTTGAGTGCACATGCTCAGCGTCATATCCAGAACTGCAACAATCTCACAGAGACGTCCAGGCTGTCCATGGAAGTTAACACTTTGACAGGTGCGTCTGCTGATGAGATAGGTTGAAGAAAATTGCCATGCAAGTTCACTGTAGTTAGCTAAAGAAGTAGAAAGCCAAACTGGGGTGATTGTTTCCCGTGACACAATACGGCGTACACTGCAGAGGAATGGCATGCATGGGTGTCGTCCATGAAGGAAGCCTCTCCTAAAGCCCATGCACAAAAAAAAGGTATTGCCAGGGCCCATGCTGGAAAAGAAGAAGACTACTGGGATTCTGGAGTGATAAGACCAAGATTAATGTTTTTGGAACTGATGGCTTCAAAACTGTATGGCATCGCAGAGGTGAGGAATACAAAGAAAAATGCATGGTGCCTACAGTAAAACATGGTGGTAGCAGTGTCC
Source organism: Aquarana catesbeiana (assembly GCF_042186555.1). NCBI lineage: Eukaryota > Metazoa > Chordata > Amphibia > Anura > Ranidae > Aquarana > Aquarana catesbeiana. Next base: position 697,854,330 of record NC_133325.1, on the reverse strand, counting down.
TTCTGTTGGGGCTGCATGGGAAAGATGGAATGGAAAAAGATTGATGTTGCAATATGTTGTTAAGTTGTTCATGCCATGCCTAGAAGACTTGGTGTTGTCCTTACAAATCATAGAGGATAGATCTAATACTAGATGTAGTAGTTGTGGGGGGTATTCATTTTTGTATCGACTAATTTGAGTAAAACTAAAGATTTTGTAATCTAAGTTATTATTAACCTTACTTTCATGTATGGGGCTAAAGAAATGTTCTAAAAAAAATCAGTTTTGTCAAAATTTTGGAAATTGTTCTTGTGTTTATTGAGATATTGATTAAAACTTTTTGTAACTTTTTTGTTTTACTGTTCCAGCCTCATTTGGTTAATGTAAAGGTTGTAAAGTGATAGAAAAGGTGTTATAATTTTTGAAAGTAACAGTATGTAAACTAGAGTCCTCTATTAAAATAAACTAATAAAAAAATGGACTAAAAATTGGCTTCTTTTTATTTAAAATGATCCTTGGCGTTTGTGTGACATCACTTACACATCACAGAGAAACATCGGTATATTTATATATCACTAGTGATGATGTTTTATTCAGCTTCGTATTCTGGATTGTTTAAAATAGCAGCAACATTATATACAAAGACGGAACCCTTTCAGAGAAAATGGAAATTTTAAGAACATCAAGATTTTAAAATAAACATTTTACAATTCATGGAGAACCGAAACGACAGTTCAAACAATACATCATTTTTTCCTTATAATCAGAATTTCTTATGACAAGCTGCCGTCTGCACTTTCCTTTGTTTGTTATATAGTTGCCTGTATGTAAAGACAAAGTGACCTTGACTGCTTGTGGCCTGACCAAGCATAAGAAAACAAATACAGAAAGTACCTAGTAAAAAAAACTTACAAACGGATCTCGGCTGAAAGCAAACTTATAATGTCGGAAGACAAGCTAAAGTAACGCTGATACTGGAGTGTATAGCATCACCCTGGGGTGCCATATCCAACCTTCATAGAGACTCTCTGCTTCCCCAGGTTGTCACTGGTGTCCCCGAACTCATATGTAAATGTGTTATTAAGGCTGTTTTAACACTGTAACCCACTGCGGATCGCACAGGAGCGCTGTGCGTCCCTATTCCCCATTTCAGGGACGAATCAGGGCCAATTCTATGCCTGAATTCAGCCCTGAATTTGAAGACCCCAAGTACAGGGGTTGAAACGCGTCAGGTCAAAATATTCATGCTACCCAGTGTTGTTGTGAATATGTGTCTGCCAATATATGTTCAGCTCATATAACATGTAATTTTATCTCAAGTACCCCCTACTGGAGCTCATTGTTTTAACTTTTATGGTACACCTCAATAAATTTGTTATATTTTTGATATTGAATCCGACTCCCTTTATCATTGTGCTGCCTAAAAACCCCACCTTGGGGGAACCTCTCTTTTGTTTTCAGTTTCCAAGGGGTGAGCAGCAAATCCCTGTTTTCCTCTCTAGTGTCTCTCCATTTTGTGAATTCAGCCCTGAAACTGAGCCAAGGGCGCACAGCGTTTCTGTGCAGTGCGCACAGTCTATAATGATCAGTCTATAATTTTAATGGTAGGTTTATTTTAACAGTGAGAGACAGAATAACAACAAAAAAACCCAGAAAAGAATTTCAAAAAGTTATAAATTGATTTGCATTTTAATGAGTGAAATAAGTATTTGATCCCCTATCAATCAGCAAGATTTCTGGCTCCCAGGTGTCTTCTATTCAAGTAACAAGCTGAGATTAAGAGCACTCTCTTAAAGGGAGTTCTCCTAATCTCAGCTTGTTACCTATTCAAAAGACACCTGTCCACAGAAGCAATCAATAAATCAGATTCCAATCTCTACACCATGGCCAAGACCAAAGAGCTTTGGGTCGTGGATGGGTATTCCAGCATGACAATGACCCAAAACACAAGGCCAAGGCAACAAAGGAGTGGTTTAAGAAGAAGCACATTAGGGTCCTGGAGTGACCTAGCCAGTCTCCAGACCTTAATCCCATAGAAAATACGTGGAGGGAGCTGAAGGTTTGAGTTACCAAACGTCAGCCTCGAAACCTTAATGACTTGTAGAGGATCTGCAAAGAGGAGTGGGACAAAATCCCTCCTGAGATGTGTGCAAACCTGGTGGCCAACTACAAGAAACGTCTGACCTCTGTGATTGCCAACAAGAGTTTTGCCACCAAGTACTAAGTCATGTTTTGCAAAGGGGTCAAGTATTTATTTCACTCATTAAAATGCAAATCAATTTATAACTTTTTTGAAATGCGTTTTTCTGGATTTTGTTTGTTGTTATTCTGTCTCTCACTGTTAAAATAAACCTACCATTAAAATTATAGACTGATCATTTCTTTGTCAGTGGGCAAACATACAAATTCAGCAGGGGAGCAAATACTTTTTTCCCTCACAGTATGTGGCAGGATGAGTAAAGCATGGCTCTCTCACTGGTGAGTGACATTCTGCACTGTTCTGATCACTGAGGGAACGATTATCTATTTATTATTACAGGTATTTATATAGCGCCAACAATTTACGCAGCACTTTACATACTGAACATTCACTTCAGTCCCTGCCCTTAAGAACTTTACAATCTAAGGTCCTTATCTCACATGCAGACATACACGTACTAAGGCCAATATAGACAGAAGCCAATTATACTACCAGCCTATTTTTGAAGATGCCTCACTCATCCAGCCAGTGACAGAGTGACTTGTGGAAACAGGTATTTTCATTGCACTTTTTCACTGATTTTCTTATGGCAACAACATACCAAGATATGTGATATGTATGCACTGTGCTGTGCTTGCTCTGTAATATGTATTCTCTGTGCTGTGTGATGTACAGGGCTTTTTTTCTGGCGGAACGCGCCGGAAAGCCAATTCGGCACCTATGACAACCCTCTCTGCTCCAGCCTGTCATGTAACACATTAGCCAGTAGAGGACATTTTCTGCACAACTTACTTCCTCTACCAGCTTCTCTGTACTAGCCCTGGCGAGTCCTGCCCTCGATCGGGTCGGGTCCCAGCACTGCAGTTGCTTGTGGTGATCCAAGAGGCAGCTTACATCCCCATCTGCCGCCGCTACTCTGACAGTTCTGATGGGTGGAGCTCTCCGATTGTCACTTTACTGTGACAAGTTTAAAAGAAATGAGCCCATGCATACCATATAAAACAGTGGCGGCTTTCCAGAAGAGGTCAGGGAGCTGTGTAAGGGGGGAGGGGAAGAGCTTTTGGGAGAGTGAACGTGTGCAGAGAGAACAGTGAAAGTGGAGTTTTGGGGAATTTGTACAGAGGAAAACTGCGAAGGGGGGATCTGTGTAATGAAGAGAGCTGGGGAAGAATTTTGTGCAGAGAGGAGAGCTGGGGGGAAATTTTAGCAGAGAGGAAAGCTGGGGGGGGGGGGTGAGCAGAGAGGAGAGGGGGGTAATTTGTGCAGAGAGGAGAGCTGGGGGGGAGTTTAGCAGAGAGAAGAGGAGGGTAATTTGTGCAGAGAAGAGAGCTGGGGGGGGGTTATCAGAGACGAGAGCTGGGAAGGATTTTAGCAGAGGAGAGGTGGGGGAGATTTTAGCGGAGAGGAGAGGTAGAAATTTGTCGGGCGAACATCTGCCCACAAGGGCTGCTATGGCTATTGTTACACTGTTGTATATACTTTTGAGTTTAGGTGAACAATGGTGTACAGTATATACATCGCTGCATATCTTTTCTACAGCTACTATCACAGTTCCTTCAGTAATGGAAGAGATAATCACTTTAAGGATTGAAGTAAATATACTCAAAGATGGCTCCAGACAATCACTACATACTAAATGCTGCTCCAGAAGTTAAATTACCAGCAGTAGAACATAATTACTGTCAAATGTGACCTTTAACTCTCCCATTTACTATGTCAGAGAGTAAATAAGGAAATCTCTTCACTTTGGCTTCCTGTTCGAGAATTCCTTTGGGGGAGATCTCCAAACTTTTTTGCCGGTTCAATGACTTTCCAGTAACTGGACACACAAAATAATTTTATGTAGCATATAAACCAAATAGACTTTAAAAAAAAATCTGTATAAATATTGGCACACCATGGACCCCCTGTTAGTGATAAAATAAGAAATGCAATTTTCATGTCCTTTTTTATTCATACAAATATGAAGTATTTCAAGAGTTTTAGTAAAAAAAAAATAAAAAAATAGTATGGATTCTTGTACTTGGATAGCGTAGGGCTTTTATTGCTGTTTGTATCCCTTTTGGGAAGTTTCTCTCACTTTATTTCCCGGCAATAAGAACATGTTTTAGTTCATATGGTGTGAGTTTACATTACAAACTAAAATATGTCCTTCTTTCCAATATTAGAAAGGTGGGAGGTATGTCTCACAGCGGGAGTCCTGCTCTCCAGCAGACTTTGCAAGGGATCATATCCTATAATTTAGGTTCTGATCTTAACTCACCATTAGATTGTCTGCTGTTTTAGAACAAAGCAAACATGAAACATATCCAGGTTAGTGTTAGGGGTTAATGCTGTGGATTGTTAGTTCTGGGGGTTGAAAGTACACTTTTTTGGGCACTGATTGGCACTGTTGTGGGCACTGATCGGCACTGTTGTGGGCACTGACAGACGTTTATTATGGAGACAGGCTGGCAGGTGTTGGGCACTGATTGGCAGCTGATGGGCACCTTTTGATGGGGGCTGTGCTGATAATCAATGTGCTGATTATCAGCACAGACCCCCCTCTGACAGGGAGAACCACTGGTCGTCTCTCCCTGTCAGCCTTAAACCCAGGAAAGATGTTTACCGGCACTTCCTGGTTCACGTGATGATCAGCTGTGATTGGTCACAGCTGATCACGTGGTAAGAAGCCTCTGTCAGAAGCTCCATACCACGATCAGAGATGTGGTGTGTCAGACTGAAACACAGCACCTCCAATCGTCCACGCTGCGCGCCCCCCACAGGCGCGCACCGGCTGTGTTGTCCTGATCACGTCGTATGACGTCTGGTCAGGATAACACAACCACTTTGCTGCCGTCATTCTGCTATATAGCGGGTGGCAAGTGGTTAATGTTAGCGTTAGTGTTGGTGGTTAATGTTAGGGGTAAGAGCTACTGTAAGGGGGTTCATTTTAGGGTTACTATTGGGGGTTAATGTTAAAGTTATCATTTGGGTAATAATATTAGTTAGAGTTAGTGTTTGGGGTAAATTATGGAGTAAATATTAAAGTTAATGTCGGGGATAACATTAGGGTTAATGTTAGAGTTATGCCCCATACACACATACACATCGGATTTTCTGACAACAAAACCGTGGATTTTCGTTCGAAGGTTGTTGGCTCAAACTTGTCTTGCATACACATGGTCACACAAATGTTGACCAAAAATTCCGAATGTGAGAACGCGGTGACATACGACGAGCCGAGAAAAAGGAAGTTCAATAGCCAGTGCGGCTCCTTCTGCTCCTTCAGAGCATGCGTGAACTTTTGTGCGACGGACTTGTGTACACACGATCGGACTTTCCGACAACAAGTTTTGTTGTCGGAAAATTTGAGAACCTGCTCTCAAACATTTGTGTCCGGAGATTCCGACAGCAAATGTTCGTTGGAGCATACACACGGTCGAACTTTCCGACAACAAGCTCACATCGAACATTTCCTGTCGGAGAATCCGACTGTGTGTACGCGGCTTTAGTGTTAGGGTAAAGTTAGTGTTATGGGTTAGTATTGGTGGTTATAGTTAGTGTTGGAGGTGAATATTAGAGTTAATAGTGTTGGGATTATTGTTCGGGATTAACGTTACAGTTAATATTAGAATTAGTATTTGGGGTTATTGTTAGGGTTAATGTTAGAATCAGTGTTTGAGGGTTAACATTAGGGTTGATGTTAAGAGTGTTAAGGGTTGACATTAAGGTTAATGTTGGTGTTGGGGGTTAATGCTAGTAGTTAGAGTAATTGTTGGTTGTTACACAAAGTACTTGAAGCAACCTGGTTACCTAGACAAGTCCCAAGCACGAGAAGACCTTCCAAAAGGCGGATCTCCTCTTCCTCAGAGCCGACTTTGGATATTTGGTCCTAATAATCTTTATATAGCATATAGATCATATCACATGATGCCCCAAATAATCCTCCCATTTGTGGGTGGGTATAAAAACATGTATTTGTCCCCCAGCTTAACATTTGACACTAGACATGTACAGTGCCTTGAAAAAGTATTCATGCCCCTTGAAATTTTGCACATTTTGTCATGTTACAGCCAAAAACATAAATGTATTTATTGGGATTTTATGTGATAGACCAACACAAAGTGGCACATAATTGTGAAGTGGAAGGAAAATGATAAATGGTTTTCCAATTTTTTTACAAATAAATATGTGAAAAGTGCGGCATGCATTTGTATTCAGCCCCCTTTACTCAGATACCCCTAACTAAAATCTAGTGGAACCAATTGCCTTCAGAAGTCACCTAATTAGTAAATAGAGTCCACCTGAGTGTAATTTAATCTCAGTATAAATACAGATTTTCTGTGAAGCCCTCAGAGGTTTGTTAGAGAACTTTAGTGAACAAACAGCATCATGAAGGCCAAGGAACACACCAGACAGGTCAGGGATAAAGTTGTGGTAAGGTTTAAAACAGGGTTAGATTATTAAAAAAAATATCCCAGGCTTTGAACATCTCATGGAGCACTGTTCAATCCATCATCTGAAAATGGAAAAAGTATGGCACAGCTGCAAACCTACCAAGACATGGCCATCCACCTAAACTGACAGGCCGGGCAAGGAGAGCATTAATCAGAGAAGCAGCCAAGAGGCCCATGGTAACTCTGGAGGAGCTGCAGAGATCCACAGTTCAGGTGGGAGAATCTGTCCACAGGACAATTATCTGTGGCAAGACTTGAAAATTGCTGTTCAGACGCTCTCCATCCAATCTGACAGAGCTTGAGCTATTTTGCACAGAAGAATGGGCAAAAATGTCACTCACTAAATGTGCAAAGCTGGTGGAGACATCCCCAAAAAGACTTGCAGCTTTAATTGCAGTGAAAGGTGGTTCTACAAAGTATTGACTCAGGGGGGCTGAATACAAATGCACGCTACATTTTTTACACATTTATTTGTAAACAAATTTGAAAAACATTTATCATTTTCCTTCCACTTTACAATTATGTGCCACTTTCTGTTGGTTTATTACATAAAATCCCAATAAAATACATTTACATTTTTGATTGTAACATGACAAAATGTGGAACATTTCAAGGGGTAATACCTTTTCAAGGCACTATATATATATAGTTTCCTATAAACACATATATTAAAAGATGGGCATGCCAAATTAAATCTGCGCCAGTTGAGTACTCTGCCAGTGTGCGTTCCATCAGAGTGCTGTCCATTTTGGACTCCATTTGTGCTTCAGTTTTGTGGCCACGAGCCTTACATATACCTACTTTTCTCCCCTTTCATCCAGTAAACATAATTTTCTGCATATACAATGCTCAGCATAAATGAATACGCCCCTTTTGAAAAGTAAGATTTTATTATCTCAATAAACACAAGAACAATTTCCAAAATTTTGACAAAACAGAGTTTTATAGAACATTTAGATCATTACATGAAAGTAAGGTTAATAATATAGCTTAGATTACAAAATCTTCAGTTTTACTCAAATTAGTTGATGCAAAAATGAAATAAACCTGACAACAAAAACTACTACATCTAGTATTTTGTATGACCTCCATGATTCATAAGGACAGCACCAAGTCTTCTAGGCATGGAATGAACAAGTTGGCGACATATTGCAACATCTATCTTTTTCCATTCTTCAAGAATTACCTCTTTTAGAAAATTCCCCATAGGTGTTCAATTGGGTTCAAATCAGGAGACATACAGTACTTGGCCCCTGAATTACTTTTACCCTGTTTTCTTATCATTGTCATGTTGGAAGATGCATGACGACCAAGGACACGGAGTGATGGTAGCATCCTCTCTTTCAATTTAGAGCAGTACATCTGTGAATTCACGATACAATCAATGAAAAGCAGCTCCCCGACACCAGCAGCATTCATGAAGCCCCACAGAAAGACACTGCCACCACCATGTTTCACTGTAGGCACCATGCATTTTTCTTTGTATACCTCACCTTTGCAACAACATACAGTTCCAAAAAAAAATATTGTGGTCTCATCGCTCCAGAGTACAGAGTCCCAGTAGTCTTCTTCTATTTCAGCATGGGCCCAGGCAAATTCTAGGTGGATTTTTTTGTGCATGGGCTTTAGGAGAGGCTTCCTTTGTGGACGACACTCTGCAGTGTATGCTGTATTGTGTCACGGGAAACAATCACTCCAGGTTGCCTTTCTACATCTTTAGCTAACTGCAGTGAACTTGCATGGTGATTTTTTTGAACCCTTCTCATCGGAAGACCCTCCTGTCAAGGTTTTAACTACCATGGACGGCCTGGACGTCTCTGTGAGATGATTGCAGTTCCATCTTTGCAAAATTTTTGTATCACTTTTGCTACAGTATTCTTACTGATAAGTAAAGCTTTGCTGATCTTCTTGTAGCCTTCATCTTTCTTGTGTAAAGAAATTATTTTCTTTCTCAGACCTTGTGACATTTCTATTCCATGTGGTGCCATTGCTGACAGCATGAAATGGGAGGGGTTTTCTTAGTTAAGTAACGCCCTTTTATAATCAACTGTCTGCAGGACACCTGTTTAATGAATAATTAGACTCACCTGCAGTTGAATTCTTGTTAATTAGGATTTTGTTGTCTAAAATTTAGTTTTGCTCCTAAGGGTCGGTTCACACTGGGACGACTTGGGATCCGACTTGTACGCCCTCAAGTCGCCCCAGAAAGAGATTCACATTTAAGTGAATGGGAGCGTCTTAATAGACACTACTGAAGTCGCTACGACTTCAGAGCGTACTCCCTGTACTACTTTGATCCGACTTCAGCCTATTGACTATCATTGAAGTCGGATCGCCGTCTCGCATGATCCGACTTCGGCATGCGACTTGTGCTCAGATGATCTTGAGGGGGAACTCCGCGCCAAATTTTAAATAAAAATCCGGCATGGGTTCCCCCTCCAAGAGCATACCAGGCCCTTGGGTCTGGTATGGACCTTGAGGGGAATCCCCTACGCCGAAAAGGCGGCGTGGGGGGTCCCCCAATCCATACCAGACCCTTATCCGAGCACGCAGCCCGGCCGGACAGGAATGGGGGTGGGGGACGAGCCAGCGCTCCCCCCCATCCTAAACCGTACCAGGCCGCATGCCCTCAACATGGGGGGGTTGGTGCCTTGGGGAAGGGGGGCGCGCTGCGGCCCCCCCACCCCAAAGCACCTTGTCCCCATGTTGATGAGGACAAGGGCCTCTTCCCGACAACCCTGGCCGTTGGTTGTCGGGTCTGTGGGCTTATCGGAATCCGGGAGCCCCCTTTAATAAGAGGGCCCCCAGATCCCGGCCCCCCACCCTATGTGAATGAGTATGGGGTACATCGAACCCCTACCCATTCACCTAGGGAAAGTGTCAATTTAAAAAAAAACACTACACAGATTTTTAAAGTAATTTATTAGACAGCTCCGGGGGTCTTCTTCCGACTTCGGGGTCTCTCCGGTTCTTCTCCGCGCTCTCCGGGTCTTCTGCCGGGCTCCTCCGCTATTTTCTGCTCTTTTGCCGCTCTTTTGCTATAGCGGAGGAGCCCGGTCTTCAATCTTCTGCCTTCTGCCCTCTTCTCCTGATGTTGACACGACGCTCTCTGGGGCTGGAATGCACTCTGAGCGCTCCGCTCTGACTTATATAGGTGGTGACCACGCCCCCTTATGCCGTCACAGTCCCTGGGCATGCTGGGACTGTGACGTTTTAGGGGGCATGGTCATCACCCAATGACCACGCCCCCTTATGCAGTCATAGTCCCAGCATGCCCAGGGACTGTGACGGCATAAGGGGGCGGGGTCACCGCCTATATAAGTCAGAGCAGAGCGCACAGAGAGCATTCTAGCCGGAGAGAGCGTCGTGTCAACATCAGAAGAAGAGGAGAGGGCAGAAGACGGAAGACCGGGCTCCTCCGCTTTAGCAAAAGAGCGGCAGAAGAGAGCGGAGGAGCCCGGAGGAAGATCCGGAGAGCGTGGAGAAGAACCGGAGAGACCCCCGAAGTCGGAAGAAGACCCCCGGAGCTGTCTAATAAAATACTTTAAAAATCTATGTAGTGTTTTTTTTTAAATTGACACTTTTTCCCTAGGTGAATGGGTAGGGGTACGCCATACGCCATACCCCATACTCATTCACATAGGGTGGGGGGCCGGGATCTGGGGGCCCCCTTATTAAAGGGGGCTCCCGGATTCTGATAAGCCCTCCGCCCGCAGACCCCGACAACCAACGGCCAGGGTTGTCGGGAAGAGGCCCTTGTCCTCATCAACATGGGGACAAGGTGCTTTGGGGGGGGGGCCCGCAACGCGCCCCCTCCCCCAAGGCACCAACCCCCCATGTTGAGGGCATGCGGCCTGGTACCGTTCAGGAGGGGGGGGCGCTCGCTCGTCCCCACTCCCATTCCTGTCCGGCCGGGCTGCGTGCTCGGATAAGGGTCTGGTATGGATTGGGGGGGACCCCCACGCCATTTTTTCGGCGTAGGGGGTTCTCCTCAAGGTCCATACCAGACCCAAGGGCCTGGTATGCTCCTGGAGGGGGAACCCATGCCGGTTTTTTATTTAAAATTTGGCGCAGAGTTCCCCCTAAAGATTCATACCAAACACAGTGGCGGGGATCCAAGTCAGGTCCCCGTTCATTGAAAGTCGGACACATGTCGCAGGGCAAAGTCGGATCCACAAGTCGCGTTGAAGTCGCGTTGAAGTCGTGTTGCAAAGTCGCGTTGAAGTCGTGTTGCCCCTGTGTGAATCGAGCCTAAGACTTTCATTGGTATGTAATCATTTTTGCAACATGGTCTTGAATGAATTTTTAGGAAAATTACCTTTTTGTGTGTGCAAATTAACAAATCTTGGTTGCAATCAATGGCCAGCATTTGTGGGAGTATTTTGTAGTATAGTGTCCCATAGAAGATGTTGATTCTGATAGGAAAGTAAAGGTTTTCTGCCAAATCTGTTGGGGTGTACACATTTATGCTGAGCACTGTATATGTGATGGCCTCTTTTACAATACTCCACTGGCACAGATTTAATTTGGTAGGCATATAATTTAATACAATATATGTGTTTTAGGGAAATTATCATTGCTAATAGATCTAAAGTTATCCGATGCTGACTAAGTGGTATTTGAATTCATATGCGGGTTGTATGTGCAGCCCGTGTCCCCAATGCAGCCCGTGTCACCAATGTAGCCTGTGTCACCAATACAGCCTACCTGTGCAGGGGAAGAGAGAGGAGAGCTGCCGCTGTGATGATCAGAGCGCCAGGAACATAACAGCTTTAATTTCAATAGCTGTGTGTTCCCCGCCGCTCGCCGTCAAGTACAGCCGGCCAATGTACAAATACATTAAAACATTTTAAAACATTGCATATACATAAATAACATGAGCACATCAATACCCCTCTCCCCAGGTACTGCACTCACCTCTGTCTGGTGCATTAGACATACAGTATAAGGGTATCTTTACCAGGCTGGTGTTTGCAGAAGGGGGCCCACACTGTTTCTATGCAAGGCCTTTTCTTTCCAAACTTTGGCTTGATGCTGATCAATCAATTTATCACAGAGACTGTTTGCTTGCCAGTCTCTAGCTGTGGGGATGACATGTGCACCTCTTAGTTCTTGGGAAGGGGAAGGGGGGATTTTGGTATATTCGAGTGTGTTAAAAAACAAGTATTTACATTTTAAAGTAAACTTGTACTCTCCCCATACAGGGAAAAGTAAGAGCTTTGTTGCACTGAAGGCTCCATAAAGTGACAAAGAAAGTAAGCTTAGGCTGGCCATACATGATTCATTTTTATTTGTTCAACCAGCGAATTGAACAAAAAAAAAAAAGAGGTCATTCCCCCATCCACACACTTGATGTGGATGGGGGAATTAATCCTGCTGAGCTTTTGCATTCTGTTGGAAGTTTTCCCCACCATCAGAATTCAATAATCAGTGTTGCTGGGTATATCCGGGGGAACTGATTGTTTGGGAAAAACCCAAAAGGCTAGTTGTACACAAGTAGATTGACTTCTGTGCAACCAGGGTGCCCATACATGGATGGAAATTAGATCCATGTATCGCCAGCTTTAGTCAGTTGATCACTTTTCACCATGGTACATATTAAGGGAAAAGTACAAGTTTACATTAAAGCAACCTTGTCAGGGGACCAAAAAATGAAAATGAAAGCTCATTGCAATGGAAGAACTATTCTACTAACCTCTTCAGCCACTTGTGTGCCCTACCAGGATTGCAGGCTCCATCACACTCTACTGAATTCAACTCTACCGTGAGTGTCAGATTTCTGTGTCCCTCACCATGCTGTAGTTCCATCCCTCCACCTCTACATTACTGCTACATCTTGTAGTAATGTGGGGATCAAAGAATGGAACCACAGTGCAAGCGCCGAATGCCAAAGAGCGAGTATTGCACTGAAATGGTGTGGAGGTAGAAGACACGGGTCACCGCAGAGCTGAGTATACTACCTCTTCTATTGCAGGAGGCTCGCATGTGAATTTTTTTTTTTTATCATCATTGTCACTTTAAGTTCAATATTGTTCTTATAACATTACTGGCAACAAAGCTAGCTGTTTACCCGCGTGTACCAGGTGGAAAGTCTGACATTTTCACACACTGGAAAATATCCATGAATTAGGTGTGGACAAGGGAAACATTTACTATCAGACAGGCAAACCTTTCACGTGTTATTAATACCTGAAGTATTTCCTTTTCTGATGAGCCAAGTGTTATTATCATATAGTGGGCCATGTGCTAATTCCTCTTGTTAACACTAGCATTAGCCCCCTAAAGCGTAATCTGTGGTGTGTCACCCCCTAACCACCTGTGCAACCCCTAAATGTCTGCACCACAACTGCTTACTTTGCATGCAGTTTGCCCATCAAATGTGTCAGGGGGTTTAATACTTCCCGTCACCATGAAGCAACATATTGCACCCGCAGAATGCATACACCCACATCTGCTGCCTTTGCAGCATATTGGGGAGTGGTTGGGTTGCCTCCCACAAGTGCAAGCGTAAATGAGCCCTTAAACCCTAAACCTATATGCACTCTTTTAATATTTGCTTTTAAAAAACATCAACTTCAACAAGAATTTGAAAATAACTATCCCACACTGCATAGTTTAAATGCGTGTTTTTGTCTCGGGCAGGGATATTGAATTTAAATCTGATCAGTAAAAATTTCTTCCAGCAGAGGTCCATATTGCATGTCTGTGCGATGACTGAGATTCTTCACATCACAGCCCCTCTCCACTCTTATATCACAATCCCGTTATTACATCAGTGTCCTCAGCCATCCTTGAATATAACAGTCCCCCTTCACATCACAGCATAGTCCTGCCTTTCTGTCCTCAGCCCCATGAACAACACCCCTCCCCCCCTCCAACACACAAAGTAGTGTCCTCTGCCCTCCATCATACCCACCCCCCAAGTAGTATTCTTTGCCCTCCAGCCCCCCTTTGCATTACCCCCCTCCCGACACACACAGTAGTGTTCTCTGCCCCCTTTACATCACCCCCCACAGTAGTAGTAGTAGTAGTAGTCTTCAGCCCTCCTTCACTTCACCTCCCCCCCACAATAATGTACTCTACCCCCCCCCACCACCACCACCCACAGTAGTGTCCTCTGCCCTCCTTCCCCTCGCATCACCCCCTCACAGTAATATACTCTTCACCCCAACACAGTATTCTCCTTTGCCCTTCTGCCCCCACTCTTTTGAAACCTCTTCTGTAAATGAATGAACTAAGTGGCCCATCTGCCACCATGACAGACGGACTTGTAGTTCTCAATAGAATACAAATGTGGTGATCACCTTGCCATGTGCAGGGAGCTGAAGGAAGAGTCTGAAGGAGCCGGGCATGTTACACCACTAATCGTGGTTGCAATTCTTTGCAGCCCGATCTTCAAAAAAAAATGTTTAATAATAATAAATTCTGTTCCTGCATTTACTATTTTTTTGTAAAAGGTGGACTTAAGCTGGCCATAGATGGATCGAATTTCAGTCGGTTCAGGAGGGACTGGCTGAGATTCGATCTGTCTATGAGCAGGCTGGTTGTACCCAAGTGGATCCATCAATCAACTTGAGTACAACGAGATTGTCAGATTTTTTTTTTCAAGGTATATCAGATATTTATATGTGATTACTGCCAGTGGCTTTAGCTGCTAGCAGTAATTATTGCGTTCCACCCACCGAGAAGGCTCCTGCTTGCACTGTGAGAGTGATTCCCCCATCAGCAATAGCTGTGTTGATGGGGGAATCAAGCTATTATTTTTCCTTCAACCTGTGGTTTTTGTCTAGGGGTTCAGAGAGCCGAGATATATTCACCTAATCCTCAGATCCTCCCACCGCAAGACCAGTCCTTTTGGCTCCTATCCACCCCTCCCCACAGTCCTAAGGTCTTGTGTGATGGACTGTTCCTGATGTCATCACGCACATAGACCAGCTCTGGATGTGAAGACGTCAGGAACAGTCCATCGATGGATGTAGTGGAGTGCCGTTTTACAGAGGATTGGGTGAGTATAGGCTCTGTGTTCACCCCTAGACAAAACAAGCAGTTAACCCATGCAGTGACGGCACAGCCCCACCACATGGGAAAAAAAATAATTTTGTCCAGAGTTGGGCAGTAAGGCTAGCATTTATAAGCAAATAATTGACAAAGCCTCAGTGTTTGCATCCTTGCTAAGTTTAGCATGCGCAACTGCCTTTAGTTCTATATCTACCTAATCTGCGGGTGTGTATGGGAAGCATACAACCAGCACATTCTCCATACGTGCAGTATCTTCCAAATCTGTGTCTGTGTCTGAATTCACCAGTGTCTGGTATTTGATAAGCACCATGGCTACCAGCAGTGTATATTTAAACCATTCATTAACTCTACAGTGTACTCAACAGAACTGAGAAAGTCAACCCCAGCAGTTTGCTTTAGGAATGAAGACCATTAAGCACAGCTGTACAAAGCCTGAACTCTCAGCCTTGATAGGATCAAGATATCAAAGCAACCGGCAGACAGACTCTACTCATGCAAATGGAATTGGCAGACATATTAGTACAAACAAAACAAAATATACCAAAAAATGCTCTTTGTTCACGTTGTTACCTTTTTAGGTAATACAGTGTGCAATCCAACACACTGGTGATGATATATTTCTCAACATTAGTTAATCTGGGATATTTTTGGCAATTTTGTGAGCCTCGGGTGGAATGCTTAACTACGTGGGAACGAGGGGCAGAAATAACAAATACTACAGTGGGAACATTTACTGTACATTGTTCCTCGACAAAAGTCCATTAATTCAAGGACAAAA
Organism: Aquarana catesbeiana; assembly: GCF_042186555.1. Classification (NCBI taxonomy): domain Eukaryota; kingdom Metazoa; phylum Chordata; class Amphibia; order Anura; family Ranidae; genus Aquarana; species Aquarana catesbeiana. The sequence continues at coordinate 697,838,915 of NC_133325.1, read as the reverse complement.
AACTGTGCTGAATTCAGCAAGCCATGGAAAAGCAAATATTTTATCCTTTCTCGATACTGATGGGTTTTGATAATGTTCTTTTGGCTCACATTTTAGGCTTTTCTACTTAAAGGGTCACGAAGCATAATATGCAAAATTTCTTGTCTATAAAAACACTGGGTGAATGAATTCTGTTTTATTTCGAGGCATAGTTCACATATTTTAGGTCTTAGGTTTCGCTTTGCAGCTCTGCTGGAAACGTGCTAATACTATGTTGTTTGGTCTGAGTATGAAAAGGAGAACCAGAGCCAGTATAAAAATCACCACTAAAGTTATATAATATTGCACCCACCAACCTCATATATTAATTGCAGACTCTATGGATGAGATTTCCCTGCAGTAATATCATTTTGTCTAATATGAGGCCATAATAAAGGAGCAATTCTCACAATTGGAGCTGTTAATTCTACATTACTAAAGTGCATCTTGAAGCAAAACTGTTTTTCTTTTTTTTAGTTTTGGATAGAGTGAGGAAGGGGTGGGCCCTTTGTAGTTTTTATTGCTGTCTGTGTTATCATTAGGGAGATTCACCCAGATGATTATACTGATCACCATTGTCACCAACGCAGAAACTGATGGGAAATCCAAAACTGTAGAGTCAGCTCTAGAACAAAAAGTAAGGACAAATCAAGAGGACAGCTGTTCCATGGGCAATTGTTTAAAAGGAGAATTCCCCTACTTTTGGGGGATTTCCTTTAACCTCCTGTTGTGCCTTGGTACAGAAAATGAAGGAAAATTTCCCCAATGGTACACAAACAAAAAAAAACTAGCAAGAGTTTTAAACCTTCCCTAGAGTCCAAAGCCAAAGTTTTGGCTAAATATGCACTTAAAAGCTCAACTCTGGGAATTTTTTTTCCCATGCGGCAAAAAAAGTTGCAGGGACCAGTCTTGCGCTGTGTGGATCACAGGATGAGGTGAGTATATCTTGGCTCTCCAATCCCTAGACAAAAAAGAGCAGTTAACCCATAGAGTGTGGACACAGCTCCACTGCATGGGAAAAAAGATTGCCCAGAGTTCCGTTTTTTAGGAAGCATGATACCACCATTGTAGCAGTGGCCCCAGTAGCTAGGTGTGAATAAGAATTCTGGAGCCATACCTTGAAACAGGATTCCTAAAGAATATATAAGATGGCATGTGATTCAGTCTCCCAGCAGGAAAAAGAAAATATATTAAATAAATGGGCACACTTTGAACAATGTGACTCAATGAGTGCTCATGTGAGATATAAATAGACACTTATTCAATGACTACCTTGGGATGGTATGAAGAGGATCCTTCTGATCTAGGGTTCATTCACAAAATGTCTTTCTCTAGTGCTTGGCATCCATCCCTAGGATGACCACATATTTCTATGGAAGATCTGACAGTTCCAGCTCCAAATCAAGTAAGTATAGTTCTCCTTGGGCATAGCTCCCAACTGTCCCTGATTTTGAGGAACGGTCCCTGATTTTGAACAAAGTCCCTCTGTCATCCTTATTTGTCCCTCATTTGGTCTGATCTATAAAGTTGTATATAAATGCACTATTTATCTTTCAAAAAGTGTTTCCAGTGCTAAACCTTTCATCCAATTTCTAAATTGCTGCATTTGTAAAATCTGAAAGCCAGTATAAAGGAATAGTAGTGGTAAAAAAAGCACTTGCGAGTTTAACTAATATATTTTTTTGTATAATTCTCCTTTAACCCCCCTGGCGGTATTCCCGAGTCTGGCTCGGGGTGGATTTTACATACCAAAAGCGGTATCCCCGAGCCAGACTCGGGCTTGCATCGCAGGATCCAGGAAGAGTTTACTTACCTTGTCCCCTGGTTCCTGCGATGTCTCTCCGCTGTGATCGGCGAGCCGCTGTGTCTCGCTCGATTCACAGTGCCGAGCTCCGTTCCCTGCGAGCGTTGCGACGCACGGGGACGGAGTTCGGCGGCAATTTCAAAAGTGAAACACACAGTATAGATACAGCATACTGTAATCTTACAGATTACAGTACTGTATCAAATAACTACACATCCCCTTTGTCCCTAGTGGTCTGCCCAGTGTCCTGCATGCAGTTTTATATATATAAAACTGTTCTTTCTGCCAGGAAACTGGAGATTGTCCATAGCAACCAAAACTGTCTCTTTACATCAAAAGTGGTTTTAGACCAGCTAGAAAAAAGCGATAACAAATTATAATCACTTGCAGAATTGAGCGATAGTGATTTGTGGGGAGATCCGTCATCAAACACTAAAAGTAATAAAAGCTAAAATTCTGGAACTGAGCAAATTTCAGTGTTTTTGATTTGATTACATTATTATATAATTTTTATTATTATTATATTATTATGTGTTTTAATTATTTATAGTTATTTATTATATTATAATTTTTTATATCGTTTTTAAAACTTTATCATACCCGGGATGTCTACTAGACTCTTGTTTGGACAGATTTAAGTGAACTATTCCTAAGAATTACAGGCCTACAATATAAAACGCCAAATTTCTGTGCAAAATAATGGTACCGCTTTCAGCACCTAAAATCTGAAATAATCATACCGCCAGGGAGGTTAAGGGGGGAGTGGAAGGGGGTGTGTCCTATGCCTACATACTTTTGCTAAAAAAAAGTTGGGAGGTAGGCCTTGGATTAGTGCTAGGTTAAAGTGTATCTATTACCAAGAACAAACATTTTAAATATTAGAGGTGGTTCCGGCATTTATTTTTATTTTTCGGGATTTCAGCATTTTTAACCATGCATTGCAGCAATGCAAAAGAGTGAAGCCAGCCAAATGAGTTAGGCATTTAAAGTGTATGTAAAAACCCCTAGGGGATTATTTTATCCATGTCCCGTTGGTCAGATTTACTGTTCATTTCTGTTCCAGAGACACAACAGGAAGTAAGATGAAAACTCTCCAAAGCTGGGGGACATCACCTCTCAGATAGCTGCCATCATAACAAGCTTCTCCATTTAAAGATTTCCCCTCATCTCATGTTCCTACGACAATGGTCACCAAGACGAATAAAGAAGGTGACTCTCCCCAGTGGGGACAGCAATAAAACCTGTATGGGGTATTAGCACTTAAAGGGTAAAACTTTGACTAAAGTTGGATAATGCTCTTGCCATAGATGTTAGCTGAGAGTGTCTTAGCAACAAGGCAGGACAGGATGATGCCATCTTTGGGCATTGTTCAGGCTTTGGGAGGTATGGTAATGGCTCTCACCTATAAGAATGTCATTTTATCACTTTGTCAGGTGCAAAGGTTTCAGAATCTGTAAACACTGGGTGAAGCCACCACCATAGAGAGGTAAGTATGCACTGGAGTTGGGTTAGTGTTCTAGGTTAGATTAGTTTAGGAGGCTCGGGAAGAGGTGCAGAGAATTTTCATAAGAAAAGAGCAGTTGTACATTAATTCTTACTTTTCAATGGAGTGTAAAGAAATATTTGAACTGCTATTGCATTGAACTTCCCAGAATGCATAACAGTAATTGAAACAATATTGTGCCTCTGAACAGAATTTAATGGCGAAAACAAAAAAAGAGAAGAAAACACATTGTTTTAACCCAAAAAATGGAAACAGTGAAAACATGTTGTGTTTCATACCATTTTGGGTTTCAAGAAATATAATAAAGTTTTATGGAAAAGTCCTCTTAATCATCATCATTGGAAATCAAAGTGTAGCAATCCATCACTGTATGTGAAGCATAAGATTCCCTTCTGCTGTCTCAAGCCAAACTTCATGTTCCAAAACCTCTGATGTGAAATATGTTTCCAGTCGTCATTGTTTAATCATATACCACTTCACAGCCAAGCATTATTCATGTTAACAATTTATAGACTTGTCATTCTACACATGCAGTATCCTCCTCCTAAAAGGAGTCTTGCAAATATTTAGGAAGTACAGGAAGCTTTACAAGTTATATAAATATACAGAAAACCACCATTTCTGGTCTTGGGGGTCTCAGCGAGAAATATGATCTGCATAATGTTACCCCTGTTGTGGGACATCAAAGAATATTATACAAATTTAATTGAGTGGAGGACCTAAAGATAAATCACGGTTGATGGTCCAGTAAGAATTATATGCCCAGGTGAATACTTGGTATTCAAAAGAGAACGGAGTTGGGGGACTTCAAACAATGTTCTTAGACTTGCTTACTTCCCTAATGTTTGGTATCCACAGGAGGCAGGAAAGAACAACTGAAGGCTTAGGCAGTACCCCTCTGAGTGGTGCTGGGAAGATCTTTGGGTTAGTCAATGATTGTTCTATATACTGATTTATGAAGTGTTAAAGACATATGTGCGATAATTACACAGGTATATAAGGAACTGCTGTATATCCTTGGAAATTTTTATAACAGGAAGTTCACTACCGTTTGTAACTGCAACTACTAAACTTTGCAAACGTTAGGCCCTGTTCACATCCTAGATAGCAAGCAATTGAGTTGCAAGTTTTAAAATGATTTGCTAAGCTATTGCTAGACTTGCCAGGCTTCACAAGTGTGTTGCACAATTGCAGCAAGTCAGCATTGCATGACTGCAGATCAACTTCCTTTGCAAACATTCTGCAAGTCTGCTGCAAGTTCTGGTTCAGTTATGTTGTGCAATAGTCATCCCACCACAGGGGTCACTGTGGCTGAATTTTCATGCTGTAGACTTGAGGAGCTGTTGCTGTAGACTCACCACTGCAACTTTGCTCTTGTTAGAGACTTGCCACGCAAATTTACTACAAATTGGAAAAGTGTCAACTAGAACTTGTGCTTCAAGTGCTCTGCAAGCGTACAATGTACCATTGAAAATGTGCAGCAAGTTAACAGACTTACAATTTAACACTTCCCCAATTTAGTGGCAAGTTATTCTTGCTATCTGGGATATCGCGTAGGCAAAGCGTGGGTTCTTGCTCACAATTTTAAAAGCATAATGGGCTGCCCAATGCACGTTTGTCACCCCAAAAATGCTCTGGGACTAACTTTTGGTCCTGAGCCAGGTGCAATTTTCTTCTTGCATGTTTTGCCCAGATTCTCGTGTGTTTGGTCGCGTGACAGTTGAAGCAAAATTGCACCACATTTGGGGTGCCTTTCAGAAAGAAGGATACCCAAACAAGCGTTGCGCGTTTTTCTGTCATTTAGAATCACGAACAGAATCACGCTGATTCTCCCCGCAATTCCTAATTGCCCAAATGTGAACAAGGCCCTTATAGGTACTGGGATTGTTTTACTAAAACTGGAGAGTGCAAAATCTGGTGCAGCTGTTCACGGTAGCCAATCAGTTTCTAAGTTCAGCTTTTTCAATTAAGCTTTGATAAAAAAGAAAACCTGGAAGCTGATTGGTTTCTGTGTGGACCTGCACCAGATTTTGCACTCTCCACTTTTAGAACCCCACTATATCTAAGTCCAAAGCATATCTAAAAAAAAAAAAAAAGTTTCTATGTAGTATAGGACAGAGTAGGAAAGGGTAGCATTCACTATCAGGGCTTTATTGCTGTTCGTTTCACCTCAGGGGATAGTCACCCTCTATATTGACTTAGTGACCATTGTCACAGACAAAGAACGTAATGGGAAATGCAAAATTTTACAGTTGTTACTGGAATAGTAAGTGAGAGGAAATCTTCCAATGGGGACACCAGTTCTGGTGACAACTGTCCATGTAGTGGGCAACATACTTGACATATAGTAGGGGGCCTCAAGTTCAGCTCCTGACATCACCAAAAGACCGGACATGATATTAAATGAATGATCTAAAACTGAAGACAAGTTGCAGAAGATGGCAAAACACTGCCAACATGCTATGGGAGTTGTTGGAGAATGGGGACATGCTTCAGAAGACCGTCGTAGATTGGAGACACCTGGGTGTTTCATGAGTTACATTAGAAATCCATAGGTCACAGCTAGTATAGCCCCTTCAACACTTCCACATTTTTGCTCATTACAGCAACCTTAAACTTTACTTGTGAAACATCTGATATTTCAGCAAGATCAATTCTTAAAGACCCGAGGAAAAGAAAAGAAAACCTAAAAAGAGAAAGGGGATGGAAACACAATATGAAATACAATAGCTTGAAGAAAATAAACCAAACAAATTACCTACTGGAATCTACTCTTTCAATGACTTGAGCAAACACCAAAACAGACTGTTGTTTGCAGGGGGCCCTGAGGGCTGCACAGTAAATGCTAAAGGGCCGCATGCCTGTCCCCTGGGCACAGGTTGGGAATTAGAGTTCTAAGAGGAGATTTTCCCTCATTTTAGATAGACACTCACTTCCTGTCATGTCTCAGCCACAAGAAGTGAAGAGAAATCTCCCCAATTGGACAAATATATTTTGGTTACAAATATACTGTAAAACCACCCACCTCTCCACCTGGTCAAGTCAGAGAGCACCTCACATTCTTTGAGAAAAATTGCAAGGTGTTCTGTGAGTGGCTACTCTGCAGCAGAGCAGCTGCTCCGCATGGGACGCAGAAGACAGCAGCAATCATTGTAGCAGCTGCAACTACTGCAGTGATTCTCCTCTTCCACAGCGGTCCTACAGGTATCATGTATGCATACTTACATTGGTCAAGGCTTACACTAGTCAAGGTAGCTATGCAATAAAATACACACCTGAATACAAATTCAACTTTAAGAAACTGGATGGTATGTCATCCTACAGGTATGCACCCCAAAACCAAAGCATTTTTGGGAAGCTGTCTTTTCAATATTACTTGAGAAAAAACAATTTTGCACAAAGAAATGAATTTATTTCATAAGGTAAGGAAGGTGGATCATTAGCTATATTTGGAACAATTATAACATTTCAGAAGACAAATTTGTAAAATACAGTTCTCAGAAATGAAACAGTGCTGACAACAAGCCTTTTTTTCAGTATTTATTCTGTCTTTGCATCCACAAACATCTGACCTGTACATGGCATTTAGCTTATTTTCATGGAAAGCCCATGTATGACCTAAGTCTGCCCTTTCACAGTCCAACCCTCACCATCCCCCTCTGAACTCCCAAACCCCTGCATTGTGTCCATTGTCCTGCTGAACTTTTTCTACCATTATCCTGACATTGTTCCTATCCAACTATTTTAGTTCCTGACTATAAAATAAGTACCGACAGACCATCTATCAAATTGTAGTGCGAGCACAGAAAAAGATCAGCAGGTATAAAAATTGGAAGAGAGGGAGAAAAATAGAAACAAAAAGAGGTGTTGCCCATTGTCACCAATCAGAATCCTGACTTCATTTTTCAAAATTGTAAAAGAGAAAACTTGAGTGGGTCAGGTGTGGGGTCCGTGAATTCTTCTTCAACAGTCACATGATCTCCACAAGAATATTGTCATATATGAATAGGAAACACACTATTACTTTCAACTTCAGAGGAATTCCAACAATCAGGTATATTATTTCGTCTTCAAAGAAGAGCAAACGCTGGATAGTGGACAGTAGGTTTCTGTATTATTTTATTATACTTATTTATATGGCACTGACACTTCTCTGCAGACTAAACTGCTCACATCAAACGAGGCCCCTTATAGGAACTTACAATCCAATCACCTAACAGTCATAAACATTTACACACACACGGGACATATTTGGGTAGATACATGTATACCTAATGTCAAAGTGTTTCTTATTTTTCTTTTGGACATAGTAGAGACTGATCCATGTCTTTTTTTTTTGCCATCTGGATCCCATATGGTAAAGTTCACTTTCATTCCTATAGATCAGCCTTTTTTTAACCAGGGTGCCCAGGCACCCTGGGGTGCCTTGAGGTTTCTTCAGGGGTGCCTTGGCAAAATGCCTAAAAATGTATAAAAAATTGTATACAAGCCAACAGGTGGATCAAGCATGCCTATTAGTTACACAAAGCCATGGGTTTTCATTATGCACCATTACGGCTTTCTAGACACTGGCATCCTAGCAACCAATGGCGTCATCAGTTAATAAGGAGGATGTCTGCTGCCTCCACAGCATCCTCGTTTGACCCTCCTGTGCCCTTCTCCTTCAGCACTGGGTTGACATTAGCTGACTAAGAGTCCTTTCACACGTGCGGACCGTATGTCCATATTTCATCCATCCGTTTTTGGATGAAATACGGACATACATGCATCCCTATGGGATAGCGGGTGTCAGCGGATGAATATCCGCTGACACCCGATATCATCCGTCCCCGGTCTCGTCCGATTCTGCAGACGGAAGAAAATCCTATTTTTCTGTCCGTCTGCAGAGCGGATCGGATGAACACGGACAGACGGTCCATGCTCATCCGATCCCCCATAGGGGAGAGCGGAGATCTGGCATGGCAGTCCCTGCAAAGTGTGCGGGTCCCGCCCTGTCATCCGCCGACTTAGCTGGGAAAAATGGAGCAAACCCCGTTGAGCAGCGGATGTTCACGGGTTGGATCAAGACGGATCTGTCCCGTGTGAAAGGGGCCTCATGGAGAGAAATTGAGGGAGAAGAGGAACAATGAAATACTAGTCAGTACCAGTGTGCAAAAGTGTATTTGCTTTGGAAGAATAAATCATCTCTAACGTTGGGTGTCCTATGTGTGGATGTTGCTGCATTATGTAAAGCTATTAGAATAGTTTTTTACATTTTAGAATGGGGTGCCTTGAGACTATACATCATTTTAAAGGGTGCCTTGAGATTGTCTATATTTTAAAAGGGTGCCTCGACTGAAAAAAGGTTGAGAAACACTGATATTGATGATAGATAGTGAGAGGAAATATGCAAATCCCCTCTTATGCCCCGTACACACGGTCGGACATTGATCGGACATTCCGACAACAAAATCCTAGGATTTTTTCCGACGGATGTTGGCTCAAACTTGTCTTGCATACACACGGTCACACAAAGTTGTCGGAAAATCCGATCATTCTGAACGCAGTGACGTAAAACACGTACGTCGGGACTATAAACAGGACAGTAGCCAATAGCTTTCATCTCTTTATTTATTCTGAGCATGCGTGGCACTTTGTGCATCGGATTTGTGTACACACGATCGGAAATTCCGACAACAGATTTTGTTGTCGGAAAATTTTATAGCCTGCTCTCAAACTTTGTGTGTCGGAAAATCCGATGGAAAATGTGTGATGGAGCCTACACACGGTCGGAATTTCCGACAACAAGGTCCTATCACACATTTTCCATCGGAAAATCCGACCGTGTGTACGGGGCATTAGACTCTTAAATAGTTGTCAACAGAACAAACCAATGGACATTTTCACCTCTTTTCCTGTTCTGGTGACAACTGAACATTTTGGATTTTATCTCACTTTTAAGTCACAATGACAGGGGTCACCTGGATAAATAGTGAGAGTAAATCTTCCCATGGAGGACATCAACAGTAATAAAACCTAGATATGATCTTAAAGCATATCATATCCCAAAAACAAAAATGTAATATATTGCAGGTTACCAATCCTTAGATGTGATAACTTCATTTGTTTACTTTTTTTATATGGATATTTATCCTTTATTTCTCCTGGTAATCCTACCAGAAACACAATTCCTGTCTTAGGGCCCTTTCACACAGGTTTTCCAATCAGGTCCGCCTGTCAGTTGTTCAGGCGAACTTGATCGGACTCTCCATTCACTCCTATGGAGCGGCAGATGTCAGTGGTGATATGTCCGCTGACACTCCTCGCTATCCGATCTGATCCTGCCAGGGATATCCAGACAGATAGTGACCCTATTTTCTATCCGTCTGGCGGATCGGATGAAAACGGACAGGTGGTCCATTTTCATCCGATCTCCCCATATAGGAGAGCGGGGGGCTCTGACAGGTCCGTCTCAGCACAGTGAGTGGAGACGGATCTGTCACCCGTCTGCTCAGCAGGGATCGATCCCTCCGCTGAGCAAAGTGGAGTCCGCCAGGTAGACTATCTGCATTTTGGGTGAAGTAGTAAAGCAGACACATTTGGACAGTCTGCGGGGAAGGCAGTTAGACTAGCAGATTTAGATGGACTAATGCCGCGTACACACAAGCCGACTTTTCGACCAGACTGGTCCGACGGTCTTTCCGACGGACTTTCGGCGGACTTCCGACGGAATTTCCTAACGAACAGACTTGCCTACACATGATCACAACTAAGTCCGACGGATTCGTACGTGATGACGTACGACCGGACTAAAATAAGGAGATTGATAGCCAGTAGCCAATAGCTGCCCTAGCGTCGGTTTTCGTCCGTCGGACTAGCATACAGACGAGCTGACTTTTTGACCTGACTCGAGTCCGTTGGACAAATTTGAAACATGTTCCAAATCTAAAGTCCGTCAGATATTCAACCAAAAAAGTCCGCTGCAGGTCTGATGGAGCCCACACACGGTCGGATTGTCCGCCGGATTCAGTCCGTCGGACCAGTCCGGTCGAAAAGTCCGCTCGTGTGTACGCGGCATTACAAACTGAAGGTCAATTCCAATTAACACTTTATAAGCAGTTACAGCTGTTTTTTTTTTACTTTAGGGATAAAAAGTTCACATACATTAATGAAAGCTGGTCAATGCAAGCACCCCTGTCAATGTTAAATGGTGTGTCTCAGCCCTCTAATTGACACTTTGTCTGGACAGGTTGGTCAAGTAAGTTAAAAAACAACAGACTTACTTGCTGTATGTAGGGGAAAAAAAGAAAAAAACAAATGCAGACACAAATCTAAAATTTTGTGAGCTGCAATTTAACCGGTTCCCGACCGGCGCACGCCGATGTACGTCGGCAAAATGGCACAGCTGGGCAAATGGGCGTACCTGTACGTCCATTTGAATTCCCCGCCGTGCCATTGCACGCGCGCCGGCCAGGAGCTCCGTGAGTCGGGTCGCTGGTCCCGCGGACTTGATCGCCGCGAGGATACCCGCGATCGCCTCACGGAGAGGACGAACGGGGAGATGCCGTTGTAAACAGCATCTCCCCGTTCTGCCTAGTGACAAGTGTCACTCGATCTCTGCTCCCTGTCATTGGAGCAGAGATCAGTGACGTCACACACAGAGCCCATCCCCCTACAGTTAGTAATCACTCCCCTAGGACATACTTAACCCCTCCCCGCCCCCTAGTGGTTAACCCCTTCACTGCCAGTGTCATTTACACAGTAATCAATGCATTTTTAATCGCACTGATCGCTGTATAAATGACAATGGTCCCAAAAATGTGTCAAAAATGTCAGACAACGTCGCAGTCACAATAAAAATCGCTGATTGCCGCCATTACTAATAAAAAAAAAATATTAATAAAAATGCCATAAAACTATCCCCTATTTAGTAAACGCTATAACGTTTGCGCAAACCAATCAATAAACGCTTATTGCGATTTTTTTTTTACCAAAAATATGTAGAAGAATACGATCGGCCTAAACTGAGGAAAAAAAATGTTTTTTTATATATTTTTGGGGGATATTTATTATAGCGAAATGTAAAAAATAATGTGTTTTTTTCAAAATTGTCACTCTTATTTTGTTTATAGCGCAAAAAATAAAAATCGCAGAGGCGATCAAATACCACCAAAAGAAAGCTCTATTTGTGGGAAAAAAGGACGTCAATTTTATTTGGGAGCCACATCGCACGACCGCGCAATTGTCAGTTAAAGCGACTCAGTGCCGAATCGCAAAAAACGCTCTGGTCAGGAGGGGGGTAAAATCTTCCGGGGCTGAAGCGGTTAATACATTTTTGCTTTTGGTTAAATACAGCTTTAAATGTGATGGCTACATTAGTTTCCTAGCTTTTAGTTTTTTTTTAGGCTTCTTTTCCTTTGGTTTTACCTGAAGGTCTGGCCAGTAACACATTTGCTGTCTTAGGGTGGCTCCACTTTGGATGGAGGAACAATGGAGACACCCTCAGCCAGAAGTATTGTCAATCTGGGGAGATTTTAAAGTGAAACAAAACCTAAAGTGGAACTTTACACTCCCAATCAACACTGATTATTTTTAATCCTCATGCTGCTAGGATTAGTAAATAGATAGAAAAGTATATAATATTTACTTGTTTTAAACTTTTTTTTTTTTTTTTTAACTTTACTTTAGTTACTTCTGGGTTTCTTGCCTATTCAAATAATGTCATATATCCCAGGAGTTTTCAGGAGGGGAGGAGAGGAGGAGGGCTTTTCTCAACTAAGCATACTGCATGCACGCATGCTTAAACTAAGGGCAAATAGATTCCCGGAAGTGAAATGTTAAATAAATCATTTGCCCTTACTTAAGATGGCCATGGTCAGAAATGCTAAGGGGCTGGTTTTCCAAGTGATTTCTCAACAAAATAAAGCATAGAGACATTGATAGGTGGGGGAGTTTGCTTTGAATATTAAAACAATTATTAAATATTAGTAAAGATGGCTAGATGGTACCAGAAGATACAGCACCTCATCCCCTAAATAATCAAACGTTAAATGGGTGTATGGACAAGGGATTATAGCGGTGCTAGGGTCAGGAAGATTAGAGAAGAAAAGATAAAACAAAAAATACTAAAATTACAAATTTTATTAATAGTCTATCATAAATACAATGTACATTATAAACAATTCATACAGTAATTATACAAATTTTGTGGATACATGTACTGTAAGTGACCCTAAGAATGGTCAAGTGGGCCAGATGGCAAGTGGCCGTTGAAGGAGGGGGGGCTCATTTTCCTACATGTTTCGCCAAAACATTGGCTTCTTCAGGGAACAGGAGCTCATAGGGTGGATATATATAAAAAATTCTGTGTGGTGGACATAAAAACACATGTTAGAAATATTAATTTGACCTATGCAGTGTTTGGTCAAATTAATATTTCTAACATGTGTTTTTATGTCCACCACACAGAATTTTTTATATATATCCACCCTATGAGCTCCTGTTCCCTGAAGAAGCCAATGTTTTGGCGAAACATGTAGGAAAATGAGCCCCCCCTCCTTCAACGGCCACTTGCCATCTGGCCCACTTGACCATTCTTAGGGTCACTTACAGTACATGTATCCACAAAATTTGTATAATTACTGTATGAATTGTTTATAATGTACATTGTATTTATGATAGACTATTAATAAAATTTGTAATTTTAGTATTTTTTGTTTTATCTTTTCTTCTCTAATCTTCCTGACCCTAGCACCGCTATAATCCCTTGTCCATACACCCAATTATTAAATATTGGTTTTGGTTTGTGGTGCTCAGATGCAGTGACGATCCGTTTTAACTAATAAAACACTACAAGCAAGCAGTTATTTAGAGCAGAAGAAATATGTTAGGTCTCTTCTGCAATAACAAACATTTACGGGCCTGCTCGAAATGTTCTACTGAATGCACTCTGAGCTGTGCATTCCCAACACACTCTGGCTATGCCAGGATAATTGACTGCCATGTGCGCCTGCGTAGGATGATGTCATTTCTCAACAAGCCAATTAAGAGGCTGAAGGCACAACAGCTAGAGGTAGCCTGGGAGAAGCTGACAACAGCCAGCAAGGAATTTAACTATCCCATCGCTAGAATTAGGGCTTCAGTATATCTGGAAGTTTAGTTCCACCTTAAGCAGTTACAGCAACAGTTTTTCCCTTTTGGGATAGGGATGGGGTAGTGAACACCATAAGGTAGGTGACAAATTGAATAAGTTAGGGCAAAATGAAATTAGTTTGGGGAGAAAAAAAATCTGGGAGCAAAGCCCATATACGTGGTCATGTCCTGTGACCAGCCTCTCTTCTATTGCGCTGAGCAAACAACACACAGTGGAACACCAAAGACTCCACACCATCACTTACATTTTTTATTTGTGAAGACAAATGTGGATGAATCTTGTGGTATTTAGTGGAGAGTGAATAGCAATATCCACTCTCCTATAGTGTTGTCACCCATCATTAGGCCCAAGTACTGTAATGTGGAATGTGTTGAGATGATGAAATGTAAACAGAAACTTCAATAAGCTTCGGCAAGGTGAACAGGACACTTTTGTAATTAGAACGGCGCGATCTGGCACCTTAAGGTGCCTTGTAGTATCTTAACTTGGTATTTTTTCCTCACTAAGCAGGTCTATTTTAACACAATGCTAACCACTATATTGCTGAAGCAGAATGTAGCCAAACAAAAAGGAAGATAATCATATGGTGTTTCATGTGTCTTGGTATAATTCATTTTTTTGGCTATGCCATTAGATTTTCACTATCTCTTTACTGAAACATTTGGTTCCACATGGCATGAAATCTTCATGGAGGGATGCACATCATATTTTCCGAAAGGGGAAAGGCACAATCTGTGCAGTGTGACCTGTTGTATGGATTCCCTGCATGAGTCCAGCAATGAGTTTTTAATATTTTTCACCTTCCTGAACATCAAGCAAACACTCCCCAGGGGCAGCTTAGGGAAAGAATGTGGTCATTAACAATGTGGATCATGGGACATAACACATTGTTAGAGCAACCTCATAATGTTCTTTCCTATTGATTTCTTCCTCTCTGTTCCAGTAGCTGGCAATAGTTCTAATGGGTCTACAATGTCGGACTCACTAAATATACTTCAAATAAAGTCAACCAGACACACTCACACACATTTACATACGCAAATACACATTCAAACACCTTTTAAAGCAAAGCAAAATACTCGTGTGATACATCTGTTATAGGAGCTATCATTACTAGGCCACAAGCTACTTCCAATGAAAATTCAGCTTTTCTGCTGTGGAACTACATGAATATGAGCATAGGTGTGCACCCCAAAGCCAAACTCATACACACGTGTGTGTGTGTGTGTGTGTGTATATATATATATATATATATATATATATATATATATATATATATATATATTACAGTATAAACATTTTAAAATGTATCAAAACATGGACAGTGTTAGTAGGGCAGTAGATGGTGTCATTAGAGCAGTGGATGTGTCAGTAGAGTAGAGGTTGGTGTCAGTAGGACAGTGGAGGGTGTCAGTCAGTAGAGCAGTTGACAGTAGGGCAGTGGACTTTATCAGTAGGGCAGTTTTACAGTTTTATTTTTATTTTTTTATTATTATTCTTTACAATAATATTTTAGATTTTTTTTTTACAATGTTTTTAGGATCCCCGTTGGGATGGTTTAAACAGACCCCCTAATGTCTAAATTTTGAGACATACAAAGGGACTGAGGACAGAGATTCACTTCAGCTGCACTGGACAGTGAACGAATGGGAAGTGCTCTGTGCTGAGCGACTTTCTGTTCATTCACAAACTGAAGCAACGCAGTCTACTATGCTTCAGTTATGAATGAACACAGTGGGTTTTATTTACTAATACTGGTGAGTGCAAAATGTGGTGCAGCTCTGCATAGTAACCATAGATTTTAAATGTTCCTGGAGTTGGAATTTAGAGAGAATCTATTATGAAGCAAAACATTTTTGTCATAAAGTTCTGATGTAAGCAGCCATTCGCCAATTCACATGGCTTCATAGGCATGCGCAGGGGGTGCGCAGGGGAGATTCTTCCAGCAGCTCCTCTCCCATTAGATTCTGCTGCAGACACACAGAGGGAAGTTTCATCATGGAGAGCTTCCAGGATTTTTTGTCAAAGCTTAATTAAACAAGCTGAAGTTAGAATCTGATTGACTATCTTGCACAATTGCACCTGATTTTTAACTCTGCAGTTTTAGTAAATCAACCCCAGTGAGTGATCGGTACTGATCATTCACTGTGCTCATTTAGAAAAGGAACGGGCCGATAAGTGACATTTTTACTGGCCCTTCCCCCTGCTCTTCATCCTGAAACTTCCCTCTGTGTGTCTGCAGCAGCATCTAATGGGAGAGGAGCTGCTGGAAGAATCTGCCCTGCACACCCCCTGCGCATGCCTATGAAGCCATATGAATTGGCGAATGGCTGCTTACATCAGAACTTTATGACAAAAATGTTTTGCTTCATAACAGATTCTCTCCAAATCCCAACTCCAGGAACATTTAAAATCATCCCTTGCAATGGGACTGCGCACTCACTACAAGGATTAATTGTAGAAGAAACAGTTTGACTTACATGATCCTTCGCTTCTCTGGCAGATGACACTCCCCCACGCTCTGCTGGTGGTCTGTGCCTTGGGGTCATTATGTCCAATGTAGGTCTAGACCTTCCTTTAGTCTTTATGACATCAGGACCCTAAACCACTGGATCATGGGGGAGAAGAAGCTGTGGGGACTGATCTAGAAGCGGAGGATCGGGTAAGTAAATCTTTTTTGTTTACATACATGTAAACATTGTAGTGCAGGAACAACCCCACTGCAAGCGATAATTTTTTAGCTGCCCAGAGTTGGGCTTTAAGGCAAAGTAAAAAAAAATAAATGTGGCCAACAGCTGTCCAAAAAAAACATCATTTTTTTTGCTGCTATACTCACCTTCCTTCCAGCACAGTCACTGTCAATAGACTATCCACTAACATCCCGCTGGTCCTCTTCTTGGTTGAATGACACCCAGCGCCATAGAGTTGTAGCAGATGCAGTCAATGCTCAGCAGCTTCAGTAAGAGCATGAATGCATGCAGACCCTTTTTTTTCTCCATATAATTTTAATTAGAGAGTAACTCCACTTTTGTTGAGAAAAAATAACATTGCCCTCTGGACGATCAATGTACATAGCAGGGATTTTAACAAACATTGTTGCAGATTCCTACCTTTTGTTATTCTGAAGAAACAAGGTATGCCCAAAACCTGACTTGTATGTAGGGCTGCATTCACACCTGAGCATTTAGTTTTCAGGCAGAAAATCACACATTTTTACCGCAATTTTTACAGCGTTTTTGCCACGATTTTGCACGGGTCAAAATGGGATTTTGCTTGTTGGGCGTTTTTCAGGCATTTTTTCTGGCATTTTATGAGCTGAAAACGCTCAGGTATGAATGCAGCCTGAGGCCCCATTCACACCTGAGCATTTTGTAGCTTGAAGCCTCAAGTTACAAAATGCTGGAGGGGAAAAAATCAATTATTCTCTATGGAGATGGTTCACATCTCCACTCCAAAATGCCTGAAGCCAAAAGCCCCAAAATGCCTGAAGCTCAAACAAGTTCTGGAACTTTTTTTTTAGGCAGATTTGGGGCGTTTTTCTGCTTTTTACATTGGTGACCTTTTGACCTGTACAAAATCGCGGCAAAATGCAGTAAAAAAATGCAGGAAAATCTGCGCGACTTTCTGCCTGAAAACGCTACGCTCAGGTGTGAATGGGGCTTTAGTGCAGACTTCTGGGAAAATCAGTAAGCCAATTACACAAGCAGGAAATGACATTTCTGAGGGAGGAACGCCTGTGTACAGAACGCCTCCAGGTTGCCATATTGCATTGCATTTTACAGATAATTACAGTGCTGCAGTCTGAAAAGGAAAGGTCATTTTTATTAACATTCAATTACAATATGACTTGTGTCTCATTTTTTTTTTTTTTTATTCTTCATTTAAAGGTCAAGAAATTTTACAAAACCACTTGCATAAACAAAAATCAGATACAAAATGAGACAAAAATACCTCATAGCACAGTTAGCACACAATAACTACTAAACAAAAAACACATTCAACGTGGAACCACATCGTATCAGTCTGGATGGGTATTCCTGGATTTTGGCAATTCCATTAACAGTTTTGTGTTTTTACGATAATAAGGTAAGGTAACGGCCAAAACGACCGACCCCAGAAAGAGGAAAATGCAGACAAAGCTCATGATAGAGAAAAAAAGAGGAAAAAAAAAAGAGTTGGGCAATAAGAATGGTGAGGGGTAGGCAAGCCATTTTGACCTGATCACTCCACCGGGTGCTCCATGTGCTGTGAAGCCAACACTTGTGTCTCAATTTTATGCAATAATATTATACTTTTTTTTTTTATTTGCTATTTTTTCCCATGCAAGTGGAGTTACCCTTTAACCATAAAGGATGAAAAGTGTTGGTGACATTTGGTGCGCATATTCTGAACTGTGCACATTCTTAGGAATGATTCACTATCTGTGGTATGTTTATTACACACTGAGGAATTTTTATTGTCCTGCATTTGCTGCCATCAATGGCATCATACTTAAAGTGAAACGTAACGGCTCTAGAAGCCACGACAGCAGTGAATGGGTGACACGCTTGTTTAGTGAGTTCTTATGTGAACTGTAGCCCAGTGCTGAGCCTGCCTTTTCATGAATGATGTCATTTTAACTCTCTTCAGCTCAACATGGTGAGCAAAGTACCATGGGGCGTAACACAGACTGTTAGCAGGCCACTTATCATACAAATTGGGGACTTAACTTTCCAAATAAAAGATTGCAAAATAATGCAGATCCGTTTAGAAACATTTACTATATTTTTTAACAAGTTCTACAAGTATAGCTGATACCAGAAGACTGCAATGAGTCTTTATACTCTTGAAACAAATTCAGAAGCGTGTTTAACATAAAGCTGTACCTTTCCATAGGTCAAAGTAACAGTTTCACTGTAGTAAACAATATGATCATGCATAGAACTCTACCCACAACCTATAAATCCCAATACCATTTAAATGTTATTTTAAAGTATATGTAAACCTTCACCTTGTGAAACAACCCATGCAGTTAAAAATAGAAATGAAACGCAAAACATACACAATATTTCCAAAAGTATTGGGATGCCTGCCTTTACACGCACATGAACTTTAATAGCATCCCAGTCTTAGTCCGTAGGGTTCAATATTGAGTTGGCCCACCCTTTGCAGCTATAACAGCTTCAACTCTTCTGGGAAGGCTGTCCACAAGGTTTAGGAGTGTGTCTATGGGAATGTTTGACCATTCTTCCAGAAGCGCATTTGTGAGGTTAGCACTGATGTGAACGTGAAGGCCTGGCTTGTAGTCCCCACTCTAATTCATCCCAAAGGTGTTCTATTGGGCTGAGGTCAGGACTCTGTGCAGGCCAGTCAAGTTCCTCCACCCCAAACTCGCTCATTCATGTCTTTATGTACCATGCTGGAACAGGAAGGGGCCATCCCCAAACTGTTCCCACAAAGTTGGGAGCATGAAATTGTCCAAAATGTCTTGGTATGCTGACACTTTAAGAGCCAGGCCTTCTCGTCCACATCAGTGCCTGACCTCACAAACACGCTTCTGGAAGAACGGTCAAACATTCCCATAGAGACACTCCTAAACATTGTGGACAGCCTTCCCAGAAGAGTTGAAGCTGTTATAGCTGCAAAGGGTGGACCAACTAAATACTGAACCCTACAGACTAAGACTGGGATGCCATTAAAGTTCACGTGTGTATAAAGGCAGGCACCCCAATACTTTTGGTAATATAGTGTATGTGCATACATAAAAAAACAGCAATATAAACACCTTTTTCCCTTTTTCTATAAGTGATAGCATTCCCTCTGTTCTCAGCTGGGGGGGGGGGGGGAGAAACAGCAGCACACTAAGCCTCCCAGTGAAAGGCTGTCTGAGAGGGGTGTCAGGGCATATCTGATTATTGGAGGAAAGCAGAATGAGTTCCCAGCATAGCTAGAGAACTGACCACGGTGTGTTCTCCTGCTTAGTGTGGTTGTTTTTTAATAGGAAAGCAGAGGGACTGGCAGGAACACCAGGGATTTCACACAAAGGAAGCAATACAAAGAGAACAGGATACTTTATCATACAAGTACATGCTACAGCAGCAGCTGGGTTTACATACTCTTTAATAAAACAAATTTGCAAATAATGTTAAAATATATAAACACACAAATTTTTGCAAAAGATAATATCCAATAGTGGTGTTAATCTAATAAAGTGTCAAAAAATGCATAAATAGTTATTTGTTATCCACCAATAATCTGAGCTCCCCCTTAACAACTTCATAAACAACAGCTCCACCCATGTGATCAGAGGCGCTCAGCAGACTGAACTGACCTTATCAGCAGAAGGTCAGTAGCATTTTATACAGTAAAATTTCCACTATCAGATGTTCTCTTTTACTCAAAAAATTCTCCACATTCCTCAGTTGGCAGGTTCTTTCATGTTCCCATAGTCCCTTCATACTCCATCACAAAACAAAAACTCCTATGACTACAAGTGACACACTTCTTTTTAGGAGCTCTTGAAAAAGTCCAGAATTGATCAAAATGTGCCAAGTGGCCAAAAGGGTGATGTACTTACGCCAGTACAGAGATTCACGTGGCAGTTGTGTGGTGGAGCTTCTTCCCAGTGAAGCCACAGAAAGGCAAAGACGGTCTTGAGCGTTTCATCTTGGGCTGATTATAGCACACATGCTTGTGAGCTTTTTGCTTGGATTTTATGGTTTTTTTTGTAATATGGCATTTTATAATATCCCACTATGGGAGTTTTTGTTTTATAAGTGAATATGAGAGGTCAATGTCAGTCTGCACCTGTCAGTTCAGGAATGTGGAACACTGAGTAAGGAGAGGATCTGATATTGGAGATTTTACTGTATATAGTGCTACTAACCCTCTATTGATGTAGGGGTCAATGTTGTGCCCTTATCACATGCGTGGAGGTGCTAGTTTGATAGTTTGAAGTATGTTTCTGCTATATGACATTACTACAGAAGATCACTGATTGTTAGTGGATGGCGAAAGACTATTTATGCAATATTTGTTTGTACCCTTTATTAGATTTACACCATTAGTGCACATTATTGTTTGCATTAACATTTGTACTTTAGTTTTAGGATTATATGCATATGCTAACTTAATTAGAATAAAACTGAAATAGTATTGGAATTTTTAGGGGGCGAGAAAAGTGCTGTGCATGTTCACCTAATTGTAATCTTATTGTTTACTACTGTAATTGTGATCACTTAGTTGTAATCATAGTGTTTATTACAGCTTGACACTACCTTCTTCCTTTGATTCTATCATAGCCTGGAGAAATTCAAGGTACCCTATGGATGAAACCACTTGCCCGACCCAAACACTTCTGAGAGCAGGAATAGTGTGCACCGCCTGTGTTATACCTGAGCAGAGCGTAGGAATCAAAATCACCAGGAATGGTCATTTTGATGCTTTTTTTTTTTAGGTGTTTTTGTACTTTTTCAGGTGTTTTGCATGCATTTTTGTGCATTTACCGGCACTCCCATTAACCACTTCAATACAGGGCATTTTCACCGCCTTCCTGCCCAATTTTCAGCTTTCAGCGCTGTCACGCTTTGAATGACAATTGCGCGGTCATACAATACTGTACCCAAATGACATTTTTTCCCACAAATAGTGTTATTTGGTGTTATTTGATCACATCTGCGGTGTTTTCTTTTTGCGCTATAAACAAAAAAAGACTTTTTTCGACAATTTAAAAAAAAAAAACATATTTTTTACTTTTTTCTATAATAAATATCCCAATTTTAAAAAAATAAAACATATTTCTTCCTTAGTTTAGGCCGATGTGTATTCTTCTACATATTTTTGGTAAAAAAATTGCAATAAGCGTATATTGATTTGTTTGCGCAAAAGTTATAGCGTCTACAAAATAGGGGATAGATTTATGCCATTTTTTTACATTTATTTTTTACTAGTAATGGCGGCGATCTGCGATTTTTGTCAGGACTGCAATATTTGCGGCAGATAGGTCGGACAGTTTTGACATTATTTTGGGACCATTTACATTTATACAGCAATCAGTGCTATAAAAATGCACTGATTACTGTAAAAAATGTTACTGGCAGGGAAGGGGTAACACTAGGAAGTGATCAAGGGGTTAAATGTGTTACCTAGGGAGTGATTCTAACTGTGGAGGAGGGGACTGACTGGGGGAGGTGACCGATCGGTGTTCCTCTGTACTGGGAACACACAATCGGTCTCCTCTCCCCTGACAGTACATGGATCTGTGTGTTTACACACACAGACCCATGTCCCTGCTCTGTGACTGGCAATCGCGGGTGCATATCCATGCATATGTAAACGGTGAAGAGCAATAATCCTAGCACCAGACCTCCTCTGTAACTCTAGACTGGTAACCTGTAAAGGCATTTAAAGCGTTGCCTATGGAGAATTTTAAGCCCCGTAGTTGGCCGCCATTCCATGAGCAGACGCAATTTTAAAGCGTGACATGTTAGGTATCCATTTACTCGGTGTAACATCATCTTTCACATCATAAAAAAAGATTGGGCTAACTTTATTGTTTTGTTTTTTTTAATGCGTGAAAGTGTTTTTTTTTCCCAAAAAATTGTGTGCAAATAACGTGTGACATAAAAAATTGCAACACCCACTATTTTATTCTACAGGGTCTCTGCTACAAAAAATATATAATGTTTGGAGGTTCTAAGTAATTTTATTGCAAAAAAAAAAAAGTAGATTTTTACATGTAGGAGCGAAGTGCCAGAAAAGGCCCGGATGGGAAGTGGTTAATTAAAAAAACATCTAAGTACCTTTTTCCTAATGGATATACAGCTGTCACATGACCCAGATCTTTCCCAGCCTGTCTGCAGGGAAACATAAACAGGAGGAGCCTCTAATCCTCTGCTGCTGGTCACATGTTCAAAATAAAAAAAAAACAGCTTTTGGTAAACAGAGTAAAAATAAATAATAAATATCAATAAACTCTTTAAAATTGTCATACAAATATATATTTGAAATAAAATGTTTATTATTTTTGCCAATAACATCGTGTGGGTGGATTTCTGCCAATCACAGGCTGTGTCACACCCCTCCAGCCTGTGTCTAAGAATAGGGAGGGAGGTGAAGCCTCCATCAATCTACATGTAATATCCCACCCCCCATTGTGTTTAGCTGGTTAGTGGGCATGAAGGCGGAGGGAGGAAGGGGGCTGCCATTTACCACTGTGTATATGCCCACATGTGTGACATATGATAGGGAGGAAATGCTCAGCATAGAAACTCACTGAAAACTGAGCAAATACAGAGTTGCCACCACAGCTGCAAAATCCCTGGCTGCATTGTGGGTATGGACAGAAGGTGGAGATAGAGAGCAGCAGGATCAACCAAGTTTTTTGCAGAATACAGAAATCTCATAGTGACTTAATGAGTGTCAACAGCATGTAATACACCATTTATTGATAGTTTTTTATGATGTGGGTTTAGTGACACTTTAAAGAGAAACTGCAGTCTGCTCACATAATTTGTAATAAAAACATATTTGCCATTCAGAAGCTTCCCTCCAACCACTGTGCATATTATTTTATATATACTGTGATTCTGTACTTGCCAAATATGCTGCAGAAATCTCCCTCCACTAAGTCTGGCTGCAGCCATTTTAACTGTGGGTAGGTGAAGCTGCTGCCTATTCACTTCCTGGATTTACACAGACACACCTCCAGCTCTGCAGCTCTCATTTGCCCTCTTATGACTCACCCCCTACCTTCCTGGCAAACTTTCATGAGAGTGAGAGCTGTACATGATGTCATAATCCTAGGCTTTTTACCAGACAAGAAACAAGAAGTGGGCTATATAAGGTATTTACTGGCAGAAAAAAAAATGTTTTACTATCCAAAGTTTAAACAGAAGATTTAATAGATGGAAAGTTGAAAAAAATGACTGAAGGTCCACTTTAATTCTCTTTCTTCAGGCTTTTTCCCTGGTAATCTTGCCAATAACACAACCTCCTGTCTGTGGATGACTATGCTCGCTCCTCCTCTTTATCTATGGGAATGACATGGTTGTCACTAATCATGTCTTCCTTAGCTCATCTCCATTACCTGTGTGATGGGATGAGTAGTTTACACAAGAAAGGTTTAGCTCACAGGAAGTGACAAGGACACTGCATTTCTGGCAAGATCAACAGGTATCTTCTGTACTTGATGGAAATGTTCTTAGCCAGAAAAATGAAATCTAATGCATCCACTACTTCTAAGGACTAGTAAGCTGCAATAAATACATTTTTTTGTTATTGGGTTTATTTATCCTTTAAAGTATAACTAAAGGAAAAACATTTTTTTAGTTTTGGATATAGTGGAGAGGGATTAGAATCTTTTTTTTTTTTTTTGCTGTCTGTGGCCCTGGTAAGGAGATTCATCCTCTCCATTTGTCCTGTTTACCATTATCGTTAAAAGTGAAAGAAAATCCCACATTTTGAGTTGTCCCCAATAAAGTAATAGAAGGGAACTCTTCCAATGCGGACACTAGTTCTGGTGACCTTGGGGGTCCCAAGGAATACCCTTAATTTCCAGGGATTTCCTCTCTCATCCTGTTTGGCTATGGGACAGGAAGTGAAGGAAAATCTCCCCAATGGGACATAGATGGCGACAAAAATGTGACAAGGGTTATAACCCTCCCTTACTCTATCCAAAATGGAAAAAAAAAGTTTTGCCTAAAGTTCTGAGAGGCCATTCTGACTTTAGTACAGCTGCAGCAACTCCTACATAGCAGTTCATTCATTTAAATTGCTTGCTTGAATTTCTCTCTAATTACTATAGACACTGTCAGGGGAAGCTTCCCTGACTCTCCTTGGATCTGATTACATGTGCCATGTGGCAGCACCAGGGCATTCCACACAGTACAATGTCTTTCAAAACCACAAGAAGCTCAGTAATGAGAATATTTCCCAAATAATAACCTAAAAAAAAAACTACTCTGATAGCATGTTGATTTATACAGTGTTTTACCATATACTGTATGTGACATGAGTGGAAATGCTGCATTACTAAAAAACATTCAGATAACCTAACCATTAAAATTCCTCTAGAAGCATACAACCGTCCAAAGGAATTTTAAAGTGGAAGTTTCTCTTGTTTTTAATGCCTTTTTTTATGTTTTTTTATAATAAGGCTTACCTATAGGTATTGTAAATATATCCTAAATGTGTGCTGTTTAGGAGATATTTAGTGTACATGCAGCTGGTGACATCACTGGCGCATGCGCTCTGAAAGAACGGGCATCTGTATTGTTTCTTCAGAGCCCCATGCCATGAACAGCGGCTCCCAAGCGCATGCGCGGTAGTGACGTCATTGCGGCTCTGACCAGTCACAGAGCCAGAGTCCGCAAACTCAAAAGAAAGACGGGTGAAGATAACAGCGCTTGTAGCGCTGCGCTGGAAGAGCTTCATAAGTTTAACATAATGTGCTAGTATGCGATGCATACTAGCACATTATGATATTATCTTGCAGTTACAAAAAAAAAAAAACGCTTTGAGGCGAGGTCAAATGTATTGTGTTCTTTCTTGTGTTATCAGTTACATTTTGCAAAGGGAGTTTATTAGTACACCAAAATATTAATATCCCTTCGTTGGACAGGCACAGATCATAGACATGAAATTGCATAAATTAAAAAACAACGTAAAGAAAATGAACTTATGCAAGAGATGAAGTCACTGGGACTACACAGCATAGAGACATTACATCATCAACATATCACTATGTAACCCTGATTACATATATATATATAGCCTGCAGAAATGAATGATATAATGTTTTCCTTGCATATCAAAAGCTTAGGACTTACTATTATCCTTTTTAAACTCTGGGTGTAATTCACTGATGTAATTCTAATTATTATGTGTTTGATATGCCAATGATAATCATGCCATGGCAGACTTATGACTTCAATCAGCAGTAGAGTGTAAGCCAAGCATGGAGCTCTAAGAGACAGGTTTGGATGGTTGCCTGTGGCATTTATGTTCTCATAGGCAGCTAAGTGACCCGACACACACATTGCTAGTCAGGATTAGCAGCATGTGAATGTCAGTTATGGAAGAATACTACACCTCAATTACCAGTGACAAGGACATCACTGACAAGCTGACCAATGACATGGTCTGACCTCACATTATAGATTCCACTTGCAGGAGAAGTTGGCAAAATAATTCTTCACTAAATAGGGGTAGTTTTTGGGGGAACCAGGTATTTTACAATCTCAAGTCTCATTTTTATCCACTAAATATAGGACAATGGTGGATGGTTCAAACTACCTCCTTCTACCTAAAACGAAGATATCAGCTTTGGGTGGACATGCCCTTAAAACGGTAGTTAGGGTTATGGGTTATCCAACTTCAACCTGATCTAACAGAAATATTATTACTATCATACAGGTTTTATATTGCGCCAACAGTTTACACAACGCTTTACAATGTAAAAGAGGAGACAAGACAGTTACAATACAATAAAATACAAGAGGGTTAAGAGGGCCCTGTTCAGAAGAGCTTACAATCTACAACCAAACACAATAAGAAAATAAGAGAGGAAGGGCAAACCCTTTCCTAAAAAAAAAAAAAATTACAGAGAAAGGGTACAATTTACCAGGGAACTTGCTGAAGGTTGCAAATATCATAAAATTATTTTGATCTAATGTAACATATTAAAGTGTATCTAAACCCAAGAACAGAAATTGCATATATTGCAGCTTACCAGTAAAGATGTGCTGGCTCAATTCCTTTTTTCACTAACACACTTCCTTTCGTTGGGTGACAATGCTCACTCACTACACTGCATTGTATCTATGGAAGAACAACATTGTCCCACTAGGGCAGGGATATGCAATTAGCGGACCTCCAGCTGTTGCAGAACTACAAATCCCATGAGGCATAGCAAGACTCTGACAGCCACAAGCATGACACCCAGAGGCAGAGGCATGATGGGACTTGTAGTATTGCAACAGCTGGAGGTCCACTGCTTGCATATTCCTGCACTAGGGCATGACTGCAGAACACCTCCCGCTCTCCTTATTATTATTATGATTATTATTATTAGTAGTAGTATTATTGTTATTATTATTATTATACAGGATTTATGAGCTGGTGGAGAATGTAAAACAGTGTATTAGTTAGAAGCAGGATAGGCTTCTTTAAAGAGAAGGGTTTTCAGGGATCGTCTAAAGATGGATAGATTAGGGGACAGTCAGACAAATTGGGGTAGGGAGTTCCAAAGGATGGGAGAAGCTCCGGAGAAATCCTTATCTACACAACATACGGTTGGAGGTGTTCAGTAGTTTCCAGAGATGAATTGGGCTGGGCTTTTAAAACTGCTTGAGTTTTCAGTGCAGGCAGATCTCGCACAGGAAGTTAAGTGCTCATTAGATTTCTGGCAGGATCATTATGATTTTTTCACACTTAAACAGACATAACAAAACACTTTCAATAGTATGTCTAATGGCCCAAAAAGGAGAAAATAGGAGAATTTAATAGTTACAACCTAATCGAAAACATTTTATTATTCTGCCTTGTTGAAACTGAATATTAGGAAGTTTGTGAATAAAAAAACAACTATACTCACTAGATGGATGCAGCATCGGTCCGCTTCTAAGACCAAGAACTGAGTGATCAAAGACCACTGATTGCTCAGTTCTTCACTGAGCAGAGAGCTGGTGACTCTCAGTCACTGCTCTGCCCCTCCAGTGCTCACTGGAATGCCGGGCTGTGCAGGGGGTGGGTGCAGCTGGCTCCAGCTCTTAGTGGCTCGCATTAAAGTCGGGATCGCTCCAGAGCCTAGACCAGCTGTGTGACGTCAGCTGACAGAGGCTCTAGCCCACTGTAGGCTGAAAATGTGTCAGAAGAGTGCAGAACAAAGTGGACTCCTTTGATCCCCAGGTGAAGTAGGGTCAAAAGAGCTTTGGCCATACTTCTCCTTTAAAGATGATATCTGATTTTACCCTATCTAGTTAGATATACTTACCATATGATTTTTGTTAACCTTCTTATATCTATAAGTGTGTGCAATGGATTAGATGTAGCAAAACCTTCACTCCAGAAACAGCCTTATAGGGGATCCTTTATCAGCATTGAATTAAAAAAAAAGACTCTATAAGAATGAAGCACAATGATATTATAGCATCATTGTATCCTTTTAGAGTGGTGACCGGATTATTCCAAGTTCAAGTACCAGCAGGACAAAAAGTCAAGTCCAAGTAGAATTTAGTAAAGCCTTTGCATATAACAACTGCATTCCACCATCCTGTCATCTCTTTACTGTTTAATTGGTTTGGCATTAGAAGACCCACAATGGCATCTTTGTGATGTTACAGTTCTGTCAACCATAAAGAACACTTCTTTCTGTGGGGAGACACTTGGAAGAAATTGCCTGGTGGATTTCTCTGCATTTCACATAACAAAGTGTCTATACAAAGTTTAGGGTGTATTGTTAACCACTTCAGCCCCGGAAGGTTTACCCCCCTTCATGACCAGGCCATTTTTTGCAATATGGCACAGTGTTACTTTAACCGACCATTACGCGGTCGTGCGATGCTTTACCCAAATAAAATTGATGTCCTTTTTTTCCCACAAATACAGCTGTCTTTTTGGAGATAATTGATCACCTCTGCGTTTTTTATTCTTTGTGCTATATATAAAAAAAAAAGACAGACAATTTTGAAAAAAAAAACCAAAACAATATTTTTTACTTTCTGCTATAAAACATACCCAATAAAAAAATGTAAAAAATCAAATTTATTCATCAATTTAAGCCAATATGTATTCTGCTACATTTTTGGTGAAAAAAAAAAATACTCGTATATTGAATGGTTTGCACAAAAGTTATAGCATCTACAAACTATGGGATATATTTATGTATTTTTTTTTTTTTTTTTACTAGTAATGCCGGCGATCAGCGATTTTTAACAGGACTGCGACATTGCGTCAGAAAAATCGGACACTAAGTAACACTTTTTTGGGGACCAGTGACACCAATACAGTGATCAGTGCTAATAAAATGCACTCTCACTGTACTAAAGACACTGGCAGGGACAGGGGCGACATCAGGGGCAATCAAAGGGTTAAATGTGCTCCTACGGAGTGCTTTCTATCTGTGTGGGGGATGCTTTGACTGGGAGAAGACAGATATCCATGTTCCTGCTCAGGAGGAACACAAGATCTCCATCTTCCCCTCTCACGGAACGGCGGTCTGCCTTGTTTACGTAGGTAGACCGCTGTCCTGCCTCTCCTCAGAGCAATTGCGAGGTGCCGACGAACATCGGTACGGCCGGACCCGCTGACTGGCTCCCGCTGTGTTCAATCACAGCGGGAGCGGGTTGTTGGAGGCATGCGCCCCAGACCCAATGCACGTACAGAGACGTGATTCTGCACTGGAGGGCCGCCCTGCCGCAGTATATCTGTGTGGGGTGGTCCAGAAGGGGTTAAAGTGTAATTAAAATATTTTCTAACAAGTACATGTACAGGTTAAAGTGTTTGTTACTGCAGCACTTCATATTCCTGATATGTGCCTGCTGTACCATGTACTTGTATGAGAAAGTCTCCTGTTCTCTTTGTATTGCTTCCTTTCCTTGATTCCTTGATTCCTGGTTCTGCCAGTCCCTCTACTCTCCTATTAAAAACTGACCACACTAAGCAGGAGAGTACATTGTGGCCAGTTCTATAGCTATGCTGGGAGCTCAGCCTGCTTTCCTCCAATGATCAGACTTGTCCTGACACGCCATCCCTGCACAGCCATTCACTAGATAGCTCATTGTGCTGCTGCTTCTCCTCCCCCCAGCTCTTATGCAGCTGAGAACAGAGGAAATGTGATCACTTAGAAAAAAGCCAAAAATATATATATATATTTTTTTTTTTTTTTATATATATCTATACAAAAATGTTTTGCCTTTCATTTCTATTTTAAACTGAATGGGTTGTTTTACAAGGTGATCATTTACAATCACTTTAAATGAATAAAAAATGAATGACTGGTTCAGATTTATTGCCACTGGAGAGTTTTATAAATGACAATAAACATCATTGCTAAACCTCCGCTTACAAGTGAAGGTATGAAGGCAAGATCACACAGATTTCATAGTTCTTAAACATGTTTTGTACTTGCTACAGATTATAACTGTTGTTAGTTTATACAAATAAAGACTTGAAGTTTAAAGATTATGTAAATCCAACTAGTTAAAATGTATATAAGCTTTAACTTGGTAAAGTATTTTTAAATGTAAGTTTGGTTAAGGTTTAAGGCTCCATGCACACTAGCGTTTTTCATAAGCTCAAAAAAAGCTAGAAAAAATGCTGATAATAGCATTTTTGTCCCAGCTTCTAGTAGCATTTTAGTAGCTTTTAGAAGCTTTTAGGAGCATTAGCATTTTATTAGCGTTTTTGCAGTAGATGAAGAAAAAAAAGCTAAAAAAAAAGCTGTTAATAGCATTTTTGTAGCTTTTAGAAGCAGATAGGAGCATTTAGAAGCAGTTAGGAGCATTCAATGTTTTTCCTGCTGGAGGAACTCTCCAAGAAACTCTAACGTAGTGCATGGACACATAGGATAACACTATTTAGCTTCTAGGAGCTTAAAAAAAACGTAAATGTGCATGGAGCCTTAATCTAAAAGAAAAGATTAAAAACAGTATTATATAAAAAAAAAAAAGAAAGATATTTGATACCTTAAAGCAGAACTAAACACATTGACTGTTTCCCAAAAGAGTTAAGCCCCGTACACACGATTGGACTTTCCGACAACAAAACCGTGGAATTTTATTCGAAGGGTGTTGGCTCCAACTTGTCTTGCATACACACGGTCACATAAATGTTGGCCAACAATTACGAACGTACAAGAAGTACGTGATGTCTTCATTACGAACTAGTTTTACAAGACCGAGCGCTTCCGGCTCTTACTTGATTCCGAGCATGCGTGTTTGTACTTTGGACTTTTGTCCGACGGACTTGTGTACACACGATCGGAAAGTCCGACAACACACGTTTGTTGGCGGAAAATTTGAGAGCATGCTAGCCAACATTTGTTGGCGGAAAGTCCAACAACAAATGTCCGATGGAGCATATACACGGTCGGACTTGCATCCAAAATTTCCCGTCGGAAAACCAGATTGTGTGTACGCAGCATTACAGTCAATGCATGTCGTGAATAATGACTGTCACGGTTGCTTGTGCTTTAAATCGCACTGTAGAGCCATCAAATGACTGCTATCATAACTAATCACATGTGTAGCGCCATGGCAACTGCAGTTCAAACAGAAGCAAAGATGGCAGCTTCCGTGGCTGTAAAAGATAGGAGGGTTTAGTTCTCTTTTAAAGAGGAACCGAACCCTGGAAACTGTTCCCAAACAAACCCTGGTAGAGAAAAAAAGTACTAGTCTCTATACTGCCTGTGGTCACTATGCAGCTGACTTTTCCCCAGCACTGACATTCCATGCCATGTAGAGCATTGTGTTAGAGCTGCCTCCCTGATGACTGGTGATCTGATGACTGGTGGAGTAATATTCAGGGAGCAAATAAATTCAGAAAGAATCGAGCCAAAAAATGGGAAGGCAGGGAAATCATTGAACTGCAGGTCCTGAAATACAGACAGCTTCCTCTCCAGCAAGGAAAACATTGTGGAGCACAGCATTGACATCACCAAATTTCAATCTCATGAGACTGGCAGTCAAAGGAAGTGTCTTAGATCTGACCCTGCAGATATACAGTTAGATAGCCACAGAACAGGAGTGCCCAGGCAAAGGAATTTCCTTTGTGAGGAATTCATGGCAAATGATAAGAGGTACTGCATGGGCACAATTTGCATTTCTAGATGTTCCCTATAACATTGCAAATCTTCACTGTTTGGAGACCCACCTTAATGCCCCCTTTTAGGATAGAGAAGGAATGGGAAAGAACCTCTGTCAACTTTTTTTTGCTTAGTGTCCCCACAAGAGTGTTACTCCACTACTTCCTTCCCAGTGAGAGGGGGTCAGGTGGACAAGAAGGGATGGGATGGGATGTCTGACCAGCGAGAACAGTGACAAAAACTTTTATTTTGTAGCGCAGGGAAGGGTTAAAAGTTTTGTCTTGTCAACATTGCTGTGTGAGTCTTCCTGTTTCACAAACACCCATTCCACAAATTTCTTGTTCTAGTGTCATAGGGATTTATAGATGAGGGAAATCTCTCCAGCTCCAAATACCCAACAAAAGTTCTAACCCTTTACCAGGCAATCCAAAACACCAATAAATGTTGGCTGAATTTAGGCTTTAAGAAAACATTATTTTTAGGTTGGTTGACCCTTTAAAGAGGCACTGTCACTTTTCCCAAGCAAGGCAAGGTGACAGTGTGTTTGTAAAGCCCCCTACTTCAATTATACTTACCATACAGCAGTCTCATACCGCTCCTTCCTCTGCTGTAGCCGGCACTGGTTCCAAGGTGTTGCCTGGTGTCAAGAAATAGAAAGAGTGGTGCATTACCCCCTTAAAGTGGTTGTACACCCTGTACAACCACTATTACCTACAGGTAAGCCTATATTAAGGCTTAACCAAAAATGTAAATTACTGCGCTATCTGTGTAACAATAAATGAGATATGTTCCTGTGAAATCTAAACTAAACCTGCTGCAACCTCTTGTGAGACACACACAACATACAATTCCAAAAATAAGTTGCGCTTGCTGGAAATAATCAAAATTAAAAAGGTGATACAAAATGGTGCATTTGTTCAAAAGAACAACATAGAGTCCTTGATGGAAAAAAAGCCAAGAAAGTTCATATACTGGAACTGATGTATCAATATATGCCTCCACGGTGGTATACAGGCATAACACCACTAGAAAAGTGCCCAATAGAAGATAGGATAGTGCCTCCACCTTTGTACACACTGCCGCTTACCAGAAGTAGATGATCTCCTATTATGGGAGATCAAATGCTTTTATGGCTTATTCCCCCGCCTCGGGTCTTTATACAATGCGCCACTGCTCCCAGCGTTATCACCATACAAACAGCCTCAAGTGCAGATGTATTCCATAGATCATAAAAATACAATGAAGGCTAACATATTGTAAATCCTAATTTATTGGGTAAAAAGAAGGGCAAGATTGCACTTACATTTCTGAAGTTAAAAAACAGCTTATTTAAGAATCGAGCCGGCTGGCTCTCGATAGCAGCCCGTCGCTTCCGGGATCTGCGTACATGTGGTGACATCAGCATGTCGCTCCTCCCCTTGATTTATATGTTATTTTCATTTTTGATTATTTCCAACCAGCGCAACTTATTTTTGGAACTATATTAAGGCTTACCTGTAGGCGCTTGAAATATCTCCTAAACCTCCATGGTTTAGGAGATATTTACGAAAAATCCGAGCGCCATGCTCACTTTAGAAAGGGCACATTGTGCCGTTTCTAATAGGGGTCCTGCCGTGACTGGCGACTCCCCGCGCACATGCGCGGGAGTGACGTCACACGACTCCGGCCAGTCACAGAGCCGGAGTTCGCAGCCCCGGAAGGAAGAGTGGTGAAGATGGAGGCTCGCTGCTATTAGGGACATCGGTGACATCACGAGCTTCAGTTTCAGGTAAGTGACACGTAATGGGCTACTATGCGATGCATAGTAGACCATTATGCTTTACCTTTGCAGGGAAATAAAAAGGAAGTAAAAGCCACCAGGGTTCCTCTTTAATCACTGACAGTGCTTGGGCCCAGTGATTGACCGCTAAACCCAAGTACTGTCACAGGAAGAGGTTATTGTTCTGCAATAGAGAAAGGGAGGGGGAGAGAGAGGTGCCAAGCCGCCACTGGTGTAGTAGGATTTGATTGAATGTAAAAACAAGTTGTTATGCACTCACAAGCGTCTAATGCCCCGTACACACGGTCAAATTTTCCGATGGAAAATGTGTGATAGGACCTTGTTGTCGGAAATTCTGACCGTGTGTAGGCTCCATCACACATTTTTCATAGGATTTTCTGACACACAAAGTTTGAGAGCAGGCTATAAAATTTTCCGACAACAAAATCCGTTGTCGGAAATTCCGATCGTGTGTACACAAATCCGACGGACAAAGTGCCACGCATGCTCAGAATAAATAAAGAGATGAAAGCTATTGGCTACTGCCCCGTTTATAGTCCTGACGTACGTGTTTTACATCACCGCGTTTAGAACGATCGGATTTTCCAACAACTTTGTGTGACCGTGTGTATGCAAGACAAGTTTGAGCCAACATCCGTCGGAAAAAATCCTAGGATTTCGTTGTCGAAATGTCCGATCAATGTCCGACCGTGTGTATGGGGCATTAGAGTAGTAGGCATTGAAACTGCAGCCAACAGAGGAAAGTCCAGTCCTGACAGGAGCCACTAGGAATGCAAAAATGATACTGGATCCGATTCAGGAATCCAGAGAGCTGTCAGAGAGCAGCCGTGGAAGCCTGATAGAAGTTGCCAAGTGCCAGGACACAATACCCAATCCTTGCATCCTCATCAGCCCCAATTTTGATTGTACAGACCTCTTCTTATCATTGCGGCAAGTGTAGCACTGACTGCTGGTGCTTGTATTGTTCTGCAATACCTGGAAGACCAGGGTATTTTCCCAGGCTGAAGCAGAGGCAGGAGGGGTAAGGTAATAATAACTAGGGCAGGGGTGGGCTTTACACACATGCTGTCAATATTGTCTACTCATTTTTCAATGTTGTTTTAGCTTCTGTTAGAAATATTCGACAACTATAAAATAAAAAAAATGTACTGAGTTCCAAAAATTCCAGATGAGTTACAGTACTTGGAATGAACATGCCATCAGCTGTCATATGATTGCATACTACCTAACCTGGCTGGTCGAGGAAAGGAAAATCTTTCTGAAGGTGAACGGAATACTGCATTTTTGTAGCTGGCTGAATTGCATTCCATAATACTTTAACTAGTAAAACTGCATAGTTGCCATGACCTAAGAGGAAACACATAAAATACCAGTAATTCTGTACTTTCCTAAACATATGTTCATTAACATGAGCTGAAGGTCATTTATGAAGAACTCTCTACCTTTAAACAGCCATTATTCTTTCAATTCAAAGCAGTATAAAAAAACCTGAAACGTGCTAACTTTGACTGTAACAGTACATTAGTCTGCAAAAAAAAAAAAAAACAGCAGCATCGGGCCCATTGCTGCTATCTGGCTGCGGAATGATTTATATAGTCAGCATATGGGAAATAATAGAGTAAAATTAAGGTGTATACTATGCTAGCGATTGTTCTAGAATGGCACAGATTTCTGTGGTGGAATTATGAGTCCTATGCGGTTCCGCTCTAAAATATATCTTTTTTGTTTTCTTAGATATTATCACTTTAGGTTGAATCTGCTGGGTCACACTGTCCATAAATAGCAAGAGTTGGATTTAAAACATACTGGAGATTTTTGTATGATCATATAACAATAGTTCCTCCCCTGTAAAGGAAAGGCAACAAAGCCATAGCCCCCATTTCACCTGGGCCTTTTTTAGTTTGAAGCTCAAAGCTCCAAAACGCTCAACAAGGCAAATCCAATGCTTTTATATTGTCCCTGTTCACATTATAACTGTAGCTCAATGCATGGCCCTCCAAAAGTACATGAGCTATATTTAAGGCAAAATGGGGCATTTTACCCCCACTGACTTCAAGGTGAGCATGCAAAAAAACACGCAAAACACACGTAGCGCATGCTTTTTAGGCACTGCCATAATAAAAGTCTAAGGAGCCAAGAATGCACCAAAAAACTTCCTGTATAGCACTTCAATACTAACATTGTGTAAAAAAAATTAAAAAAAAAAAACCTCAAAATTGCCTCAATACAATATGCTCAAACTTCAACCTCATCTTAAAGATAACAAAAGAACCTTTATAGTAAAAGCAATCTACAAATGGATACTTATAGATAATGGCAGGCTTTTTATTCTTTGTATACCTTATTATTCTTTTTCCTCCCCATTCTTTTCAAAGAGGTCATTTTCTTTAAGGACAGTTAAATCCATCCCCCCTAACTTCCTAGATCTCTGGGTCTGCCTCCTGGAACATGGGACAGTGTGAATAATCTGAGAGGGAATGTACTGGTGATAAAGCCTTTCCAGGAAGCATACACTGTATGTGAGATCAAGGCTACATCACCAGTGCTTTACTAAACCAGGAAGTGGAAAAACAGTAGTTGTAACTAAAAGCAAAAAATGTTTCTTTAACTAATGAGCGCAATATGATTTCAGAGCTGCATGCTGATGTGATTTTTAGTGAAAGGGAGGAAAAGTCCACTTTAATGATGAGTAAACTACATTAACACATTAGCCAAAGTGGGAAGAAGCTGGAAGTGGTCCCACTGCTTCTGCATTGTGAATGGGGATAAACAAATCTGTTATCACTGGTCACTCTAGGTGAGAACTTAGATATGGTCTAACGTAAGGTCCTCTTGTCACTTGCACACTTCTGGGGGGAAAAGCTCAGAAAACAGTTCTTTGATTTGGTATTTTATGTACCGATCTGCACCACTTTGGTAAACACCAATGTGCAGGAAATGTCCTTGTGTTGCCTGCCATCCACCAGCATCTACATTACATAAGGAAGAAAGCAGAGAGGGAAGGAAGTGCCAGCTCAGTGTAGTATCCCAGTAAAATGTTTTTAATGAAGACAGATTACAAACACTCACAAGATTAAAATGTATAAAAGGCTCATCTGGACACACTAAGTGTGGATGTGAATCCTAATCCCGTCCTGCAGGACCGCTGTAATCTGTTTCGGCTGCTGGGCATGGAGATGACTGGCTCGGGAGCTTGGAGGAGCCCCGGGAAGCCATGCTTTTTTAAGGAACAAATTCATTGGTGTAGTTATATATGCCTGTATATATATACCCTGTTTCCCTGAAAATAAGACCTAGCGCGATTGTCGGTGATGGCTGCAATATAAGCCCTACCCCCCAAATAAGCCCTAGTTAAAGTCCTTGTAGTTCTTATTTTCAGGGTAGGACTTATTTTCGGGGAAACAGGGTAGGGCTTATTTGGGGGGTTGCGCTTATATTACAGCCATCACAGACAATCACGCTAGGTCTTATTTTCGGGGAAACAGGGTATATATTTATATATATATATATATATAGGTCTACATGCACCTAGTAATCCTGCCAATAAAACACTTACTGTAACATTGTCAACCTAGAACAGGCAGTGTGTATAGCCAGGTACACACTATTCGTTTGTTTTTTTTTTCGTTCAACCCTGCGGGGTTAGTACATGCGAGGTTAGTCCAGCGATCTCCCCCGCTGAGCTGTTGTGTTCTGACTGGGGGATGCCCCCCGCCAGAACACTCCGATCAGTGCTCTCTGCCATTGGCTGAGAGTGCTGATTAGGAGTCAGTCGGCTGCTGGTTTTTCAGCATGCATGGCCGGCTTCTGTCGGACAGGCCAACATACACGAGGGCTGAATGTCGCCCTTGTTTTTTTAACCGTCGTTGTCTCCTGTCATTTACCTTGTGTGTGCCCAGATTTAGGCCTTCATAATTACCCCACCCTCTTTTCTTCATAACAAGGAAATAGAAGGGAACAATGCTAACTAATAACAATCCAGAGGCAAGGGGTACTGGAGTTGATTTACTAAAACTGTAGAGTGCAAAATCTGCTACAGTTCTTCATGGTTTTTTTTTTTGGTCAAAGTCTAATTGAACAAGTTTGAAGCTGATTGGCTACCATGCACAGCTGCACCAGATTTTGCACTCTCCATTTTTATTAAATCAACCCCCACAGAATGATATGAGCTAACAAAATGTCTGGCTGGATAAACAGCATTTTTTTTGCACTTGTCCTGTAGTGATGTAGTTAACATTTGGAGGAAATGTAACACTTGGAAGTTTCCAGTCAGATCACTAGTACTGCAAGACAGTGAAGACTTAACTTGCCACCTGCAGGAAAGGTAAGTATTCAGATTCTTCTGCTATAGAGGGTAGATGTATTATTCACTCTTTTTTGAATAGGTCCATTTGAGCAGGCCAGTCTAGCTTTCTGCAGGGCTCTTACATGAGCTGGTTTAAGTAAATGATTGCTGTATTATAATACTGTAATTAGACAGCTAAGGGAGTGCCTGCTCGGAATACGCAGTTATAGGATCAGTAGTAATCATAAAACAATGAATAAAAAAGATAAAACAAATCTATAATTTCCTAATAACTAGAATGCAATAGTCAGATACATAATCTGTGTATTGTAAACTTTGGAAGATTAAGATTGTATTGGGATAAATAGTTTTTCTTTCTCAGATTAATTTCCTTTACGATTACTGACAGAGTAGAGGTAAATTTAGAACATACATTGAGCTTTGGTGGTGAAATGTTTATTTGGCACCTTATTCTTGTGGATGTGTGTTTAATCTTGCACCCTGATGAAGGCAACTTTTACCAGTTATGGAAGTCATATAGAAACCAGCAGCACCAAGATTCTGGTGTGTTCTTAAGCTTCTTCCCACCTGTAACACTTGAGTCTGTGGCAAATAATATTGGGGTCGATTTACTAAAGACAAATAGACTGTACTTTGCAAGGCAGGGGCAGCCCATCCATTTGGGGTGCCCGGGTGCCGCCCCCTCTCTCCAGGCCACCCCCTATATGCAATGGATAGATTCATGCATAGCACAGGTGTGAATCTATCAATGGCCACCGCAGCCACCCCCTATTCATGCGTCTGGCCCCTTTCAGGGCACCGGGCACATAAATTACAGCGGCCAGGCCACCCCCTATATGCAATGGATAAATTCATACATAGCACAGGTATGAATCTATCCATGGCCGCCGCGGCCAACCCCTAATCGTGCATCCGTCCCCTTTCAGGGCATCGGGAGCATGAATTACAGCAGCCAGGGTTTTTTTTTTAAGCACCTGATTAGAGCCAGAGGCCCTAATAAACTTAAAAATAGGGTGGGCTTGGGTCGCAGAGAGTGCGACTGGAGCCCACCCAGGTGTGTTACAACAGCGAAAGAATATTCGCTGTTACAAACTGACCCTCCTCCCAGGCCAATCGGGAAGCGAGTCTGATACCCGTCACCCTATTGGCTGAAAGGACAGGCAATCCTATAGGATGCCTAGGAGGAGGGGAGGAGGCGCACGGCGGAAGCGAGGAGGATAAGAGCCGCTGGGCGATGCCTGGATGTCCGATCCCCGCCGCCGCTCCTTGGATGCCCGATCCCCGCTGCTGCTCCTCGGATGCCCCCCGCCTAGATGGGGTAAGTTTCCCGTGGACCGAACAACTGGCAGACAGCAGGGGGGGGGTCTGAGTTGCCGCGTGGGGGGATTTGATTGTTTTCCGCCCCCCAAACAAAAAACCACCAGCCGCCACTGTTGCAAGTGCTGTTGCACTCATTTTCTCCAAAGCTTAGTAAATGTGGTAAAGCTTTGCTGACTTCCATCATCCAATCATGT
Source organism: Aquarana catesbeiana (assembly GCF_042186555.1). Classification (NCBI taxonomy): domain Eukaryota; kingdom Metazoa; phylum Chordata; class Amphibia; order Anura; family Ranidae; genus Aquarana; species Aquarana catesbeiana. Next base: position 697,800,075 of record NC_133325.1, on the reverse strand, counting down.
GCAAGCAAAAAACTTTTTTTAAAATTTTCCTTGCACCTGATTGGATATTCATTACAAAGTGATTTGCCTTTTGAATCTTTTGGACACTGTGGGGTTGATTTATTAAAGACAAATAGACTGTGCACTTTGCAAGTTCTGTTGCTCCAGAGCTTAATAGGTGAGGATTCACTTTGCAAAGAATACCCAATCGCATACAAGGAAAATAAAAAAACTGCATTTTTACTCGCACATGATTGGATGATGGAAGTCAGCAGAGTATCCCCTCATTTACTAAGCTCTGGAGCGACTGCAATTGCGGAGTGTGATTGCACTTGCAAATTGCACAGTCTATTTGCCTTTAGTAAGTCAACCCCTGTGTTTGTTATAATTACATCCTCACAGGGGATGGTGCATTTTAGTAAGGACTGGAAATAAGCAGGGGAAGGATCTTAGACAAAGTTGGAGCTGCAAAAAAAAAAAAAAAATTATGATGTACTCTGTGGCAATTTTTATTTTTTTTTGGCAGAAAGAAATAGTTCCAAAGATAGCCAGAGAATAGGATACTGGCTATGTTTTTGATCAATTAGGGTAATTTGGCACAACAACAAAAAAAAGGAAAAGAAATTGGTCAAAAGTGGAGTTGCTGTCAACCATATCAGGTCACCAGACTGCCAAGTGGTGGACAACTCTATTGATCTGGATGGAGAATGCAGTGCGCAGATGCCAGTAGTAATTTGCAGAATATTTGGACAGAGGCATATCAAAGATCTTGAAGGAAGATCTTGTAGGAATGGGGTTACGCCTTAGCATAATAAATTGACACTATAAACATATTGATACAGCTGGAAGAAGAGGGGAGAACAGAAATCTAGTTGGGGTTGCCAGCAGCACCTAGCAGACACCACAATGCGCCTTTTCGTGTAGCAGCATCTGCTGTCTAATCTCCTCTCTACCGCATTCAGCCACCACCGAGCCCCCCAAGACAAGATAACGGGCTGGACGATTGTTTTATTTTCCCCTTGCCTCCTCCTCCATGTCCATGACTACAGTCAGGGAGGGGCCAGGCGAGAGAAGGGCATGTGTAATGTGCAGGAGAGAGGCCTGCTGACCCCATCCTCTACCCCTTTGAACATGCTTTGCCCTACTGACCCCGTCTCCTGCCCCACTGACCCCATCCCCTGCCCTACTGACCCCATCACCTGCCCCACTGACCCCATCCCTTGCCCTACTGACCCCGTCTCCTTCCCCCACTGACCCCATACCCTGCCCTACTGACCCCGTCCCCTGCCACACTGGTGAGAGACCATACTGGTAGGCATCACCATTATACTCTAATTTATACATGCTACCTCACCAATGCACTTATGATTCATATAAGTACACCTTGGAAATATCACTTGCAACTTTTTGACTTTTATTTCTGCTCACTCATTATTTCTTACTTACCTGTTTGTTTGTACCCCCCTCTTCTTCACTTCTGCAGTCTTTCTTGTCCTTTTTCTTTGCTAACTTCCTTCATTTCTTCTTTCTCTTCTCTTATCCCCTTTTTTCTGTTCCCTTTTTTCCTTCCCCTTCACTATCCCCCCCACTTTTTCTTTCTCACTTCCTTTCCTTTCACATCACACCTCCCCATGTTCTGCAGGACACTCCTGTATTTCTTGTACCCCAGCCTACTACCTTATACTTTCATTACAATGGGATATGAACCATTTAAGTTTTATAAATACACATATTTATGTACCTTACTATGGTGTACATGCTACGTAGGACTTTTAGATGATTGAGTATACCTTAATAAATATATTTACATCTATACATTCTATTATAGAGAGTATGCCCTGCTAGACCCATGGGTTACACTTGGGCTGACATCCTTTTTACCTTTTTTCTGTTTTCTGTTTTGCTTTTACTTTCTTTTTCATGCTCTGCTGGACACCCTGCACCCACCATACTCAAGCATACTATTGTATATATTTTTGGATATGGCTACTGCCACTATCTTAGATATAGATACATTTTTGTTATACTTTATTACAGTGAGTACGCTCTCCAACTATTATGGGTGACAGTCGGGTCCATCTTTCTTTTCTCCATTCACTCGCCATGCCTGCCCTGTGCCTGATCCTGGACCTCCGCGTCGTGGTCTCCTCCCCCTCAGCTCCCGGGGGAGATGCATTCCCGCCGCCCCCTGCCTGGGGCCGCCCTCTTTGGGGTCAAGTGCCTGACAAGTAGGTATCGGATTACTAGCTCTGACTTCATGTTGTTGTCCTACTACAAACCATACTTCAATACATTTTTACTTGTTATTACAGACATCAGATATACACATCAGCCCCTGATGAAGCGAGGAGAGCTCGCGAAACGCGTCGGGTTAGAGATGTATCATGTATATCTGTACTTTTTATACTTTGATGTTATGTCATGATGGTTATGTCTTTAGGACCATTTTACCATGTTGCTGTTCTTATGTAACTGTCACCTATGTTTATGACCTGTACTGGATGATATTTATTCCAATAAATCTTGTTACTTATATACTCTTTCTATTTATATGTGATCACCATGGACACTTCATTTAAAGTCCCACGGGCAAAAATTCTTTGTTTCTTTATGCAATATAGGGATGGAGGTGTCTCATGTTAGGGAGCAGCTCTCAGACTTTCTCCTTTTTCTATTGAACCCTGGTGGAAGACACCACATGCCCTGAGTCTGTTGCCGCTCCTAGATCCAGTTTATAAATATATCAATATATACACATATATATACTTTGACTACCCATTGACAATATGACATGTTTTTTCAAAGGTGACTCCCCTTCTCTACTTGCGGACCTGGCTCCATGTGTGTGGCTCCGGGTTCTGGGGGTGGCGGTTCGTTTCCCCCCGGGAGCTGCGATGCACAAATGGGGTTTACTTTCCCCTGCTGTCTCCGCCTCTCCATTCCGGAAGGGGCGGAGCCATCAGTACATCGGCGTCATGCCGTGTGCCCCAGTGAGAGACTTCCGCATTAGCGATGTCTCCACTTCCTGAGCACTGTCAACATCCGGACGATGGGCGGGTGCCTCTGCTGTGTCCCGCCGCACGCTGGCGGGCGCGGTGTGTGCGGCTTCCCCCCACCGACGTTTGTATGACGTTGGGGGCGGAGGCTACGGCGGACGTCCGGGTATTTAGGCGGGGGTTCTGGCATGGTCAGTCTTCTCTTCATTTGGCTCCTTCCACACACTGGTGAGAGACCATACTAGTAGGCATCACCATTATACTCTAATTTATACATGCTACCTCACCAATGCACTTATGATTCATATAAGTACACCTTGGAAATATCACTTGCAACTTTTTGACTTTTATTTCTGCTCACTCATTATTTCTTACTTACCTGTTTGTTTGTACCCCCCTCTTCTTCACTTCTGCAGTCTTTCTTGTCCTTTTTCTTTGCTAACTTCCTTCATTTCTTCTTTCTCTTCTCTTTTCTTATCCCCTTTTTTCTGTTCCCTTTTTTCCTTCCCCTTCACTATCCCCCCCACTTTTTCTTTCTCACTTCCTTTCCTTTCACATCACACCTCCCCATGTTCTGCAGGACACTCCTGTATTTCTTGTACCCCAGCCTACTACCTTATACTTTCATTACAATGGGATATGAACCATTTAAGTTTTATAAATACACATATTCATGTACCTTACTATGGTGTACATGCTACGTAGGACTTTTAGATGATTGAGTATACCTTAATAAATATATTTACATCTATACATTCTATTATAGAGAGTATGCCCTGCTAGACCCATGGGTTACACTTGGGCTGACATCCTTTTTACCTTTTTTCTGTTTTCTGTTTTGCTTTTACTTTCTTTTTCATGCTCTGCTGGACACCCTGCACCCACCATACTCAAGCATACTATTGTATATATTTTTGGATATGGCTACTGCCACTATCTTAGATATAGATACATTTTTGTTATACTTTATTACAGTGAGTACGCTCTCCAACTATTATGGGTGACAGTCGGGTCCATCTTTCTTTTCTCCATTCACTCGCCATGCCTGCCCTGTGCCTGATCCTGGACCTCCGCGTCGTGGTCTCCTCCCCCTCAGCTCCCGGGGGAGATGCATTCCAGCCGCCCCCTGCCTGGGGCCGCCCTCTTTGGGGTCAAGTGCCTGACAAGTAGGTATCGGATTACTAGCTCTGACTTCATGTTGTTGTCCTACTACAAACCATACTTCAATACATTTTTACTTGTTATTACAGACATCAGATATACACATCAGCCCCTGATGAAGCGAGGAGAGCTCGCGAAACGCGTCGGGTTAGAGATGTATCATGTATATCTGTACTTTTTATACTTTGATGTTATGTCATGATGGTTATGTCTTTAGGACCATTTTACCATGTTGCTGTTCTTATGTAACTGTCACCTATGTTTATGACCTGTACTGGATGATATTTATTCCAATAAATCTTGTTACTTATATACTCTTTCTATTTATATGTGATCACCATGGACACTTCATTTAAAGTCCCACGGGCAAAAATTCTTTGTTTCTTTATGCAATATAGGGATGGAGGTGTCTCATGTTAGGGAGCAGCTCTCAGACTTTCTCCTTTTTCTATCATCCAATCATGTGCAAGCAAAAAACTTTTTTTTAAATTTTCCTTGCACCTGATTGGATATTCATTACAAAGTGATTTGCCTTTTGAATCTTTTGGACACTGTGGGGTTGATTTATTAAAGACAAATAGACTGTGCACTTTGCAAGTTCTGTTGCTCCAGAGCTTAATAGGTGAGGATTCACTTTGCAAAGAATACCCAATCGCATACAAGGAAAATAAAAAAACTGCATTTTTACTTGCACATGATTGGATGATGGAAGTCAGCAGAGTATCCCCTCATTTACTAAGCTCTGGAGCGACTGCAATTGCGGAGTGTGATTGCACTTGCAAATTGCACAGTCTATTTGCCTTTAGTAAGTCAACCCCTGTGTTTGTTATAATTACATCCTCACAGGGGATGGTGCATTTTAGTAAGGACTGGAAATAAGCAGGGGAAGGATCTTAGACAAAGTTGGAGCTGCAAAAAAAAAAAAAAATTATGATGTACTCTGTGGCAATTTTTATTTTTTTTTGGCAGAAAGAAATAGTTCCAAAGATAGCCAGAGAATAGGATACTGGCTATGTTTTTGATCAATTAGGGTAATTTGGCACAACAACAAAAAAAAGGAAAAGAAATTGGTCAAAAGTGGAGTTGCTGTCAACCATATCAGGTCACCAGACTGCCAAGTGGTGGACAACTCTATTGATCTGGATGGAGAATGCAGTGCGCAGATGCCAGTAGTAATTTGCAGAATATTTGGACAGAGGCATATCAAAGATCTTTATCCCTCCACCACTCTTAGATGGCCCCTCACCTCAGATATTCGACCTGAAACAGGTCACGGTTATATGTGAGTGTTATTGACGTGCTTTTTCTTTATCAATTTTAATAAACTTTATACGGAGAACACTATGGTTTGTTGCTTTTTATCTTATTCTATATTCATCATCTGCCTATACTGAGCATTGTGAGCTGAAGGAAGTGAAGGAGTATTATAAAGACTGATCCATTCAATCCTTAAAGCGTTGTGACCTGTTTCAGGTCGAATATCTGAGGTGAGGGGCCATCTAAGAGTGGTGGAGAGATAAAGTCACCATCCAGATACTTATTGTCACCGGTGGTTCCTGCTCTTTCATACTGTTACCACACTACAATTTTTTATTAGTTGTTTATGGATTCTTATTTGCGCAGCACTTTTTATTTATATACATGTTTTTGAGGTATTTTTTGAGTTGACCTTAGTGCCTGCCTGCATTTATATTGTCATATCAGTCAGCGCTGAATTTATTACATTATTTCTATATCAAAGATCTTGAAGGAAGATCTTGTAGGAATGGGGTTACGCCTTAGCATAATAAATTGACACTATAAACATATTGATACAGCTGGAAGAAGAGGGGAGAACAGAAATCTAGTTGGGGTTGCCAGCAGCACCTAGCAGACACCACAATGCGCCTTTTCGTGTAGCAGCATCTGCTGTCTAATCTCCTCTCTACCGCATTCAGCCACCACCGAGCCCCCCAAGACAAGATAACGGGCTGGACGATTGTTTTATTTTCCCCTTGCCTCCTCCTCCATGTCCATGACTACAGTCAGGGAGGGGCCAGGCGAGAGAAGGGCATATGTAATGTGCAGGAGAGAGGCCTGCTGACCCCATCCTCTACCCCTTTGAACATGCTTTGCCCTACTGACCCCATCCCCTGCCCTACTGACCCCATCGCCTGCCCCGCTGACCCCATCCCTTGCCCTACTGACCCCGTCTCCTTCCCCCACTGACCCCATACCCTGCCCTACTGACCCCGTCCCCTGCCCCGCTGACCCCATCCCCTGCCCTACTGACCCCGTCCCCTGCCCCACTGACCCAATCCCCTGCCCTACTGACCCCATCCTCTGCCCCATTGACCACATGTTTTGCCCTACTGACCCTGTCCTCTTCCCCACTGACCGTGTCCTATGCCCCACTGACTCATTTCTCTGCCCCATTGAACACATGCTCTACCCTACTGACCCTGTCCTCTGTCCCACTGACCCCATCACCTGCCCCGCTGACCCCAGTAACATACCCTGCTGACCCCATCCTCTGCCCCATTGACCACATATTTGGCACTTAGACGAATCATGGCTCAGGGTCTGATGAGGAAGCTGTGAACAGCTGCAGCTTCCTCATCGGACCCTGAGACAAGAACGGTATACTGCGGCTCAGTGGAACAAATTTAGATGGGGGGGGGGGGGGTGCCTTGTTTTAGTCTTGCCTAGAGCAGCACAAAACCAAAATACACCACTGAGTGGAACCAATAGCCTTCAGAAGTCACCTAATTAGTAAATAGAGTCCACCTGTGTGTAATTTAATCTCAGTATAAATACAGCTGTTCTGTGAAGCCCTCAGAGGCTTGTTAGAGAACCTTAGTGAACAAACAGCATCATGAAGGCCAAGGAATACACCAGACAGGTCAGGGATAAAGTTGTGGAGAAGTTTAAAGCAGGGTTAGGTTATAAAAAATATACCAAGCTTTGGACATCTCACAGAGCACTGTTCAATCCATCATCCGAAAATGGAAACAGTATGGCACAACTGCAAACCTACCAAGACATGGCCGTCCACCTAAATTGACAAAAAGAGCATTAATCAGAGAAGCAGCCAAGAGGCCCATGGTAACTCTGGAGGAGCTGCAGAGATCCACAGCTCAGGTAGGCGAATCTGTCCACAGGACAACTATTAGTCATGCACTCAACAAATCTGGTCTTTATGGAAGAGTGGGAAGGAGAAAGCCATTGTTGAAAGAAAGCTATATGAAGTCCCATTTGCCGTTTGCAAGAAGCCATGTGGGGGACACAGCAAACATGTGGAAGAAGGTGCTCTGGTCAAATGAGACCAAAATTGAACTTTTTGGCCTAAAAGCTAAACACTATGTGTGGTGGAAAACTAACACTGCACATCACCCTGAACACCATATCCACCGTGAAACATGGTGGTGGCAGCATCATGTTGTGGTGATGCTTTTTTTCAGCAGGGACAGGGAAGCTGGTCAGAGTTAATGGGAAGATGGATGGAGCCAAATACAGGGCAATCTTAGAAGAAAACCTGTTAGAGTCTGAAAAAGACTTGAGATTAGGGTGGAGGTTCACCTTTCAACAGGACAACGACCCTAAACATACAGCCAGAGCTACAGTGAAATGGTTTAGCTCAAAGCATATTCATGTGTTAGAATGGCCTAGTCAAAGTCCAGACCTAAATACAATTGAGAATCTGTGGCAAGACTTAAAAAATTGCTGTTAACAGACGCTCTCCATCCAATCTGACAGAGCTTGAGCTATTTTGCAAAGAAGAATGGGCAAAAATGTCACTCTCTAGATCAGTGTTTCTCAACTCCAGTCCTCAAGGCGCCCCAACAGGTCATGTTTTCAGGCTACCCATTATTTTGCACAGGTGATTTGATCAGTTTCACTGCTTTAGTAATTACCACAGCCGTTTCATCTGAGGGAAATCCTGAAAACATGACCTGTTGGGGCACCTTGAGGACCGGAGTTGAGAAATACTGCTCTAGTATAGCAGGTAGAGACATACCCAAAAAGAATTGCAGCACTAATTGCAGCGAAAGGTGGTTCTACAAAGTATTGACTCAGGGGGGCTGAATACAAATGCCCCCCACACTTTTCAGATATTTATTTGTAAAAAATGTGGAAAACCATTTATCATTTTCCTTCCACTTCACAAATATGTGCCATGTGCCAAATATTGGTCTATCACATAAAATCCCAATAAAATACATTTACATTTTTGGCTGTAACATGACAAAAAGTGGAATATTTCAAAGGGTATAAATACTTTTTTCAAGGCACTGTATTTAGGTGGGGGGGGGGGGGGGGCTACTGAAAGGTCTTTTACCATAATGCATAACGCAAAAAAAAATTGACTTTAGAAGCACTTTAAACTTGAAAACTTACTTTGTGACCATTCAAACACATTTACTTTCATGAATTCTGTGCCACATATTTACTATGCCCTGTGAGTAAGCACTGCTGTGTCATACATTTCACAGAGCCTCCCTTCTGAACTACAGAGGTGCTCAGTGGAGGAGTTTCAGGAGGTGGAGTCAGTACAGGAACCATTGCTTGCAGGCAGCAAGGTACTATGGGATATGTAGTCCATAGACATGGAAAGTAAACAGCAGAGGAGAAACTGCAAAGCAACGGATTTTTCAAGAAAAGCTTATATTGGGTTGTCAAGTATTGTTATTACAATACTGATGTTATAAATTAAAAGTGTATGCTGTGGTCATAGAACTCCTTTAACAAACCAAAATTAAGCAACCAAGAGGAGTTAATTGTTAAGTTTTATATGAGCTTTGTATTGAGCTATAATTAAACACATATATATAATTATATCGAAAATTGTGGCGCGCATTTTATGGCCTCAGTAAAACTGTAGAAATGTAATGAAAACATACATTTCTAATAAGTCTTTGTACTAGGATGGTTTCACAGTTATTATCTATAATTTCATGTTCTATCCTATTTTCCCACAAAAACTAAAGTCTGTCGTTACAGAAACTCTCTTGTCAATTATAGTAAAAACACCAGTGCCACATGACCTAAATTGCAAGGAACACCAGCTGAATACATCCAGTAATAGCAGAATGAGCGAAACAGCCTTGACATGCCAAGCAGGAGTAATAATATAATAATATTATTAAGCCTTTCCAAATACAAAGTCCAAAAACACATTGCAATTAGATATATATAATATACATATTGTACTAATTTTAACTTCAGTAGGTATTTTGCATGGAATGGTGCATAGTTGGATCTTTGCCAGGTCTTCAATGTTGTTAAGGGCAGATTGAAAGGAAAAGAACGACTACACCCTAAAACAAAATGTAATATATTAAATTTGTAGGCAAGAATGACATTTGTGTCCCCTGTTGCCCTCTAGAATTCCTTGATGTGCCACAAGGCGAATCTGCATTGAGTAGGGTGATGATGAACTTTTGTTTGGTGCCGTTCCAATGAAATGTATGAAGATGACTACCTAAGGAAAACATGCAAATTTCCACAGTCATTGATGATATGGGGTTGCATGTCAGGTAAAGGTATAGGGGAGATGACAGCCATTAAATCTTCAATAAATGCACAAGTTTATATTGAGAATTTGGACACTTTTCTTATTCCATCAATTGAAAGGATGTTTGGTGATGATGACATCATTTTTCAGGATGCAATCTGCATATGTTTGTTTTAGAACATAGTGATTCCATAATATTTTCCTTAGAATTGAGTGATTCTATATTTTTTTCCCTCTGCTTCATCTGCAAAAACAATTGCAACTGACTACAGTTTTCTTTCTTAATTTTTTTTAAGTGCCGGTTCACACAGGGGCGACTTGTCAGGCGACCTAGTCGCCGTTCTAATAGGAGCGACGCAAGTCGCTCCGACTTAGAAAAAGGTTCCTGTACTTCTTTTGGGGCGACTTGCATAGACTTCTATACAGAAGTCATTTTGCAAGTCGCCGTGGATGTCGTGTGCAGGTTGCCTCGGTGAGGCGACCTGCAAGTCGTGCCGCCCCTAGTGTGAACCGAGCCTTAGTGTTTCTTAACCGCTTCCCGACCAACCGCCGCAGTTATACTGCGGCAGGTTGGCTCCCCTGCGCGAGCCGTCGTAGCTATACATCGGCACGCGGGGTCGGGATAGCAGGCTTGCGCGCACACGCTCGCTGCACAGTGGGGGTGCCGGCCACGATGACTGCCGGCCACGAAAGATCATAAGCAGGAGAGACAGAACAGGGACGGGTGTGCTAGCTACGATTAAGGCTATTGCCGAAACGCGTCAGTTTTATTGTCACTCTGATGTACCAATAAACGACACATCAAGGATTACAGTTTTGCCGGCTCTCCTTATTACAATTTTATAGCATTGATCGCTGTATTAATGCCAATGGTCCCAAAAATGTGTCAAGATTGTCCGATGTGTCCGCCATAGTGTCGCAGTCATGATAAAAATCGCGGATCGCCACCATTACTAGTAAAAAAAAAAAAATAATGATAAAAATGCTATAAATCTATACCCTATTTTGTAGACGCTATAAGTTTTGCGCAAACCAATCAATATACGCTTATTGCGATTTTTTTTTACCAAAAATATGTAGAAGAATACATATCGACCTAAACTGAGGAAAAAAATTGTGTTTTTATATATTTTTGGGGGATATTTATTATAACAAAAAGTAAAAAATAATGCGCTTTTTTCAAAATTGACGCTTTTTTTGTTTATAGCGCAAAAAATAAAAACCACAGAGGCGATCAAATACCACCAAAAGAAAGCTCTATTTGTGGGACAAAAAGGACATCAATTTTGTTTGGGTACAACGTTTGTTTTTCGCACAACTGCGTAATTGTCAGTTAAAGCGACGCAGTGCCGAAACGCAAAAAGTGCTCTGGTCAGGAAGGGAGTAAATTCTTCTGGGGCTGAAGTGGTTAAAGCCAGAAGATTGGAATTTTAAAGTGATTGTAAAGGTTTGTTTTATTTATTTTTTAAATAACAAACATGTCATACTTACCTGCTCTGTGCAAGGGTTTTGCACAGAGCGGGCCCGATCCCCCTTTTCCTGAGGTCCCCCGGAAGGGCTCCTGGCTCCTCCTCCTTATCGGGTGCCCCCTTGGAGAGCTGCTTTCCATGGGGGCACTTGTGCATCCATTGACACAGACAGCAGGACTCGGTGTCACTGGATTTGATTGACAGCAGCAGGAACCATCAATCTATCCAATGAGGACACGAGACAGTGGCTGGAGCTGCTGTGCTCGTTCTCGTCGCTGGAACGCCTGGGTTCAGGTAAGAAAAAGGGGGCTTTGGGGGGCTGCGGCAGCACAGGTTTTTCACTTTAACGCATAGAATTAAAACATGAGAGCTTACAACTCCTTTAAATGAAAATAGTTTTGAGGCATGTCTGCAATTTTTTTTTTTTTTTTACACAATTAAACTATTGAATGAACATTTTCCAAGAGTGGTGATTCCATACTTTTTTCCAGGGGTTGTACATGTGTGTGATTAATGGATGATATATATAGAAAGTCAGCAAAGTTTACAAAATACAGTATATGAAGCATTGATAATGAGTAGCGTTGGCTACAAATTTTGAAAAATACCACCAACATGATCGTGACACCATGGTGATAGAATCCCAAAACGGAAATGCTGGATTTAAGCCTAATCTACAATTTTCCATTTTGGTTCTCCTGTGCTGGACAGAGGAAATGTAGAGTTTCTGCCAGTATGCTGGAATGTCAGGAAAGCCAAAAGTGACTACTGTCACTACATAAATACTAATGTGTTTATGCACTGGGATGTAACATTGTATCTGCAGGTTGTACACTGTCATAGCCAATCCGTTCTAAATACAGTTCTCTGCTCAACACCCAGAATACTTATAACATGTATACAAGTTCATTAGACAGCCTCCTGAGCAGTATGCAATTTCTAAACGCCAGCTGTTGTGCAACAAGTCCCATGAGGCACTACAAGACTCTAACAGCTACAGGCATGACTCTCAGAAGCAGAGGTATGATGGCATTTGTAGGAGGCAGAGGCATGATGAGATCTGTAGTCTTATCATAGCTGAAATGACAAAGTAGCCTACTCCTATACTATCATCAGTTCACCAAGCCTGTGACACAATCTTATGGCCCGTACACACAATCCGAAAACCGGATGACAGATCCTCCATTTTTTAAATGCAGAGTTTACTAAAGTTACGAGAATTCTTGTACAACCTAATAAAAAATCGGACGTCACGTCACGTATTTGTAGTGTATTTGTGTTTTCGGATGACAACTGTACTGATTACAGTGACAATCTAATAAAGGTACACCCAAGTCTCGATATACCGTAGTTTAGATTTTATATCAGAATTTTAATTACATTTCCTACTTACTAATACAACTTGTAAACTTTTACCCAAAACAGGGATTGCAAACATTGTAATGTGGTGTTAATCTGTGTCTGTTTCAGCATTAATAGCTTTATATAGTAAAGCTACTAATGCAACATTTTTTTTAATTGTTTCACCTCCACAATGGTTTGTTTTTGTTGTAATTGGAATAGCTGTTGAAGGACAAGTGACAGAGGAGCAATTCCAGATGTAGACAGTCAAGGTTCCCATATTTTATTAAATTAAGACAACCTTTGTGTTGAAAAATGTATTTTTCTCTAAAATGGTATTGACTTGATGTAGCCATTCCTCTGGGGTTGGAGGGTGAGCTTTTTAACATATTTGAAACAAACAGAAGATCTTTATTTAAACAGTGCATAATTATTTTAAGTAGGATAGGAAAAACTTTTTATTTTTAGTTCAATCTTATTTTATTGAAACAAGACCAAATTAATATTCCAGAATAAAGAAAGAAAAGTAAAGAGTAAAGAAATACAATTATATCATAGACATCATAGACATGAGGTACGGTCATAACAGTTACAATAGGTTCATTGAGGCCTAGTGTTCTTTTGTATATTTAACATAACACAACAAGATAATAAGTAAATCAAACCATATCATACTTGAGATATTCTCAACATCCTGATTGGGATCAAGATACATATACGTAGAATAGAAACATAGATGTTTGTAAGAGCCAAGTTTTATGCTTACAAAGAATAAACGCTGGTGGGATCACAACTCCTTCCATAGGCAATAAGAACACTTCATATGGTAGAAAGCAGCCTGGGAAGGCAGAAAGAAGGTATGCAGGAGAGAGGGGAAAGAATAGAGGCACTCCATCATGGCTGTAGGGTGGAGATAGATGGTTCGCCCTCAGCCCATGTCACAAATTCAGAAGAATACCAAAACATGGACCAAGAGGTCCACATGATGGAAAACTGTTCCTCTTAGTCGTTTTCCTGTGCTAGCACATGATCGAAGTCTCTTATTCGGTCTACTTCAATAGCCCCATCCCCAACTTTTTATTTTTACATTTTGGATAGAGTAATGGAGGGTTATAACCCCTTTCTCTTTCTTTGACAGGGGTTAAAACCCTCGTCAGTATATTTTTTGCCATTTGTGTCCCATAGGGGAGAATTACCTTCTCTTTCTGTCACATAACCAAAACAAGAAGTGACAGAAAATTCCCTGGGGACCCTCAGGTCAACAGAATTAGTGTCCCCATTGGAAAATTTCCCCACAATTACTTTTCTGGGGACAACCCAAAATTTGGGGTTTCTTTTACTTTCACTTTCAATGATAATGGTAAACAGGGCAAATGGAGAGGGTTAATCTCCCTAACAGGGACACAGACAGCAATAAACTCTGACAGGTGTTCTAATCCATGTCCACTCGGCCCAATACTGAAAAAAAAAGTTTTGCCTTTAGATATATTATAATGCCACTGTAAACAAATCAATCTACATTATAGATTAGATTTCAAATAACTGCTAATTAGTCCAAAAGCTAACTTTTTGATGATAAAGAAATCTCCAAGTACCCCAAAATGTAATCTTGGGGTTTGCAGGTAAGGCTAGAAATACAATTGTAGATTCCTCAGTTCCTCCATCCACTAAACAGCACGGATGGAGGAACCACCCCTACGGGAACTGTATTCTGACACCTGCTGCTCCAGTGATTGTCACAAAGTCTGAACAGTTACTGCATCTGATTGGCTGCAGAAATTGTTCAGACAAAAACTCTCCACCCAACAGCAAGAGAAAGAAGCAGCTTTTCCTAATTTTATAGTTATCAGTTCATCAGCAGTAGAAATACAATCATCACGTATGAACTCATTAACACTTTGTTACAATTATTTAAACCAGGTTAGCACTAGAAAAAAAATGTTTTGTGTAGGGGAGCTGCACGCAGGGCTGTTACTGCAATTTAAAGGGTTTGTGCCCACAGGCTTCAGGCATGCCCTGAACTAGCCCTGAGCAAATCGCATAAAAACAAAACACTCTCCGAAAAAATGCCAGCCCTTCTCTCTGTGTGAAACAAAGTAAGAAAACGCAAATGATGCACAATGGATTCGTTGGGAGATTTATACTAGTAGGAGACCTTTATGTATTTTTAGCTACACAGTACATGCAAACTGCAGTAAAGCACCCAGAATACTGTTCTCTACTGCCCTCTGCTGACCGCTCCTTGCTTATGCTGCCTACAAAATGCTATTTCTTTTGAGCCCAAAATGATAGATTTAAGGTTTGGATGACGTCACATAATACTAGTGCTGTAAATAGGCCCCAACTCAGCAGTAATATAAATATGATCTTCTAATATGGAAGGAATATTAACTTTACATTTTATCTAAAATAAGTTTATATACATAACTCTGACCTTTGAACAGTTTGAAAAGTTATAAACGTACTGCCTTGATTTGAAGTGATTTCAGCTAAACAGATTTTCATTGAAATGTCATGTTCACCTAGTAATATCCTTCCCTGTAACATGCTTATCTCAATAAGATGGTATAAAAATGCTTTCTTTGTATATTACATCTAATGTTTTCTAATGATATTTCAATAAAATACTTGAACGAGAAAATGACAGACTCAGTTGTTATACAGCACATATCAAACGGGAATCGTTTTAAAGCTGAACTCTGGGGAAAGCAAAAGCCCTCCCTTACAGTGGGGCTGCCCTTGACCAGCTATGGGTTAATGCTCTTTAAGTCTAAGGTGCTAGAAAAATGATATCATTCTTATGTGATCCTGCAGGCTCCTTCCAGGGTAATGATGTCTTCTGACATCATCAAGTACAATGCAGAGCCCAGACCCTGCACTGGGTGTGAGGACCCCAAGGATCAGTCCACAAGTTGAAGTGTACATGTACATACATTTTTTATTTTTCCCATACCCTAGACATAAACAGACATTTAACCTTTGAAGCACGGGGGCAGATCCACTTCAAAGTAGTTTTTTTTGCTATTCCTGGAGATAGGCTTTAAAGTGTTACTAAACCCAGGACCCTGCATTCACTATAGCTGGTCTCCCACAGTACACAGAACATGGAAATGCAATTATTTTAGTAAATATAAATTGCTAAATACCTTTTCTCATCAGCAGTATATAGCAATCTTGTGACTTCTATCAGTGTCTGGTAAAAGCTTGTAGGAGGAGTTTCCATTGTCCTATGAGGCTGCAGGACCCCTGACCCTCTTTCTGGACACTGTTGATTGGCCCTGTGCTGATCACATGCACCCCCCCACCCCAAGAAAAAAAACTCAAACAATACACACCAAACTGAGTATGTGGAGAGTGACTCCAAAGGCTCTGTACTATAAGGAGATGGATTGGGGACAGTGGAAGAAAGGTGGATCCATTCCACATTAAAACGGAGTTCTACCCAAAAGTGGAACTTCCGCTCATTTGTCTCCTCTCCCCCCTCCAGTGCCACAATTGGCACCTTTCGGGGGGGAGGGGGGCCGGATACCTGTGTTTAGTATCCTGTGAGGGAGAGGAGGTATCCTCCTCCTCTCCCTGTCGCCGGGCCAGTAGGAGAGAGGAGCGGGGCCTCGCGCATACGCAGTAGGGTTCCCGGCATGAAGTCGTAATGCTACACTGCCAGGTACCCTTACCCGCAATGGCAGTGGCAGCACCCGACAGCTGATGGAAACATCAGCTGCGATGCCGACATCGCTGGACTCCAGGCAGTGTTGCCAACCGCCCGTATTTTTACGGACAGCCCGTAAAAACGGGCACTTTTTTCCCCGCCCGTAAATGTCCGTAGTAGCGGGAATGTGCCAGTAAAAAATAGCCGTGATCGGTCCGGCTTGGAACTGCGCATGCGCAGTTCCGGAGCTTGCCGAGCAGATCCTCTCTTCGGCCGGCGGGGGGGCGGATCTCACGGAGTCTGAGCGGCGCTGGCGCGCTTTACTGGTGGCAAGGCGAGTGATGTATTAGCACATCCCGCCACCAGGCGCGCCAACATTTAAAATCTGTAACACTAATCTGGAGCACTGGACTGGAGCAGCAGGTCTCGGAGGCTGAGCAGCATGCGCCGGCGGAATGGAGGGGAGCCCTGCATCCAGGACCAGGCAATCCAGAGTCTACGGGAACCGGGGGAGTCTGGGACAGAGTGACAGCCCAGCCGACGGTGACAGAAGGTGATGGTGGCAGAGGGGGATGGACTGGAGCAGGTCGTGTTGGTGGCAGAGGGGGATGGTGGCAGAGGGGGGTGGAGGCAGGGTATGATGGTGGCAGAGGGGGATTGTGGCAGAGGGTGATGGTGGCAGAGGGGGATGGAAGCAGAGGGGAATGGAGGCAGGGTGTGATGGAGGCAGTCTGGCAGAGGGGGGATGGTGTCAGGGGGTGATGGTGGCAGAGGGGGGGGTGAGACATGGTATGATGGTGGCAGAGGGGGTCGGTGGCAGAAGGGGATGGTGGCAGAGGGGGATGGACTGGAGCAGGTGGTGTTGGTGGCAGAGGGGGATGGAGGCAGAGGGGGATGGAAGCAGAGGGGGATGGAGGCAGGGTGTGATGGAGGCAGTCTGTCAGAGGGGGGATGGTGTCAGGGGGTGATGGTGTCAGAGGGGGGATGGTGTCAGGGGGTGATGGTGGCAGAGGGGGATGGAGGCAGGGTGTGATGGTGGCAGGGGGGGGGTGGAGACATGGTATGATGGTGGCAGAAGGGGATGGTGGCAGAGGGGGATGGACTGGAGCAGGTGGTGTTGGTGGCAGAGGGGGATGGAGGCAGGGAGTGATGGTGGCAGAGGGGGGGTGGAGACATGGTATGATGGTGGCAGAAGGGGATGGTGGCAGAGGGGGGATGGACTGGAGCAGGTGGTGTTGGTGGCAGAGGGGGATGGAGGCAGGGAGTGATGGTGGCAGAGGGGGGGTGGAGACATGGTATGATGGTGGCAGAGGGGAGCGGTGGCAGAAGGGGATGGTGGCAGAGGGGGATGGACTGGAGCAGGTGGTGTTGGTGGCAGAGGGGGATGGACTGGAGCAGGTGGTGTTGGTGGCACAGGGGGGTGGAGGCAGTCTGGCAGGGGGTGATGGTGGCAGAGGGGGGTGGAGGCAGGATATGATGGTGGCAGAGGGGGATTGTGTCAGGGGGTGATGGTGGCAGGTGGTGATGGTGGCAGAGGGAGATAGTGGCAGAGGGGGATGGAGGCAGAGGGGGGTGGAGACATGGTATGCTGGTGGCAGAGGGGTCGGTGGCAGAAGGGGATGGTGGCAGAGGGGGGGTGGACTGGAGCAGGTGGTGTTGGTGGCAGAGGGGGATGGAGGCAGTCTGGCAGGGGGTGTTGGAGGCAGGGAGTAATGGTGACAGGTGATGGAGGCAGGAGGTGATTGGACTAGATAATTCCTTATTATGTCGAAAATAACAAAAATATGTTTTTTTACCTTAATATCTACCTTAAATCACATTGCTATTTGCCTAGCATACCTGTTTGTAGCCTAAATACTGAAATTTACACCTAAAAATGTAATTTTGGAAATTTTGTGAAATGCCAGTAAAAACTTGGTGGTGCCAGTAAATTTTGGGGGTTGTGCCAGTAAATTTCAATCTGGTAGGTTGGCGACACTGACTCCAGGACAGGTAAGTGTCCTATTGTTAAAAGCAAGCAGCTGCAGTATGTGTATCTGCTGGCTTTTAATTTTTTTTTTGGGCGGAACACCACTTTAATAATGATGCTAATAAAATTAGTGTGTGTTATAATCTGCCTCCAGCATTGCTTCTGTCAGAGGCTGCCATTTTTCTGAAGCCCAGAGTCTCTGAACAGCAGTAGATCTTTAGACCATCAGCAGATCAGCCTCTACATTTTCGGCACAGTACTGAGAAATAAAGAGCAATTGAGCATGTGCAGAGCAGGGTCAGACAGTGTATTACTGGATTTTAACCAGTATAGGCACTTATTTGTTGTGTTTTACATGTGACACATTTCCGGCAATGTGTATGTAGTCAACTTGTGTGAAATTGTAAACGTCATTGTTTGTACTGAAACAAGCAACAAATTCAAGTAGTTCTTATTTGTGACACTTTTACTTTATTGCACTACTACTGTTTTGACAAATTCATAAAGAAATACTGCCATATCTGTGAAGGTGGAGGTAAATAAGACCCCTTCCATGTTGAGGTTGTGGGACATTATCATATCATATACACCTTACCAACACATACATCAATGTGTTGCAAGCCCCTCCATTTTGTGTACTACCATAAGGCCCCATACACACTTTTAGATTTTCTGCAGATTTTTGTCTTCAGATTTAACAAGACCATGTAGTACAATGGGCCTGCCTTATTGCATACAAATTGAAACCAGTGGCGGCTGGTGATCAAAATTTTTTTGGGGGGCGCAAACAAGCTGAAAAATTCTGAAAAAAAAACCCATCAATTGCAGCCTCACTGTGCCATCAAACACAGCCACTGTGCCCATCAATTGCCGCCACTGTGCCATCAAACGCAGCCACTGTGCCATAAAATGCAGCCACTGTGCCCCATAAAATGCAGCCGCTGTGCCCATCAATTGCCACCACTGTGCCCATCAAACGCAGCCACTGTGTCATCAAGCGCAGCCACTGTGCCAATGAAACGCAGCCACTGTGCCATAAAATGCAGCCCTGTGTCCCATAAAATGCAGCCGCTGTGCCCATCAATTGCCACCACTGTGCCCATCAAACGCAGGCACTGTGTCATCAAACACAGCCACTGTGCCCATCAATTGCCGCCACTGTGCCATCAAACGCAGCCACTGTGCCCCGTAAAATGCAGCCACTGTGCCCATCAAACGCAGCCACTGTGCCATCAAACGCAGTCATTGTGCCCCATAAAATGCAGCCACTGTGCCCATCAATTGCCGCCACTGTGTCCATCAATTGCCCCCATTGTCCTCTCTTCCCGTCCTCTGCTATGATTGGATGCCTGGCATCCAATCACAGCACCTGGCGTCCAATCACAGTGCCTGTCATTTTAACCAAAATCAGGTGACAGGTAACAGATCTAAGCACCTGATTGGTGGAGAGGTTGTTTAGTGTTAGGAAAGTGAATATTCATTCGCTTTTCTAACGCAGCAGTGTGACCTGCGAGCGCCCAGCATGGCCTATTGATGCTATTTGATGCCTATTAGAATCTATAGCTCTAATCAGGTGCTTCAAAACTACCCCCCGCCGCTAAAATTCAGGTGTCCCTGCGCCTGAATAGGGTGTGGCAGCGGCAGCCATAGATAGATTCATGCAATGCATGAATCTATCTATTGGTGCTAGAGGGGGCTGGCCCAGAGAGAGGGAGCGGCATCAATGCACCCTTATGGACGCACCGCCACTGATTGAAACACCTTAAGGTTTGAACTCATCTTGGATAGTTTTGGTAAATCTGAAGACTAAAATCTGCAGAAAATCGAATCGTGTGTATGGGGTCTACAACAGATTTCTTCAGGGTATATACGACACATTTTATGAATTCCAGGGTTTTAAGCCTTGTAGACGTGGTCAGATAATTGGACGAATTTTCATCGATTTTTTGTTTGATGCTAGTCTCAAATCGAAAGTGAAGAGGGTACTCACCATCAGAAAATTTTCTGACGACAGAATTCAACGTCAGAAGTGACGTAATGTGTTGAATTCATTTGTATGTGTTCTTTCATTTCTGAGCATGCCTAGTCTTGCTCTTCAGATTTTTTTTGTCAGAAAACCATACTAATGAAAAGAAAATCGGACGTTGTGGTCACATCAGACAAAAATTTTCAAGACTGCACATCCAGTTTTTGCCCGACGAAAATTCGTAATCGGCTGTCAAAAGCAGCATACTAATGATCAGAAAATTGGCAGATTGTTAATCGGACGAAATTTATCTTCATATTTTCTGGCCTTAAGGCCCCATACACACTATTAGATTTTCTGCAGATTTTTTGTCTTCAGAGTTACCAAAACCATGTAGTGCAAGGGCCTGCCATATTGCATACAAATTGAAACTCTTAAGATATTTTTGGTAAGTCTGAAGACAAAAATCTGCAGAAAATTGAATAGTGTGTATGGGGTCGGCGTATAGTTCTTCTAAAATGTCCTCTGGTGTGCAAGACTGATCCATTGTCAGTGTCACTAACAGAAGACTTCTCTGTGCCATCCAGTGTCTGTGTCATTAATAGAAGACTGTTCCAGTGTAGAAGACTGGTCTGTGTCCGTGTCACTAAGGGAATACTATTCCAGTGTCTGTGTCATTAATAGAAGACTGTTCCAGTATCCGTGTCAATAATAGAGGACTAATCCAATGTCCGTATCATTGGTGGCCCGTCCATACGAGGTGCAGCGGTGCCGCCCCCCTAAACCATGCGCCCAGCCCCTAATCTACATGCAGGGCACCGAATGCATGGATTTCAATGTTTTTTTGTTTTTTGAAGCACATGATTAGAGCCTGAGGCTCTAATTAGCTTCAAAAAAGGGTAGGCTTGGGGCGAAGAGCACTGCGCCCTGAGCCCACCCAGTTGTGTGGCAATAGCAAATTAATATTTACTATTGTCTTCCTGATTCTCCTCCCGGTGAATTAGGAAGCGGGTTCTGAGACCCAAACAGTCTTAGGACCCCTGGCCAATTGGTTCTCAGGACCCACTTTATGTTCGGCCAGGAGCAGAAGCAATGGCCCCGGAGCGAGGAGTAGCAGCCCTGCCTGGGATCCTTGCCATCTGCCTCCTAAGGTAAGGAGGCCTCAGATGGCCCCTTACCCGTCCTTCTCTCAAGGGGGGAGGGGGGATGATCGCCACCTTCCCGTCCGTCTCCTGTGGAGGGGGGGGATCGCCTCCTACCCATACGCCCCTGTGGGAGGGTGTCATTGGTTGCCCCCCCCCAAATATTGAGCACCAGCCACCACTGGTCCATACTATTAATAGAAGACTGTTACTGTGTCTATGTCATGAACAGAAGACCGCTTCAGTGTCTTTGTCATTAATAGAAGACAGTTTCCGTGTCCGTGTCATTAGCATAAGACTGCGTCTGTGCCAATAATGGAAGACTGTTCCAGTGTCTGTGTGAATATTAGAAGACTGTTCCAGTGTCTGTGTGAATATTAGAAGACTGTTCCAGTGTCTGTGTGAATATTAGAAGACTGTTCCAGTGTCTGTTTCATTAACAAAAGACTGTTTCAGTGTCCATGTCATTCACAGAAGACTGTTTCAGTGTCCATGTCATTAACAGAAGACTATTTCAGTGTCCATGTCATTCACAGAAGACTGTTTCAGTGTCCATGTCATTAACAGAAGACTGTTTCAGTGTCCATGTCATTAACAGAAGACTATTTCAGTGTCATTGTCATTCACAGATGACTGTTTCAGTGTCCATGTCATTCACAGAAGACTGTTTCAGTGTCCATGTCATTCATAGAAGACTGTTTCAGTGTCCATGTCATTCATAGAAGACTGTTCCAGTGTTTTTGTAATTAACAGAAGACGATTTCAGTGTTCGTGTCAATTTTAAAAGACTGTTCTAGTGTCTGGGTCATTAATGGAAAACTGCTTAAGTGTCCATGTCATTCACAGAAGGCTGTTTCATTGTCTGTGTTATTATTGGAAGACTGTTTTAGTGTCCATGTCATTCACAGAAGAAGACTGTTCTAGTGTCTGTCATTACTGGAAAACTGTTCTAGTATCAGTTTCATTAATGGAAGACTGTTGTGGTGTCTGTGTTCCAGTGTCTAAAGCTGCGTACACAAGAGTGGAATGTCCGACAGAAAAAGTCAGACGGAAGCTTTTCATCGTCTATTCTGATCGTGTGTAGGCCTCATCGGACTTCTTTTTAAAAAAAATCTGACGGACCTAGAAATGGAACATGCTCTAAATATTTCCTACGGACCCAATTCCTATCGGGAAAACCGATTGTCTGTATGCTGTTCTGACGGACCAAAAACGACGCATGCTCTGAGGCAAGTACGAGATGGAGGCTATTGGCTACTGGCCATTGAACTTCCTTTTTTTTTCTAGTCCCGTCTTAAGTGTTGTACGTCACTGCGTTCTGGACGGTCGGACTTTGGTCGGACTTTGGGTTGACCGTGTGTAGGCAAGACCGCTGGAATGGAGTTCCATCGGAGAAACCGTCGGTGTCTATTCCGTCAGCTAAACTGGTCGTGTGTACGCGGCATTAGTCAATAATGGAAGAGTGTTTCAGTACTGGGTCCATTACCCATATCATTGATGGAATGAATATGTAGCATTTATAACATACAGGACTTGTTCTTCAACTGTTACACTGCTCTGTCTGGTTCTGCACTGGGATAATACTGATTCACCAAGGACAGTAGGCCCATGTCCCCTTCTATTTCTTTATATAATGCAGAATACAAGCACAGATTGTAATTCTAAATAAGGAAAGAAGGGACACACATGCTGCATCACTTATAGGAGAAAGCACACTGTACACCTTTACTTAGTTGTGTGGTTTGGATTAGGGATGACTTGATGTACTTTACTACCGGATTAAATGGCATTCTGCAACGCTTATATGCTTTCAATACTTAATTTTCCATTTTGATTGGAATGTATCACAGAAACACACACACAGCAAGCGCTTCTAGAAAAAGAAACTCTACTTCATTTATAACAATTGACCAATGTTTGAACCTATAGCCTGTGTTACCAAAAACAAGAGAAGAGATGAGCTGCCAGCAGTTTGGTAGGAATATGTAGGAGGACGTAGATCCAGCCCAATCTCACTGTTTTCTCGGGATATGGTTTCTGCTGGAACTCCTGCAAACCCAATTAAAGGCCCTGTATTCACTCTAAAATTCTCATTCATATCATCTTAGCACTGAGCAGTTTTTGTTTCTCAGAATGCCATTTATTGTAAAGCAGGCTTAGCCCGGGGAGGCATGCTGAGCTACAGTGCCACAGCTTCAACACTGCAGGCCTCCTATAATCTAATGTAAAGAATAAAGTGGAAACAATGTTACACAGGGTGTAATTGTATAACATGACAAAGCTTTCTGTTGTCCTCATTATGACAGCACTCCAATTCCATTTTGGTATTTTATATGGAATAAAGGCAGCTGTGTTTCTTCCAATAGCTGCTTACACAAACACAATTTCCACAGACTCAGTACTCAGCAATGTGATGTGACCAGAAGCTCCAGTAACTGGTCAAAGGTCTCAAGGTGGCAGCGCTGATAACTACTAATCGGAGAAGACTTATAAGCTGAATCTTCATCCTGAAGTATACAGTTTTACGATCAAAATAAGACAAGTGCAAAGACCAATGTGCACAATGCAGCTAACCCCGAGCAATGAATAAGCTTTAGCTTTTCTGACTAATGTAACCAGAAATATAATGTATTGTTTCACATTGTTATATAACATTATTAGTATTAGTAAAGCACATGCCTTAACTTACTGTATACTTATAGGACTGTACTGTATAGTCTATTCAATACTTTTTAGTCATAATTGGAAGAGATCAGCTTAAAGTGGTTCTTCGCTTTGTCTTAATATTTTTTTTTTTTTAATGAAAGGACACAGCCGGCTGCTCATTGTGCTTTGTGAAAGGTCCCAGACCTGTGATTTGTCCCTGAAGGTTGGGGTGGGGGTATAGAAGAACATCCAGTGGATTGCTGCAGCGTTCCGAACCAAAGCTGGAAATGGTATCCGTCAAGACCAGATACTCGCTCCCCCCACCCCCCCAAAAGAGTACCAAAAATAGAGGAGGAGGGAAGAGGAGGACATAAAAGGTGACGTTTCGCTTTAATGTAAAAAGATCACTTCTTTAAATTATATATATAAAGCAATATTAAACCCAAAACCAAAATGGGTCTGGCCCCCCAAATGTCTGAAGGACAGTAAATTGGCCCTTTGTTTAGAAAATTTGGAGGTCCAATACAACATAACATTATAGTTAGATCCATACCCTATGTTATGAAACAAGAAAATCTCTTACCTAAAAACACAGATATTTCTCTAGAACTCCCTAACTTAAAGCGAAGTTCCACCCAAAAGTGGAACTTCTGCTCATTTGTCTCCTCTCCCCCTCCGGTGCCACAATTGGCACCTTTCGGGGGGGGGGTACAGGATACCTGTCTTTTACAGGTATCCTGTTCCCACTTCCAGGAGTCCGGGCCGTGGCTCCCTCCTCCTCCCTCCTCCTCTCCATGTCGCCGGGCCAGTAGGGGAAAGGAGCGGGGCCTCGCGCATGCGCAGTAGGGTTCCCGGCGTGAAGCCATAAGGCTACACTGCCAGGTACCTTTAACCGCAATGGTGGCGGCAGCACCTGACAGCTGATGGAAACATCAGCTGCGGTGCTGACATTGCTGGACTCCAGGACAGAAAGTGTCCTATTATTAAAAGCCAGCAGCTGCAGTATGTGTTGCTGCTGGCTTTTATTTTTTTGTTTTGTTTGTGCGGAACACTGTTTTAGTCTGCATCTATCTCCTACTTTGTCTGCCTTAGGCAATCTCTGAAAACTCATCTATTCAAGGATGTCTATCCCACCACCACCTTAGCTGTATTTCTACTTTCTACAGCCCATTCCTCACAATCATACCTTTTGTATCACTTTCCCCTACCTTTTAGATTTTAAGCTCCCACAAGCAGGGCCTTCCTAACCCTCTGCGACATTTTATAAAGTATATATTTACATATATACATACACACACATTGCTACAATGTAAAGTAGTGAGTGTACAGCTTGTATAACAGTGTACATTTACTGTCCCCTCAAAACAACTCAACACACAGCCATTAATGTCTAAACCGCTGGCAACAAAAGTGAGTACACCTCTAAGTGAAAATGTGTGGCCACCATTATTTTCCAGCACCCCCTTCACCCTCTTGGGCATGGAGTTCACCAGAGCTTCACAGGTTGCCACTGTTAACCTCACTCCTGAACTTGTTGTTGGTGTCCTGCAGAAGGAATACCCTCACAGTGACGAACGTGGCTTTGGAATTCATGTAGGACTTGGTATTATCTTGGTATGCATTTTTGTATACACATTGTGATCACACCAAAACATGATAGCAATGCAGGTACTGGACTTTAACGCTCTACTGTGATTACATGCTCAGATCACCATGTTGCCATTTTTGTTTTACTACACATGCACAGAACTGTATTTTTATGACACAAAATATGGTAACAATGACCCACACATGCGCAGTAGTCCTCTCTCTACCTTGCATGCATGGATCATTCCCGCCATATTGCCAATTGCCTTTTAACACTGCACAGGCAAGGCTGGCAGGGACAACAAAGATAACAGGATTTTCCTGTTGCCGTCCACATCACCATTGCAACAGAACGGGCCATCGTGTTAAAATCCAGGTACAAAAATAAACCTCTCTTTATTACCAGGGCATAATCAGATTTTAAATTCAAATTCATACACACTATTTATCAATCCCCTATTGTACTGCTTCTCATTCTCTTGTATAAGTTTGATCGACACATCTCTATTTTACTCTAGAGGTAAAGCTGAAATAAAGTGCCATGCTACTTCATATATTCCTTTCTCAGTAAGTAAAAGAAGAAGCAACATCACCTCCAGCAAATTCAAATGAAATCGTATAACCACAAACAATGTTTTAATTGAAGTCCTTTATCAAGTAATATATCCTTGGACTACAATGGAATCTGCATTTAGTGGAATTAAACAAAACAAGGAGTTCTGATGGTTTTCTCACTCAACTATCCTTTACAAACAGAGGCAAACCCTATACATTAATTTGTCTAGTGAACAAAATACACATGTCACAGGTGACACGTGTCAATAGCTGCTATGGACAACATCTTAATTTTTCCTTTCCTGTATTACAACATTGGGTAAAAAGTCCCAAATCCCAACTTCAAATCATTCATTTTTGGTTCTGAGATTTCAACAGGAGAGGCTTCAACACCAATAATTATATTTTGCTCATCTCTGCATTTCCAATACAAAGGTCATGTTTTATATTCCCACTAGATGGCAGTGTTGTAGCTGGGTCTCAAGCTACTTCAAGACTTATGCCTAGTACTGTACACACCATGAGAAAATTGAATGAAAAATACCGCTTTTGGGGCAATCGTCCAATAATCTGATCATTAGTACACAGCTTTCAAAAGCTGATCACGACTATTCATGCAAAATTATCCGAAGTAACAGGCACGAAAAATTTTCTCGTACAATAACAGAACAAACAGTTTGCGTGTAATTAGTATAGTATATGTACGGAAAAAATTGTGTGACCAAGATCATGCAGGGCCGGTGCTACCACTAGGCAAACTAGGCAGCCGCCTAGGGTGCACTGCTGCCTAGGGCGCCCAGCCACTGGTGTTCCTGCTCTTTTCTCTCTGCAGCAAGCAACTAAGTCTCAGCATCAGCAGGCAGCCGCCGCTC
This sequence comes from Aquarana catesbeiana, assembly GCF_042186555.1. Classification (NCBI taxonomy): domain Eukaryota; kingdom Metazoa; phylum Chordata; class Amphibia; order Anura; family Ranidae; genus Aquarana; species Aquarana catesbeiana. Next base: position 697,773,249 of record NC_133325.1, on the reverse strand, counting down.
CGTTCGCACATAGTGTCAGGGCGCAGCGGCGGAGGACTGTGTTTGTGTCCCGACTCCCGAATTAATGGAAGCAAGCAAACATTCATTGATGGGCACTGGTAAGCTGCATTGATGGGAGCTGGTAGGCTGCATTTGATAGGTGCTGGTGAGGCTGAATTTGATGGGCGCTGGTGAGGCTGCATTTGATGGGTGCTGGTGAGGCTGCATTTGATGGGCGCTGGTGAGGCTGAATTGATGAGCGCTGGCGAGGCTGCATTTGATGAGCGCTGGCGAGGCTGCATTTGATGGGCGCTGGTGAGGCTGCATTTGATGGGCACTGGTGAGGCTGAATTGATGAGCGCTGGCGAGGCTGCATTTGATGGGCGCTGGTGAGGCTGAATTGATGAGCGCTGGCGAGGCTGCATTTGATGGGCGCTGGTGAGGCTGCATTTGATGGGCGCTGGTGAGGCTGCATTTTATGTGTGCTGGTGAGGCTGCATTTGATCGGTGCTGGTGAGGCTGCATTTGATGGGTGCTGGTGAGTCTGCATATGATGGGCGCTGGCGAGGCTGAATTTGATGAGCGCTGGTGAGGCTGCATTTTATGGGTGCTGGTGAGGCTGCATTTGATGGGAGCTGGTGAGGCTGTATTTGATGGGTGCTGGTGGGGCTGTATTTGATGGGTGCTGGTGAGTCTGCATTTGATGGGCGCTTCATTAAAAAGGTATACATGGGCAGAGCAAAGGGGGTGGAGTCATGGGTGGAGCCAAGAAGGGCGGCAAAAAGAGGTTTCCCCTAGGGTGTCAAAAATCCTTGCACCAGCCCTGCGTGCTTGGAAACTAAAGAATACATTACAATACAATATAATACATTACATCACTTCCGAAGTTGTATGCTGTCGTACGAAAATTTTCATAACCGTAGTAAACTATTTGTTTTCGATATGAGACTAGCATGCAAAAAAATGGAAGAACATTCAGCCAATATTATTATTGTGTGTATCAGGTATTACTAATAAAAATGTGAAAGCTGACCAAACACTAGCAGATTTTCGAATGAATGTTCGTATGGACATTCGTATGGATATTCATACAAAAATTCTTCGCACATTTGATGACTTGACAAATGTCATTTCAAAGTACTTCAAAACTGTTTGCTTTTAACATTCAATTTTGAAATGAATAGAATTTCCTGAATGAAAACCAAATTCATTGTTGTTTGTTTGAGAAAACTTTTTTCATCCTGCTTCTTCGAATTTTCTCATCTCCGCGGTTGGGAATGAGTATTGATTTGACCCAGCAAATTATGGGAAAATCTAACAAACATTCCTAAAATTAAAAATTTCAACTGTAATTCTAGTGTATGGGCAGCTTTATGCTGGATTCAGACCACTTTTGTTGCATTAACCACATACTGATGCATAACTAAATGCACTTGAGTTTTTTTAATGGACTGTGTTGATGGTTTTTTTTTTTTTATGCATTGCATCGATGTGTTTCATAGATCTGAAAGTCACCACATTATTTTTCTTTGCTTCATGTGCGTTGCAGCATGCTGTGTAGTGCGTTGCACTAAGTATTAATGCAGCATGTTCTATTTTCACCCAGACAACACCAATGCATTTTTTTACTACCACTGATCTATGACATCAATCCATTTTATACTCCTACTGGCCATAGGCTGGTCCCCAGCAGACAGACGGACAGTTTTAGGACCCCTGTCTCCTAATACACCTCTACCAATCATAATCACTGTTGACCCTTGAATAATATGACACCAGGCACCGTTTTTTTTATTATGCCAACACTTATCAGGGCAATGCTCACTGGTAGCACTCTTCCAAGAGTATTATAAAAGTAAGAAAAGAAATCCTCTCTAAGCCAACAATCTACAGAACAATCTTTGAGCCAAGATAAGTTCATGTCCTCTATAAACCTCAGAAGTAGTTCTCAAGAATTATAACCAGAAATGCCTCAAATACAGTTCCCTAAAGTCTTATGTCAGCAAATGTATTATCTCTCAATCATTACAGCAGATATATTGTGAAAAAAACGTTGAAACAGAGAAATAGTACTGTGATGGTAGAGAGTAGCTCTGTCACCATCAAATTTTTGTTGACCTTAAGCAAGACAGCCATTGCCCATACGTCATTACCTGTCAAACAGCAATATACTCTGTGATGGGCTGAAAGAAATGTAATAGATGCTCCATACAAGTGCCTCAGCTAAAGCCCCATACACGCTACTACTACCAGCAGGTTGAATGGAAAAAAACTGACAGCTCCCATCTGAGCAATCGTACTAACAGTACGATGTTAGTACAGCAAACGCCCCTGCTGTTCTATTGTGTTCAGCGCCACCCCACGACTGGCGGTGAGTCAACAGCGGGTCAGAGGAGGAGCTGCTGCGGGACAGAGATGACAGTTGCTCTTTAAAAATTATAATTTAAATTGAGTTGATTTAAATCAAGCTATTTTACTAGTGATTTAAATTGTGATTTAAAATGATTTGATTTAAATCAAATCCACCCTGCCATACACACAGGTTGAATGTCACCCGGTTTCTTTTGAACCGGCCGATGTCACCCGTCATTCGGCCCGTGTGTACTAGGCTTAAGTCACTAGGAGGCAGGATGGGTCACAAAGTGTACCTATTATTTGGAAACAGCTGGTCTTGGGGTGCACTGATTCCATGTCACATGTCCCTGTACTGTACTAAGGCCTCGGATGCCAGCACAATTTTCAGTCGAAGTGAATTAATGTTCTGCTTACGTTGGTGCCCATAATGCAGCCCCGCTGTGGGGGTATGTGACCTGGAATCTCTGGAATTGAAGCACCTAGGGTGTTTCTGCTTCCAACATAGGCCTTATGCACACTGGGTGTTAAGGCCCAGTGTATGTTTAGATAAAAATTATTGGTGTGCTTATTCTATAACGTCTGTACAAAAAAATGACTTGAAGAAGTCACGTGACAAGTGACGCAACGCGCCAAATGGAACCGGTGACGTCATTTCTGGGGTCTTGTACACCAGGAAGAACGGTGAGGAGGAGAGAAGCTGTTACTGGTTTTTAAACTTATGCGATGTCTAAAGAATCCTAACTAAACTGAAACTATTTTGAAAGCAATATTGTGCAATTAAATGTAACGGGGAGACCTAAAGGATTGTTTGCTGATCAGAACGGGGACCACAGGAGATTCAGATTATTTTAGGTGGATGCCTGCAGACACTAAAGATAGTGGGCTCTAACAAAGTCTTTGTCTGACCATATCTGGTCATACCCTGAAGGTGAGCGGCCAATTCACTTGGGGTGGATGGTGAAGGTGCACTTTTCACAGATAAAGCATTATTAGCACACATTGGAGCAGTAATGAATTTCGGGTGGACTGTATATCTGCTTCAAACATAAGTTTATTAATCTTGATGAACTTCCAATCTTTTTGTTTTGTGTTTGTTTATTATGTTTTTTGTTCATTGGATATATTTCATTTGGCAGGTATAAAATAGTATATACCACATTCCGTTTATTGGCAACATTTTTTTTGTACAGAAATTATAGAATAAGCGCACCATTAATTTAAAAATATATTGTTGTAGGTTGCAGCTTTTCGCATATTTATTATATTTCATTATATTTTACTCTACTTTCACTAAGACCCCTTTCACGGAGGAGAAGATTCGGATGCCGCACACCGGATGTAGTCAAAAAATTTTCACTTTATTGAAAAAATGGGATCATCAAAATAACAAGACTGTCATGCAGAAAGTACAGATAAGCTGACGCGTTTCGCACTCAGGACTGAGTGCTTACTCATAGCTAACAAATATTAAAAAGACAAACTTTTATATAGCTCAATGGGGTATCACATGATTGCCCAATTAGATGGTCATTGAGTCTCAGCTGGAAGCCGATTTAATGAGGTCTTGGCATCTGCTGGCTATTTGGTGTGTTAACTGATTGAGAAATGTTTTCAAAACCGTGACATGTAAATAGATGACAAAGAAGGTGAAAAAAGATGTGTATATGCACATGTGTAGGCAAAAAAATATATATGTGTGTATATATATATGGTGAATCCTATCAATAAACGTGTATATAATAATGAATATACTTCTATGACGTGTATATATAAAAGGTGATAAGTATCAAAAAAAGAATTACTATTAGGTGAAAGGAAAAAATTGTGTAAAAAATATTTCTCATTAAAAAAAAGCATTATTAGCACACATTGGAGCAGTAATGAATTTCGGGTGGACTGTATATCTGCTTCAAACATAAGTTTATTAATCTTGATGAACTTCCAATCTTTTTGTTTTGTGTTTGTTTATTATGTTTTTTGTTCATTGGATATATTTCATTTGGCAGGTATAAAATAGTATATACCACATTCCGTTTATTGGCAACATTTTTTTTGTACAGAAATTATAGAATAAGCGCACCATTAATTTAAAAATATATTGTTGTAGGTTGCAGCTTTTCGCATATTTATTATATTTCATTATATTTTACTCTACTTTCACTAAGACCCCTTTCACACTGGGGCGGTTTGCAGGCGTTATTGCGCTAAAAATTGCGCCTGCAAACCGCCCCTGTTTGTTCAGTGTGAAAGCCCGAGGGCTTTCACACTGAAGCGGTGCGCTGGCAGGAGAAGAAAAAATCTCCTGTCAGTCGCTTCTTTGGAGCGGTGAAGGAGCGGTGTATTCACCGCTCCTGCCCATTGAAATCAATGGGACAACGCAGCTATACCGCGGTAATACCGCGGCTATAGCCGCGCTATACGAGTGGTTTTAACCCTTTTTCGGCCGCCAGCGGGGGGTTAAAACCGCACCGCTAGCGGCCGAATACCGCAGTAAAACAGCGCCTCAGTGTGAAAGGGGCCTAATTGTTTACATCGCACAGGTATTCTTTATACACAAGGCCCAGTGTATGTTATTCTGTTGTTTTTGTCTGAGCAAAAGTTACAGGCACACAGTCAAGCACCGCTGCTGGCAACTTGTAAAGCTCAGTGAGGCTATGAAGCCTGCTTTCCAGACATTCGTTCTTGGACACATACTACCCTAAATATTGGGACTAATCAGTTCAACATCCAGCACCATTCAGCTAAAGCAGCTTTCAGCCTCTCATAAAGTCTTAAAGGCTGCCAGCAGCGGGGCTGGACAGTACACCTGTGCCTTCTTCCATAAGAAAACGCTGGAATATCATGCATGGGGGGCCTATCAGGTATGTTTTTACTCTTTAGGTCCACGCACTTCTACCTCTCTATTAGAATGGTGGACCTTAAGGCTGATTGAATACACCCTGGATACATTAAAACAAAAGGTGTGCAGTGTCTCACAGTTCATTTTCCAAAGAAAGCAGCCCCAGCCTGAGTAGAAGCCTGCCCCTGGCAGCAGGCTCCGGATTAGGGCCAGTTCACACCACATGCAATTTTCTGCATCAAAAACACATGGAAAGTAGGTCATATGGTTTTCAATGGCATAGTTCACATCAGTGCTTACAGTTCCAGAAAAAAAAGTAGAACATGCTGCATTTTTCCTGCACTGGACTGTACTGGAACAGAATAAAACACATCAAAAACGCACTGTTGTTACACACATGTCCTTATTTAGGGTTGAGAAAAAAGAGGGGGAAAAAAATCCCCTGGACTGCATCAAAAACGCATCAAAAACGTACATGCAGAAAAGCATCTAGAACACATCCGGAATGCATTTCTATGGTGTGAACTGGCCCAAAGACCTTTGCTCTCTGTGAGAAAGCAGTCATCTCTTTGCAGAGGTCTGTCAAGCACCACAGAGTCAGACAGATCAGTAATCAACAAAGCTCATGCTCCCTGCTAATTGGAAAGCAGGAGTCCTCTGCATCATGTTGGCGGGGACAGGCTTTTCTACTTGAGTTTAGGTCCAATTTGACAAAAATGTCAAGGTTTTCATTTTATATGAGAGGAGCTTGATATAATTCAGAAAACATTAGGGAAACATTTGAGAACTTTGCAATTCCAGCATTATTTTTACCTGTGGTGCTTCTATACTTGTTCTCTGACAGCTCTGAGATGGCACCTGTAGTAATAGTCTTCTTCAGTCTGGAGGTGGTTGCAGCTGTACTGCCCCCTGGCTTTGTGAGCATGTCATCACTGCTTGCTCTTTTCAGCTGCAACAGACAAGAGAATGGCTATTGTCCCTGTAGATATTTATATATTCCAAATAAAGCGTACTTCTTAATGCTGCATAGAAAACAGAAAACAGCTGCATACTGTCCCTATCACTATCCATAATAACACATTTGTCATAATCGAAGAATGATCACATTGCAGGGCAAAGCAAACAATGAAGAAAACCATTTTATTTCAATCCATGTGGCCATTGATGCAAGATTGTTTATGGAAAATCATGCATCAGCAGTTATTTATTATTGATTATACATCAGCAGTTAACTTACTATCAAGCAGGACACACAAAAAAACCTTTGATGGAGGCTCTGCCAGTTCTCCTACAACAGCTGCTCTTTAAACCAGGTAATCCAATCACCTTCTTGTCTGCTGTTCAGCTATAAATAAGATTTTATTATTGATTGGTGATAAGGTTTGGATTTTGGGTAATGTAAGAAGTAAAACTCCCTCTATATTTAAAGACAACCTTGGGATCAGTCTGAATGAGGTTCCATGGTTCATCTCCAACTCTCACTTTTCTATATACTTAAAGTATACTGTATGAACCCTCACCTTGTAAAACAACACATTAAGTTCAAAATGAAAGGCAAAACATTTAAACATTTGTGTGTGTATATATATATTTATGGTCGTGGCCCTAAGACCGAGACAAATGTGGATCACATAAACACGCGACAAGACTCACAACATAAATAGACCTGAGGTGTGGCTTTTGGTCGTCTGGTAGGTATGGCAAGAAAAGGGGCCATACCCAAGATAAATAATGGATGATTGTGGAGGAAAATTTGCTGAGAAGTGCTGTAAAAAGGGGAATGGGAGGGAGGGTATCGTGCACTGAAACTGACAAAGAGGAAGGGGAAGTGGTCAGCTTAAATACCCTCCGGGCTCCTCCCATAAATTCAGGCCAGCACACTGGCCTTCTAACTTATGGTCGTGGCCCTAAGACCGAGACAAATGTGGATCACATAAACACGCGACAAGACTCACAACATAAATAGACCTGAGGTGTGGCTTTTGGTCGTCTGGTAGGCATGGCAAGAAAAGGGGCCAAAAATAACCAGGTAGGGAATTATCTTTATTGCCTCTAACCTCATTGAGTGAGCTTGGAGAAAGGGCCATCTTGAGGGAATATATATCTGGTAAAGCAGGCAGACTTTTGACCTGCCTAGCTTCTTGGTCACATGGTCTGGTACTCCTTGCTGAGATGTGGCTGAGGCTGCGCCGATCCAAAGGGATATCCAGAATACCGCCCGGGGTCTAGGCCTAAGTTGACCAGTAGGACCCAAACATGTTTAATAAACTGATTTCCACTCAGGGGGTTGACCTGAAAAGGCAGTAACGGGCTGGAGACTGGCTGGGTAAGTGAAAGAGCAGACGGTCAAAAGATCGTTGCTGGGCACCAGGCGTTGCTGGTTCGAAAGAAGTTTATATCCACTCCGGGTCCGGTTTGTTGCGTTTTCCGTAAGATAAAGGACATAGTGGCTTGGATACCGGCCAGGTACAGCCTGATAGGGGTATGAGGGAGAGCCAGCTGTGTGTGGCAATAAGATATAAAGGCTAGGACATGAGTGACGTCATCTACTGTGGTTCCAGGACAAGTGGCAAGGAACCTACGGTAGGTGTACCAGGCCGTGGGATAAGCCTTTAGTGTTTTGCTAGACAGTGAGTGGTTGATGAGCCGGGTTGCATTGGCAAGGTGTGGCTTCAATCCATTGTTAGTTGAGACCAAGGTGGGATAGGAGTGGATGATGGGTCGGCTCCAGGTTCCTGCTGGAAGAATGAGACAAAATTGGAGCGGGACAGTGCATCGGCTGCGGTATTGCACTTGCCAGGGATATGCTTACAGTAACTGTTAAATTTGGTGATGTAGTGACAATTGCAGCAGACTGCGCAGGAAGGGCATGACGGGGAGCGACTTGGATCTACCCTTATTAATGATGTCAGCTGTAACCTGGTTGTCTGGTGAAGAGCTCTGTCTGATCTGTCCACGTGTGGCCCCAGACTTGGGCTGCTGCCACGATGGGGTACAGCTCGAACAATGACAAAGATCGAGGGAAGCCAGGAATCAGGCAGATTTCCGGGGGCCAAGGTCTGGCAAACCAGTGATGGCCAAAAATTGCAGCAAAGCCAGTGGAGGCTGCAGCATCTTTGACTACCTGGGGCGACTGAGCTGATACTGAGGGAAAAACATTGGTATGTCATTCCAGTTGAAGAGGAACTCGTCCCACAAAGCCAAGTTTGCTATTGCTGTTGGGTCGAGTCTGAGGACTTGGTCGGGTCCTGCACTCGGGCAAGAAAGACTAAGAGCCTTGAGATGAACGACCGCCCCTGAGGAATTGTTCTCATAGCGAAATTGAGCATCCCTATCAAGGACTGCAGCTGTCTTTTAGTACATTCCTGTGACCGGGTAAACTCTTGAATGACCAACCTAACACAAGCTAATTTGTCAGAAGGCAGGCTAGGCTGCATGGCGTGCGTATCCAGGACGATGCCTGAGAAACTTATGAAATGTGTTGGGCCTTCCACTATGTGTCCATTGAGATTGTTGAAGACCTTAGCTTGTCTAGATCTACCGGGGGGGGTATGTCTAGGTGTTCGATAAGCAGAAAATCGTCCGGATAATGGATAACCCTGTGACATTGGGCCTGGTGTGACAGGTTCAAGTGAGGGATTGAGCGAAACCGTCAGCTTTGTGGGCAAAGTGGCGACAAAAGAGTTCCGTGTCTGTGAGGCTCCAGTCAGAGCTTATCTGGAACTGGGCAAGTCTCACTGCTGCTTTAGCTGAAAAATGACCGATGGTTGTAGACGGCAAAACCTCCATATTTGTAAGCAAGATCTGTCACTGCATGAAGGTATAAGTCCCGCTCCTCCCTCCTGCTGAGGGTGGCTGAACAAAGTACATCTCTGAACATCCCGAAGGCCAGGGAGAACTCAGTGGCTGACAGCTTACGACTGAGGCTGGGGTCTCTCGACTTGACAACCACTGAGACATCCCCCCAGGCGTATGATTTGTTGTCCGCCAAGTCATGGACTGAGATGAGCAGGGATGCCAAATGACATCTTTGCCCTCCAATATATCCTCCCTGATGCTGGTCGGGACAAGATGAACGGGGAGGACGATAGGTGCAGAGCCTGATGTACCTGCAGAAGGAGAAGCTGTCATCGGGACCATGACCAGGTCCGGGAGGGTCATGGATGGGTGAACTTTCAAAGGTGTGACTCTGGTCTGGACGTCTGAACTTTTGCGGCTAAGGGGGAGACCAAAGAGTGCAGCTGGGCCCCGTGGATGGATTGTAGGGATGCCTGTTGGGGCCAGCTGCAGCTGGAGGCGGGAAGAGGAGCCTGAAAAGCTTTGCCTTCCTGGCCGTTAGCAGGAAAGGGAATATCCCTGCGACTCAGCTATGAGTTTGGGGATGTTCCGTCCCCTGAGGGACTGCAGGCAGCCGCGCTCTGAGCCGTTTGGGGGGGTAACAGAGGGGCGGGTGTGAAGTCCTCGCTGCCAGAAGACAAAAAGGGGGCTGGGTGCTCATATTTAAGAGGAGTCATAGCCATAGGATAGAGAGCGGAGTGGTAAAGAGAAAACTCAGAGAGGAGGAAAAAGGAAGAAGTACAGAAAAAGGAATGATAGGCATAGACAGGAGCTGACAGAGTTCTGTTGTGCAGAACTTATGTTGAGTGGAAATTTAGAAAACTCAGAAGAGTGCGTGGCGACCAAGGTGGGCCAGGAGGTGACTGGCCAGATAACCGATAGCTCGGGTGCCTGTCTGTGGCAAGCACAAACCTGAAGACCAGAAGCCCAGGGCGTACTGGGGCGAGAAGTAGAAGTCTGGTACGGCCTACGTAGGAATGTTGCGGTCTGTATGGGGTGACGTGTGCTCGGCCTGCTAACACTTGCCCTGCCAGCAAGTCTACTGTTAAGCGACCTTGTCTGCGAGGTGAAGGGTCGCCCTTCGAAAACAGAGTGTCATGTATAGACATATGTGACAGAACTAACGCCTGGAGATCACGTCCAATGATGTATGTGAAGTAACAGTATAGTGAAAGGGTGCTGCAGAATGATGTGATAGAAAAGCCCATGAACTAGGCCCTGACTGACGCTCTAGTAGCGAGGTCCTGGTTATGATCGAAACTCAGTCGACCGGGAACACCTGCAGTAGGGGTGACATGAGTGCAACAAGATTTCTTTACTTTTTTTTTTTTTTACTTTTTTTATGTGTCCCCCTTGTATGCGACTGGCCCTGATGAAGTTGCAAACATAGCGTTTTTTTATTTTTTTTTACCTGGGAAATAACGTCCAACCTGGTACAGGATGAAACCTGAACTTGACTGACCTGAGGGAGAAAAGATAGACGAAAACAATGAGTGGCTCGTATGAATGCCACTGGAGACGAGTGACCGATTAAGTGCCACTAAAAAATGAAGTGGGGTGTATGAGCACCACTGAGTGTGCTTGCAGGGATTGCAAGGAGTATATGTTGAGATGCATGTTTGCAGCGATTGCAAATGGGTATATGCTGAGATGCGTGTTTTTGCAGCGATTGCAAGGAATATATACTGAGATGCGTGTTTTGCAGTGATTGCAAAAATGGGTAAATGCTGAGATGCGTGTTTTGTAGCGATTGCAAGTGGGTAAACACTAAGATGCGTGTATTTGTAGCAATTGCAAGGAGTTTGTACTGAGATGCATAATTTTACAGAGATTGCAAAATGGGTATATGCCGAGATGCGTGTTTTGTGCAGCGATTGCAAGGAGTTATAATGAGATGCGTGTCTTGCAGCGATTGCAAGGAGTTATGATGAGAAGCGTGTCTTGCAGCGATTGCAAGGAGCTATGATGAGATGCGTGTCTTGCAGTGATTGCAAGGAGCTATGATAAGATGCGTGTCTTGCAGCGATTGCAAGGAGCTATGATAAGATGCGTGTCTTGCAGCGATTGCAAGGAGCTATGATGAGATGCGTGTCTTGCAGCGATTGCAAGGAGCTATGATGAGATGCGTGTCTTGCAGCGATTGCAAGGAGCTATGATGAGATGCGTTTCTTGCAGCGATCGCAAGGAGCTATGATGGGATGCGTATCTTGCAGCGATTGCAAAGAGCTATGATGGGATGCGTGTCTTGCAGCGATTGCAAGGAGCTATGATGAGATGCGTGTCTTGCAGCGATTGCAAGGAGCTATGATGAGATGCGTGTTCTTGCAGTGATTGCAAAATGGGTATATGCTGAGATGTGTGTATTTGCAGCAACTGCAAGGAGTTTGTACTGAGATGCATGTTTTGCAGAGATTGCAAAATGAGTATATGTTGAGATGCGTGTTTTTTGCAGCGATTGCAAGGAGTTTATACTGAGATGCATGTTGCAGCAATTGCAAAAATGGGTAAATGTTGAGATGCGTGATCTTGCAATGATTGCAAGGAGATTATACTGAGATGCATGTTTTTGCAGCGATAGCAAATGGGTAAATGTTGAGATGCGTGTTCTTGCAGCGATTGCAAGGAGTTTATACTGAGATGCATGTTGCAGCGATTGCAAATGGGTAAATGTTGAGATGCGTGTTCTTGCAGCGATTGCAAAGAGTTTATACTGAGATGCATGTTGCAGCGATTGCAAATGGGTAAATGTTGAGATGCGTGTTCTTGCAGCGATTGCAAAGAGTTTATACTGAGATGCATGTTGCAGCGATTGCAAATGGGTAAATGTTGAGATGCGTGTTCTTGCAGCGATTGCAAGGAGTTATGATGAGATGCGTAGCTTGCAGCGATTGCAAGAAAGGTCACCTACTGATAGGCGAAAAAGAAAAGGATAGCAGAAATTGTATATGTAGGAAGGAACTGCGAAGTGGCATACGTAACGAATCGTAGATTTGTTATAGGGACTGTTACGTATTGGTGTGTGGGATACTCATGACGCGAACCGTTGTACCGCTTGTGCGACTAGGTTCGGAGTGGACTGTGATGTATGTAGCTGCTGAGGTGATGTGAATCGGACAAAAAATAAATAATGAATCGTAGGGTATGGTAAGAACCACTACAAATTGGTGTGCCGGATAAGACCGATGCAAACCGTTGTGCCGCCGAGGCGACTAGGCTTGAATCCGACTGATTCGTATGACATGAAAGCAATACGAAACAGTCAGTAGAAAATTACATAAACAACGAACCATTTGTGGGGTACAACAGGGACTAATAAGAATCAGTGAGCAGGATGCATCCGATGCGAACCGTTGTGCTGCCGATGCGACTAGGCTCGTATCGGATTGTAGCAGGTATGCAATATGAATCGGTTGTAAAGAGATGGCACTGATACAAATCGGTTGTAAGATGTATGAAGTGAATCCAATACAAATCGGTTGCAGCGTGTATACCACACCTTACTTCTAAAACCAAACACATTCCAACCACCCAGCCCCCCAGGCTAATCAAAGTGCAGAGAAGGCCCCATGTGGGTCTAATTACCACCTCAATCAGACACAAAACCCATGCAAATAATACATGCTGATCTCCAAATGGATGAGACGGCAACCCCATAGACAGTGAATCCTATGAGAAAATGAAGCCTGTATGGAGTGATATCAGAGAACAACCGACAATGGCTCAGAGGCTTGGATCTACGAACGAATCGTATGTTTGTGGATAGGATGACAAGCAAGGCAGAGCGAGTCTGCAAATCTAAGTTTGCAGGTATAGGAAACATATCCAATGGTAACATTGCATATGAACAAAAAGGTTTGAAGCCTACCTGCAACAGCAAGCGAGAACCGCCGACGAAGACGCCGCAACCCACTTGTAATCGAACGCACAGACTTATGAACACAAGGTAAGCTGGGAAGAGTCAGCACAGTGACATGTAGTATCGTGCACTGAAACTGACAAAGAGGAAGGGGAAGTGGTCAGCTTAAATACCCTCCGGGCTCCTCCCATAAATTCAGGCCAGCACACTGGCCTTCTAACATATCTATATATATATATATATATATATATATATATATATATAGATATATAGATATAGATATATCTATATATCTATATATATATACATATATACATGTAGTTGCTGCTAATTTTTCACTTATTCTTTAGTTGGAGTGGGGAAAGGTAGGTCCCTCACAGATTCATCTTATTTCCTGTAGTGATCTATGTATAATAAAAAATTTACTCTCCGAGTTCCTACGCTTAACACAACCCATGGGACGCGATGCAGATCCACCACCATACCTGACCCAAACTCCTTCTGTTCTTACCCCAAACTCCAATATCAAATTAGGCCATACATGGGTCATGTCATTGTATTCTGACATCAAGGAGACTCCCCCACCATCAGAATACATTGATCAGTGCCTACTGCCTGTGGCACTGATCAAGAGAGAATATACTGGCAGGGTGGCTGAGCAGAAGTCGATCCGTAGAACGCTTTCTGTTCAACTACAGTGGCCACACATGAATGTAAATTTGGCTGGTGTCAGGGCTGGACTCAGCCCTTCCTTCTCTGAGCTGGCCGCTCAGCTGTCAGCTAATTGCCAGCTCCTATCTCGCCACAGTTACTCAGCTGTTGATGATATCTAGCTCATCAGTCCTGCCTACTTAAGCCGTCCAGTCCAGAGGTTCTCTGCCTTCGCCTTGGTCAACATCACAGAAACTATCTCCTGCGATCCTGTTCAAGACTTGCTTTGCTGACATTCCTTCTGGCTCCAGATCCTGCTTGCTGTTCCACTACATTGATCCCTGATTTCTGGCTTGGCTGACTATCCATTTCGGTTAACTTTGGCTATGTTTTGACTACGTTTTTGTTCTTTTTACTTTTATTATTAAACAAGTGTGATTTAACTGTACTTCTATCTTGGCCTGATTTCTTGGTTTCTGACAGCCAGTCCCTGCTGAACTGGGCCGAATTTCGATCAATGTGTGGTCAGCTTTACTTTATTCCCTTATTTTCTTCCTTCCCTTTCGTTTCTCTTTTTGCTTACCTCCTTAAACAACCAGTTTTAATATATCAACACATCCCCTCTTCTTTTTTGCCTAATGCATGCATTGCTAATAAACTACTGTTGAGGATACAAGAAAAGAAACATAAAGCTAGGTATCCATTAAAAAAACTGACCAAATACACAGATAGGAAATTACCCAGATAGCAAGCAATTGTGCTTCAAGTTTGAAAATGACTTTCTAAGCTATTGGTAGACTTGCCAGGCTTCACAAGTTTGTTGCACAATTGCAGCAAGTCCGCACTGCATGACTCCAGATCAACTTTCTTTGCAAACATTCTGCAAGTCTGCTGCAAGTTCTGGTTAGTTAAGTTGTGCAATAGTCATCCCGCCACAGTGGTAACTGTGACTTGCAGAGCTCTTGCTATAGACTCACCACTGCAACTTTGCTCTTGCTAGAGACTTGCCACGCAAATTTGCTACAAATTGGAAAAGTGTCAACTAGAACTCGTGCTTCAAGTGCTCTGCAAGTATACAGCTTGCCAATGAAAATGTGCAGCAAGTTAACAGACTTACAATTCAACACTGCCACAATTTTTTTGCAAGTTATCCTTGACCAAGGTCTATAAATATACCTGTAAAATATTACTTGTACATCTTTATTGTGATTCTCACATGAAATTATATGGTTGATATTTTCTTTCACTGGCGTTAAAACTGTTCTGTGTGCTTTCACAGTTTTACGTTTAACCACTTCAGCTCCGGAAGGATTTACCCCCTTCCCGACCTAGCCCTTTTTTGCGATACGGCACTGCGTCACTTTAACTGACAATTGCACGGTCGTGTGAAGTTATACCCAAACAAAATTGATGTCCTTTTTTTTTCCCCCAAGAGCTTTCTTTTGGTGGTATTTGATCACCTCTGCGTTTTTTATTTTTTGCTCTAAAAACAAAAAAAGAGCAACAATTTTGTAAAAAAGGAATATTTTTTACTTTTTTGCTATAATAAATATCCCCAAAAAATATTAAAAAAAACAAATTTCCTCCACAGTTTAGGCCAATATGTATTCGTCTACATATTTTTGGTATAAAAAAAAAATCACAAAAAGTGCATATTGATTGGTTTGAGCAAAAGTTATCATGTCTACAAAATAGGGGATAGATTTATGGCATTTTTATTAATAATTTTTTTTTATTAGTAATGGCGGCAATTTTTTTATCGTGACTGCTACATTGCGGCGGACAGATCGGACACTTTTGACACTATTTTGGGATAACTGGCATTTATACCGTGATCAGTGCTATAAAAATGCACTGATTACTGTGTAAATGTCATTGGCAGGGAAGGGGTTAAACACTAGGGGGCGATCACGGGATTAACTGTGTTCCCTCAGCGTGTTCTAACTGTAGGGGGGATGGGCTCACTGGAAAATGACAGAGATAACTGCTCCCGATCACTGGGAGCAGTAGATCCCTGTCATGTTGCTAGACAGAACAGGGAAATGCCTTGTTTACCTAGGCATCTCCCCGTTCTGCCTCTCCGTGCCCCGATTGCGGGCCACTGGTGGGTATCGAGTCCGTGGGTCCCACAAATAGAGCTTTCTTTTGGTGGTATTTGATTACCACTGTGGTTTTTTTTTTGCACTATAGAGACTGACATAAGACTGACAATTTCGAAAAAAAAAAACAATATTTTTTACTTTATGCTATAATAAATATCCCCAAAAAATTTCAGTTTACATATTTACATATTTTTGGTAAAATAAATAGCAATAAGCGTATATTGATTGATTTGCACAAAAGTTATAGCATCTACAAAATAGGGGATATATTTATGGCATTTTTATTATAAATTTTTTTTTATTACTAGTAATGGCGGTGATTAGCGATTTTTAGCGGGATTGCGGCACTTTTTTGGGACCAGTGACATTTATACAGCGATCAGTGCTATAAAAATGCACGATTACTGTATAAATGACACTGGCAGGGAAGAGGGTTAAATGTGTTCCCTGGGAGGTGTTTTTTTAACTGTGGGGGGTGTGGACTGACTGGAGTAGGAGAGAGATTTCTGTTTCTGATCACTAGGAACAGACGATCTCTCTCTACTCCCCTGACAGAACGGGATCTGTTTGTTTACATTGACAGATCACTGTTCTGGCCCTCTGTGGAGCGATCGCGGGCTGCCCATCATGTACATCGGCTCCGGCGACGCGACAAGGGCCTGCTATTGCCACTGAAGGGACCGCCATCCCGGTGTAACTGCGGCAGCTGGTCGGCAAGAGGCTAAAGTGTTACTAAACCCACAACAGTAAAATCAGTCTGTATATGCAGTAAAGCATGCTTGTTATAATCACTGTGGAACTTAAGGGGTTAATCCTCTGCTTGTGTAAGAAGGCTGTTTGATCCTGTTTTTTCTGATCCTCTCCTTCTTCCACACCATCTGCTGCTAGTACATGCCCTAGGAGGCACTCTACACATGCTCAGTTTTTAGTGTTTATTGCATGCATGGGTGCATGTGATCAGCAGAGGGCCAATCAGCACTGTCCATGCAGAGGGTCAAGGGTCATGCAGCCTCATAAGACAGTCAGAGGAGAATGAAAACTCCTCCTACAAGCTTTAACCAGTGCTCGGCCGGACACTGATATGCCGCGTACACACAAGCGGACTTTACGGCAGACTTTGTCCTGCAGGCTTTTCAACTGACTTTCCCAAAGAACGGACTTGCCTACACACGATCAACCAAAGTCCGACGGATTTGTACGTGATGACGTACGACCGGACTAAAACAAGGAAGTTCATAGCCAGTAGCCAATATCTGCCCTAGTGTCGGTTTATGTCCGTCGGACTAGCATACAGATGAGCGGACTTTTCGACCGGACTCGAGTCCGTCGAATAGATTTAATGTTTCAAATGTTTCAGGTCCATCCAACTTTTGGGGAAAAAAAGTCCGCTGGTGCCCACACACGATTGAATTGTCCGACAGACTCCGGTCTGCCGAACCAAGTATGCCGTAAAGTCCAGTCGTGTGTACGCGGCAATAGATGTCACAAGACTGCTGTATACTACTGATTAGAAAAGGTATTTAGCAGTTTATATTTACTAACATAATTGCATTTCAATGTTCTGTGTACTGTGGGAGACCAGATATAGGCAATGCAGGGTTCTGGGTTTAGAAACACTGTAAGCAAATTGCGGTGAAGATTAGTTGTGCTTGTGTGAATGATTGACACATTTGCACAGTTTTTATACATAAACCCCCAAGGGTACTGCAGTCAGTAGGCTTTCCCATTTCTACCTGAATGCATTCACCATATATTCCTTGAGGGAATTCACTGACTAGAAGATGGTGACACTGGCCCTCTAGTGGATACCTCATTAAGGTATTTAGAGTATGCAATCAAAATATAAGAATTAGAATTTCAACTTGCAACAATGCTCTGTGTGTCACCAGAACAGGAAGTGAAGGAAAATCTCCCCAACAGAGACACACAAGAAAACCCGACAAAGGATCTATGCCTTCCCGTACCACAGTTATATGGAAATTCCTCTTTAAAGGATCATATGGATGGTATAGTTTATTTGTTAGTAGGAGTACTGATTAAACATGCTGCTGCAAATTTATTTATACAATATATGTACAGTTTTACAGATGGATCACCCTGGTAGCTGTAACAGAGCATAACATGCACAATATTTTCCAGACACTGTATTGTGATGGTACTTACATCAATAGGCCTCAAAACTACTATGCCCAAAATAATATAGGAAGTTTGCAATCATGCCTCACTCTTACCCTGCTCAGCCGGGATTCAAACGCTAGAGAATTGGTTGACCTAGAGGTCTTCATCCCAAAGGCAATTGTTGGAATGGATTTGGCTCGATCTGTCCCATGGCTGCTCTGTCCCTTATTGCTCTGTGCATTCATATTACGAGCAGAAGTCTTCATCCCCTAGAGGAAACAGAAAATAAATCATACAATAATAAGATCAATGCACATGCATATATCATATGTTAAGTTTCATTTTACATGCAGAGACAACACTAGACTCATACCTCCCAATTTTTTGAGATAGGAACGAGGGACACTTATTAGCACACCCCCGTCAGACCCCCTTAAGGGAGAATTATACAAAATAATTATTGGTTAAAAACATAAGTGCTATTCCTTTATTCTGGTTTTCGAAATTTATAGATGCAGTAGTTTAGAAATTGGATGAAAGGTTTAGCACTGGGAAACACTTTTTTAAGGATAGAAAGTGCATTTTATTTACAACTATATAGATCAGACCAAAATGAGGGACAAATGAGGAGGAAAGAGGGACAGCGGGACATTGCTCCAAATCATGGACAGTCCCTTGAAATCAGGCAGTTGGGAGCTATACTAGACTGCAGTAGGAACTTGCTGCACAGACTCTCTTACTCCTCTTGCAATTTGTGTAGTGCGCCAGCTAAACACACATTTTAAATACACACACACATATATATATATATATATATATACTGTTTAGGCTGCCAAAATCTGTTTAGCCAGTCTGTTAGTGACTCATACTGTATATATTTACCAGACTGATTATAACAGCGTTATGGTCAGCTTTGCAAGTTCCTGGGTCACCTGCCTGCCCCGCCTACTATACCAGAGCATCATCCCACTTTTGACATTCTCCCTTTGGTTTCCTTCTTCTGTAAGGTCCATAAAGTAAGACAGCATGCAGACCACATACAGGGAAACATGGCAAAATGCACAAAAATGCATAAACAAATGCACATATACAGTCATGGCCAAAAATATTGGCACCCCTGCATTTCTTCAGATAATGCACCACTTCCCCAGAAAATTGTTGCACCCTCAATTTAATATTTGGTAGCACACGCCTTACAAAAATAACTGAAATCAATCACTTCCTGTAACCACCAATGAGTTTCTTACACCTCTCTACTGGAATTTTGGATCACTCACCAACTGCTCCAGGTCTCTCAGATTGGAAGGGTTCCTTTTCCCAACTGCTGTTTTGCGATCTCTCCACAGGTGCTCTATGGGACTTATTGCTGGCCAGTTCTGTACTCTCCAGCGCTTTGCCTTAGACCAGGGGTCTCAAACTGGCGGCCCTCCAGCTTTTGCAAAACTACAATTCCCATAAGGCATTGCAAGGCTGACAGTTACAAGCATGACTCCCACAGGCAGAAGCATGATGAGACTTGTAGTTTCGCAACAGCTGGAGGGCCTCCAGTTTGAGACCCCTGCCTTAAACCATTTCTGGGTGCTTTTTGACGTTTGCTTTGGGTCACTGTCCTGCTGTAAGACCCATGACCTCTGACGGAGACCCAACTTTTTGACACTGGGCACTACATTGACCCCAGAATTCTTTGGTGGACTTCAGATTTCATAATGCCATGCACACAGTCAAGACATCCAGTGTATGAAGCACTAAAGCAAACCCAAAACATCAGTGAACCTCACCAAATTTGACTGTGGGGACTGTATTCTTTTCTTTAAAGGCCTTGTTTCTTTTTCTGAAAACAGTAGAATGATGGGCTTTACCAAAAAGCTGTACCTTTGTTTCACCTGTCCACAGCACATTTACAATTGCAACAATTTTCTTGGCGAAAAGGAAAAGGAACCCTTCCAATCTGAGAGATTCAGTTATTTTTCTAAGGCGTGTGCTACCAAATAGTGAATTGAGAGTGCCATACATTTTGTCCAGTACATTTTAGAGTTTTGTGTGGAATGTGTCAGATTTGGCTTTTTGATTCTCCACTTTTGTGTTGTGCCAATACAAACAAAAGAAATAAACATGACAATGCCTAAACATTTGTAATTGCAACAATTTTCTGGGGAAGTGGTGCATTATCTGACAGAAATGCAGGAGTGTCAATATTTTTGGCCATGACTGTATGTAAAGGCGCCTTTGTAAAGTGTGGTCCTGGAATAATCCATTGGTAGCACCTCAAACACATATAAAAATTGATTAAATCTTACATTTGGGTGAAAATGTTTGTAAAACTCAGCACAAGGATCATTACTTACAGTACATTTAATGTGAAGTGTCCCTTGTGCTAGTTCTATCATTGTGAAAATCCAGTCATCTGCCCCCCTCCCATACCCCACTGCCATAATCTTCCAGTACTATGGGGGTTACTTTCTTGCCCCTTTTTTGTTTATAGAAGCTGTAGAAGTTTTTGATAAACGCATCAATATCTGGTTTGGTGGATGTGGTAGCAATTCTCAAAGAATTCTCATGTTCATCAGATATTTTGGTTCTAATTTTGCCCTTTGTGTGCTTTATCCTTGAAAATAGTTGCCTACAAATATAGGTGTGTCGAAAACTGATGACATGAATAAGGTGTGATTGTGAAGAGTTGGCTATTTTTCTAAAAGTCCAGTAAAGAGAGACTGTCACATTTTTCCTTGGCCACATGTGTTAGCTAAGCGTAAATGCAATTTTACAAAAAAATCCAAAAAAAAAGCAACATTTTTAAGCAAGTTTACATTTTTGTGTTGGGCCACATTCATAGCCACCTTGGGCCTCAGGTTGCACACCCCTGATCTATAAGCATTGTGAAGAAATTCATTTTCAAATCTGACAACCAAGGCAGTGTGTTTTGCTATGAGAACAGAATCTTGGCAAGCTCTCAGCCATTTAATGTAAACAACCAGTAGGTGTTTTCAAGATGTTACAAAGGACTGAAGCCGACTCTAGGATCTTTGGTGTGACCTTTATAGATCGTGAAGTCAGGGAGAGCTTGTTTAAGCTCTTTCTTTAAGAGTTTACAAATAGTTTAATGTCCATTCCATAGTCTTGGCACAGAAGCATTTTTAGCTGCTAGTTGTGTCACTAACCCTGGTAGACTAGTTGGGAGTTCTGATTTCTCTGGCTGCGTACTGGCACTAATAATGAAGGCGTGAGAATCACCTTAACTAGTATTCTCAGTAAAGGGGCTAAAATGAGCAGCACATGTTTTTCCCTTATAACAAGACCCTTCTGCTTTATTTTGTTAAGTAAATCTACAGCCAAAGTCCTCTAAGACCTCGGGATCCAAGATACATTTTTTACAAACTCTAAACTGTCATATGAAAGCCTCTTTTCATTTCTCTGTTATCTACGTACATAAATTACTTTTTTCAATTACTTCTCAGAACCCGCACTGCTATCAGCAGAGAACAGTTTAAGACAAAATGTCCCTGATGAATAATTCATAACCATCAGCTGTAAATGTATAATCCTACAACTTGCACGAGGTACAAATGAGATAACTGTATAGTTTCATTTCTCATCAACTTTCACAAAATGAAGCTCGTATAGACATACGGTTTTCTGTGCTGAAACTTGATCATTAAACATGTATAAAACAAATAACAAGAATACATAAATATGCACAACATTTTTCAATCTACTTTCATCTGGCTCCTGCCTTTATTATATTTTGGCCTCATAAAAAAAGAAAAATCTTGACTTGCGGATCTGGAGCCCAATGTAATCAGTCACAATTCAGGACATCTCCTGCCCATAAACCTACTCCTATCTCTCACACTGCCTTCCAGCACTCCTCTCTAACCTCCCAAATGCAGGAATCTTTTTCAGTCTGCAATGCAGAAATGTTGCTCAAAAACTCCTCTACCAAAGTGCTCACAAATATAGGTGATCTAAAATGGCCACCAGAGACCATGGGATCCAGAGTCCCGACAAGGACTTGGAATTGAAGTCTGCTTGTATTAAAAAACAATAGGCTTGCAGACAGTTTTTTTGCAACTGCAAACTGGTTTTCTAGCCACTTTTAAAGACACAACTGTTCAACAGTTACAGGAGCTCAAAGACAAGATTTGTTGTCATGACTACCAACTTATGCATTTAAACCACAGGGTCAATGAGCTGCACAATGTCCTGACAACAAAGCAAACAAACCTTTGAACCACCTACAAGCAACAATCTGCAATAATTGAAAGTGTGCTCCCTACAAAATCCTAAGGCCTTGGGCCCCAAGGCTCTGTCCACACCTAGGTGTTCCGGATCACGGGATCTCAGCAATACTGCCAGCATTTCCTGAATCGCCACAAAACGTGGGCGCTCTTGCGATCCCATTCCTTTTCATAGTTACATAGTTACATAGTAGGTGAGGTTGAAAAAAGACACACGTCCATCAAGTCCAACCTATGTGTGTGATTATGTGTCAGTATTACCTTACATATCCCAGTATGTTGCGGTCATTCAGGTGATTATCTAATAGTTTATTGAAGCTATCAATGCTCCCCGCTGAGACCACCGCCTGTGGAAGGGAATTCCACATCCTTACCGCTCTTACAGTAAAGAACCCTCTACGTAGTTTAAGGTTAAACCTCTTTTCTTCTAATTGTAATGAGTGGCCCCGAGTCTTATTAAACTCTCTTCTGCGAAAAAGTTTTATCCCTATTGTGGGGTCACCAGTACAGTATTTGTAAATTGAAATCATATCCCCTCTCAAGCGTCTCTTCTCCAGAGAGAATAAGTTCAACGCTCGCAACCTTTCCTCATAACTAAGTTCCTCCAGACCCTTTATTAGCTTTGTTGCCCTTCTTTGTACTCGCTCCATTTCCAGTACATACTTCCTGAGGACTGGTGCCCAGAACTGGACAGCATACTCCAGGTGCGGCCGGACCAGAGTCTTGTAGAGCGGGAGAATTATCGTTTTATCTCTGGAGTTGATCCCCCTTTTAATACATGCCAATATTCTGTTTGCCTTATTAGCAGCAGCTTGGCATTGCATGCCATTGCTGAGCCTATCATCTACTAGGACCCCCAGGTCCTTTTCCATCCTAGATTCCCCCAGAGGTTCTCCCCCCAGTGTATAGATTGCATTCATATTTTTGCCACCCAAATGCATTATTTTACATTTTTCTACATTGAACCTCATTTGCCATGTAGTCGCCCACCCCATTAATTTGTTCAGGTCTTTTTGCAAGGTTTCCACATCCTGCGGAGAAGATATTGCCCTGCTTAGCTTAGTATCGTCTGCAAATACAGAGATTGAACTGTTTATCCCATCCTCCAGATCGTTTATAAACAAATTAAATAGGATTGGTCCCAGCACAGAACCCTGGGGAACCCCACTACCCACCCCTGACCATTCTGAGTACTCCCCATTTATCACCACCCTCTGAACACGCCCTTGTAGCCAGTTTTCAATCCAGGTACTCACCCTATGGTCCATGCCAACGGACCCTATTTTGTACAGTAAACGTTTATGGGGAACTGTGTCAAATGCTTTTGCAAAATCCAGATACACCACGTCTACGGGCCTTCCTTTATCTAGATGGCAACTCACCTCCTCATAGAAGGTTAATAGATTGGTTTGGCAAGAAGGATTCTTCATGAATCCATGCTGATTACTGCTAATGATATCGTTCTTATTACTAAAATCTTGTATATAGTCCCTTATCATCCCCTCCAAGATTTTACATACTATTGATGTTAGGCTAACTGGTCTGTAATTCCCAGGGATGTTTTTTGGGCCCTTTTTAAATATTGGTGCTACATTGGCTTTTCTCTAATCAGCTGGTACCATTCCAGTCAATAGACTGTCTGTAAAAATTAGGAACAACGGTCTGGCAATCACCTGACTGAGTTCCCTAAGTACCCTCGGATGCAAGCCATCTGGTCCCAGTGATTTATTAATGTTAAGTTTCTCAAGTCTAATTTTAATTCCGTCCTCTGTTAACCATGGAGGTGCTTCCTGTGTTGTGTCATGAGGATAAACACTGCAGTTTTGGTTACTGAAGCCCCCCGATTCACTCGTGAAGACTGAGGAGAAGAATAAATTCAATACCTTTGCCATCTCCCCATCCTTTGTAACCAGATGTCCTTCCTCGTTCTTTATGGGGCCAATATGGTCTGTCCTCCCTTTTTTACTGTTTACATACTTAAAGAATTTCTTGGGATTTTTTTTGCTCTCCTCCGCTATGTGTCTTTCATGTTCTATCTTAGCCATCCTAATTGCACCCTTACATTTCTTATTGCATTCTTTATAAAGTCTGAATGCTGAGGATGATCCCTCAACCTTGTATTTTTTGAAGGCCTTCTCCTTTGCTTTTATATGCATTTTTACATTGGAGTTAAGCCATCCAGGATTTTTGTTCGCTCTTTTAAATTTATTACCCAATGGGATACATTGGCTAATGCCCTTATTTAATATGCTCTTAAAGCAAACCCATCTCTCCTCCGTATTCTTTGTTCCTAATATTTTATCCCAATTTATGCCTTTTAGCAAGGTTTGTAGTTTAGGGAAGTTGGCTCTTTTGAAATTCAGTGTCTTTGTATTCCCTTTATGTTTCCTATTTGTGTGATTTATACTGAAACTAATTGACCTGTGATCGCTGTTACCTAAATTGCCCCGTATTTCCACATCTGTGATCAGGTCTGTATTGTTGGTAATCAGTAGATCCAGTAATGTTTTATTTCTAGTTGGTGCGTCTACCATCTGACCCATAAATTTGTCCTGCAAGACATTAAGGAACTGGCGAGCCTTAAATGAATGCGCGGTTCCCTCCGCCCAGTCTATGTCTGGATAATTAAAATCCCTCATTATGATAACACTTCCCATCCTTGCTGCTAATCCAATTTGTGATAGGAGATCAGTCTCCACTTCCTCCTTCAGGTTAGGGGGCCTATAGCATACTCCCAGTATTATTTTCCCCTTAGCTTCATCCCTTTGGAGCTCTACCCATAAGGATTCCACCTCCTCTCTAGCTCCCTCAGTGATGTCATCTCTCACATTCGCTTGTACATTATTCTTGATATATAGGCATACCCCTCCCCCTTTTTTACCCTCTCTATCCTTGCGGTATAGGGTATACCCTTGAATGTTTGCCAGCCAATCATGAGAGCTGTTGAACCAGGTCTCTGAAATTCCCACAAAATCCAAATCCTTCTTGTACAACAGTATCTCTAGTTCACCCATCTTGTCTGCCATGCTCCTGGCATTGGTGAACATGCCACATAGTTTAGACTGGTCGCATATTGTCCTCGTATTGGGTGTTTCAAAATTGCAACTAGGACTTGCTACTATACTCACCTTGTGTTTTTGTGCTTTGGTTAACCTACCACTAATGCCCCCAACACTACCCTCTGGAATATCATTCGCGCTGGCTATCACTGTCTCTGGACCCTCCCCCCCATCGCCTAGTTTAAAAACCCCTCTAACTTTTTGGCCATCTTCATTCCCAGCAGATCTGCACCCTCCTCATTTAGGTGCAGTCCGTCCCTTCTATAGTACCGGTTACCAACTGAGAAGTCGGCCCAGTCCTCCAGGAACCCAAACCCCTCCTTACTACACCAGCTCTTCAGCCACTTGTTTACTTCCCTAATCTCCCTCTGCCTTTCTGGTGTGGCTCGATGTACCGGTAGTATTCCTGAGAATACTACCTTGGAGGTCCTTTTCCTCAATTTAGCACCTAAGTCCCTAAAATCGTTCTTTAGGACACTCCATCTGCCTCTGACTTTGTCATTGGTGCCAACGTGCACCATGACAGCCGGGTCTTCCCCAGCCCCTCCCAGTAATCTGTCCACAAGATCCGTGATGTGCCGAACCCGAGCGCCCGGTAGACAACATACTGTACGGCGCTTCAGGTCTTGGTTACAGATTGCCCTCTCTGTCCTTCTAAGAATTGAGTCCCCTACCACCAGAATCTGTCTTTCCTTTCCCTTTGCTGCCCCCCCACTCTCACTGGAGGAGTTCTTCCCCTGGCAGCTAGGAGAGTCCCTCATCTCCAGCAGTGCTGGTCCCTGACTGGTTTCACCAATGACACTCAATGGAGCGTACTTATTGGGATGCTCCATTCCTGGATCGGCCTCTCTGGCACTTCCCCCTCTACCCTTCCTGACTGTCAACCATCTACTCTTTGCTAGTGCCTGCGCCTCTTTGTCTCCACCCGCCTCTGTGCTGGCCCCTGCCGGCACCTGCCGTGTACATTCCTGGCTCACCTTTAGTATGGAGGGACTTCTCAGTGCTGACAGTTGCTTCCCCAGATTCAGAACCTGGGCTTCCAGGGAAACAATGTGCTTACATTTTGCACAGCAGTATTCACCCTCGATCGGATGATCAAGGAACGCATACATGCGGCAAAATGTACAAAGAGTCGCCTCTCCACACCCGCCGGGCATCGTACCTATTAAATTTAGTGAGGATTTGGGGATTTTACCCTGTCCAAATTACCTAACAGCTAGCTTCCTGGCACTAATACTCAAGACAATACACAGATACACAACAAGACAATACACAGGTACTCACAGACCTACGTGCAATCGCAGAACAGTCGCAGACCTACGTGCACTCGCAATACTCAAGTATACAGTACACAATACACAAGTACTAACGATCCACACACACTACTCATACAACACTCAGATACTCACACTACACAGGTACTATGACCCCTGTTATAACCTCCTGTTTTAAACTCTAGTTTTTTAACTCCCACTTATACCAAGTTCCACTTACACAAAGTTCCACAGCCAAAGACTGAGCACGCTCAGACTGAGCTCTACGCCCAGTTAAATAGGCACCTGTGAGCAATTAACCACCCCCCTTAATTGGCACCCCAATGGCACCCCAATCGCAGGACAATTTTGCCGTGATTGTCGCCCAACAAATTGCGGCCAGATCAGGCAAACAAAATCAAGGGATGCCTGTTGACCAAAAAAAGTTCCAAAACTTCTTTTGGGCGACAGGTGTCCCACAATTTTGTTTGCACAGCTATTGGGTGCCACTTAAAAGTAATGGGATTGCAAGCATCGTGGGCAGAATCGTGGTTGTTCCGCCTGCGATCCGAAGCACATAGGGGTGAACAGAGCATTAAGCGCCATATAGGTTGGGGCACTTCCACCGTGTGAAGCTTCTGAACCCCAACAGACCAACCCCCTACCCAGTTAACACAAAATATCTAGATTTTATTGGAAGAAGAAAAAAAAATCCTTGAGCCTTTTACACAAAAAGAAACCACATCCTTGGTGGTTGCAAAATCTTGAAAATTTGTAGATAAGAAGATCTGGCTGCTGGATCGCCATTGACCTGCTAAACAGCACCACTCTACACAGACAGAATGTATCACCCCTTGATTTCCAACCAGATCAAAACTATGACATGAACACCAATCAAGCTGTGGACTTTAGAACTAGTATGACAGTTTGGGGATGTATCTTCTCTCCTTCAGCATCATTAAGACTGTTCCCTAACACATTCTTCTTTCTGGAAGTGCTGTTACATATGCACCTTTATAACAGGAGTTCCACTTCACACCAGTATACCCAGAGAGGGTCATCTTGACCAACTATTTATCCAATTCCAATCGGTCTCTATTATCTTACAAGGTAGTGAGCAGCATTGGATACTGTGCACAATTGTTTGCCTGTGCAAATAATATTTTTTCTGGGGTAGCTCTGCATCTCTGTTACCACCTCTATGCATCAGGAAAGGGGAAGTCAATTACCGGTTACACCTGCTGTTTCCACATATACTACAGTGGATCCAGGCGGTATTCACAGCGCTCCACTTTTTCCACATTTAGTTATGTTACAGCCTTATTCCAAAATGGATTCAACTCATTGTTTTCTTCAAAATTCTACAAACATTACCCCATAAAGACAACGTGAAAGAGGTTTGTTTGAAATCTGCAAATTTATTAAAAATAAAAAACAAAAACAAAAAAAAATCACACGTACATAGGTATTCACAGCCTTTGCTCAATACTTTGTTAAAGCACTTTTGGCACCAATTACAGCCTCAAGTCTTTGAGTAGGATGCTACAAGCTTGGCACACCTATTTTTGGGCAGTTTCTCCCATTCTTCTTTGCAGGACCTCTCAACTCTATTAGGTTGGATGGGGAGCGTCGGTACAGCCATTTTTATATCTCTTTAGAGATGTTCAAGTCTGGGCTTTGACTGGGCCACTCAAGAACATTCACAAGGTTGTTCCATAGCCACTCCTTTGTTATCTTGGCTGTGTGCTTAGGGTTGTTGTCCTGTTGGAAGATGAAACTTCGCCCCAGTCTGAGATCCAGAGAGCAGGTTTTCATCAAGGATGACTCTGTACATTGCTGCATTCATCTTTCACTCAATCCTGACTAGTCTCCCAGTTCCTGCCACTGAAAAACATCCCCACAGCATGATGCTGCCACCACCATGCTTCACTGTAGGGAAGTATTGGCCAGGTGATAAGCGGTGCCTGGTTTCCTCCAGCCATGACGCTTGCCATTCAAGCCAAAGAGATCAATCTTTGTTTCATCAGACCAGAGAATTTTGTTTCTGATGGTCTTGAGTTCTTCCGGTGCCTTATTGCAAACTCCAGACGGGCTATCCTGCCTTCTACTGAGGAGTGGCTTCCGTCTGGCCACTCTACCATACAGGCCTAATTGGTGGAGTGCTGCAGAGATAATTGTTCTTCTGGAAGGTTCTCCTTTCTCCAAAGAAAAATGCTGGAGCTCAGTCAGAGTGACGATCGGGTTCTTGGTCACCTCCCTGACTAAGGCCTTTCTCCCCCCGATAGCTCAGTTTGGCCAGGCGGCCCGCTCTAGGAAGAGTTCTGGTGGTTCGAAACTTCTTCTGTTTACGGATGATGGAGGCCACTGTGCTCATTGGGACCTTCAACCCTTCCCCAGATCTGTGCCTCAGAACAATCCTGTCTCAGAGGTCTACAGACAATTCCTTGGACTTCATGGCTTGGTTTGTGCTCTGACATGCACTGTTAACTGTGGGACCTTATATAGACAGGTGTGTGCCTTTCAAATCATGCCTCAACTGAATTTACCACAGGTGGACTCCAATCAAGTTGTAGAAACATCTCAAGGATGATCAGTGGAAACAGGATGCACCTGAGCTCAATTTTCAGTGTCATGGCAAAGGCTGTGAATACTTACAGTAGCTAACAAATGTGAGTACACCCCTCACATTTTTGAAAATATTTTATTGTATCTTTTCATCTGACAACACTGAAGAAATTACACTTTGCTACAATGTAAAGTAGTGAGTGTATAGCTTGTATAACAGTGTAAATTTGCTGTCCCCTCAAAATAACTCAACACACAGCCATTAATGTCTAAACCACTGGCAACAAAAGTGAGTACACCCCTAAGTGAAAATGTCCAAATTGGGACCAAAGTGTCAATATTTTGTGTGGCCATCAACAAAAGTGAGTACACCCCTAAGTGAAAATGTCCAAATTGGGACCAAAGTGTCAATATTTTGTGTGGCCACCATTTTTTTCCAGCACTGCCTTAACCCTCTTGGGCATGGAGTTCACCAGAGCTTCACAGGTTGCCACTGGAGTCCTCTTCCACTCCTCCATGACAACATCACGGAGCTGGTGGATGTTAGAGACCTTGAGCTCCTCCACCTTCCGTTTGAGCATGCCCCACAAATGCTCAATAGAGTTTAGGTCGGGAGACATGCTTGGCCAGTCCATCTCTTCACCTTTACCCTCAGTTTCTTTAGCAAGGCAGTGGTCATCTTGGAGGTGTGTTTGGGGTCATTATCATGTTGGAATACTGCCCTGCAGCCCAGTCTCCAAGGAGAGGGGATCATGCTCTGCTTCAGTATGTCACAGTACATGTTGGCATTCATGGCTCCCTCAGTGAACTGTAGCTCCCCAGTGCTAGCAGCACTCATGCAGCCCCAGACCATGACACTCCCACCACCATGCTTGACTGTAGGCAAGATACACTTGTCTGTGTATTTCTCACCTGGTTGCCACCACACACGCTTGACACCATCTGAACCAAATAAGCTTATCTTGGTGTCAGCAGACCACAGGACGTGGTTCCAGTAATCCACGTTCTTAGTCTGCTTGTCTTAAGTAAACTGTTTGTGGGCTTTCTAGTGCATCATCTTTAGAATTGGGATGACAGCCATGCAGACCAATTTGATGGTGTGTGGCATATGGTCTGAGCACTGACAGGCTGACCCCTCACCCCTTCAACCTCTGCAGCAATGCTGGCAGCACTGTTACGTCTATTTCCCAAAGACAACCTCTGGATATCACGCTGAGCACATGCACTCAACTTCTTTGGTCGATCATGGCAAGGCCTGTTCTGAGTGGAACTTGCCCTGTTAAACTGCTGTATGGTCTTGCCCACTGTGCTGCAGCTCAGTTTCAGGGTCTTGGCAATCTTCTTATAGCCTAGCCTATCTTTATGTAGAGCAACAATTCTTTTTTTCAGATCCTCAGAGAGTTCTTTGCCATGAGGTGCCATGTTGAACTTCCAATGACCAATATGAGAGAGTGAGAGCAATAACACCAAATTTAACACACCTGCTCCCCATTCACACCCGAGACCTTGTAACACTAATGAGTCACATGACACCGGCTAGCCAATCAGGGGAGAGAGAGGATGGAGCCGGGTCGGGACTCCGTGTCTGAATGGACACAGGAAGCTGACACACAGCTTGAGTGCCCCATAGCAAGCTACTGTGGGGGCACTAAACAGGAGGGAGGGGCCAGGATCACAGAAGAGGGACCCGAGAAGAGGAGGATCAGGGCTGCTCTGTGCAAATCCACTGCAACAGACCAGGTAAGTATAACATGTTTGTTATTTCTATAGGAAAAAAAAACAAGACTTTACAATCACTTTACGCTTGACATAATTGTTCCTATGTCTCATGATAATGATTATATTCTATTTCTGCTACTGGAGACTGATAAAATGGGGCTTTAAGCTGCCCATACACAGATCTAAATGTGGCCAGTTCAGCAGAAACTGTACAAATTTGGATCATTTGGATCCATGTATGACTGCTCCTGTTAATGAGAGGTCGATTAGCCAACTGACTTATCATAAACCGACTTGTTGGAAAATTTTGCTTTGAGTCCCGCTGTCAGAATACAATGACACAGTAGAGAGGATTCCTGCATCCACCTCAAATGGGTAAATGGGAAAATTGGTACACTTTTTTTTCGTTCAGCCGAGTGGCTGAATGAAAAAACCAAACCATGTATCGCCAGCTGTAGAGGCTCCTCCTAATACTACTCATATACAGTATTACCTAATCTTTGTTAGAATACTATGCAGTAAAACCTTGGTTTGAGAGTAACTTAGTTTGATAGCATTTGCAAGACAAGCAAAATTTTTTTAATAAATTTTGACTTGATATACAAGCGATGTCTTGATATACAAGTAGTATAATGTCACAACTGAGTATAAAAGAGAAGAGAGTCGCCTCTAAGTGTAGCAATATGGTTACATTTAATGAAGGTACAACATTTGCAACATATTTCCACACTTAGGCCCCTTTCACACGATCCTTTCACACGATCGGACCGTTCAGGTTCGCCTGTCAGTTTTGACGGCGTACCTGAACGGACGCTCCATGTTAGCCTATGGAGCGACGGATGTCAGCGGAGACATGTCAGCTGACATCCGACCTGGACCGATCCGCAAAAAGCAGACGGATGGCCCTACGTCCAGATCCATCGCTGGCAGTTCGGATCTGGTGAGATCTGATGAAAACGGACATGCTGTCCATTTTCATCCGATCCCTCCATAGGCGGCAGCGGCGCCTGACAAGCCCCTCCCCGCTTAGTGAGCAGAGAGGGACCTGTCATCCACCGGCTCAGCGGAGATCAACGGACAGATCTCCCGCTGAGCCGGTGGACCGAGGCGGGCTCCATGGAAATGGAGTCCGCCTCGTGTGAATGAGGGCTTAGAGGCACCTCTTCTCTTTTATACTCTGTAGCTCCTGCTGGATTTTTCTTCTAATCCCCTTGTGGAGGCTGTCATTTGTAGATAGACATTTTATGGTTATACAACCTATCACATTGCTATAATCTTTTTATATGGACTATAAACTGAAGGACCTATGAATAAATGGTTGTGGAACAAATCACTTGAGTTTCCATTATTTCTTATGGGGAAATTTGCTTTGATATACAAGTGCTTTGGATTACAAGCCTGTTTCTGGAACGAATTATGCTCGCAATCCAAGGTTTTACTGTACTCCTAAACTCACAATCCGAGGGATTACAGTCTCCTGATAAGCGTATCAAGGTTCTTTATCATCTCAAAAGAACTGAAAGTAGATGTGGCACTACTACAAGAGGCCTGCACCATGGAGAAAACTCGAGTTTGTGATTCTAGTCAACAAACATCTGAACTGACAGATCCTCTTTTTGATATCTATAAAGATATATGTCTGTTTTTACAAGGACTGAACTTTAAATTAATGTATTATGGTAAAGACGACAGATGTGACATAAACCAAGAAACAAATCAACTTGATGGTCTTGGTGATACCGAATTGGATGACTATTTTGAGGGGAATACATGGATCGATTCGTATTTACTTGATCCCCCACCCCCATCAGAACTGGCCAACAAATCTAAAACAATTCCCAACATTTGGGAATAATAGATATTTACAAATGTTTATGGAAGCTATTACACAAGACCTACAGCTGACTGCATGGGAAAGGATGCAACCCATGCAAGACAATCTGAGCCCCGAGGAACGGAAAGCTCTAAAGGAGTTAAAGGAACTGCCCAATTGCATAATAAAACCAAGCGATAAAGGGGAAATTTGGTCCTCTGGCAGGAACAGGCAAATCTAGACGAGGTGTATAGGCAACTATATGATCAGTCATGTTACGAGAGATGTCCAAGAAACCCATTTCCAGAACTAGTAGACAAGATCAATGATTCCCTGAGCAGAGCCTTTGAAGTAGGCCTGCTAAAGAATAAAGAATATGAGTACCTAAAGGTAAATTAATATAACATCCCCACTTTCTATGTCACCCCAAAAGTTCATAAAAATATAGAACAACCACAAGGACGCCCTATTGTGTCAGGGATAGGAGGTCCCGTGGAAACAATAGGGAAATACATAGACAAACGTACCAAGCATTTGGTGACAGAATTACCATCTTTTGTCTTGGATTCATCTGACATCCTACGTAAACTGAAAGACCTTACTATACCAGAGGACTGTGTCCTGGCAGGAGTGGACGTTGAGTCCCTATACTCCTCCATCTCACATAAGGCAGGGGTATGTGCAATGTCCCAAGGGCTAGAGGCACGCCTCCCCCTAGCAGGACCACATAATGAGTTCTTGATTGAATTATTAGAGATGGTCGTGAATAGCAACTGTTTTATGTTCACTAAAAAGTTTTTTCGCCAGGTGAGGGGCGTAGCCATGGGAGCCGCATGTGCCCCTTCTTATGCCTGTTTTCATCTGGGATGGTGGGAGAAGGAGGATGTGTATACCCACCCTGCCTTCAACCAACATGTTATCCTGAGTACGATATATTGATGAAGTCCTGGTGGTGTAGAGGGGCTCATCGGAAAACAACTTGGAAAATTCATCCTGGACCTTAATAAGAATAATCAAAACATTTTTCCTTACTTACAAGATGGATTCACTACGAATTGAATTTTTGGACCTCTTGATCAGTAAGGAGGGTACCAGGCTAGGAACAAAAACCTTCAGGAAACCAACTGCAGGTAATACGCTTCTCTGCGCCACCAGCCATCACCCATGGCCCCTGATTAGGAGCATCCCGATACGACAGTTCCTGAGGATACGCAGTAACTGTTCTGAACTTGGGGGCTTTTATCAGGAAAGTAGGGAATTCAGACATAGGTTTAGGGCACGTGGTTATCCTAACTCTATAATAAGACAAGGGATGAAGAAAGCCCTATATAAAAGAACGGAACAGACCCTAGGCCCCAAAGACAACACCAATAAGACTACACCTGTTCAAAATAAAGACAAAATAGGAGTGCTAACCACATATGGGACACATTGGACCCAAAAACAGTACTGACTAAACATTGTCACATCCTTCTCCTCGATCATAGACTTAAAGATATCCTAGGCCCAAGACCTATAGTTATTGCTATAGGCCAAACTCTAGGAGATGCCTTAGTCAAAAGTGAATAGAAAAGTAGGGCACAGACAGATGGAACCATATGGGGTGCTGGATGCCTTAATGGCATGTACCCATGTGGGCATTGCAATATATGCAAACATGTAGTGAAAACAAAAACCTTCATGGACTCTGAAGGCAAACAGATATACCAGATTAGGTCCTTTGCTAATTGTTCTTCCAGTTTCGTAATTTATCAGATATCATGCCTTTGTGCTGTGATCTATATAGGGAAAAATGAGACGGGAGTTTCGTAAGAGAATGGGTGAACACATAGCGAGTATAGGCAAAAGGATGACGATTTACCAGTAGCAGTACACTTTAGAGAAGTACATGAGGCCTCAGTGGAAGGATTTAGATGTACAGTAATTTACAAACTGGAACTATCCGATAGAAGAGGAGATAGGGATAAGATACTGCTCCAGAAGGAAGCAAAGTGTCTATTCCTCTTGGAATCTATGTCGCCCAAAGGACTGAATAATTCTCATTGCATAGCTTCCTAGGAATATGTTATCATTGTTGCTTGCTCCAATTTGGAATAGGACATATGGATATTTTTGAGGGGTTTTACATGCCCTTTCGCTCTGCCCCTCTCTTTTTTTCCATATAGGTCCTCCAATCTACATTTGATGTCACACGGAGCAATATAATGGACTATTTTGTCAATCATGGCAGCATTAACATACTCATATGAACAATTATTGACAATACTATAGTAGACAATCATTTTGTTTTGTCTGTTCAAGTTTTGTTCAACCTCCTGATTCATTACCTTGAATAATATATATGACCCACAGGAGTAATCTGATAATGATACCAAAGTATTATGCAATAAGATACATAATACATAACAAGCAGGGCTTTTTTTCTCAGACAATAGGTGCAGGAACTCTCCTTTTCAGAGTCACCCCTTTTCCCCGCCCCTACCCACCTTCGAGCACCGTCCCTTGGTTCCATCCCCTACCCGCCTCCCAGTACCACCCCTTTTAGACAATACAGAACCAAGTATCATTTTGTGGTGCTAAGTAATTTGTATGGAATTTGGTAATGATATCAAGAAATGCAGTAAAATAGATCCCCTTCAGCCAGCAACAATAGATCCCCCTAACAACAATGTACCACCCACAACAAACCCCCCCTCCCCAGCAACAATAGACTCCCGGCAGCATCAACAGATCTCTGCACAGCCAGCATTAATAGACTCTCTGGCAGCCATCAACAACTAACCCCCCAGCAACAATATTCCCCCCACCAGCAACAATAGACCTCCTCAGCAACAATAGACCCCCCCCTGCAAAAATAGATCCCCTCCAGCTAGAATAGACCCCCCAGCAGTGAGCATCAATACCCTGCAGCACACCCCAGCACCCCTTGCCATTACATACAGTCAGTCCAGGAGGTGCCGGAACTGCGTCCCCCTGCGTTCCCGCTGAAAAAAAGAAGTAACTACACAATACTCACTTGGATTGTTCACCCAACTTAGAATGTTACAATGTTTCCATATATGTCCAGCTGCTTATAATAGAAGGAGCTGCGTTACATGGATTGATGGGGATGCGCATATTTGTGCACTCTGTCATCAAACTTTGAGCAGAAATGTCATCACACTAATTACTATCATCTCCATACCCTCAAGGGACATATTTATGTCTCTTTGGATCAGAATAATGATAGACCAGATTTGGTCAGTCTATATAAAATGGGCATGTATTTGTGTGGGGTACGCCTTGGCTAGGCGTTTTTTAATTCACAATTTTAAAGTAACGTTAGCGGGTGAACACTTTATGATAAGATGCACATCCTGTGTTAGGAATTCTAATTGATGATGGCTGACCCCTGATTTACCAGCTGATAGGTGGAGCCTAAAATGCCTTTGAATTCAACAATTGCAAGGGAGCCCTCATGTCCTGATGAAGTTCCGGGAGGAACGAAACATATGTAGACAGAATCTACACAGGAATTGACCCCCACCCCTAGATGTACTGCATCCTTAGCCACTTAAAAGGAACCCAATGAGTTATCCAGCACGATCCTTACTGACCTCAGATAAACTGCTATTGCTGGGTTGCTGATATCTGCTTGGAAGTCACAGACTACCTGCACCTGCTATTGATTACACAGGCGAATCGGCAAAATGCTCAGTTCAGAGCTTACTATGAGAACAACGCACCTTCAGGATTTATCCAGCATTATCATTTAACCTGCATAACTTGCTCAAACTGCTTCACTTGCCCGACCCATGGAATAGCCGTTTCTATTACTTTCATCCAACCACCTTACTGATTGCAATTTTCTGGAAGATTTCCACAATCACAACCAGTCAGCCTTCACTTGAAGGAGCCGATCTGTGAGTACACTCATACACATACCGATCATATCGGTAGTTCCAGCGGAATACCCGGATTGGTGGGATCCATTCACTTACTGGCTGGATTGGATGTATGTATTTATTTGTGCTCACAGTTTAGCAGGCTCTCCATCTGTGGGATCATCTTCATATGATCCATATCTGTGTATGGCATTGTATGGCACTATCAGCAGTATCACTAGTGGATGAGGACATTTTCTCACCATTCAGCCAGCATTTGCGGTCTGCTCCCCTGTTATATATCTACCACCATTAGATTTCATGTCAAATACCTAGGTGGGAGCAGGATTGGTTCATCCAGGAACCACTTACACAGAGGAGATCACAATCCAGTGAGACTGGTTCATCTGAGGATTCCCTGACCTGGTATTGGGTTACTGTATTCACTCAATGTGCTTATAATGTATAGAACCCCATACTCAGGTTATTGGGCAATAACATAGTCTGGTATCTTCATCTAGCGGGATTGTCACAGTCCCTTGGATCCAGCACCGGTTTCACATTTTTAGGGGGGCCTTACGGTCCCACATATGTACTGAGGGGAAATAGGGGATGGGAATGAGTTATTATAATATTATTGTCTGAAGGGTGGGAGGGGCATCTAGGGGGGTTTTGTACTTATTTGGGGGATGTGGGATTATATGTGAGGGAGGAGGGAATTTTGCTTGAGAGCTGTATTTTGATAATCCATGGGTGTGCAGGTATATTTTTATTTTATTTTTGTGTGGTAGATATGTTTTCTGTATACACACCTTACCATTATTGATAGAGGTACCCTCATACATGTAATTTGTCAGGCTCCCAGTTTTGGTTTTTGTCTTTTTCTTTTTTTTCAGATCCTCTTGTGGGTCAGTGATCCCAAGGATGGAAGATGGACATCAATTACTATACAGCTTCCCTATTTTGCTGTCACCCTCTACAGCAGGGGTACCAAACTCAATTTCATTGCGGTCTGCATCAGCAGTATGTTTGCCCTCAAAGGGCCAGTTGTATCTGGGGCAGGCTACTTACAGAGTGAAAAGTTAAGGAGTGCATTATGTACAGAATGCAGAGTTCAGGATTGCCTTATGCACAGAGTGCAGAGTTCAGTGGTGCACTGTGTACAGAGTACAGGATTCAGGAGTGCGTTACATACAGGGTGTAGAGTTTAGGGATATGCTGCGTACAGAGTGCAGAGTTTAGGGGTGCACAATGCAGAGCATGAAACCCCAACCCCCAAAGCTTCCTCGCATCCTACCTGAACCGGCTTTAGTTCCTCCCTATGTAGGCGGCTCTGCCTCATCTTGCAGAGAGATCGTTCTCTCTCTCCGATTCTGGAGATCTGTCCCCACAATGCTGTAAATGCATTCAGAGGTCGGTTAGTTCCTGAGAGCAAAGTTGTCCTTTATAAACACAGAAGGCTTCTCTGTTTACAAGTGACATCGGGAGGTGGCGGGAATGAGTTCCGCCACAATGTGGCTGCAAAACTGGATGTGAGATTTACTTGGCAAGACCTGGGTGGCCACATTCGGCCCACGGGCC
This sequence comes from Aquarana catesbeiana, assembly GCF_042186555.1. Classification (NCBI taxonomy): domain Eukaryota; kingdom Metazoa; phylum Chordata; class Amphibia; order Anura; family Ranidae; genus Aquarana; species Aquarana catesbeiana. The sequence continues at coordinate 697,735,424 of NC_133325.1, read as the reverse complement.
TTGTGCTTGACATATGTGCTCTAGAGTATTTATGGCTCCAATACAAGCAGTCAGCCTTTCTTTACAGAACTTACAAACGGCTTCCTGAGACAAAACAACTTTGCACACATAATATTTGGGGTGCCCTCAATGAAGTCTAACAACAAATGGAAAAATGACAATCACAGTACTTGCTACCTCATATGCAGACCTGACCTTTTAGGGGTTTGTATCAGCTACCAACTTCACAGGCTCATGATCTCATATCATGCTCCGGTGATCATCTATCACAAAAGAGAAACTTTATATTGAGATTGTCCTTTTATATTACTAGGGATGAGTTATTCCAGCAACAATTAATAATCTAGTGGATGGACTATTACAACAAAGAACAAAAATCCATTGTTTTGGGAAATGATAAAGGTGAAAGATAGGAGGGGAAAAAAGGGGAAAGATTTTGGCGTATTGTACCACTCTAAAAAAGAAAGCTTTGATAGAATATACACACGCTCATACAACTGCATAATACTTACACAAATCCATTATATCAGACTATAACTGAGACAACTGGATACAAAAGAAATGTGTGTGATATAATGGTTGATAAATCTTACAGTTTCATTAGATCCTATAAAGAGGTTGAATACTTTAAATTAAAAAAAACAAATCTTGTTGATTAATGGTAAATCTGGTTAGGGGATACTTCCATATACAGTTGTCATGAACAGGTTTGACCAGAACCGTGTGATCTGCGACAGAGGACACCAAAACGTATATAAGTGAATAATAATTATAATAAATAATAATAATTAATAATAATTTATTAAAGTAAGTGAATAATATAGTATAACCACCTCCAATATGACACAGTGCAATAACCAACCACAGACAGAGACCCACAAATAACAACAGACAGATAAGTACAATAAATGGGAAATACCAGGATCATAAACAATAGCCAGGCCAGGGTCATACACAGCAGATCAGGAGATGGACAGGGGATGTTCCAGAGACATAAACGTAAGCCAGGCCAAGGTCATACACAGGGAGATCAGCAGATGGGGTATGGAACACAGGACAGGGAGAGGATGGATGGATCAGACTGCAGGCAGGGATGCAAGGTAACAGGTGGGACAGGATAGGGATCGGGACAGGGAGACAGGATCAGAAACACGGGTCACAGGTTCAGGGCACAGGAACAGGTTCAGAATCAGGATCAGATCACAAGCTAGCAGGTCAGGGCGCAATGAAGAAACCAATGCAAACATGTGAGTGCTTGCCGGGTATTTATAGGCTATATATGTGATTGACCTCAAGTGACACCTGATTGTAGGAGGTACTGTCTGCTCCACACTGCCAGGATCCATCCGCTGGTGGATGCCAGTACTGCGGCCCAAAGATGACATAACATCAGCAGGGAAAAGCTCTCCTGACAGTTCCAAACTGCCAGGAGACACCTGCTGGTGGACCTCAGTACTGCATGCCAAATGACAGATATTACCAGCGGATGGAACATTTCCTGACAGTACCCTCCCTCAAAGGAGCGGCCTCCGGACGCTCCAACTGGTTGTAATTGTCCATAGTCTATGGCATCAAACAGAACAACAGATGGGGGTACATCAGGCTGGGCATCAGGCACCTCAGGCTGGGCATCTGGCACCTCAGGGCAGACTGCGGGCACATCAGGGCAGACAGCGGGCTCTGGGTCCTCGAGCTGGGCAGCAGGCTCTGGGTCCTCGGGTTGGGCAGCAGGCTCCAGATCCTCAGGCTGGGCAGCAGGCTCCGGGTCCTCGGGCTGGGCAGCAGGCTCCGGGTCCCCGGGCTGGGCAGCAGGCTCTGGAACATTAGGCCGAACAGCTAGCACCGTAAGGGCAGGCTGGATCACAGGCACCGGCTCAGCAAGCTGGGTAATGGGCCCCGGCCCAGTGAGCTGGACACTGGGCACTGGTTCGGCAAGCCGAATAACAGGTACTGGCTTAACAGGCTGAGTGACAGTCTCCAGTTTAGCAGACTGGATAACGGGCACTGGTTCAGCAGACTGGGTAACGGGCACCGGTTCAGCAGACTGGGTAACGGGCACCGGTTCAGCAGGCTGGGTAACGGGCACCGGTTCAGCAGACTGGGTAACGGGCACCGAAACTTCAGGCTGAGACACGGGCACCAAAACTTCAGGCTGAGACACAGGCACGAAAACTTCAGGCTGAGACAGGGGCACCAAAACTTTAGGCTGAGACACGGGCACCAAAACTTCAGGCTGAGACACGGGCACCGAAACTTCAGGCTGAGACACGGGCACCGAAACTTCAGGCTGAAATACTAATTTCAAGACATCAGGCTGGAAGGCAGGCAAGGAGACACCAGGCTGGAAAGCAAGCACCGAGACATCAGGCTGGAAGGTGGGCACAACAAACCGGGAAGCGGGCACATCAGACTGGGAAGCGGGCACATCAGACCTTCTCTACCTTCCCTAGCTTGAAAAAGGAGCGCGCTTTAATGCGCATGCTCTGAAACGCGCCGCTTAATGACAGTACAGCACATACCTTCGGATTTGCGTTCCAGCTCTCCATTCGATTGCCCGGCAGATGTACAAGCCTCGTTTTGGATTACGATCGAATTCCGGAAGCTCACGCCGTACACACCAGCCGGCAGCCGCAGAGGAACAAGGCTTTTCTACATCAGAAGATGCAATCCTGTATGGCTTCTACTGAGACTCCCCATGCCGAACTAACAAGTTTTATATGTGAGTGCTTTTAATGGATTTGTGTCATTAAATATACTGTTTTACTAAGAGGCGCCTTTGCTGTTTTCTCTTCTTTTGCATATCTGGAGTGGCTTCACCTCCCTTCATAAGGCTGCCCTACCTATAGACTGTATGCACCTCACGAAGAGCTTTTGATGCTTAAAAGGACATTTTGTTGATGTGCATTGAGACATATTGTGAACATTGAAACCTGCGCTGCTTTACACTGTTCCTTTTTTCACATCAGACTGGACAGTGGGTACCGAGACATGAGACCAGGCAGCAGGAACTGGACCTTCAGACTGGGCAGCAGACACAGGCGCAGGCACATCAGACAGAACAACAGGTGCGGGCACAACAGGCTGAACAACGGATGCATCAGACTGCTAGCAGGTAATGGAACTTCAAACCGGGCAGCCGGTACTGGAATTTCAGACTGGGCAGCAGGTACAGGTGCTGGCACAACAGGCTGAACAACAGGTACATCGGACTGGGCAGTAGTCACTGGAGCGTCAGACTGGAACATGGACACTGGGATGTCAGGCTGAGCAGCAGGCACTGGGACCTCAAACTGGACAGCGGGCACAGGCATTGGTACAACAGGCTGAGTAGCAGACACTGGCACCTCAGGCTGGGCAGCAGACAGGAGCACCTCAGGATGGGCAGCGGACAGGAGCACCTCAGGCTGGGCAGCGGACAGGAGCACCTCAGGCTGGGCAGTGGACAGGAGCACCTCAGGCTGGGCAGCGGACAGGAGCACCTCAGGCTGGGCAGCGGACGGTGGCACATCAGGCTGGGCAGCAGACGGTGGCACATCAGGCTGGGCAGCGGACGGTGGCACATCAGGCTGGGCAGCAGATGGTGGCACATCAGGCTGGGCAGCGGACGGTGGCACATCAGGCTGGGCAGCGGACGGTGGCACATCAGGCTGGGCAGCAGACAGGAACACATCAGGCTGGGCAGCAGACAGGAACACATCAGGCTGAGGCACTGGCTGGATAGCAGGCAGAGATTTGGCAGAATCAGATGGGTTATCAGGTTCAGCTGGCATGCAAGCAGACTGAAGCAGGTTGGTTGGTGTGGAAGCAGGTTGCGTTACTGGCAGGATCGTTTGGGTTGGAAAGAACTTCCGTTTTTTCTTTGGCTTAACTGCTGGAGATCTGTAGGTGACTGCAGGACTGTAGGTAGGAGGTGAGGCGTACTGAAGAGAAGGGCTGGAATATGACAAGAAAGAGGGAACAGTGGCCAGAGGAAGTTCTTGTGGGGAAGTTGTAGGTAGCAGAGAAGAGGCAGGCGGGTAAAGGCAGGATAAGTGCAGCGGGTAGAGACAGGGTATTGATATTTGGTGGGAAGCAGGGTATATTGGGCTGAAACGGAGGTTGCCATGGGTGAAGGGGAAAAAGACTCCTGGGCAGGCAGGTGTCTAATAGCAGGTCCGGGTTGTGAAGAGCTGACTGAGGCTGAAAATAATAAGTCTGACCATGCCTGTAGTACAGGTCGAACAAACATGGGTTCACATACTGCCTGTCTAACCAGGGACTGCACCGAATCTATACAATCCACTAGCACCTGTTTAGGACAAGCTGAATAATGCTCCAGAAAGTATACAGCATCATCCTCCAACAGCCATACCAGAGACTCCACCTGATCACTACTGAAGGGGGGAAAAAAATCGTCACTTCCTTTAGGATTGCTAGACAAGGCTAGCTCAACACACACCTGTATCAGGGGCTGAACGTTTTTAAACAGTAATCTACCCTGATCAACCAGAGAATGGGCCAGACGGATACACTCCAGGAGCTGATCCATGGCCCACTCTTTCATTACCAGACAACAGTGATTGTTATCCTCCAACACCAGTGAGGCAAGAAGAACTGTTTCTGATAACAGCACTACAATGGTTCCTCTGCGCAGTCACTTCTGGTCAGAGATGGCCTTGGTTTACTGTCATGAACAGGTGTGACCAGAACCGCGTGATCTGCGACAGAGGACACCAAAATGTATATAAGTGAAAATATAATAATTTATTAAAGTAAGTGAATAATATAGTATAACCACCTCCAATATGACACAGTGCAATAACCAACCACAGTCAGACCCACAAATAACAACAGACAGATAAGTACAATAAATGGGAAATACCAGGATCATAAACAATAGCCAGGCCAGGGTCATACACAGCACATCAGCAGATGGACAGGGGATGTTCCAGAGACATAAACGTAAGCCAGGCCAAGTTCGTACACAGGGAGATCAGCAGATGGGGTATGGAACACAGGACAGGGAGAGGATGGATGGATCAGACTGCAGGCAGGGATGCAAGGTAACAGGTGGGACAGGATAGGGATCGGGACAGGGAGACAGGATCAGAAACATGGGTCACAGGTTCAGGGCACAGGAACAGGAACAGGTTCAGAATCAGAATCAGGATCAGGATCAGATCACAAGCTAGCAGGTCAGGGCGCAATGAAGAAACCAAGGCAAACATGTGAGTGCTTGCTGGGTATTTATAGGCCTGTGATTGGCCTCAAGTGACACCTGATTGTAGGAGGTACTGTCTGCTCCACACTGCCAGGATCCATCCTCTGGTGGACGCCAGTACTGCGGCCCAAAGATGACATAACATCAGCAGGGAAAAGCTCTCCTGACAGTTCCAAACTGCCAGGACACACCTGCTGGTGGACCTCAGTACTGCATGCCAAATGACAGATATTACCAGCGGGTGGACCTCAGTACTGCATGCCGAATGACAGATATTACAGGTATTAATATTTCCTGACAACGGTACATCAAATTACTTTTATAAGAGACAAGCCTGGGATTAATAAACACAATCCCAAAGATGTGTCTGGTATTTTCTCCCAATACTATAAAAACATATGCCTCATGAATTCCTCAAACGCTTTATACTGCTTCACTTGGATACGGAGGATCTTCAAATCCTGAACTCTGAAATTACCACTGAAAAAGTTACTAAAGTTGTCAAGCATTCTGTTAATGCAATGGTTCTAGGCTTTGGTGGCATGGGCAATAACTACAAAATTCTCATAGATGATATCACTGAACTGCTCACATCCCTACTGTATACAAACACATCTATCAAAGCAAAACTCTTGGATGTAGGCCTGAGGACCTGGAATGTAGGATTGCAAAGAAGGCCCTTAAACCAGAGGTGGACCATCCCATATCTTTAACCAGCCAGGATGTACTTTGCAGAGTGACAAATTATAACATCAATAAATTGCTTTTGTTTTTGACACCACAGGCTTTCAAAGTCCTCTTTGAAGTGTCTAAGGCAATGCTATCAGCCATAGCAGAGAAGGCCATTGAAAGCATAGAGGGGCAATGGTTACATCTGCTTCTAAAGCACATGGGCTTTAAGGAATATTTCACTGATCTCCTACATTCAATATACTCCTTCCCTACTCCAAGATTACATATTGCAAGATTATTATCGTTTTACTCTACACGGAGGATCTGCCAAGGCTCCCCCCCCCCCCCACTTTTCAATTTAGCGCTTAAGCTATGGGCCTACTCCTTTCCTTCTCCTGACCTTTAGAAGGGGATTCATCTATACCATAATGGAGCTTAAAGGGTAACTCCATCTTCGTGGGGTAAAAAAATAGCAAAAAATAAACAAATAAATAATAATATGGCATATACAACTGCTACATAAGCCATATTGCCATTAAGCCCTGGTTCACACCAGTGCAACTTTAACCACTTCAGCCCTGGAAGGTTTTACCCCCTTAATGACAAGGCCATTTTTTGGGATACGGCACTGCGTTACTTTAACTGACAGTTGCGAGGTCGTTTGACATTGTACCCAAATAAAATGTATGTCCTTTTTTTCCCCATAAATAGAGCTTTCTTTTGGTGGTATTTGATTACCTCTGCGGTTTTTATTTTTTTGCGCTATACACAAAAAAGAGTGACAATTTTGAAAAAAAAACAATATTTTTCACTTTCTACTATAAAACATATCCAATTAAAAAATGGAAAAAAACGAATTTCTTCATCAATTTAGGCCAATGTGTATTCTGCTACATATTTTTGGTAATAAAAATCCCAATAAGCGTTTATTGATTGGTTTGCGCAAAAGTTATAGCGTCTACAAATAGGGTATATACATATATATAAAGCATTTTTATTTATTTATTTTTTACTTGTAATGGCGGTGATCAGTGATATTTAGAGGGACTGTGACAATGTGGCGGACAGATCAGACACCTAGCTGACACTTTTTTGGGAACCAGTAAAATTATTACAGTTATCCGTGCTAAAAATATGCGCTGATATTGTATAAATGGCGCTGGCAGAGAAGGTTTTAACATCAGGGGCGATCAACAGGTTAAGTGTGTTCCCTGTTTGTGCTTTCTTACTGTGGGGGGGGGGATGGGCTCACTGCATGGACACTGTGATCTGTGTTCCTGATTAGCAGAAACACTAGATCACAGTGTCCATATCTGACAGCATGGCGGTCTGCTTGTTCTGTCAGCACGGTGTCCTCCGGGCCCTGCTGATTGACTCCCCCTGTGGCCAACCAGAATGATCGCACCTCCAGCGGCACGTGTGCGCCCCCCAGTGGCTATTGACAGAGGTGATTCAGCGTAAGCTATTGAAATCAGAGTAAGCTATTTCAGAACTGGAGAGGAGCCTGTACAACTGTGCAAGACTGAAGATAAGGCTGAGTTCCAGGTTTATTTAAGGATAAACTCAGCTTGGAGGGAAAATAAAAAACTCTTACAAATCCCAGGGCCAATTTCCCTTTTTTTAACCAATAAGATCCGCATAAAGGTTTCCTCAAGGCCATGACCTAAAGGCTTATCTCCTGTGACACTCTAGAGGTATTAATCCCCTTCAGGATATTTTAGACCCAGATGGCAAAGTGATGCGTTTTGCCCTCAGTGTCAAGTATGCCCTCCCAACCCACCACATACTATTTAATCCCCAAATTAAGAATTATTAGACATCTGCATTCGTTTTCGTCCAAATGCATTTTCTTCCGAATTTCAGGTATTGTCGTTATCGTTTTAACAAACGATAACGAAAGCGCAGAACACGAAAACCGAAAGATCTGACATAAACAAATGCTTTATTTTCGTTTTCGTTGTGACAACAGTTCGATATAGATAGGAGATTCGACATGACGCTGACAATAACAATCTGTGTCTATCGAACCTGTGGTCGAATGTGCCTAACCTTAACTCTATTAGTCCAAGATTATTCTACATAGAGAGAAAAGATTCGACATAGAGAGAAAAGATTCGACATAGAGAGAAAAGATCGCTGCTGGAATTGGGTGGGGGAAGTAAAATAAAAATAATGATGATGATGAATGTTATTGGCCGATTGTAAACAAAGAGGAGGGGCAGTAAAATAGCTAGAACTAAGTACATACATACATACAGCCAACTTACTTTCACTTACGATTTGCTAGCAGAGAGAGACACACACACTGAATCATTTCAGAAGACAGTCAATCCTAGCTGGTCCGTTTGTCAGAGAACCTGAATTATTTAGCAATTAAGCATAAGCACAGCAGCAGAACAATAGTGAAGCAAGCTACAGTTCAACTTAACTTTATCATAATAATCTGCTGCTAATGTGTTAGTGTTGTGAACTTGATAGTGATACTAGTGTTATGATAGCCTCAGAGGCTGCCCGTGTTGTGGGGGGGATTTATTATTATAGATCCTATATTATAATGCCATATCAATATCTGACACAACGTCGGATGCCGCGCCCGCCATTGCACTTGGAGATTGAGAAACGAATGTGAAAGTTGGCTGACTGTTGGGGTAGAGTAGACCATTCAACATGAACGACGAATATTCGACAAAGCAACGAAAAAACCATACAAACGTTGAATCTTTGGCTCATGGTGTCTGTCGAAAGTTCTAAGAAGATTTGACGGAGCAGCTAAACTGTACGACGCTGCAATCGTATACATTTCCGGTCAAATGCATCCGCCCATAGGCTATAGAAAAATTCTAATGTTGGTTGACTAGTAAAATAATTCATAAATATAATTATTACTAGTCATACAACGTTAGAATTCTACTACAGCTAGCTTGTAGGCGGAAAATTCGACCGGAAATGTATGATTGTGGCGTCGTATAGTTTAGCTGCTCCGTCGAATCTTCTTTGAACATTCGACAGACACCATAAGCCTTCAATGACAGATTCGACCTTAATTAATTTGGATTTTCGGATGAATGCAATTTTTAACGAAAAACGAAATAAATAAAAACGAATTTCGGGAGTAACTAAATAAATTTATTTTTTGGACGAAAACGAAATTCCGAATTGAAATATTTCAGTGTGCACATGTCTAAGAATTATTGCCAATTTATTTTTTGGGCCCTAAAACACCTGTCCAAACACACCACAAACTACATATCTTTTTGTACTCACCACAAACGCGATTATCTATCATAAATTAAAAATTATAAACATCCTATTTTGTAATCTATTGGATGTCACTTCTTCAACTACCTTATATTGAAATGCTAGAAATCCTGGAACAAAGGTAGTTGATCGTGAGGAAAATTATCATAAGTGAAGTGTGGCAGGAATTGCAATTTAAAATAACACATAGAGCATATTATGCTTTCAATATATCCAACCGAGGAACCTCCATGAAAGACTACATTATCAAATGCCCAAAGGGTTCCAACTTTAAATGAAACCCTGACCATTTGCTACGGGCTTGCCCCAAGTTTATAACAGCAGGTGAATTTATAGTCGTTGGTTTATGGCGTATCTTTGTTGCAACATTTGGCTCTATTTCATTCTATTTTCATCCTATACATGAAGCACAAGCCAACATCACTGATTTGGCTTTCACTAAACTAGAACCCTTGAAAAACTGGCTATTCCCTACTTCTCCTACTCTTCGAAATTTAATTCAAATATTACATAAACGTAAGACAATTGACAAAATGGATGCTATTAAATATGAACAGTCAAATCCCCAAACATTCTTTGATACCTGAACCCCCTTACTGAAACACACTCTTCCCTCAAAACAATTGATGGAAATCATTGATGCATTTAAGAATACAGCAAGATACCACACATACCAACTACACTGTACATGAACAATCCACAATTATTAACAAGAACATAATTTTTATAGCTACCTTGCTATAAATGTGTTGAATATTTAACTTAGCCTCCTAGGTTTTGTTTGTTTTGTATATCTGTACTTCTTCCTGTCTGTGATGTGGCATTATATAGTCACTGGCATTGTCACACTCATGGAGTAGAACAAACCTTTCCATCTTATCCACTCCTCTTTACATTTTTCTATAGTTAGCGTGTTCATTTTATTTTAATGTGAAAAAAAATCTTCTGTTTATTATGCAATATAGTAATGTACCTTTTTGCTTATGACAAGAATAACCCTAAAAGTTAGCTACAGTGTTTTACACTTTATTCTCTGTATTCCGATCCCCACCCACTGTATAATATGTGCATTATATTGAGTAACAAATATACTGTATTTTCAATATATAAAAAAAAAATTAAAACAAGAAAAGGAAATCTCCAAAGGTATCCTAGAAGTTTCATGCATTTCGGTGTTCCACAAAGCAAACTAGGGACAATAAGCTTGTTTTTTGGGGAGCTTATTGTGGCTTAACATACAAAAAAGAACTTGGATGTTATCCAATTTCCCCCAAACTTCACACATTTCAATGCAGGTCCTGTAATAAATCATACCAAAAGTTATTCAGATGTAACAATTTTTTTTTATTTTTGTCAAATCTTGTGCCATAATGTGTCTAAACCTCAAGCAATTGCCTTTAAACTTTGCAAAACACAAGTTTTGAGCTTCCCCAAACCTATCCTAGATGTTTCATGGATTTTTGTTTCCCATAAAGCAAGTGAGTGACATTAAGCTTGTGTAGCCCCTACCACATTTTGTGTAGTGGCCGTAGTGTGGGACAGCCAATGGGGGAATATTATGAGTGTGTGTGCGTGGCTCACCAACCAATCACTGGGGGTTTCTTGGCTTGTGGTGCATGCTGGGGAAGTGCATATATATTCATGAGAATTGCTATGGGCTCAGTCTTAGTACAGTCTACCTCTAGGCTTGGCCTTGAGGGTGGAATGCTAATGTGCGGGAAAGGTTTGATTAAGCCTCAAGCCTAGAAGGGGCCTCACATGCTGACTGAGGTGGAGAACAAGAGAAGCTGGATGGCTACTGGAGGTACCTGGTACTGGAATGGATCTAAAGATCAAGTCTGTCTCACCTACTGAAGATCTCATGGCTATCCATATTCAGTTGAAAAGATTGAAGAAAAGTGGGATGGGACTATGGCGGTGCAGTAAAAACAGAGAAATAATTTTTTAGATAAAATCTTAAAAATGTATTAACAAAACTTGTTTAAACAAATCATGTTTAAAAACAGAAGTTTAAACCCATAAGTATGGTCCGAAAACTAGTTGAGGCGCTATAGTATTTGATCCCGACATGTTTCGCCCTATATCGTGGGCTTCTTCAGCCTTCCCATGTCTCTGAATCCACATTTAGAATGACCATATTAACTTTATTCAATAAGGGTTGAAGTGCTAATTCCACTGTGATGCCTGCAGGTGGCCACAGGAGGCATAGACGGACCAGATTAAATTGGGCTGTATAAACAACAGATAGCGAGGGCAGAACCCACAGGAGGGGTTGGTTCACTGCATGCATCCCCACATATCACCGGCAAGGTAGTTTATACAGCCCAATTTAATCTGGTCTGTCTATGCCTCCTGAGGCCACCTGCAGGCGTCAGAATGGAATTAGCACTTCAACCATTATTGCATAAAGTTAATATGGTCATTCTAAATTTGTATTCAGAGACATGGGAAGGCTAGGTTTCCAGCGGATAGCATCCCCTGAAGAAGCCCACGATATAGGGCGAAACATGTCAGGATCAAACACTATAGTGCCTCAACTAGTTTTCGGACCATACTTATGGGTTTAAACTTCTGTTATTAACCTCCCTGGCGATAATCCCGAGTGTGGCTCAGGGTTAAATTTCAGTACCATTAGTGGCAACCCCGAGCCACATTCGGGATTACATATCTGGATCCTGGTACAGCTTACTTACCTTGTCACCAGGATCCTGTGATGTCCCCCCCGCTGTGTCTGTGGGCTGTGTCATCCACCCGAAGCTCTGTGTGCCAGGCTCCTTTCCCTGCGAGCGTCGCGATGCATGGGGCAGAGCCCGGTGGCAAATTCAAAAAGTACACAAAACATAACACATACAGTACACTGTAATCTTACAGATTACATTACTGTATCAAATCATTTCACATCCCTTTTGTCCCAAGTGCTCCAATGCCCTGCATGCACTTTTATATTATATATGCTGTTCTTTCTGCCTGGAAACTTGAGATTGTCCATGGCAACCAAAAAGTGTCCCTTTACATAAAAAAGTGGGTTTATACCAGCAAGAAAACAGCGATAGTAAATTAGAACACTTGCAGAATTGAGCGATAGTGAATCGTGAGGAAATTAATTTTATTATTATTATATTATTATTTTTTTATAATTATTTATAGTTATTTATTATATTATAATTTATGATTTCGTGTTTCAAATTTTATCATACCGGGGATGTCTACTAGACTCTTCTTTGGACAGATTTAGGTGTGTTATTACTAAGAATTATAGGCCTACAATATAAAACGCCAAATTTCTATGTAAAACATTGTACCGCTTTGAGGCGCAAAAATCTGACATAATCATACCGCCAGGGTGGTTAAACATGAATTTCTTAAACAAGTTTTGTTAATAAATTTTGAAGATTTTATCTAAAAAAATATTTCTCTGTTTGATTCGTGCACCGCCATAGTCCTATCCCACTTTTCTTCAATCCTTTCAACTCAATATGGATAGCCGTTAGATCTTCAGTAGGTGAGACAGACTTGATCCTTAGATCCATTCCAGTAGAATTTACCTCCAGTAGCCATCCAGCCTCTCTGGTTCTCCTCCTCAATCAGCATGTGAGGCCCCTTCTAGGCTTGAGGCCTAATCAAACCTTTCCCGCACATAAGCATTCCCACCTCCAGGCCAAGCCTGGAGGTAGACTGTACTAAGACTGAGCCTATAGAAATTCTTGTGAATATATATATATATATATATATATATATATATATATATATATATACACTTCCCCAGCATGCACCACAAGCCAAGAAACCCCCAGTGATTGGCTGGTGAGCCACACACACACTCATAATATTCCCCCATTGGCTGTCCCACACTACGTCCACTACACAAAAGGTGGTAGGGGCTACACAAACTTAATGTCACTCACTTGCTTTGTGGGAAACAAAAATCCATGAAACATCTAGGATAGGTTTGGGGAATCTGAAAACTTGTGTTTTGCAAAGTTTAAAGGCAATTGCTTGAGGTTTAGACACATTATGGCACAAGATGTGACAAAAAATAGTTACATCTGAATAACTTTTAGTATGATTTATCACAGGAATATGTAAAATATGTGAAGTTTGGGGGAAATTGTATAATATCCAAGTTCTTTTTTGTACGTTAAGCCACAGTAAGCTACCCAAAAAACAAGCTTAATGTTCCTAGTTTACCTTGTGGAACACCGAAATGCATGAAACTTCTGAGATATGTTTGGAAAGTTGAGAACTTAGGCTGTGTAAAGTTTCGAGACAATTGATTGAGGTTTAGGCACATTATGGTACGTTAAGCTCTTTTTACATTAAAGTGATTGTAATAACAAACATGTCATACTTATCTCCACTGTGCAGCTCGTTTTCCACAGAGAGGCCCCCGAACACCGTCTTTTGGGCTCCCTCGTGGACTCTCGCGGCTCCTCTTCGCATCAGATAACCCCCTAGGAGAAGCGCTCTCCCAGAGGGGTTACCTTGTGGGCACGCTCCTAAATCCTGAGTCATAGGATGCATTAAGGTGAAAAAACACAAGGGTTTACAACCCCTTTAAGCTGTTCACATTAAATGTTTTAGCATTTTAAAATATAGCTTAATGTAAATAACTTTTGGTGTGATTTACCAAATGATCTGACATTTTCAGAATATGTTGATATCGACAGAGTCTTCTATTGTGTGAAGTTTGAGGAAAATTGGTTAACATCTAAGCTCTTTTTTGTACGTTAAGCCACATTAAGCCCCCAAAAAACAAGCTTAAAGGGGTTGTAAACCCTTGGTTTTTTTTTTTTTTTAATGACAAACATATTATACTTACCTCCACTGTGCAGTTCGTTTTGCACAGAGTGGCCCCAATCGTCATCTTCTCGCGGTGCTCGCGGCTCCTCTCCGCATTGGGAAACCACCTAGGAGAAGCGCTCTCACTGGGGGTAACCGTGCGGGCATGCTCCCGAGTCCAGCATTTGTGTCCATAGACACAGAATGCCGGACTGTGTCTATGGACGCAAATGCCCCGCCCCCCCGGCGCTCGCTCCACTGGATTTGATTGACAATTTATCCAATCCAGAGCCGAGACAATGGGCAGAGAGGTAGAGCACGCCTCCGCCGTGGGAACGAATGGGCTCAGGTGAGTAAAACGGGGGGCTGCGGGGCTGGTCAGTGTCAGAAGTTTTTTCACCTTGATGCATAGGATGCATTAGGGTGAAAAAACACAAGGGTTTACAACCCCTTTAATGTCTCTAGTTTGCCTTGTGGAACACCAAAATGCATGAAACGTCTAGGATAGGTTTGTGAAAGTGAGAACTTAGGCTGTGCTGTACATTATGGTACATTAACCTCCTTTTACATTAAGCTGTTCACATTAAATGTTTTAGCATTGTAAAACATAGCTTAATGTGAATAACTTTTGGTGTGATTTACTAAATGATCTGAAATTTTCAGAATATGTTAACATAGACAGAGTGTTCTATTGTGTGAAGTTTGGGGGAAATTGGTTAACATTTAAGGTCTTTTTTTGTACGTTAAGCCACATTAAGGTCCCCAAAAAACAAGCTTAATGTCCCTAGTTCACCATGTGGAACAACGAAATGCACAAAACTTCTAGGTTAGGTTTGGGACGTTGAGAACTTGGGCTGTGCAAAGTTTCAAGACAATTGATTGAAGTTTAGGCACATTATGGTACATTAAGCTCTATTTACATTAATCTGTTCACATTAAATGTTTTAGCATTGTAAAATATAGCTTAATGTGAATAACTTTTGGTGTGATTTACCAAATAATCTCAAATTTTTCGGAATATGTTGATATAGACAGAGTCTTCTATTGTGTGAAGTTTGAGGAAAATTGGTTAATATCTAAGCTCTTTTTTGTACGTTAAGCCAGATTAAGCTTTCCAAAAAACTAGCCTAATGTCCCTAGTTTGCCTGTTGGGAGACCAAAACCCATGAAACTTATTGAATAGGTTTGGGAAGTTGAGAACTGTGCAAAGTTCTGTGCAAAGTTTCAAGACAATTTATTGAGGTTTAGGCACATTATGGTACATTAAGCTTTGTTTACATTAAGCTGTTCACATTAACCACTTGCCGACCGCCTCACGCAGATATACTGTGGCAGAATGGCACGGGCAGGCAAAGTAACGTATGTGTACGTTACTTGCCTCCCGCGGGCGGGGGGGTCCGATCGGACCCCCCCGGTGCCCGAGGCTGTCAGCTTCTGTCCCGGAGCGATCAGAGGTGAGGGGGATGGCCATGCATTCGTGGCCACCCCCTCACGATTGCTCCCAGCCAATGACGTTCTTCCTCTGCTGCTGTAATGTAAACAGCGGCAGAGGAAGTGATGTCATCTCTCCTCGAGTTGGTCTTTTCTTTCCGGGAGGAGAGAAAACATCAAGTAAGTGCACCAAACACTACACTAACAGTAGAACACTCTAGGTACACATTTCACCCCCCATCACCCCCTGATCACCCCCATGTACCCCCTGTCACAGTGACACCAATAGCAGTTTTTTGTTTTTTTTTGCATTGGTGTCAGTTTGTGACAGTTATAAGTGGTAGGGCAGTTAGTGGTAGCCCCCTTTAGGCCTAGGATACCCCCCTAACCCCCCCTAATAAAGGTTAACCCCTTGATCACCCCCCGTCGCCAGTGTCACCAAGCGATCGTTTTTCTGATCGCTGTATTAGTGACACAGGTGACGCTAGTTAGGGAGGTAAGTATATAGGTTCGCCGTCAGTGTTTTATAGCAACAGGGACCCCCATAATACTACCTAATAAAGGTTTTAACCCCCTGATTGCCCCCTAATTAACCCTTTCACCAATGATCACCGTATAACTGTTACGGGTGACGCTGGTTAGTTTGTTTACTAGTTTGTTTACTATAGTTTCAGGGCACCCGCCGATTATTACCTTATAAGGGTTTAACCCCCTAATCGCCCGGCGGTGATATAAGTTAAGTTTTGGGGTCAGATAAGGTCTGCGTCGCCCCAGGCAGAGTCAGGTTAGCGCCAGTACCACTAACACCCACGCACGCAGCATACACCTCCCTTAGTGGTATAGTATCTGAACAGATCAATATGTGATCCGATCAGATCTATACTAGCATCCCCAGCAGTTTAGGGTTCCCAAAAACACAGTGTTAGCGGGATCAGCCCAGATACCTGCTAGCACCTGCGTTTTGCCCCTCGGCCCAGCCCAGCCCACCCAAGTGCAGTATCGATCGATAGCTGTCACTTACAAAACACTAAACACACATAACTGCAGCGTTCGCAGAGTCAGGCCTGATCCCTGCGATCGCTAACAGTTTTTGTTGGTAGCGTTTTGATACAGTCGCTAACAGTCAGGAGCTTTTTTGCCTGTGAGTCTCACTAGTGTACCACTAAATTTAGAGCCCAAAATGGCAAATCGAAGGTACACTAGTGAAGAGGCCTACACGTTTCTGAGCATGACAGATAGTGAAGAGGAAGTCACTCATCTGTCAGATTCAGGCTCAGAATACGATCCTGTAGAGGACAGCGGCTCCATGACAGATAGCTCTGTCGACGAAGTTGTGGTCCCTGCCAAGGTCAGGCATACCAGACCCCGAACTTCTTCTTCTGTCCTTGATGTGCTAGAACCGCAGGTGTATGGAGCAGAGCAGTACTAGTGCCGCTATTATTTCTGGTGAACTGGCAAGCACCAGCGGCCTAGTACACCCTGGTCGTACATCCAGCACTGCAGTATCTCGTGGTGACGTGGCGAGTCCCATAAGTGCAGTTCAAGCTGGCGAGGTGGCAAGCACAAGTAGTGTCCCGCTGCCACCAAGAAGACGAATTTAGGCTCTTTCTGTGCCTTTCCCTCAACATGGGCAGAACTAAAAAGAGTGAGTTGCGGTCATATTGGTCCACTGACCCAATTCACCATATGCCCTTGTTCTCTGCCTCCATGACCAGGGCACGATACGAGCAGATTTTGCGGTTCATGCATTTCAACAACAATGAACTCTGTCGTCCTCGTGGAGACCCTGAATACGATTGGCTCTACAAAATTCGGCCCCTCGTAAACCACTTCAACAAGCGTTTTGCAGACTTGTTTACTCCCCATCAAGTTGTCTGCGTTGATGAGTCCCTGATTAAGTTTTCTGGCCGCTTGTCATTCAAACAGTACCTTCCCAGCAAGCGTGCCAGATACGGGGTCAAGATGTATAGGCTCTGTGACAGGGCCACAGGCAATACATGTAGTTTTATGGTTTACGAGGGCAAAGATAGTCACGTAGAGCCGACAAACTGCCCTGACTACATAGGAAGCGCTGGCAAGATTGTGTGGGACTTGGTGTCACCCTTATTCGGAAAGGGGTACCACTTGTACATGGACAATTATTACACGAGCGTGCCACTTTTTTGATCAACAGATTGGAGCATGTGGCACCGTGCAACCTAATCGCCGGGGCTTTCCCCAGCGGCTTGTAGATTCCCGTCTTAGGCTGGGGGAGAGAGAGCCTTCTTCAAGTGTAATAACTTGCTCGCTATGAAGTGGAGGGATAATAAGAAAGTTTTCGTTCTTACCTCCCTTCATGCAGACACGACGGTCCAAATTACTACGGCGACTGGTGTTGTGGAGAAACCCCTCTGTGTCCACAAATATAACCAAAATATGGGAGGGGTGGACCTCAACGACCAGTTGTTGGCGCCGTACCTAATTGCCCGTAAGGCCAAACGCTGGTACAAGAAAGTGTCTGTTTATTTATTTCAATTAGCTTTGCTGAACGCTCATGTGCTATACAGAGCTTCAGGACGGACTAGATCCTTCCTTAAATTCCAGGAAGAGATCATCAGAGCCCTTCTGTATCCTGCTCCACCTCACCTTCCCCAACCAAATGCAGTAAGCCGGCTGCATGAGAGGCATTTTCCGTATGTTCCCCCTGAGTACCCCTACCCAACGAGCCCCCCAAAGAAGATGTCGTGTCTGCAGCTAGGATATAGGCGTGACACCTGGTATTATTGTCCCTCCTGTCCTGACAATTCTGGTCTATGCATTGGTGAATGTTTTGAATGCTACCATTCACTAGTTGAGTATTAGCGTAGGGTACAGCACTGCACAGACTAGGCACACTAACATAGGGTCTCCCAAGATGCCATCGCATTTTGAGGGACCCAAACCTGGTACCAGTTACAAAAGTTATAGTTGCAAAAAAAGTGTAAAAAAAAAAAAAATAAAAAGTAAAAAAAATAAAAATAAAAACACAAAAAAATATAAAATAAAAAAAAACAAAAATAGTTGTCGTTTTATTGTTCTCTCTCTCTCTATTCTCTCTCTATTGTTCTACTCTTTTTTACTGTATTCTACTCTGCAATGTTTTATTGTTATTATGTTTTACCATGTTTGCTTTTCAGATATGCAATTTTTTTATACTTTACCGTTTACTGTGTTTTATTGGTACGCATTGTTTTCAGGTACGCCATTCAGCTGCAGAACGGATTTATTTATCTTGACAGCAACAGCGTTTGCTCCCACGATACATAAAGCCGTGACTCCAGCGCTGTCGGAGGTGATTTTACCACCACAGTTACATACTTCAGCATATATGCCGAAGCGTGGGGGCAGCAGTGGGTTGAGGAGCGATTTGCTCCTACCTTTTGCGGGAGGATGCCCCCATGCTTCGGCATATATATATTTTAGGCACAAGTTGCGTTAAATGTTTTATTTTTTACTATGTTTATTTTGTATTTGCTTTGCAGGTATGGTAAGTCTTACTGTTATACTGTAATGTTACTTTGTTTTATTGTTGACCATCATTTGCTTAGCAGGTACGCCATTCAGTTGCAGCGCGGATTTATTTATCTTGACAGCAACAGCGTTTGCTCCCACGATACATAAAGCTGTGACTCCAGCGCTGTCGGAGGTGATTTCACTACCACAGTTACATACTTCAGCATATATGCTGAAGCGTGGGGGCAGCAGTGGGTGGAGGAGCAATTTGCTCCTACCTTTTGCGGGAGGACGCCCCCATGCTTCGGCATATATATACGGTGCATGTATGCCCATCATTAGAAGTGGGTGGATGAAGGGAGGTATTCTAATGGTGGACATACCCACTGATCAATATCTTTTTTTCGTTCAGCCCACAGGCTACATGAAAAAAAAAGTTTACAATATATGCCCAACAAGGACCAGCAATGTACTGGTATGTTGCTGGACTTTGAGTGGTTATACCAGAATGATGCCTGCAGGTTTAGGTATCATCTTGGTATCATTCTTTTCAGCCAGCGGTCGGCTTTCATGTAAAAGCAATCCTAGCGGCTAATTAGCCTCTAGACTGCTTTTACAAGCAGTGAGAGGGAATGCCCCACCGTCTTCCATGTTTTTCTCTGGCTCTCCTGTCCCAACAGGGAACCTGAGAATGCAGCCGGTGATTCAGCCAGCTGACCATAGAGCTGATCAGAGACCAGAGTGGCTCCAAACATCTCTATGGCCTAAGAAACCAGAAGCTACGAGCATTTCACGACTTAGATTTCGACGGATGTAAACAGCGCCATTGGGAAATTAGGAAAGCATTTTATCACACCGATCTTGGTGTGGTCAGATGCTTTGAGGGCAGAGGAGAGATCTAGGTTCTAATAGACCCCAATTTTTTCAAAAAAGAGTACCTGTCACTACCTATTGCTATCATAGGGGATATTTACATTCCCTGAGATAACAATAAAAATGATTAAAAAAAAAAATGAAAGGAACAGTTTAAAAACCCTGCTCTCGCACAAAGGCGAACGCAAGCGTCGGTCTGGCATCAAATGTAAACAGCAATTGCACCATGCATGTGAGGTATCAGATCAAGGGCAGTAATTTTAGCAGTAGACCTCCTCTGTAAATCTAAAGTGGTAACCTGTAAAAGCTTTTAAAGGCTTTTAAAAATGTATTTCGTTTGTCGCCACTGCACGTTTGTGCGCAATTTTAAAGCATATCGTGTTTGGTATCCATATACTCGGCCTAAGATCATCTTTTTTATTTCATCAAACATTTGGGCAATATAGTATGTTTTAGTGCATTAAAATTTAAAAAAGTGTGTTTTTTCCCCAAAAAATGCGTTTTAAAAATCGCTGCGCAAATACTGTGTGAAAAAAAAAAACACCCACCATTTTAATCTGTAGGGCATTTGCTTTAAAAAAATATCTAATGTTTGGGGGTTCAAAGTAATTTTCTTGCAAAAAAAAAATTTTTTTCATGTAAACAAAAAGTGTCAGAAAGGGCTTTGTCTTCAAGTGGTTAGAAGAGTGGGTGATGTGTGACATAAGCTTCTAAATGTTGTGCATAAAATGCCAGGACAGTTCAAAACCCCCCAAATGACCCCATTTTGGAAAGTAGACACCCCAAGCTATTTGCTGAGAGGAATGTCAAGTCCATGGAATATTTTATATTGTGACACAAGTTGTGGGAAAAAGACAAATTTTTTTTTTTTTTTTTTGCACAAAGTTGTCACTAAATGATATATTGCTCAAACATGCCATGGGAATATGTGAAATTACACCCCAAAATACATTCTGTTGCTTCTCCTGAGTACGGGGATACCGCATGTGTGAGATTTTTGGGAGCCTAGCCGCGTACGGGACCCCGAAAACCAAGCACCGCCTTCAGGCTTTCTAAGGGCATAAATTTTTGATTTCACTCTTCACTGCCTATCACAGTTTCGGAGGCCATGGAATGCCCAGGTGGCACAAAACCCCCCAAATGACCCTATTTTGGAAAGTAGACACCCCAAGCTATTTGCTGAGAGGTATCGTGAGTATTTTGCAGACCTCACTTTTTGTCACAAATTTTTGAAAATTGAAAAAAGAAAAAAACATTTTTTTTTCTTGTCTTTCTTCATTTTCAAAAACAAATGAGAGCTGCAAAATACTCACCATGCCTCTCAGTAAATAGCTTGGGGTGTCTACTTTCCAAAATGGGGTCTTTTGGGGAGGGTTTGTGCTATCTTGGCATTTTATGGCCTTCGAAACTGTGATAGGTAGTGAGGAGTGAATCAAAAATTTACGCCCTTAGAAATCCTGAAGGCGGTGATTGGTTTTCGGGGCCCCGTATGCAGCTAGGCTCCCAAAAAGTCCCGCACATGTGGTATCCCCATACTCAGGAGAAGCAGCAGAATGTATTTTGGGGTGTAATTCCACATATGCCCGTGGCATGTTTGAGCAATATATCATTTAGTGACAACTTTGTGCAAAAAAAAAAAAAGTGTCACTTTCCCGCAACTTGTGTCAAAATATAAAATATTCCATGGACTCAACATGCCTCTCAGCAAATAGCTTGGGGTGTCTACTTTCCAAAATGGGGTCATTTGGGGGGGTTTGTGCCATCTTGGCATTTTATGGCCTTCAAATCTGTGTTCATAACTGTATCATTTGGTAACTTATTGTAAAATTTTTTTTTTGGCATTATTCAATTACTTGGGACAAAACAAAATGATATTCAATGGGCTCAACATGCCTCTCAGCAATTTCCTTGGGGTGTCTACTTTCCAAAATGGGGTCATTTGGGGGGGGTTTGTACTGCCCTGCCATTTTAGCACCTCAAGAAATGACATAGGCAGTCATAAACTAAAAGCTGTGTAAATTCCAGAAAATGTACCCTAGTTTGTAGACACTATAACTTTTGCGAAAACCAATAAATATACGCTTATTGACATTTTTTTTCACCAAAGACATGTGGCCGAATAGATTTTGGCCTAAATGTATGACTAAAATTGAGTTTATTGGATTTATAACAAAAAGTAGAAAATATCATTTTTTTTCAAAATGTTCAGTCTTTTTCCGTTTATAGCGCAAAAAATAAAAATCGCAGAAGGGATCAAATAACATCAAAAGAAAGCTCTATTTGTGGGAAGAAAAGGAAGCATTGGAAGTTTGGGTACAGCATTGCATGACCGCGCAATTAGCAGTTAAAGGGACGCAGTGCCAAATTGAAAAAAAGTGCTCTGGTCAGGAAGGGGGTAAATCCTTCTGGGGCTGAAGTGGTTAAATGTTTTAGGATTGTGAAAAAATAATTTAATGTAAATAACTTTTGGTGTGATTTACCAAATGAGCTGAAATTTTCTGAAAATGTGTTGGCATAGATAGTCTTCTATTGTGTGAAGTTTGGGGGAAATTGGTTAATACCTAAGCTCTTTTTTGTACATTAAGCTACATTAAGCTCCCCAAAAAACAAGCTTAATGTCCCTAGTTTGCCTTGTGAGACACCGAAATACATGAAACTTCTAGGATTGGTTTTGAACGTTAAAAACTTAGGATGTGCAAAGTTTCAGGGCAATTGATTGAGGTTTAGGCACTTTATTACAAGTTAGGCTACATTAAGCCAATTTCACATTGAGAGCCCTTTCACACTGCCAGCGCCCAGGCGTCGGCGGTAAAGCGCCGCTAGTTTTAGCGGTGTTTTACCGTTGTTTTTGGGGTGCTAGCGGGGTGCTTTTAACCGCCGCTATCGGACAAATAAAGGGTTAAAGGCGCCTGCAAAGTGTCGCTGCTAAGGTGCTTTGCAGGCGCTTCGGCGGTGCTGCCCATTGATTTCAATGGGCAGCGGCGCTTTAGAAACGGTGTATACACCAAAGCGCCTCAAAGAAGCTGCTTGCAGGGTTTTTTTTTACATCCTGCCAGCGCAGCGCCCCAATGTGAAAGCACTCGAACTTTCACACTGGGATTGCAGATGAGGCTTTTTTCAGGTGCTTTACAAGCGCTATTTTTAGCGCTAAAGCACCTGAAAAATGCCTCCAATGTAAAAGGGGTCCAAATGTTTTAGTATGTCCCAGCAAACATGTGGAAGAAGGTGCTCTGGTCAGATGAGACCAAAATTGAATGTTTTTGCCTAAAAGCAAAATGCATCACCCTGAACACACCATCCCCACCGGGAAACATGGTGGTGGCAGCATCATGTTGTGGGGATGCTTTTCTTCAGCAGGAACAGTGAAGCTGGTCAGAAGTGATGGGAAGATGGCTGAAACCAAATACATGGCAAACTTAAGAGAAAACCTGTTAGAGTCTGCAAAAGACTTGAGACTGGGGTGGAGGTTTACCTTCCAACAGGACAACGACCCTAAACATACAGCCAGAGCTACAATGGAATGGTTTAGATCAAAGCATATTCATGTGTTAGTATGGCCTAGTCAAAGTCCAGACCTAAATCCAATTGAGAATCTGTGGCAAGAAAATTGCTGTTCACAGATGCTCCCCATCCAATCTGACAGAGTTTGAGCTATTTTGTAAAGAATGAGCAAAAATGTCACTCTCTGGATGTGCAAAGCTGGTAGAGACATACCCCAAAAGACTTGCAGCTGTAATTGCAGTGAAAGGTGGTTCTACAAAGTATTGACTCGGGGGGGGGGGGGGGGGGGTGAATACAAATGCACGCCACACTTTTCACATATTTATTTGTAAAATATTTTGAAAAACATTTATCATTTTCCTTCCACTTCACAATTATGTGCCACTTTGTGTTGGTTTATCACATAAAATCCCAATAAAATACATTTACATATTACCATATAAAAGGTGACCTAGCATCAGATATTTTATTTCATGTTCAGTACATTCATGCTAAATAAAGTGGGAACGTGGGGGAAGGCAATATATACTGTACTGAATGTATGTATGTAATGGTAAGGGGTGCTGGGCGTGTGCTGGAGGTTCTATTGATGCTGGCTGCTGGAGGGGATCTATTTTTGTGGGGGAGTCTATTGTTGCTAGGGGGGTCAACCATTGCTGGGAGGGATCTACTGTTGAGGGAGAGGTCTATTGTTGCTGGCTGCTGGTGGTTCTATGGATGTTGCCTGTTGAGAGTCTAATGTTGTTGCTCGGGTGGATTTATTGTTGCTGAGGGGTCCATTGTTGTTAGCTACAGGGAATAATTTTTACTGTCTTTCCTGTTGTTAGTAAAAAATCCATACATGTATTTAGCACCCTAAAAATGATACTTGGTTCATTATTCTCTAAAAGGGGCGGTACTGAGAGGTGGGGAGGGGGTGAAATCATGGAACGGTGCTCAGAGGTGAGTAGGGGTCAGAGACAAGGGGTGGTTTGGAAGGAGGAGTTCCTTCACCTATTCTCTGAGAAAAAAAGCCCTGGTTGCCCGTCTGTTTATATCTGTTTGCCCCTAGACCAAACATGGGTCTGTTAAGCTTCATCAGAAGATGGAGGAAAATGAACTGAATAGACACAGAGTTCACAAATGCGACATACATTCTGTTCTGCTCTGATCTGGCAGGAGATTTGTTCATGGATCCCTTGCTGACTGCTATGGACACCACCTGTGTGAAAGATATTTTACTCAACGCCGGCCACATGCATATATGCGGCCACTTGGTGGGTGGGCCCTAACGCTGAGTGTCCATATATATATATATATATATGCGGCCCCGTTAAAAAAACTACCTACCGCGCTGAGAGCATGTTCAGGTATTATCCAGGCTTAGCATCCACTTCCTTGACTCAGAGTTGACATAGTCCTGTAGACACTGGTGGTAGTGTAGTTGTCGTTCACAAATGTCTGCCACAAATAAGTCTTTACTGCAACCTCTCACCATGTGAACTGCTATAGCAGGGGTGTCAAACTCAATTTCATCGTGGGCCGCATCAGCATTATGGTTGCCCTAAAAGGGCTGGTTGTATCTGTAAGACTATTTAAATGTATCTACTCTTTATCATATTAAATAATTGCCTCTGCATTCGATTATTACCGGTTTTAGCAGTAAATTAATAACTAGTTAAGGAGGGTCGCACACTGCTGGTGTCATCTACAAGTGTAAGGCTGACCGTAGGTCAGCCTGTAATTGTAGGAGGAGTCAGGCTGCATAAAACCTGCCCTCCTTCACCTCCTTCCTTATGGTCGTAGGATCTCGTGTAGTGTACGTCACTTCCGGTGCGATCTGTCTGACGTCACTTCCGGGTTTTTCGTCTCGGCTAAGAAGATGTGCGGCTGCGAGGGAGGCTCCAAGTCTCCCCGCTGTCAGCGGCAGGATACAGGTTTGGTCAGGGGGGTCCACGAGCAGGCGACCACCTCCATCTGGACTCTCCTGGGCATCCACTGGCATGGCATCTCTTCCCATTCTGGGTCCGCTCTGGATCAGAGCCCCGCCGGTTTCACAGGGTCAGTTCTGGCACTCTCGGAGCGGAGGAAGTTACGGCTTGTGTCTGGGCACGCGTGCAGGTGCTGTTGGTCACTCGATGCTGTCAGGCTGCACTCTGGCTGGCTCTGCTGTTGCCTGCAGAGCTGGGGGGTCTCTGATGTCGAGGGCGGGGGCAGAATTGGCAGGTCTAGGGATGATCATGACTGCATTAGTGATTTGGATGTTTGGGTCCGCTGTCACCGCTGGCTGGTCATGTACCTGTGGAGAGGTTCGGGGATGCCTTGGTTATGTTGCTGCATAGGTATGTATGGGCAGGGTCTCCTCCCTCCTTAGCTCCTCATGGTGGTTCTCCCCCCCCCCGAGCTCTATGTGATGGGTTCCCCCCTTCTGAGCTCCACGTAGTGGGTCGTCCCCCCCCCCTGTCCTGAGCTCCACGTGGTCAATAGTGTGGGTCTTCAGGGGTTAATTCAGGCTGCGGACATGACATGACACTTGCTCATCACCTGTCATCTCATTATGTTCTTTGGGGGTCCTTGGCAAAGTACGGTTCTCATGCAATTTTACGTTCTCATGCAATTTACATTTCCTCATGCTATTTACGATTTCTCATGCAATTTACATTTCCTCATGCAATTTACGATTTCTCATGCAATTTTACGGTTTCTCATGCAAATTATGTTCTCATGCAATTTATTTTCTCATGCAAGTTACGTCCTCATGCAATTTATGATTCCTCATGCAATTTTTACGGTTTCTCATGTAATTTACGTTCTCATGCAATTTACGTTCTCATGCAATTTACGATCTCATGCGATTTACGATTTCTCATGCAACTTACGATTTCTCATTCAATTTACGCTTTCTCATGCAATTTACGCTTCCTCATGCAATTTACGCTTTCTCATGCAATTTACGTTCTCATGTAATTTATGTTCTCATGCAATTTACGATTTTCTCATGCAATTTTACGATTTTCTCATGTATTTTACGGTTTTCTCATGTAATTTACATTTTTTTCAGGTAAGCTTATGGTTTCTCATGCAATTTACATTCTCATGCAATTTACGATTTCTCATGCGATTTACGGTTTTCGCATGCAATTTACGGTTCTCATGTAATTTACGGTTTTCATGCAAATTCAGGTTTTTCCCATGTTTCTCACGTTTTCTCATGTTTTCCCACGTTTCTCACGTTTCCCATGTTTCTCACGTTTCCCATGTTTCTTACGTTTCCCACGTTTCCCATGTTTCTCACGTTTCCCTTGTTTCTCACGTTTCCCATGTTTCTTATGTTTCCCATTTTTCTTACGTTTCCTATGTTTCTCACGTCTCCCATGTTTCTCACGTTTCCCATGTTTTCTCATGTCTCCCATGTTTCTCACGTTTCCCATGTTTTCTCATGTCTCCCATGTTTTCTCAAGTTTCCCATGTGCCTTAGGTTTCCCATGTTTCTTACGTCTCCATGTTTCTCACGTTTCTCATGTTTCTCACGTTTCCCATGTTTCTCACATTTCATATCATTGTCTTACGTTCGCTGCATTTCCGTTAGTTAGTGCTTACATCCAGGATCTCTCACGTCTACAGATCCATACAGGCTGAGGTTTTGTTTTTAATTCATTGTCGTCCCACATTCTTCTCGCCTGTAGTCCATACGTCATATGTCCTCTTCACCATTACACCTTTTACTACTACCCACCACAGTCTGTGGGGACCTTAGCCTTGAGTGTTCATTTTTAATTTCCTGTCTTGGCGCTACAGGTTGCTCGGGCTTGCTTACTGCATACAGTAGGGTGGTGTTGTCATTAGGTTCACATTCATGCGCTGTTGGTCTTGTCATTTCTGCACCCACATCCTCATACTTGTCAGGTAGTAGGGGTGTTGTTATGTCATGGGGTGGTTGTCTGTAATGTTCTCTGGTCGCTTTTACACAGCTGGGTTGTCCATGTTCTTCCACTGCAGGTTACCCATCACGTCTATGGGTTTAACAGATCGAGGTGATCGTTTTTAATTGGCTTGTTCGGTGGCAAGTCTCCTCATCTGTTCTTACGTTGCTTACATATTTCATTCAAACTCACGTTTCTCATGCAATTTATGTTTCTCATGCAATTTACGTTTCTCATGCAATTTGTTGTTTCTATGCCAACTCACATTTTCATGTTTCTCTCGTTTTCCCAGGTTTCTCATGTTTTCCCAATGATTACTCTCGATTCTCATGTTTCTCACGTTGTTCATCAATTCACCTTGTCGTGCATCCGGCGTTTCTTATGCAGTTTGCGTTTTTCTTGCAGCCTCAGTTCTCATGCTGCTTACGTTTTCGTCAGCTCGCGCCATGCATGTGTTTCGTTTCCTTCACGCAGCTTACATTCCTGTCACAGGTTTCTCAGTCTGCTCACATTTCTGCTCACGTTTCTCTCGCAGGTTATGTTGCTGACCCAGTGGTGTGTCATTTCCACTCAGTTCATGGTTACTATTTTCATCATTTTGCGGGGTACCGTTCATATGTTTTGTCTTCACGGTTGAGTTGGTCGGTTTTAATTGGCGTGGGCAGCTGCAATTCTTCTCATCCAGGTTACAATCTTATATCTCGGTTCTGTTTCATAAATTTACATCTTACTATGTACTTCAGCACCCAGTCACGTTTTCAGGTTGCAAGTTCCGGTTATGCAGGACATGCCTCAAGCAGCGGATATTGGGGACTTCGCTTCTATCCCTCCTTCTCCAGCTGGTTGGGTCGGAGCACAGTAGCTCACCCTCTCTCAGAACCTGGTCCGTCCCAAGGCTTCATTTTTCGCACTTAGCTAGCTTCAACTCTTGACCCGATGGCAGTATTTCAACGCAGTGGATTGCTTTCCCGGCTTAGGCACAGAAAGCTCAGCTTTTTTAGTTACTGTTCCCTTGCTCGTCAAGCGCGAGTGCGGAGCAGGTTACCCAGCGGACTGCGATTTCTTCCCTGTCCCAAATGAACACTACCTTTAATTTCCTAGCTACGTCCGGCCAGGAGTGGCAATAGTATGGAACTATTGGTAAGTCAGCCTATGGCAGCTCCAGCAGATTCTATTGGCTCAGGGGCTTTAGTGGATTCCGGAACCTTCTCAGTGCCTAGGCCGGTACCAGTAGGCCCAGGTCTCGGACGCAGATGCTGGCGTCACTCCTTCTCTTCGGTTTCCAGCATTTGGTGATGGATTGGGTTTCTATTTGGCTGACGCAGCAGCCTTGATCGTTAAGTCTTTATTTTAAATACCAGGAAGGCTCATGACACTGCTTGGGATGTTTTCCAGGCTTTCCAGTCAAGGTTTCCTAGTCCTGACAGTTAACATCCAGTTCCTATTTGCTTTTCTGTGTTTTGCCTCTTCCAACTCATATCAGCCTACAGCACTATCAGGGCGTATCTGGCTGGGACTCAGCATTTCATGTTGGAAGACCCCGACAGGCCTTTCTTTATTTTCTGCGCACTCTATTTAAGCCATCCTCAGGGATCCTGAAGAGTAGCCCTCCAGCTGTGCTCAGACTTCTCATCGTGGGTCATATTTTTTCGTGACGTATCTGTCATGCTCTCAAGGTCTTCTTTGCATTGGGTACCAGCTTGGTGTTCAAGGCAGTGCTATAGTCGGCCTTTTGGGGGTCCTGAGGCCAGGGGAGTTGCTCTTCTGGCCCAGGGTCTCACTTACTTTGGGCCAATCAACAGCTTTTGCACCCCGGCCTTTTCTGTTTACATTTGCATGCTCGCAAGACGCAGCAATCGGGAGGCGGCACTGTCATCAGGTTCTTGGAGCCTGGCAAGGCGTGGTGCCCGGTGTTGGTTTAAACCAGCTCAGCAGTGCTACTTCTGATATACCCAGGGATGGTCCTCTGTTGCCTTTTCCTAGCACTCCCCTCTCCGTAGCTCTATGCATACTTTATTGCCGCCCCCTTTTTGGCCATTCAGGGTCTGGACCCTAAGGCATACTTTGGCATTCAGTTAAGATAGGAGCAGCTTCTGTGACTTTGCACCAGGGGGCCCCGGCCCTTATTATTTGGTATTTGGAGGTCATCTTGTTTCTCTGGGTATGTCCCAGAGCCACTTTTGAGATGCCACAAGCGGTTGTCAATTTGGCAGATTGTACGTTAATTCAGTGGGTAATAAATCTGGTTGTTAAGCTTTCATCCTACTGGGTTATTTTTGCCCCCTTTTAGGCATACTGACCACGTGACCCAGGCACACTTCAGGTCTATGTTCTCTGTTGCTCTTTGTTCCTTTCCCACACTATCCACAGATTGACTCCGAGTACAAGAATATTTATTGGAGACTTTTCAGACAAAACATGGTTCTGCCATGATGTTCTGTCTGAGCAGTCTCCAATAAAGTTTCTTGTGCGTGATACCAGTGGTGTGCGACCCTCCTTTTCAACCGGAAAATAATTTTATTATTCTCAATATAAGTGATTATAAGCAGATGTCCATAGCAACCCCCCCCCCCACATTAGATGTTAAGAGCCCCCCACCATCAGAAGTTAAGAGTCTCCCACCCTCCCTTACATCACTGTGCTCCTCTCCTTTGCCAACTGCTGAGATAAGGGGGGGGACAAGGGGGGTGCCCAGCTGCAGGAGAGGTGCGAGGGCCATATGAAATGCCCTTGTGTGCTGGATTCAACTGCAACTGTAGATTAAGGCAAGTATAGCTTTAGGACCGGTTCACACCATGCATCATTCCTGTGTGATTTACATACAATCCAAGTGCAGTGTGATTTCAGCTTATTTATTTGAATGGACTGAAATCGTGCCAAACTGCACCAAAAGTAGTGCATGCATAAAATCCACAGGAACTATTGTACCATGTGATCTGGTGCAGGTAAGCACACTGCGTATGTAATAACAGCAACCCCACCTTTCAGGCTACATATAAAGCAGGAGGACAGCAGGAGCATGCAACCTGATTTTATAAGACAATTAATATAAAATTCAGACTCTAACTTTATAATTGTACATAAATTGTGATGCATGTAGTAGGAGTTTCTCTACTGAGCTATCTGGTGCACTGATTTCTGCTTTCATATGTAACAGGTAGAGAAACATGTTTTACAATCTAATATGCTGCCATGTTGTCAGTGAGTGTGCCAGTGGATGACATGCCAAGAACAATGTCACATGAAGTGTTTTCACAGACCATCTTTCTTCTAACAGTCCTGAAAAAAGCTGTATGTATTTTAGTTATAATCACCAACCACACAAGCAGGAAGAGTGGATTCATTCTATCATAAGACTTCACAAAAGGACAATGACTATGAAATCACGTCCTTTTCATCTCACATTTTACAGAGCTGAATGCACCTGTCTGACATCAGCCAAAAACTGATCAACCACCTGGTCGGCACTCGAGCCAGCATCCTCATTTTGCAGCTGGTCATAAATTGTTTGTATGAATAACCGTAACTTCAACAGATGCGATCCTAGCAAGATAACAACAACCATTTACACATACGTTACTCTGATCAGTGCCAGGACCTCCCTACATGGAGCAATTATCAACAGCTAGGCCTAACCTGGGCCAATCGGTCACAACAATTAATTCTATGGCACCTTATATTTTAATTTATTTCAGCGGAAGACAGTGGAAACAAGAAGCAGTTGTGCAGAAATTATGTTTGGGACTTGTTCACACCATTTGCTTTGGGCTGCACTGAACAGCCTTGCCCAGTGCAGTTTTTCAATGAAGTGTGTTGCAACTCAAGCCACCACATCACAACACCGCTGCAGTAAAATTAACTCAATAAAGTTCTAACTAAAAAAAAAAAAGAAAAAAGTAATCAGTGTGATGCACTGGGACTGGGGCTTCAGCACTGTTCCTACCAGCACACACCAGTGACTCTGTGTTCAGCACACCTTGCTGGTGTTTAGGGATGAGCTTCGAGTCAAACTCATGTTCGACTCGAACATTGGCTGTTCGCCCGTTCGCCGAACAGGGAACAATTTGGGGTGTTTGCGGCAAATTCGAAAGCCGCAGACTTTTAGTCTATGGGAGAAATCAAAAGTGCTAATTTTAAAGGCTTATATGCAAGTTATTGTCATAAAAAGTGTTTGGGGACCTGGGTCCTGCCCCAGGGGACAAGGATCAATGCAAAAAAAAGTTTTAAAAATGGCCGTTTTTTCGGGAGCAGTGATTTTAATAATGCTTAAAGTGAAACAATAAAAGTGTAATATTCCTTTAAATTTCGTACCTGGGGGGTGCCTATAGTATGCCTGTAAAGGGGCGCATGTTTCCCGTGTTTAGAACAGTTTTGACAGCAAAATGACATTTCAAAGGAAGAAAAGTCATTTAAAACTACTCATGGCTATTAATGAATTGCCGGTCCGACAATACACATAAAAGTTAATTGATAAAAACAGGGGAACCCCGAACCAAAATTTAAAAAAAAAATGACGT
The DNA here is from genome assembly GCF_042186555.1 of Aquarana catesbeiana. NCBI lineage: Eukaryota > Metazoa > Chordata > Amphibia > Anura > Ranidae > Aquarana > Aquarana catesbeiana. Next base: position 697,703,820 of record NC_133325.1, on the reverse strand, counting down.
GGGGATCCCCCTAAAATCCATACCAAGCCCTTCAGGTCTGGTATGGATATTAAGGGGAACCCCGGCCAAAATTTTTTAAAAAATGGCGTGGGGTCCCCCTCAAAATCTATACCAGATCCTTCAGGTCTGGTATGGATTTTAAGGGGAACCCCGCGCCAAAATTTAAAAAAAAAATGGCATGGGGTCCCCCCAAAAATCCATACCAGACCCTTATCCGAGCACGCAACCTGGCAGGCCGCAGGAAAAGAGGGGGGGACGAGAGAGCGCCCCCCCTCCTGAACCGTACCAGGCCACATGCCCTCAACATTGGGAGGGTGCTTTTGGGGTAGCCCCCCAAAACACCTTGTCCCCATGTTGATGGGGGACAAGGGCCCTCATCCCCACAACCCTTGCCCGGTGGTTGTGGGGGTCTGCAGGCGGGGGGCTTATCGGAATCTGGAAGCCCCCTTTAACAAGGGGGACCCCCAGATCCCAGCCCTCCCCCCTGTGTGAAATGGTAAGGGGGTACTTACCTACCATTTCACAAGAAAACTGTCAAAAATGTTAAAAATGACAAGAGACAGTTTTTTGACAATTCCTTTATTTAAATGCTTCTTCTTTCTTCTTTCTTCTATATTCTATCTTCTATCTTCCTTCGGTTTTCCTCCTCCATCTTCTTCTTCTTCTTTTTCTGGTTCTTCTGGTTCTTCCTCCGGTGTTCTCGTCCTGCATCTTCATCCGCGGTGTCTTCTTCCCTTCTTCTCCTCGGGCCGCTCCGCATCCATGATGGCATGGAGGGAGGCTCCCGCTGTGTGATGCTTCTCCTCTTCTGACGGTTCTTAAATAACGGGGGGCGGGGCCACCTGGTGACCCCGCCCTGTCTGACACACGGGGACTTGACGGGGACTTCCCTGTGGCATTCCCCGTGACGTCAGAGGGGGGCAGGGGTCACCCGTTACGTAACCCCGCCCCTTCTGACGTCACAGGGAATGCCACAGGGAAGTCCCGTCAAGTCCCCGTGCGTCAGAGGGGGGCGGGGTCACCGGGTGGCTCTCCCCCCCCCGTTATTTAAGAACCGTCAGAAGAGGAGAAACGTCACACAGTGGGAGCCTCCCTCCATGCCATCATGGATGCAGAGTGGCCCGAGGAGAAGAAGGGAAGAAGACGCCGCAGATGAAGATGCAGGACGAGAAAACTGGAGGAAGAACCAGAAGAACCAGAAGAAGAAGAAGATGGAGGAAGAAACCGAAGAAAGATAGAAGATAGAAGATAGAAGAAAGAAGATAGAAGAAAGAAGAAGCATTTAAATAAAGGAATTGTCAAAAACTGTCTCTTGTCATTTTTAACATTTTTGACACTTTTTTAGTGAAATGGTAGGGGTACGTTTGTACCCCCTTACCATTTCACACAGGGGGCAGGGCCAGGATCTGGGGGTCCCCTTGTTAAAGGGGGCTTCCAGATTCCGATAAGCCCCCCGCCCGCAGACCCCCACAACCACCGGGCAGGGTTGTGGGGATGAGGCCCTTGTCTCCATCAACATGGGGACAAGGTGTTTTGGGGGGCTACCCCAAAGCACCCTCCCAATGTTGAGGGCATGTGGCCCTGGTACGGTTCAGGAGGGGGGGCGCTCTCTCGTCCCCCCCTCTTTTCCTGTGGCCTGCCAGGTTGCGTGCTTGGATAAGGGTCTGGTATGGATTTTTGGGGGGACCCAACCCCATTTTTTTTTAAATTTTGGTGTGGGGTTCCCCTTAAAATCCATACCAGACCTAAAGGGTCTGGTATAGATTTTGAAGGGGACCCCACGCCATTTTTAAAAAAAATTTGGCCGGGGTTCCCCTTAATATTCATGACCAGACCTGAAGGGCCTGGTATGGAATTTAGGGGGACCCCCCACGTCATTTTTTTTTTTAATTTTGGTTCGGGGTCCCCCTGTGGGGAATTCCCATGCCGTTTTTATCAATGAACATTTATGTGTATTGTCGGACCGGCAATTCATTAATAGCCGCAAGTAGTTTTAAATGACTTTTTTTCCTTTGAAATGTCATTTTGCTGTCAGGCTGTTCTAAACACAGGAACATGCACCCCTTTACAGGCATACTAAAGGAATATTACACTTTTATTGTTTCACTTTAAGCATTATCAAAATCACTGCTCCCGAAAAAACGTCCGTTTTTAAAACTTTTTTTTGCATTGATCCATGTCCCCTGGGGCAGGACCAGGTCCCCAAACACTTTTTATGACAATAACTTGCATATAAGCCTTTAAAATTAGCACTTTTGATTATTCATGTTCGTGCCATAGACTTTAACGGTGTTCACGTGTTCGAACAAATTTTTTTGCCTGATCGCAAGTTCTGGTGCGAACCGAACAGGGGGGGTGTTCGGCTCATCTCTACTTGGTGTGTACAAGTCCCTACAGCAGTAGTAAACCTCCATAAAAACAAAAAGCAATGGGCCCCCGCTGCAGGATAAACCACTTCTATACGGGCCTAATCTGGCATACCTCTTCTACATGTAAAAATCATAATTTGTTTGCTAGAAAATTACTCAGAACCACCAAACATTATATATGTTTTTTTAGCAGAGACCCTAGGGAATAAACAGTATTGCGCAACAATTTTTTTAAACGCTTTTTTTTGGGGGGGAGGGGAAATAACTGTTTCATGAATTTAAAAATAACAAACAGTAAAGTTAGCCCAATTTTTTTTATAATGTGAAAGATGATGTAAATAGATACCTAACATGTCGTGTTTTAAAATTGTGCACACTTGTGGAATGGCGCCAAACTTTGGTACTTTAAAATCTCCAAAGGAGACGCTTTACATTTTTTACAGGTTACCAGTTTAGAGTTACAGAGGAGGTCTAGTGCTAGAATTGTTGCTCTTGCTCTAACGCACTCGGCAATACCTGACATGTGTGATTTAAACGCTGTTTACATTTGCGGGCGTGGCTTATGTGAGCGTTTGCTTCTGTGAGAATTTTTTTATTTTTTTTTATTGTTTATTTTACTTTCATTTTTTATTTTTACGCTTTCTCTTTAATTTTTTTTTATCACTTTTATTCCTATTACAAGGGATGTAAACAGGTCTTCTTAATGGAGAGGCTGGAAAGAATGAGATAAAATGCGTAAAATAAATCTGTACATTAAAATTATTGTTTGAAATCATATCAAACTTAAAGTGGAGCTCCAGGCTCCTTCAGAAAAAATAAAAGTCAGCAGCTACAAATACTGTAGCTGCTGACTTTTAATATAAGGACACTTACCTGTCCACAAATCCAGCGTTGTCTTCACCCGAGTCGACTTTTCAATCGGGCTCTCGGATGCTGCCGTCATCTTGGGGAAGGGAAACCGGCAGTAAAGCCTTGCGGCTTCACAGACGGTTCCCTACTGTGCATGCGCGAAGGAGGAGGGGGGCAGCGGCAAAGTCAGCCTGAACTGGGAGCGGATACCTGTCAAAACCAGGTACCTGCTCCCTGCTCCCCCCCCCCCCCCCCCCCGAGAGGTGCCAAATGTGACAGCAGGGGGGGGGGGGGAGGCAAAAAAGCAGAGCTTCCCCTTTTGGGTGGAGCTCCACTTTAAAATTGGATGTGAATGAGGGCCTGTTACTATCAGTGCAACTATTGGGGTTGGGCATTGACATGCTTTGCATTAAGACAACCCATTCATTTTAAAACAGTAGCCAATGCACCTTAACAGACCAATTAATATACATGTAGCCTTTTTTCTGATGTACCTCATTACAGACTGTGCATCATAATGTGCTGATGTGTACTGTGCATTGGCCTCTACTGTACATTGTGTTGAGATTGTCCTTTGCTATGATTGACACCACAATGCACCATAGTAGGACAGGTGTGATGTAAGGACTCATTTACGCCTGCTTTGCTGTTTGAATGCGCAATCCGCATTCGGATTGATCTTCAAAATGCAATAGACAGGTGGTGAGGAGGTGATGCATTGCCTCCTCACCACCTGTTTTAATCCCCTAAATACTGGACAAATGTGCCGCAACTGCGTATGTCATGTGCGGTTGTGGGGGCGCTTACATCGCGTCCGATTCTCTTCAATGGGGCGCACTCAGCCAGTGGTACCTTTTGAGGAGCTCAACAGGGAGCACAATTCCTGCCGCAGCCCTGCAGAAATCGTCACAGCATGTGTACACCATTGGCTGCTGCCTTTGCAGCAACAGAGAGGAGCAGTTATGGGGTAGTAAATATGCAACTCAACTGTAGAGTTTTTCCAACCCCATACCACAAGCGTAGAAGGGCCCTAACAATCATAGCTGTGAAAAGGCCCTAGATCTACCCCGGTTGACAATTAGGTCAATGATTAAACAGATGATGCCTGCCTTTATTAGGTTCTGGGATCTTAGAGGTCCTTGTGCACCTACACAGGCTGCACAAGCATGGCATCCACCCTTGGCTTATTCTATACATGCCCTATAAGAAGGCTTCCAGGAATCTAGGCTGTGCGCTAGGACTGACATTGAGAAATGAAAAGAGCTTCCTACTGGCTAACTAAGGTTAACTAAATGTAAATATGAATATACTAATCCAATAGGAGTGTCCATACAGTGAGATGACAAGCATAGTACAGTAAGGCCGGGTTCATACTGGTACAACAAATGCTCCGACATTGGGAGCTCATGTCGCATGACTTGTGAAAATCAGTTTCCCTATGGGAGCCATCTTAACTGGGTCCGACACAAGTCGGTCCGACTTTGAAAATGCTCCCTGCACTACTTTGGTCCGACTTTGATCCTACTTCAGCCCATTGAATATCACTGAAGTCGGATCAAAGTCGGATCGCCGTCTTCACTGATCCAACTTTGGCATGCGACTTGTGCTCTGATGATTTTGAAGGGGAACTCCACGCCAAATAAAAGAAAAAAAAGGGCATGGGTTCCCCCTCCAAGAGCATACCAGGCCTTTCGGTCTGGGGTCACCAGAGGTCACCGCCCATCATGCCCCGGGCCTACGGATGATGCCACACGGTGACCCCCGCCCCATGCCTATATAAGTAGTGTGCACACTGCGCACCTGGCATTAGAGCGGCAGAGAGAGTCGAGTCAGAAGAGAGAATCGGAAGAAGAACAGAGGGAGAAGACAGCAAGAGAAGACCCAGCAAAAGAGCAAGAAGAAAGCGGAGAAGACCCAGCAGAGGCAGAAGATAGCGGACAGAGGGAGAAGAACCGGAGAGGAGAGAAGAACTGGAGAGGGCTAGAAGACATCAGCGGAGAAGACCCAGAGAGGGGGAGCTGCCTTAATAAAGTATACACACTGTGTGCTGTGTTTTTATTTTTGAGACTTTTTTTTAGGTGAATGGGTAGGGGTACAATGTACCCCATACTAATTCACATAGGGTGGGGGCCGGGATCTGGGGGCCCCCCTTGTTAAAGGGGGCTTCCAGATTCCGATAAGCCCCCCCGCCTGCAGACCCTGACAACTAACGGCCAGGGTTGTCGGGAAAAGGCCCTTGTCCTTATCAACATGGGGACAATGTGCTTTGGGGTAGGGGGGCGCAGCCCCCCGCCCCAAAGCACCCACCCCCCCCATGTTGAGGGCATGTGGCCTGGTACAGTCCGGGGGGGGGGCGCTAGCTCGTCCCCACCCCCTTTCCTGACCTGCTGGGCTGCATGCTCGGATAAGGGTCTGCTATGGATTTTGGGGGGGGACTCCCACACAGATTTTTCGGCGTGGGGGGTTCTCCTTAAAATCCATGCCAGACATAAGGGCCTGGTATGCTCTTGGAGGGGAATCCCTGCTTTTTTTTTTTTTATTTGGCGTGGAGTTCCCCCTAAAGATTCATACCAGACACAGTGCCTGGTATTGTCAGGGATCAAAGTCGGATCCCTGTTCATTGAAGTCGGGTGCATGTCGGACTTCAAGTCACAGGGCAAAGTCGGATCCAAAGTGGTTGCATGTCGTGTCGTACCAGTGTGAACCCGGCCTAAGGGCTCATTTATACTTGCTTCGGCTTCAACAAGACTTCAGACAGGCTTCAGACAGGCTTTGATAAAGCTCTCTGAACGCTAGCCAAAGCTCCTGTCACTAAATAAAATGTTTAGCTTACAGTCCTGTTTACACCTTGCTTTTGCTTTGCTTCGGCTGCGCTTCAAAAATTACACCCCGTGTAGCTCCAGTGGTGCTTCAAAGCATCTTCAAAGCCTCCATAGAAGTCTATGGCAAAGCTCGCTTGAAGCCCCACTGAAGCCCCACCGAAGCCTCATTGAAGCCCCACCAAAACCCCACCGAAGTTCCACCGAAGCTCTACCAAAGCACCAAGCAAAAGCAGGTGTAAACAGGACCGTAAGCTAACCATTTTATTTAGTGACAGGAGCTTTGACTGGCGTTCAGAGAGCTTTAACAAAGTCTGTCCGAAGCCTTGTTTTTGAAGCAAGTGTAAACTAGCCCTAAGGCAGAACAACGTGCATGAGTGGGATTGCTGTGAATGGCCTTTTGCTGTAGGCTGTGCCTATAGTGAAGCGTTTAGCTGAAGGAGCAGGGACATATAAGTTTGTAGAGAGCAACAGGAGTGCGTGTCCTTGGGTGAAAATGCTGAACCTGCATAGAAAATCACTAAGGTGGCATTGTCACTCAGGACAGGAAGTTCTGTGGAGGGCTGGCAGGATCACCATAGAGACACAGGTATAAGAGTGCTTCAAACAAAAAAGAATACCCTGACAAGAGCTAACCCGAGCTAAGCTCACATATACTTTAAATGTTTGGATTTCAAGTGTATTTTTACTATTTCAGCCAAACTGGGATAACACAGCCTATATATTTGTTAGATGTTCCCATCACACAGCACAACTTTACAAATTGCAGCTTAGCTTTTTATTTGCTTGCAAAATCCTACCTAGCGTTCCCTATTTATGTAGGGGGCTGGGGAGTTATGTTTAGCATAATTAACTCGCTCTGCACTGTACTGGCAATTCTCCTTTTCGGTTGTAAACTAAATGTCTGTACTAACAAAGGGTAAAGATCTCAAGACTTGAGTGATGGATTGTATGGTAATGCACTTAAACAAAAACTGCTCCTCAGTTTATCCCTCAATTGCACATTAAGGCCGGCCAAACACGGTTGAAATCTCGGCTGGTTCAGCAGGAACCAGCTGAGATTCGAACCATTAGTGGGCAGGCTGAATGTCAATCGATCAACTAGGGTACAACCAGCCTGCCGGATTTGTCTGCTATAGTCGCTAGCGATAATCATTGTCTTCTCCCAGCAGGGTCGGCTTCCCGCGGGGAGAAGATAATTGCTTGGTAGGAGGGATTCCCCTATCAACACTGTCAGTGTTGATAGGGGAATCGTGCAAATTTTATTTCTGCAACCCGTGGTTGCAAGAAAGAAATTTGCACCGTCTATGGCCTGTCTTAGTTTTCTAAACTACAATAGAAGCTGCATAGAGAGTCCTGTGTATAATCCTTCTCCAAATAAACAACTACAAAGGTAACAAATATGTTTTTTAATTGATTTTAGGTATGTATGTAATTAATTTTAGGTATGTATGTAATTAATTTTAGGTGTGTATGTTTAGATTTAGATAACATGCAGTAGACATTGGTCAGAATTTGACTGCAAAAGTGCTAATACTCTTTAAAGAGGAACTGCAGTCTGCTCACATACAGTAATTTTCAATATAAACATCTTTGCCATTCCAAAGCTTTCCTCCAACCACTTTTTTCATATTATTTTATATGTACTGTGACTCTGTACTTGCCAAATATGCTGCAGAAATTTCCCTTCACTGGCTGCAACCATTTTAACTGTGGGCAGCTGAAGCTGCTGCCTGTTCACTTCCTGGATTTACACAGACACACAGAGGCACACCTCCAGCTCTGCAGCTCTCATTGGCCCTCTTATGACTCATCCTCCCTCCCGTCCTGGCAAACTCTCACAGAAGTGATAGAGAGAGAGAGAGCTGTGCATGATGTCATAGGCTTTTTTACCAGACAAGAAACAGGAAGTGGGCTGTATAAGGTATTTACTGGCAGAAAAAAAATGTTTTACTATCCAAAGTTAAACAAGGGCAGAAGATTTATTAGATGGAAAGATGATTAAATGACTGGAGTTCCGCTTTAAATACACTTTTTTTAGGTACTAGTGGCAAATAGTATTCCCCCCAATGGGGTCACAGACTGCATTTAAAACCTGACAGGATTTTGGATACATCTAGACTTTAATGTATTATTAAAAAAAAAATAAAAAAAACAATATCCTCACCATCAGTTCTTCCCTGCCTATGAGCAGTGTTGCTCAGCCTTTTCCCTTTCTATTACCAAAACAGCAAAGACAAATCATTGTGTTGCATTTCCACACAAGTAAACCTAACGGTAAAACACAAAGAAAATAAACCTAGTGCAATGATACAAATATCAATATAATATTATTATAATATTACAATTAATAAAGTATTAATATAATATTAAATAATACAGCTGCTGTGCATAACGACCAATCAAAACCCAGTTCTCTTTTTTCTAGTATAGTTTAAATCAAAGCTAAACTCTGATTTGCTGTATTCCTTTTTTTTGTTTTGTCTATATCTCTCACACCGCATTTGTTAAAGCATCAAATTATAGAAATGCCAATTGATGAGATCCCACGTTTCTTTCTGAAAGTATAGGAATGGCAGCAGAAATACACAAAACAGTTGTAAATGTGTAAAAAAAAAAAAAAAAAAAAAAAAGAAAAGGTAAAAAAAAAGAGAATGCATCCATCATTGTATGACACTAAAAAAACAAATGGGAACGGCATCAAATCTCCTCTGAATATTTTGCTCAATATAGTTCTTGAACAAGATCCCTAAACCAAAGCGAAATCTGTCATCTGTCCTACCAGGAAAAAAAATCTGACGTGACACATGGACTGGTAGATGACTTATTAATTACCATTTAAATATGAGGTTATTTTTAGGCACTCGGGGCATGAAGGAAGAATTTGTCCTCCGCCACATCTGCCGAATAAAAACCTTTCATCCATCTTCTTCCAAAAGTTGTAGCATTAGCAATCCCTGGCCAGTGAACGTAGCTATAGGAAGGGTTCAGCATAGGGGAAAAGAGGTTTAAATACTTACAGATCCGAGTTGAGGGATATTCGCTTTTCTCATAATGGAAGCGCTCTTTTCTTTTTGGTGTCAGCATGTGTATATAGCAGACTGAGTAATTCAGTGTTTTCTGTTCTTCCTTCAGAGGAAAACCACAGTTCACGAAGAAGCAGGCTGCTTGAGCAATGATTCACATACGGAAGCAAGCTGGCTTCTCTAGTTCTGGCACCGAAAGGCGTACACAGGCTATACAGGAAAAATAGATGTATTTTCTCTACTCTGGGTTTACTCAGTTTGAGACCTTGTATGCCACTTTACTGTATCTGCCTGCCTATGTGAAATGATTGTGAAAGGCGACACACGTGGATAAGGCTGTCACATGATACAAATGTTTTTGATGTAATGGTTGTACAATCTTGCTGTGTATGGGGCACACAAATGAGCACTCCAACAAAGTAACCTCTGCTAGGGACTTTAATCAGATATGTTAAAAATCAGCTCTTTGATTCAATCTATATAATGAAAATGCAATATATGACAGAGAACTAAATGAGTAGACCTTGCATTTAGTCATCAATCTTTTGCATGGGGCAATCGATAGAGATTGTGTACACTTTGTTCTCATTTGGGGTACACATGAGTGTATCTGGGGACCTCACAGGAGGCCAGCGTCAGCTCCACACAATAACAGGAGGGTTAGCGAGATTTGTACAATTCTCTGTTCATTTCTGATATAGTACAGATCAACCAAGATAAGCCAGCACTGTAAACTTTCGGCTTATAGGCAGTAATGGGGAAGTTACCTAAACCGCACTGAAAATGGATGTGCATGTTGTGAGAGAGGTGATTTTCTAATGATCAATGCACCATATTCTGAGTGCTCGCCCCAGGAATCACATGACTGAGGGACCTGCAGAATGCAGAGGCTCCGGTTATCTATAAAACATTAAACACTTGACCCACCCCCCCTTCAAAATGACCAGATGAGTCAAATGGCCATAGGAGCCTTTTATTACAAACCATTAAATACAACATTCATAGGAAAACAAGTTTAATGCATATAATACAGTCAATGCATAACAACTAAACCAAAATCAGCTTATGCCCAGTCTAAGGTATTTGAAGGTCTATATACTCACGATTAACCGGTTGTATCTGCCATTCAATCAAAGGCCCCCAGCTGCAACTACATCGGCTCAGGGACAATTAACCACTTACGTACTACCAAATACCTAATTAATACCCCAATGTTACCATTGTATTGTTAGGAAGAGACACCCATACCTCACATGGGCGCAACCCACAATTTTCCAACATTATTTATACCCCAATGTTAACACGGTATTGTAGGAAGGGACACCCATACCTCAGATGGGCCCAACCCAAAATTTTCCACCATTATTTATACCCCAATGTTACCACGGTATTGTTAGGAAGGGACACCCATACCTCAGATGGGCCCAACCCACAAAGGGATGACTGCAAGTTATCTGCCATAGGAGGAACAACCAGCAACTGGCAGGATATAAAAAAAAACCCTACGAGGAACCCAGCTGCAACACATGAGCTGCCTCCCTGTTAGATCAACACTTTAGGAAAGGCACTACCTTTTCTACCTTCACCGGCATCCTCCCTCTTTCCTTTTCCTTGCTTGAAGCATCTGGACAGTACGTGAGACCGCCCACACCCTGAACAGTCATGATGTAAACAGCACGCGGTGCAAGATCCAGCATTAAGTTGCCAACATAACCCCCTGCAATTTGCGGCAGGTTGTGAGGTTGTGTAAGAGGCTGCCGCACCCTCAGCCCCACCCTGAAAGGGAGGAATCGAACTCCGTGGAGATGACATAAGTTTCATCCAGAGACTGATGTTTTTGTGGTCCTACTGAAAGGAAGGCCGGACTGCCTCTCGCTGACGAAATTGCTCATCATAGTGAAACCAAGCAACCCCACTATAAACTCGTTAGGCTTCGCCGATAAGAGTCCAGATAATGAAAAAAAGGGGGGAGCAATTCTCAGGGGCCTTTTCCCCAATGACACTAGCTAAAATTGTATACGCCTGCAACCAGCTTGAGAACGTACGGGGAAACAACCAATACCGTCGTTTTTCTTCCTCCTCCATCTTACTTTCATCTGGTTTAACTTTAAAGTTAAGTTTCTCCAATGGCAACAAAGAAAACATTTCCACATACTCACCCTTCCATATATGCTCCTTCACTTCTGGTTTTAGATGCGAATCCAAAGGCCCTTCAAAACACACATACACTTACATATATTTTTGCAGCATTTGCCAGATGTGCCCCATCAACACCAGTGACTCCTTTGTCAGCCGTTTTGTCGTCCAAAGTGTTACCGATCGTAGTTACCGCAGAGGTCGCCAGCTGTTGCCCAGAGGAATTCGACGGTCCCACACCCGCAACAAGAGAGTGAGCTAAAGCCTCAGATGGAACCCTAACCACTGACACTGGAGGTGGCAGCTTATGCTGCGGACCATGCAGCTACCAGAGAGGAAGAAGCCCCAGACGTCACCCCAGCTTCACAGCGAGAAAACTGATGCTGTGATGAGCTCCAACTGAGCTCTGACACAATCCTACTTCCTCTCTACCCACTACAGGACACACCCTCTGCCTTGAACTATTCAATCTGCTAAGCAGAATGCATCATTTTAAATCACCCCACTAATACTTTGCCTCTTCTGCAGGCAACAGTCATGCTGGCACTTCTTCTAGTTTCACTTAACTCCAAGCCATATACTGGAATGAGAGGCTCTCTCTCATTCAAAATCCATGCATGCGCAGTATGCTTTACTGAGCTAAGCCACTGCAGCTTTAAAGGGAAGGAGGGCATGCTGCGCATGCACAGGTCAACTGTTCAAAGTATCGCACAGCTGTTCTCAACCAGAGTTCCAAGGAACCCTAGGATTCCTCCAGAAGTTGGTAGGGGTTCCTTGAGCTTTGGTTGACTGACTTCCCATTCTATGGTGCTTGCAAAGTTCCGGAACAAATGCCACTTGGCAAAGCCAGCTGCATGACACCGGTAATGGTTTTAGCTGTGTATTCCGACCACCACTGCCACTGTATAGAGGTACAGGGGGGCATTCTTCTCAGTGGCCACAAATGTAAGGGGCATTTTCCCATTTTACTCGTTTTAGCAAGGGCTCCCCAAGGCCTGAAAATTATTTTAAGGGTTCTTCTGGGGTAAAAAAAAGTTTGAAAAGGCTGGTATTGTGAGTCCTAGCTTTTAGGCAGGAAAAGGCCGATCACTTACAATGGCAGTTTTTCAGCAAGGTTTTGGGAGTGCTGCTCATCACCTTCAGGTATGGCATTTAAACTAAACAAAACTTTTATAAACTGCCCAGTGTTTTTTTAACCGACTCTTGCAAATGGCAAAAATAACTCCAGGTTTGTAGCCATGTAGCAGGTGCATTGTTGTCTATGGGAAAATGCACACGTAAATGCTGCGTAAAAGATCAGTAATGCAGCGATGAGTGCAAAGTTACAGAATAAAAATAGAAAATGTTACATTTGAGTGCAGTAATTTACACGCATTCACGTGTATATGCAGTATACGCATACATGGCAACACTGGCAGCTAGAAGAGGATATGCGCGTATATACGCAAAGTCTTTACAGAACATATCTTGTGTTTTTTATTCAGGGTCTTTCTGCCACCAAGATCTTCCAAATAAACATCATATACCTTACAGTATAACTAAAGGAACTTCACTTTCGTTGGAAAAAAAATAGCAAATAGAAAAAAAATAATATAGCGTATACTATTGCAACACAAGTCATATTGTAAGTAAATGTTATTAAAAATTACCTTTCCTTTTCAATCTGCAGCACTGTAATTTTCTGTAAAATGCAATGCAACATGGCTACCTGGAGGTGTTGTGTACACAGAATGTGTACAGACTGGCCCCCAGAAACATAATTTCCTGCTTGTGTGATTGGTTCACTGATTTTCCCAGAAGTCTACACTAAGATATAAGTCAGAATTCAGGCATCCCCTGCAACAAAAATTTAATTTTTGGTGTAATACTCCCAATAGGAAATCACATCTAAAGGGACGCAGACCCTGCAATTTTCCTCCTTAGAGGCCCGCAGGTGCAACAGCTGATTGATAATTATGAAACCACTCCCATTAGACTCACTCAGCACAGGGGCACAGAGAAACACATAAGGATTATTTCTTCAGAATAACAAAAGGACACCGCTTCTGGATGAGGGTTCACTCCTTTATTTTTTCAGTTACAATGGTTAACATCACTAAGGATGCGAGTATTGCCCTACTAAATAAACCTGTTGATAATGTTCCACGACATACACAGACCTTAATTTACTTTATATTTCTAGCTGCCAAGATTGCTATAGCAACAGCGTGGAAAAGCCCTGTCATAGATATTGCAATAGTTAAACAAAAACTCACATGGATCATGTTAAATGAAAAAATTGTGAGTGTCCTACGTGATAAACAATCCATCTTTGATAAAATATGGTCCCCTTGGCTAGCTTATCTGCAGGTCCCGGACGCATGAATCTGGCTGTTTGAATAGGCTGATGTAGGATCCTCGGACGGACCCACTTTCCTTTTCCTCTTCTGATTTCCCTTTCTTATTTCTCCCATAGATTTCTTCATTCCGGCCAGCCATGGCTTCATGCTCTCTTAACTCAAATTCTACCCCCCCCCCCCTTTTTATTTTTCTCTATTTATTTTTCTTTCTTATTCAAGACAGTGATGTCTACATTTGGGGACTTGATGCCCCTCTTGTGGGATTCTAATAATGCTTGGTGATGAGTGATCCTTAGTGGACGGTGGTCTTTGGGGTTTGGGCTTCTCTACATGGGGGGCCTACTCCCAGAGACTGAGCTTTACAGCGGTCTTGACCTTGAATTCATGGGTTTATAATGTCCCCCATAATGTCTATAAGGTTCTGGTGGTTTCTACATCCATGTTATAACAGAAAACATACTATTCCTGCTTTTATTAGCTGGTGACTAGGTGCTCATCTGCGAGTTTAGAGAAGACATCACTCAATTGCCGAGAGATTCTGTAACCTTTTTTTTCCCCACCTATGTACCATCTCTTCCTGTTTATACAGAGCACGCAAGGATTGTTTGCTGCGCAATGTTCATATTACTTTTATTCTTTAAAAAATGTAATACAAAACAATTGAAATAGAAAAACAAAAGGAAGCAATCTGCAACAAAATTTGTTAAAACCCCTGCGATGTACATAGATCCACCCAGAGGGGAATGTTTTTTTCGCAACAAAAGTGGAGTTACTTTTTAACCGTTCTCTACCCTATTGGAAAAAAAAGTTTTGGAATAATATACAGTTTTAAATGGGACTAAAGGCTGATTTAAATAGAAAATGATGGCATATAGGCTTGTATTGCAGAAGAGACTCTGTGAGAGTTACACGCGCGATACAGCGGACCCTTTAATGGCAATGGCAGGCACATCGCCGGAGCCGATGCACATGGCCGGCGGACATCGCCCACCAGCGCTCCTGGCTCCTTCTGTTTGGCGAATGCCCCCGTAGGTAGCTAATTCCTATGGGGGGGCACTTGTGCGAGCTCACTCCCGAGCTGCCTTGTCCGCGTCCATTGACATATACAGGGCGGCTCAACTCCACCCCCCGCACCCCATCACAGAATTTAAATAACAGCAATTGGACCCAATGGCTCCCGCTGCTATCAATCTGTGCAATGAGGAGTGACAGAGCCAGGAGAGCTACTGCTCTCAGGCACATCGCTAAATCGAGATTAGGCTAAGGTAGATAAAGGGGGGGGGGGCTGGGGGGACACCTGCAACACAGAAGGTTTTTTACTCTTATGCATATAATGCATTAAAGCGGAATTCCACACAAAAGTGTAATCCTTCCACCCTCAGGTGCCACATTTGGCACCTTTCGGGGGAGGGGGCAGGATACCTGTCTTTCACAGGTATTCTGTTCCCACTTCCGGAAGCCTCAGCCACGGGTATTGACGTCACTGCCCGGGCTCCCTCCTCCTCCCCCGGCTGTCGGGCCAGTAGGAGAGAGGAGTGGAGCCCGGCGCATCCCTTACTCGCAATGGAGGCGGCATGCACCCGACAGCTGATGGAAACATCACCTGCGGTGCCGACATCGCTGGACTCCAGGACAGGTAAGTGTCTGTTTATTAAAAGTCAGCAGCTGCAGTATGTGCAGCTGCTGGCCTTTAATTTTTGCAGCGGTGGGCGGACCTCCGCTTTAAGGTAAAAAACCCTAAGGCTTTATAACCACTTTAACTCCTGTGCACATGCATGGAAGTTACATCATCCTTGGCCAGTTAGTCAAGATTGGTGAAGACATCAAACCCAAGCAAAACCCAAGCGAGCATATCAGCGATGGAGGAACATGGGAGAATGCAGGCATCTCAGCTCTGTAGGGGTCCCTTTGATACAGTAAAAGGCTCTGCATATTGCGACATATCAGGAACTGAGTCATGCAAACATGTAAGGTTACTAAGAGAATTTAACGGTCCTGAAACATAAAGCCACCAATAAAAAAAGAGATAGTCAGAAGGTATACTGAGTCCCAGCAAGCATATTCTATACCAGAAGTAGATAAATTCAGCATTATATTTTATTTTATTTTCACTTTTCTGTTTTCTAGGTGATTAATGCCAAAGATATTAAATATTTTTTCATGCATATTTTAAGTCACAGGCAAGTGAACGAAGGATCATTTTGTCAAATGTCACATTTACATGCCAAATAAATTTGCATATAGGGGATGTTTGGGGATATGTCAAAGTGAACATTTTAAAGCAGTGATAAGTTGTGTCCTCTGATTGGTGGATATCATGCATGGAGTACATTGTTGTCATGTACATTAGTCTTATGTACTGTCATGTATAGAAGTGAAAGCTTATATCGGATGACTATGCTACAGGCTACTATGGGAACACTTTGACACCTGTCATTTTGTCCAATATTTCCATACAGGCTACATGCTTTTTTTATCCAGGAAAGATGGAAATTACAGCTGTCTTTGGGTTTTTAGCTTGTGATGCAAAGCAGGAAAGCATATGGTTTGCTGTGGAAACCTGCTGCTGAGTTCCAGCTGCCTGGGAAAGCTGTGACCAGATCACACAGCTGGGAGAATCATCAGTACGCCCCGCTGGGGTGATACGGAACAGCCAGTCAGGGACTTAACCCTTTAACAGGTGGAACTGATAATATGTACCCACCTGCACTAATATAACCATAAAATCCATACAAGTGATGCCTTCTCTTTGCTACTTTGAGTTTTAAAGTGATACTAAACAGACAAGTGTTAATTGCCAGAATTCATTCACATAAATCACATATATCATGACACTGTATTTTTTTTAAAAAGTACCTTATTCACGCAGCGCTGTTAAGTGGTCACATGATCTTTCTCTGTTCATTAGCATCTGCACTGAAGGATCATTGGGAGGGGATTCAATTACTCTGCTCCTGTATGCTTTCTACAGTGTGAGTCTGTGTCTGGGCAGCCCTGATTAGTCAAAGACGACTGACACTAGCTTTTATTTTGTTCAGGCGGCAAAGGCTCTATATTTTTTTTACTTTACAGGTAGGTATTAGCATAGATAGAGTTAGCATTAGATATATTAAATACTGATTTAAATTAGCGCTTTTGTGCGTTTCTTAGTGAATGTACTCAATCAGCATACTATATTCCGCCCCACAATGATTAGCAATAGGAGGACATGGAGGAGGAGGGAAGTGTCATTTACCAGGGTGTACATGCCCACAGGTATGGCTCTATAGTCATGTGGGCGGCACAGATAAGAAAATGGAGGAAATGAAGAGCTTAGAAGGGAATTGAAATTGAGCATGCTCCATAGAGGACACCAGCAGGTCTACACAATCTCAACCTGCAATGGGGACACAGAGAAGATGGGAGGGACAGCTGAAGACAGGATCAACCAGGTATATTTCACTCTACACAAAATAAATGCTTTAGTGGCTTTGTGAGTATGAACACTCTGTAGCATGTAATGGGAGTTTTTCATAGTCTGAGTTTAACCACTTACGGAGTTATACGTCGCTACTTTGACATCAAATACCATTGGTATGGCAGCAGCTAGCTGCCATTACCCCCGGTATTTTTAAAAACAGCTGGCTGTCCTCTTTCAGGTAAAAGTGGTTTCAGCAGCAGATTTGCCACAAGATCATTTTTATCGGGGGTGGGAGAGGGCCCTCCGCTTCGCTCCGGTCGTCTCCGCCACTTACCGGAGCTGACTGTGTCTTTTCTCCTCACTGCCTGGATACCGAGTGAGTTAAAGATGGCCCCCGCTCGGCTTCATAGCATTGGAGGGCGGAAGCGACTTCAAACGTCACTTCCGCCCAATGCTCTTCAAGGGGACATTTTTTTTTTGTATTTTATTGCATTTTTATGTTATGTTTTTGACCCCAGATCTCATATTTAAGAGGTTCTGTCATGCTTTTTTTCTGTTACAAGGGATGTTTACATTCCTTTTAATAGAAATAAAAGTAACCCAAACATTTTTTTAAAGGACGGTGTAAAAAGAAAAAAAAAGTATAATAAATAAGTAAAAAAAAAAATTAAGATGTAAATTGACCCGTCCCGCCGAGCTCGCACAACGAACACATACGTAAGTCGCGCCCGCATATGAAAACGGTGTTCAAACCACACATGTGAGGTGTCCCCACGATCATTAGAGCGAGAGCGATAATTCTAGTGCTAGACCTCTTCTGTAACTCTAAACATGTAACCTGTAGAAATTTTTAAACGTTGCCAATGGAGATTTTTAAGGGTAAAAGTTTGTCGCCATTCCACGGGCGGGTGCAATTTTGTAGCATGACATGTTGGGTATCAGTTTACTTGGCGTAACATTATCTTTCACAATATAAAAAAAGTTAGGCTAACTTTACTGTTGTCTTATTTTTTAAGTCAAAAGTGTATTTTTTCCAAAAAAGTGCGCTTATAAGACCGCTGAGCAAATACGGAGTAACATAAAGTATTGCAACAACCACCATTTTATTTTCTATGGTGTTAGAAAAAAAAAAAAAAAAAAAAATATATATATATATATATATATATATATATATATATATATATATATATATAATATATATATATACAGTGGGGCAAAAAAGTATTTAGTCAGCCACCAATTGTGCAAGTTCTCCCACTTAAAAAGATGAGAGGCCTGTAATTGTCATCATAGGTATATCTCAACTATGAGAGATAAAATGTGGAAACAAATCCAGACAATCACATTGTCTGATTTTTGAAAGAATTTATTTGCAAATTATGGTGGAAAATAAGTATTTGGTCAATATCAAAAGTTCATCTCAATACTTTGTTATACATCCTTTGTTGGCAATGACAGAGGTCAAATGTTCCTGGCCCATTCCTCCATGCAGCTCTCCTCTAGAACAGTGATGTTTTGGGGCTGTCGCTGGGCAACACGGACTTTCAACTCCCTCCAAAGGTTTTCTATGGGGTTGAGATCTGGAGACTGGCTATGCCACTCCAGGACCTTGAAATGCTTCTTACGAAGCCACTCCTTCGTTGCCCGGGCAGTGTGTTTGGGATCATTGTCATGCTGAAAGACCCAGCCATGTTTCATCTTCAATGCCCTTGCTGATGGGAGGAGGTTTGCACTCAAAATCTCATGATACATGGCCCCATTCATTCTTTCATGTATATGGATCAGTCGTCCTGTTCTCTTTGCAGAGAAACAGCCCCAAAGCATGATGTTGCCACCCCCATGCTTCACAGTAGGTATGGTGTTCTTTGGATGCAACTCAGCATTCTCTCTCCTCCAAACACGTCGAGTCTACTATGGTTTCATCCGACCATATGACATTCTCCCAATCCTCTTCTGGATCATCCAAATGTTCTCTAGCAAACCTCAGATGGGCCCAGACATGTACTGGCTTAAGCAGGGGGACACGTCTGGCACTGCAGGATCTGAGTCCCTGGCGGCGTAGTGTTTTACTGATGGTAGCCTTTGTTACGTTGGTCCCAGCTCTCTGCAAGTCATTCACTAGGTCCCCCCATGTGGTTCTGGTATTTTTGCTCACCGTTCTTGTGATCATTTTGACCCACCCTTGGGGTGAGATCTTGCGTGGAGCCCCAGATCGAGGGAGATTATCAGTGGTCTTGTATGTCTTCCATTTTCTGATTATTGCTCCCACAGTTGATTTCTTCACACCAAGCTGCTTGCCTTTTGCAGATTCAGTCTTCCCAGCCTGGTGCAGGTCTACAATTTTGTTTCTGGTGTCCTTCGACAGCTCTTTGGTCTTCACCATAATGAAGTTTGGTGTGTGACTGTTTGAGGTTGTGGACAGGTGTCTTTTATATTGATAACAAGTTCAAACAGGTGCCATTAATACAGGTAATGAGTGGAGGACAGAGGAGCCACTTAAAGAAGAAGATACAGGTCTGCGAGAGCCAGAAATCTTGCTTGTTTGTAGGTGACCAAATACTTATTTTCCACCACAATTTGCAAATAAATTCTTTCAAAAATCAGACAATGTGATTGTCTGGATTTGTTTCCACATTTTGTCTCTCATAGTTGAGGTATACCTATGATGACAATTACAGGCCTCTCTCCTCTTTTTAAGTGGGAGAACTTGCACAATTGGTGGCTGAATAAATATTTTTTTGCCCCACTGTATACATATATATATATATATATATATATATATATATATATATATATATATAATGTTTGGGGTTCTAAGTAATTTTCTAGCAAAAAAAAAAAAAAAATGATTTTAACTTGTAAACACAGAGTCTGAAAAATATGCCCGGTCCTTAAGTGGTTAAGGTGAACTATGGGTTGGGGTTTCCCCCCCCCCCCCATTATACTTACCTAGGTGGATGCAGCATCGGTCCGAGACAGCCATCAGTCCAGGCACCTGGCTGATTCAGACTTCCAGAGTCGGGATGACACGGTACCTGGACTGATCTGTGTGATGTCAGCAGAGAGCAGACTTCAGACCGCTCTCTGCTGAAAATGGGTCACAGGAGTGCAAAACGAACTGCACTCCTGTGACCCATAGGAGAAGCCCAGCCAAACAAGCTCAGGTTGGACTTCTCCTTTAATCACACTTTAAAGTGATTGTAAAGTCTCGTTTTTTTCCTATAAAAATAATAAACATGTTATACTTACCTGTTCTGTTGCAGTGGCTTTGCACAGAGCAGTCCGGATCCTCCTCTTCTCGGGTCCCTCTTCTGTGCTCCTGACCCCTCCCTCATGTTCAGTGTCCCCAGAGCAAGCAGCTTCCTCTGGGGGCTCCCGTTCTGACTCACAGCTCCCTGTGTCTATTCAGAAACAGAGCCCCGGGTTGGCCCCGCCCCCTCTCTCCCCTAATTGGTTAGCTGACTTTGATTGACAGAAACGGGTGCCAATGGCGCCGCTGCTCTCAGCCAATCAGGAAGGATTGGTCGCCTGAGACACTTGTGGACATCACTGGACAAAGAGGGACCTCTGTTAGGGGGGCTAAGGGGAGATGCTGCACACAGAAGGCTTTTTATCTTAATGCATAGAATGCATTAAGATAAAAAACCTTCTGCCTTTACAACCCCTTTAAGTACTTGACAATTATCTTATTAGTAGGGCATTGATTTCAGTGCTCTGCAATTAAAGTGATTTCAAAGAAGTGTTCTAGGATTACAGCATACACTTTCATTTTATAACATCAGCATTGTAAGCGCTGCGTAAACTGTCGGCGCTATATAAATCCTGTATAATAATAATAATAATAATTGTAATAACAATAAAAACAATACTTATTTATGACAATGCAATATAAGCTTACTTGAAAAATCTCCTTTCATGATGTGAATGCTGCCTGTCTGTTGGCCATCTCTTTCCACAACTGAATTCCCTGCATGCTTTGCAATTTCTCCTCTGCTGATTACCTTTTTCTAAGGACTACATATCCCATGATACCTTGCTTTTCACAAGCAGTGATTCCTGTACTGGCTCCACCTCCTGAAACTCCTCCTCTCAGCACCCCTTTGGTTCAGAAGGAGGGATCTGTGAAACATTTGACACAGCAGTGCCTACTCACAGGGCATAGTAAATATTACTTTAAGGCTGGGTTCACACCGTAGTACGGAGTGGCTCACAGCAGGGGTCTGATGCTTTCCTGTTCACAGTTTCAGATCCAATTTCGTTCTGAATTTTTGGCTGAATTCGGACCTGAAACGGACCAGAAGATGCACAGGACTCTTGTGCAATTCGCACCGGAGCCGCTCCAGAGATGTGTGAACCAGCTCCATACAGAGACAGTCACAATCTTCTGAAACGCAAATTGGATGCGGTGAAACCCACATCCAATTCGCAATAGTGTGAACCCAGCCTTACTATTACTTTTCTGGAGACAACTAAAAATTTCAGATTTTCTTTACTTTCACTTTCGATGATAATGGTAAACAGGACAAAAAGAGAGGGTGAATCTCCCTAACGGGGGAAAAGACAGCGATAAGAACCTAATAGGTGTTTTAATCCATCTACACTCTATCCAAAACTAAAAAAAAAAAAAAGTTTTGCCTTTAATTTACCTTTAGGCAGCTTTGCATGGCAACCAATCAGCTTTTATCTTCATCTTGTTCAATTAACCTCTGAAATGAAAGCAGGAAGCTGACTGTTTTTTTGTGAATGGATGGGTTCACAGAATACAAAGCATTCTGTGATTGGACAAAGGGGGGGGGGGGGAGAGCAGACAAAGCAAGGATGCTGTGTGAAGAACCACAAGTCTCCTGTTGGAGTGCCGAAGTCTAGCAATAACATTGCCATCAGCACTCAGTAAAAAAAGGGTAAATAGTAAAGAACAGACAGCGATCCAGAAGGTGGCATACACCTCCTGAGAATTAAAGAGTAGCTCCAGCCCCCCCACCAAAAAATTAAAAGTCAGCAGCTACAAATACTGTAGCTGCTGACTTTTACTATTAGGGCACTTACCTGTCCAGGGATACCACGGTGTCCTCACCCAAGCTGATTTTTGAATCGTCTCTCGGATGCTGGCGCTGCCATCTTGGGTAAGAGAAACCGGCAGTGAAGCCTTGCAGCTTCACAATTGGTTTCCTACTGCGCATAGCAAATCACGCTATGCTTTCTGAATGGGCTAGCTGCAGTGAGGGCTGAACTTCCGGCTGAGTTCACCACGCTCTCGCGGCCCCTGTCACATCACCAGTTGTCTCCGAGCCGGGGCTGTACGATGGGCCTTCCCTCTGCATGTCAGGCTCAGCCGCAAGGTACCAGACAGTATCAGACAGCCATGTCTGAGCCTGTAAGAGGGACCTCTCCTATGGATGAAATCTGCCAACACCTTGCAGCTGAGCCTGACGTGCATAGGAAAGGTCTCTCGTACAGCCCTGGCTCGGAGACCACTGATGTTCTGGCAGTAGCCGCTAGAGCGCAGTGAGGTATGGGTGCCTGTGTAATCTACTGCTGGAAACAGTGGGTGCGTCACCAGGATGGACCAGGTAGCTGGAACAGCAGATATCAGCAAGAACAGCTGACCCTGGGCTGGTGGGCAGCAGGTAGCAGTAGGCAGCAGCTGGTAGCTGGTAAAGGGAGACTGGTGGGCCACAGTAGAGGAAGCTCCAGAAGGAGCCAGGCAGGTGCATGCAGGGCAGATGAGAGACTAGGTGCGTGATTAGACAAGCCAGGTTGACAACAGACGGTCAGATGCAGGTGTAGATGGCGGGCAAGGAATAGTCAAGGTACAGGCTGAGGTTGGCAACACAAAATCAGGCATATGGGCAGAAGGTAGAGACAAAGTCCAGATACAGACCAGAGTCAGGTTAGGTAGCGGTCAAGCGAAATCAAGAGCAAGCCGGGTCAAGCACAAAAGGATCAGATTCAGGAACACGGGTACAGCTGCAGATCAGACAGCAATGGACTAGTGCAGCTGCTGCCCTTATATAGGTCATTTGGTGCCAGCGTTAATGGTGAATGTGTGTGCACATGCGCATAGGCGTTCGCATCTGCACACGATTATTTGTGAGTGAGCACATGTGTACCACGCCTGCGCATGAGCATTCACATCTGCCTCAAAGTTTCAGCTGAGCTATAGCCAGGATTTCCCTGACACTTACCAGGAAGTGCACTGGTATTTTCATGAGGAATTTCAGACAAAAAGGTACAGAGTACTGCTTAGGCACAATTAACAATTCTATATATTCCCATTAACCCAGCAAATCTTGACTTTTTAAGTTCAGGTCCACATTTACTAGTACAGTATACAATATAAGCAAATGTTTTATTTAACAATGACATGGTCTTGTGATGGGACACTTCTTACTAGGCAATTTCAGATGGGCCTTGAATTTGTAGTTCATGTAGGAAAGACAGGCTCTATTGATCCCTGTGAATGAATAAAGCTGTCATACACACAGAGTATGTAAGCACCCTTCTGGTCACTTGCGTGCATAGGCACACATTCATGTGGATTTCTGACCTCTGATGTCAGTTGGTCCATTGACTTGCTCTGTGGATGAATGATGGCTGTGTTCACCCGCATTGACAAATACAGCCTGTCACTGCTGTAAGTGTGGGGTGATGAGCTTTGTCTGTGAGGTTGTGTTTCATCTCCCGTGTGAATAAGATGCATTTTTTGACAATTTAGGTCTAGGGGATCATTCACACTTGTCCCCATGCTGACGTACTTTTTTGGTGTATAACCACTGTACATACCACTCCTAATGTGCAACCAACCAGAAAACACACTTACCATTAGGTTCAGGTGTGCTTTGTCTATATGCATAGTGGGGCCCCACTAAAAAATGAATGTCGACAAACAGACACCACGTGTTGTCGTATCGCACATTAACGCACAGGAGAACACATGTGAACAAGTAGTGAACAACTGCAATGTTCATGGCTGACAATCACCAACATAAGGGTTTTGAGGTTAATATATATATATGCTGCCATTGCTGACCGTCTACAAATGTTACTTGCCTAGCTATTTATACGCTTTAGGCCCCTTTCACATGGATAATCAAGTCCGTATCAGTTTTTCAGATTGACCTGATCAGAAGGTCCATGCATTCCTATGGACAGGTGGGTGTAAATGGACTGGTATCTGTTTACACCAGTCTACCTCCTGGTCTGATCCGGTCTGTTAAAAAAAACGTAAGGGGATATGTTCTCTTCCATTTAGGTGGATCAGATCAGAGGGTAGTCAGTTGTAAATGGACAGCTGGGTCAGTTTACTACCGACTGCCCATAGAGCAGAGCAGGCTTTGTCTGTGTCCGCTCTTCAGAAACTGATCGGACACATATGTGTCATCTGCCCGCTTTGCTCCTATCAGCAGGGGATGTTTGAGCTGATCCCCTGCTGATTGGAGCAGAATCTGCTTCTTGTGAAAGGGGCCTTTGGGTCCATTTTAGTATTGAAGCCAGTCACAGCCAAGAAAGCTATCATTGTGGGAACTAAACATTATAGTTGTATTTATGTACATGCTGTATTAAAGAAACTAATGTGTTTAATATGTGTACTTATTCTATAATGTCTCAATGGGTATACATTAAAATCACACACACATTGTAAAAGTAAAGTTATACAGTAATGCAGTATAAAAACACAAAGCTTCAATAGTCCTTAGCATTATAAATTCCTGAGTCCCAACACAAATTCATAAAGACTATTGGAGGTATACGGAGATGAGTTTTTGAGCCAAAGTACATAAGCAGAGCTAGAATAGATCTACAATACAAAGCCTAAATAATACTATTTTACTAAACTAATAAATCAAATTGGGCTGTGCACATTCAGAATCATACCATTAAGCAAATTACAATGTCAAAATTACATATTTTGTTTTAATTTATATTTCCAGCTTACTAAAAAGATGACCTGGAAGGTCACAGTCTAACTAAACAACATTCCATGGGGAGAAAACTGTGAGCTTTAGGTCCATCTGGCAAACATGCATTTATTGTACTAAGACTTCCTTCAACTTTAACCACTTAAAGCATAACGCCATGAAAAAGTTGTATTCTCCCTTGCAGGTTTTGCCCGCACTGCATGGGTTAACTGCTCGTTTTGTCTAGGGTGGCAAGGAAATACTGTATTTACCCGGTCCTTCGGTCCTCACTAAACCGCACTAACCCATGTCCAACGGTGGACTGTTCTTGCCGTCCTTATGTCCAGAGCTGGTTTAAGGGCGTGATGATGTCAGGAACAATCCATTCACAAGACCGCTAGCGTGCGGTGGGACAGGAGTGGGAGGGACCGGTAGTGTGCTCGGGTGATCGGCGGATCTCAGCTCTGAAATCCCCTAGACAAAAACACTCCAGAAGATTATACCTTCTTCATGACCAGGGCATTTTTTTGGTGTTTGGCGCTACGCTACTTTAACTTGCAATTGACCGAAAAGACTGAAAACTTTGAAAAAAAACAACCATTTTTATTTGCCGCTATAAAATATATCCAATAAAAAATGTAAAAAAAATGTAATTTCTTCATAAATTTGATATATATATATATATGGGGCAGCACAGTGTTGTAGTGGTTAGCACTTTCACCTAGCAGCAAAAAGGGTCACTGGTTCAAATCCCAACCATGACAACATCTGCCTGGAGTTTGCATGTTCCTGCATGGACTTCCTCCGGGTACTCCAGTTTCCTCCCACACTCTAAAGACATGCTGGTAGGTAAGTTGGCCCTAGTATGTGTGAATGTGTGTTAGGGACTTTAGGTTGTAAGCTCCTTGAGGGTAGGGACTGATGTGAATGTACAATGTATGTGTAAAGCGTTGCATAAATTGACGGTGCTGTATAAGCACCTGAAATAAATATATACTGGAATTTTAATTAAATTATTTTTTTTTATACTAGTAATGGTGGTGATCAGCAACTTCTAGTGGGACTATGATAGTGCGGCAGACAATCTGACACTGAGTGGGACACTAATACAGTGATCAGTGCTAATATTTTACACTGTTACTGTAATAATGGCACTTGGTGGGAAGGGATTAACATCTAAGGGCAATCAAGGGGTTAAGTGTGTGCCTAACAATGTGTAATGTGTGTTGCTTTTACTAACAGATGTTGTATTTTCTCCCAGCTTTTTAGGGAGAAAAAACCTGCCACAATGCTTCTCCTTATACAGAGCTCTGTGTTGTTAGTAAATACGGGGCTCTGTACTGTTAAAAGTGAATAAACTAATGTGCATACCCACAATAACCACCAGGCTAAAAAAGAGCTGCCAGCATAAAACAGTATCCTCACATGAACCAAACAGAAAATAATAATAATAAAAAGTATACCAAAATAATAATCACAAAATCCCAGCAAAAATGAAAGAAGCTCATATAAAGTGCAGTCGCACTGCACTTTATATGAGCTTCTTTCATTTTTGCTGGGATTTTGTGATTATTATTTTGGTATTCATCGTTGCACTTTGATATTTATTTTACATATTGTTTATTTATATTTGCACATTTTAGGCGTAAGGAGCGCCGTATACTTTTTATTATTATTATTTTCTGTTGGGGCTCTGTACTGTGATTTACTAAGCTGATCAGCAGGTACCAGCTATAAATCATCAGCCGGGACCGGCTGACCAACTTGTGCTGCACCGAATCACAGCACAGATGGGGTAGTGGGCGCGCGCATCCTACCCTGAAATGCCGGATCATGTACATGATCTGACACACAATGGCCACCCTGTAGTAGTATTTTTGTTATGGGAAAGTCCACTAGTGGTTAAGATAACTGTCATAGTGTCGGTTGACACTTATGCACTGCAAATTTGGTGCAAATTTAAAGCTGTACACGGTGCGAATTCAAACAGCATTCATATAAAGTGAATCTTCACCTGAAAATGAACATTTTCATCCTTCTCATCCTCCCCGTGGAAATCAATTTTTTTTTCTTCTTTTGGGGGGGAAGCAGGTACCTTTTTTTGAGGGTATCCATTCCCATTTCCTCATTCCTTGTCTAGGAGTGGATGACTTCGCCTCAGACTGCCAATACCACCCCCTGCACCCCAAACTGCCGCCCCCACCCACAGCCTCCTGCCATTATGTCACATATTCCAGGAGGCTGCAGGACCACCATAGGGGAGACGGCTGTTAGCCATTAGGAAGTCACAGCTGGCTCCCAAATTCAAGATAGAAGCACTTTGGATCTGCTTAAAGAACCAGCTGCGAGGAAGACAGCAATGAACTCCATGGATTGGAAAGTATCTGTTTCTTAAAAGTTAGCACCTACAGTATTTGCTGCTGCTGATTTTTTATTTTCCAAAACTAGGGTAAAGCTCCTCATCAAAGTCGACCTTATAGGAACTTTACAAGTTTGCATCAATACATTCCTGGCATGTCACAAAATACAGCAACAGCATATTGTTTCATAAAGGCTCCACTTTTTTATCCATAAAAGCAGTCCTTGAGCTCCACTCAAGTGAATGTGCCTTGGCTGATATGATCAGAAAGACAACCATGAGACAAGATGGAAAGGCGGGGTTGTGAGATCAGAATCTCTACCTTGTCTAATCAAAGAACGTTTTGCATTCATTGAGAGAATGCAAAGTGTTCTCTAAATGTTGCCCATGCTGAGCAGGTGAACCCTTGTGACCAGGCAGCATGGTAGATGCTTGGCATGGGACCTAGAGGCTAGCAAGGATCACTGTAGTAGTGGACTACTGGTTTCCAGTTTCCATAGGGAATGACCAGGTATGGCACATGCATACCTACATTAAACGAATGAACAGTAACTATACAAAAACATCTACATCTAAACTTCAGCTTTAACATAATTTAAAAAAATGATATAGCTACGCCCAATTTAATGTACATCATGGAATCCAATTTGCCTAAAGAGTGTATATGGGATTGAGCAATAGTTATGTCTTGCAGTAAACGGAAGAAGAGATGTTTAGGAAACATCCTAGCCATACATTAGTCTTCCGTTAAAATATGGAAAATCTTTAACCTGACGGCCTGTTACTCTATGGAAACATACATCGCTTAACTGCTTCAATATCGTCTACATTCTAGCCTTAAATTCTACCACAGCTAATCTAAAAAGTATATGTACATATTTGTTACAGAACATGCATAGACAATGAGGTAATTTCCATTAATGTGGACGGTATTCCAATGTGCTGAACAACAGTCAATTTAAGTGTCCAGATAGATTAGCCTGAATGGACCTAGCAAACTGACTCACGTTTATGGTAATTTCTTTCTGTCAGAAAAGTGCATATTGATCAATAACCTATTAGGGATGAATAAAAACTATAGCTGCTTTTTCCACTTTCCAAAAATCAAACCTAGTTCCATTCCGACTTAAGAAATTAGAATAGTGTACGTTTCTTATTCATCAAGGCGTTTATAAGAAAAATGCATTATTTTCAGGAGTGTTACATTTAACAGAAAAAAGTGACCTGTTTCTCAGCTTAGTTAGGTCCATTTTATAACATTCCTTTATCATGACACTTCCCTAAACTTCAGCCAGAGTAATACATGAGTAATGTCAGGCAGGGAGGAGTAGAATCTGATATTGAACAAGAGGAATGAAAGAGGTTAGCAAAACTGCTATAGAAAAAATGTCCAAAAATGGTCACCATAGGCCTCTTTCACATTTGAAGGTCCATTGACTTTGGTCTGTTGCGTTACATCACACATTAATGTGCATTGCATTAAGGTGGTCAGTTTGTTTAAATATACTGCCCAACACACCATAATGGGCCTAAAATTGTACTCACTTCAGAGCAGCACACTACAATACATGGCAGTGGGTGGTGTACTGCAGTGTAGGTGCATTGAGGTGCTGTTTACAATGACATTATTGAAGCACAGTGGTGTAAATGGGCCCGAAGAGTCAAGCCACTCTTTTTAAGCAAAGGGATAAACTGGCATTTTATTGGTAAATATACAGTATATATTAAAAATGTTCATAACTTGCAAAAGAGGAATTCATATTTTAACGTACAGTATATCTAAAGACATACAAACATTTTTTTTCATTTTGGATAGAATGGAGAAATATTAGAATCCCTGTTAGGTTTTGATTACTGTCGGTGTCATTTAATCTCTTTATCTGTCCTAATGACCAATGTCACTGGGATAGAAAGTGAGTGAAAATCTACAATTGGAAGTTGTAACCAGAACAGAAATACAGGGAGAAGGCTGCCAATGAGGAAAAGTGTTCCAATGACAACTGTCTTTAGATGGGATTTCCTGTCACTTCATGTTTTGTGTATAGGATGTACAGGGTAATCTCCCAAAATGGACAGAGATGGGTATCATTTAACCCACAAGAGGACTGACATTGGATTGCAGAGTGGTTGAGTCTGTGGGAAACAACAGCTTTAGGCATCATGCACGCTTATAAGGGTGTTTGATGTTTTATTTTCCTGCCTCCTAACGCCCATTTATGTTAGCCTATGTCTCCATGCACACAGACATTTAAAGGCAGGAGCATTTAGAGGCAGAAAAAAAACAGAGGAAGGGAAGACCCTCACATATTGGTATTGTAACTCTGGGGCCATATCTGGTACTTTGGATTTTTCGTTGGAAACCTTGATAGTGAGACCCCCTTACAACTTACCTCTGTGCGTGACCCATATCCTAATACTCTTAATCTATATGATTGTGATACATCAGTGGAATCTACTACAGACCACATGATATGCGTGCATGTTGTCACTACATACATATATATGAACTTTGAAACTTCATCTTTCCGGATGTCTGTCTAGTTTTGTGAGGTGTTTCTATACCCTGTGCCACAGACTTACCAGCACCTGCCCAGTTTCTGTCTTGCGGAAGCTAATATTCTAGCGAAACGCGTCCACAAGCGAGTTCTTGGAGACATCACTGGATCAATTCTTTTTACTTTGATATATTACCAAGTCAATCTTTATACTTTTGATCCAGCCCTCTGTAACTGCATTATTGGGTAACTGGTAACTGCGTCCATACAGGGTGTTGTTTGTATGTTGTTTATATATTTTTTAACTATGCTGTAATAAAATGTATACTTTTTTTAATGATTCCTCCTCTCATTATGTGCCCATAAAGTCCACTAATTTTTTAAGTCTCTCAATCCTTACATGCAGAAAAGGAGGAGAGGAGGGTTTTGACAGAAAAAACACCCAATATGCCTTAACGCGCCTAAATGCTGGCAATGTTTAGCACTCATTCATTTCAATGGCCAGTACAAATTAATATTCTGGCCAATGGAATGAATGAACGCCCAAACCCTTAACACGCCTAAACGCATTTGCAAAATGGGTTTGCCAGGAGAACGGGTATTCAAAAGAGATGGGGAAACCCACATAAAACAAAAGAACAAATTTTAGGAAAAGAACATCAATTTTTATGCTTTTTTTGGTTTAAAACATCTGGCAAGTATACTTAAAGTTTAGGGAAAACTTTTTTTAGTTTTGTATAGAGTGGAGAGGGCTTAAAACACCTGTCGTTTTTTTTCCCCCACAAATAATTGTATTGAATTAATACAGGAATATGAGAAAAGGAGAAATGATCCAGAGGGCCAAAGCCAATAATATACAGATTATACATTGTGCACAGATGGAATGCAATTCCCAAAAAGTCTTACAAAGTAAGTTAACGATTACAAAAACAGCCTATGAACAGGAGTGGATAATTAGGGTAACCGGACATACAGCTAATAAAGACCATAGAAAATGGAGGAGCAAGGCCACCTAAACAGGAGGGTTTAACATAGTGAGAAGTGTCATGTACTGAGCCGGGGCCCCGATTCGGTGGGGGCCTAGTCTTCTGAAAGACAAAGGTTTTTTGGCCAGGAACAAGTTACAGTGGGAAATACCATGGCGTAATTTGCATGAGAAGGGGAGTGGAGAGTGAATTGGCCATTAAACTCCAAGGTGGGGGGCCAAGAGTGTGAATTTCAGCAAAAGGAAATGCGAAAAAAGATGAAGGGGAAGGAATGAGAAGTGAGGAAGAAGAGACGGAGAGGAGGAGAAAGAGAAAAGATAAAGAAGGGGGGAGGGGAATAGAGAAAGAAAGAGGGAGGTAAAAAGAGGGCGGAGGAAAGAGTGAGATGAGGAAGGGGAGGGGATGGAGAGGGGACAGGAACAGGGGAGCTGAATGGGATGGAGGTGCGGGATCTAGGAAAAGATCAGGGGGGAGGGGAAGGAGGGCAGTGATAGGTGGAGTGTACATCACACGCTTGGGGTACTCTGCCTCTCCTCTCAATGCCCGGCCCCCTGCAAAAGTGCCCTGTTCCCTGTCGGGTTTTCATTACTGTCTGTGCCTCTGTTTGGGAGCTTCACGCTCTCTATTTGCTGTCTACTGTTATCACAGAGAGTAAAAGTAAATCCCAAATTTTGGGTTGTCACCAAAGCAGGAATAGAGAAGAAATCTTCCAATCGGGACAGTAGTTCTAGTGTCCATGGTGAAAACCAGATTTTTCCTAATTTTATAGTGATTTCCTATCACTTCCTGTTTTGGCTGTGGGTCAGGAAGTGAAAAGAAATCTCCTCAATGGGACACAGATGGCTAAAAAAAAAAAAAAAAAAAACACACAGGGATTATAACCCTCTTTTTAAAGGGGAACTTCAGTCATTTTTTTGACTTTCCATCTGTTAAATCTTCTGCCCTTGTTGTTTTAACTTTGGGTAGTAAAATATTTTTTTTCTGCCAGTAAATACCTAATACAGCCCACTTCCTGTTACTTGTCTGGTAAAATGCCTAGGCGTTTGACATCATGCACAGCTCTCTCCCTCACTCTTGTGAGAGTTTGGCAGGAAGGGAGGGAGGATGAGTCATAAGAGGGCCAATCAGAGCTGCAGGGCTGCAGAGCTGGAGGTGTGCCTCTGTGTAAATTCAGGAAGTGAACAGGCAGCAGCTTCAGCAGCCCACAGTTAAAATGGATGCAGCCAGACTCAGTGGAGGGAGATCTCTGCAGCATATTTGACAAGTACAGAATCACAGTATATATAAAATAATATGCAAAGTGGTTGGAGGGAAGCTTCAGAATGGCAAAGATGTTTTTATTAAAAATTATGTGAGCAGACTGCAGTTCCTCTTTAAATGAAAAGATCTTGCCTTTGCCTATTCTGAAAAAAAACACACACAATTTTATCAATATATATGTTCATTGGTATAATTACCTGAATTTGTCCTTATCTTAAAAGAGAAGTTCGGGATTAAAAAAAAAAAAAACATTCATACTCACCTAGGTCGATGCAGCATAGATCCGGTGCTGCATCTATCCCCTGTGGGATCTGTAGTGAGAACTCTGCAATAAAACACCGCTGATTGCTCAGTTCTCCCCCTCCACGCTGAGCAGAGAGCCGTGACTGTCAGTCTCATTGGAGCACTGGGCTGTGGAGGGGGTGGGAGGGGCTGGCTCAGGCTCTCAGCGGATCGCTGAGAGGCTCAGCTAGGTGCCTGTCCAAGCTTTTGGGTGGATACTGACCATCTGGTCGAGATCTTTCCCAAGCCTGGACCAACCCAGCCGAGTGACGTCAATGGACATCGGGCTTTAGCACTGCACTCCTGTGATCCATAGGAGAAGTTTGACCAAAAAAGCTTGGGCCATACTTCTCCTTTAAGCTAAGTCGAATCCAAGAATGGTACTAATTGTACAAAAATTCTCAAACGACAAAGGCTTTTTTTTTTGGTTGATGTAGAAACAGTTTAGCGCAGATTATTGTTGTTTATTGTTTCTGATCATGCTCAGCCTTTTGTATCAGATTTTTCTTGTACCAAAACAGTACACATTAAAAGAAAATCGTTAATTCTGTTCACGTACGCGAAAAAAGTTTGGAGTTTGTCCCTTTGGAAATTTTGGTATGGAAAGTCTAAATCGGATGTCGAAAGTTGTATACACACTATATAAAAATCGACTGATCCTTCCTCGAACTGAATTTTTCTTACAATTTTCTTCCAGTGTGTACCCAGTTTTAGCTTCCCATTATAATCCAGCATTCCAGGACTAGAAAAGGGTGAGTCAGCTCTTTTATTTTGCACATTTCTGTGAACATGCTTACAGGTTCACTGAGCACAGGGATAACCTCATCAGTGGCCTGCTTCTCCTGCATTCTCCAGTCAGTAGGCAGGGATGGGTGGGTACTTGTTCTGGTTAAAGGACAATGATATTTTTTTCACACGTGTCTGAACTGCAGAAAGTAATAAACCAGCAACATTTACATTTGAACGGAAACTTTTTATCCAGCCCATAGTCTTTGGAATTCAGGGGCTACAGAGACAGCATTGGATTATGCCATCTAGATCTAACAAATGCCCTTTAAGGGCTCATTTAGACCTATACATGCTTGCAGAGGCACTTTTTTGGTAGCGTTAGGAAGGTGCGCTGACATGCGTTTTGAAATGGGTTTTTAAATTTAGAATTTGAAGAGGACAGGGTTAACTTCCCCTGACCAAGTCTTGTTACCAATACCTGTTACCAAGTATGCTATATGCATTTTGATGCACTGCCATTGACTTCTATGTGCGTCCATATGCACTAAAAAAGAAAAAAAACAGACATCATATTTTCAAAAAACATCGCACTGCAGCACCAAGATAGGAGCAGAATCGTATTATGCTGAACCGAGACAAGTGCGTTTTAGCATGTCAGAACGAATGCATTTAAAATCAATAATCAGTAAATGGGCCCTCAAGCATCACGGCCAGGCCACTTACATTTTTAGAAGGAGGCAGCAATGGCAGCTCCACAAATTTCTCTTAGGAAAGATTACTTTTATGAGACGTTTAACTATACCTGTACACTTTGGACATCACACGAGTACTGAAACAACTTCCAGCATATACTCAACCAGTGTATGTGAATACAATGTGTCTCACATCAACACTATGGAAATAAAGCTTTCTATGTTTGCTCGCTGTATAACAGACAGCCTTTTCATTAAGAAGTATTTCACAGACCGATCCATGCAGATCTGATGACATATCACTTGACTTTGCATGTGAAATGGCTCTTACAGACGTGCCTATAAGCAAAGACCACCAGACCGCTCAGTTAAGGCTGAGCTTCGGCAGAGTTTATTTAGTTCAGATGCCATAATATCCTGGAATTGCTGTGCAGCCAGACGGCGGGACACATCTGTACTTTCATGAAGACAGGCTTCTGGGGAAAGAAAAATCTGTGGCCGGATGTGCTCTGCTTCTCATATAATTTCACAGAAATAGCACAAAGTTGGCTTCCAAGGATCCTTGAAGAAGCTGAGATTCCTCCTGTAAGGTTACAAACTTCAGAACAAAGTTTAATTAAAGGCTGGAAATAAAGTGGGCAAGTTCACAAGGCTCGGCTTGAAGAAAAAGTATAGATTGTGGCTTATACAGATGGGTTTTTTATTTTACAATTTTTTGAAACAACGGATCTTAACCTTTTGATCTCCTTCATGACCAGGCCATTTTTCCTATTCAGCACTGTGTTACTTTAACAATTGTGTGATCGTGCAACTCTGTACACAATGGAAAATTATATAATTTTTTTCATGCATCATATTTTCATTTTTTTACTGTTTTTTTTTCACCAGAGTAGTACAGTGTTACCATAGTGACACTGTACTACTATGGGGGCTGATCAGGGATTTTTTTTTTACACTTTGCTGTTACAGTGATGATCACTGTAACAACAATGTTTTGAACTGTCATGAACAGGTTACATTCATAACAGCTGTGATTTACTATTGTGTGCTGCGATTGGCCCACAGTTATCACATGGTGCAGGGTGAAGTGATTGGCCCAGGTTGTGATAGCTGTGGGCCAATGACAGCATTAACTACTTACGGAACGCTGCACACCGATATACGTCCTAAGTTTGAAGAGGAGTATTGTTGTTATGGCTAGCTGCCATAACCCCGGTATCCTCTTCTTCGTCCACTTTCTGCGGCGCATTTGCCGCATGATCACTTTTATTGGCGGCGGGAAAGGGCCCCCCCCTCCCGCCGCGCTCCATTGCCCTCCGACGATTACCGGAGCCATCGGCAGTGGCGGAGGCGATCGAATGTTATCCCTTGCTGGGTATCGAGACGAGTGAGGGGAAGATGGCTCCCACCCATCTCCATACCATTGCAGGGCGGAAGCGACGTCAAAACGTCACTTCCGCCCATAGCTCTTAAAGGGCCATTTAAAAAATTTTTTTTTTTTTAAATTACAATTTTTTTTTTCTATTGCATATGTGTAAATATGTATGTCTTTTTGACCCCAGATCTCATATTTAAGAGGTCCTGTCATGCTTTTTTTCTATTACAAGAGATGTTTACATTTCTTGTAATAAGAATAAAAGTGACACTTTTTTTAAAAAAAAGAACAGTGTAAAAATAAAAAATAAAAGTTAAAATAAATAAGAAAAACATTTTTTTTTTTAAACGCTTCCCGTCCTGCCGAGCTCACGTGCAGAAGCGAACGCAAATGTGAGTAACTCCCGCATATGAAAATGGTGTTCAAACCATACATGTGAGGTATCACCACGATTGGTAGAGCGAGAGAAATAATTCTAACCCTAACCTACCCTAACTGTAACTCAAAACATGCAACCTGTAGCATTTTATTAAATGTCGCCTATGGAGATTTTTAAGGGTAAAAGTTTGTCGCCATTCCACGAGCGGGCGCAATTTTGAAGTGTGACATGTTGGGTATAAATTTACTCAGCGTAACACTATCTTTCACAATATATAAAAAAATGGGCTAACTTTGCTGTTGTCTTATTGTTTTAATTAAAAAAAGTGTATTTTTTTCCAAAAATAGTGCGCTTGTAAGACCGCTGCGCAAATACGGTGTGACAGAAAGTATTGCAACAGCCGCCATTTTATTCTCTAGAGTGTTAGAAAAATAAGTATAATGTTTGGGGGTTCTAAGTAATTTTCTAGCAAAAAAAAACTGTTTTTAACTTGTAAACAACAAATCTCAAAAAGAGGCTCAGTCCTTAAGTGGTTTAATATAGGAAACACAGCTGTTATGGATGAAATTCATTACAGCTTTGTGAATATTGTGATCGCATAGCAGAGTGGACATAGCGGTCGTGGGAGTGGCATGCTGTGCACCGCTAACCCATAAGAGGCAGGATGACCTACATGTACGTGATCCTGCCTGGCCGTGTCGCCCTCCCATAGTAAATGTATTATGGCCGGGCGTCAAGCAGTTAATATCTAAGATTCTAGCACAAGTATGAGTATGAAAAAATATGAAAATGAACCAAAGCGCCAAAGGATGAAAGTAAGTGGAAAAAACCTCATGTATGTGTAAATATGGATAAAGAAAACTAATTGCTTTACCACATAATTAAAGCAGCTGCAGTGTGAAATTGGTTTGAACAATTAATAAATGATAAAAAAGTATATCGCGCTAAATGCTAAAAAATTACATACAGGCAATAGATATAGGTGATACACTGGTAACAATTAATACAATTAATAAAACAGTCCCCAGTGAAAAAAAAGGTGCTCATGCTAGTGGAACATTATCCAGTGCTGTGACTTGAATAATAGATGGACGATTCCGTGCTTCTTAAGTGCTTAAATAGGGTGCCCCCCTGTTGGATGTGCACTCACCCCTGGGAGTGGACCAACTATCGCTAGTTAGGTCAAATGCGCGTGCGGGCGACCCCTGTGGATGCCCTCCGGTCCGATGATTGGCTGCGGTGAATATTCCTCATATAAATGGCTACAATAGAAAAAGCCTCATTGCGCAGTACCGTCGATAAAGAGCTTTTTATTCCAAAAAATATAAAGGTATTCAACTCACATGTATGAGTGCCTAATGTCCTGGCACCTGGAGTGAACAGCAGGTATAAGTAAATCCATGAAATCTGCCTGATTAGTACAAGTATAAGTATAACTTATTTGTATATGTTTTTATATTTTTTTTTTTAATGTTTTCCCTGTCTGCTCACAGGCACTTATATTTGTGGGTTCTTCACCCCATTATGCTCCTAGCGTCTACATTATTGTTGTGTCCTGTAGTGACATAGTGGTCAGAGGATAGAACTACAGCCCATGGTGAAAGACACAGACATCCCACACTTACATAAGTGTTGCAGGCTTAAAAGAGAAGTTTTGGGTTTAAAAAAACAAAACAAAAACCTTATACTAACCCAGGTTGATGCAGCATCTATCTGATGCTGTATCTGTCCCCCACCGCCTCACACACCACAGTGAGAACTGAGTGATAAAACACAGTTGATTGGGGGGCGTGGCTGGAGTAGGACGCACTGAGAGCTCTCTCCGCCGGGGCTCCTGACAATTATCCTGCAATCACCTGCATCACACCCACCACTGCCGCTCAGCCCTGAAATCAGTGACTCCTGGGCTATCGTTTGATACCCCCCTTGGCTGATTTCAACATGTCCAAATGGGGTAAAGACCTCTAGGCAGACCCGGACCATGCAGCCCAAGATGGTGCCCATTCGTCACGGTCAGCAAAGGAAGCTGCCCAGAAGCTTTTTGCCAAATCGCAGCTTAAGGATACCCCGGCCAAATCGACTAAAGGCCTGGCGCAGGCTGCTGCTAACCTTCCTGCAGAGACTGAGGCAGCGTGGACAGAGGATCCAGCAGAACTGCTATGGGAGACTGTGAGTACTCCTGCTATACTGCTTTCTAGCAATGATCCTAATATACATGAGACCCAAGATCCAGAACCCACGCTTATAGAGATCTTTGCTGCAGTCTCCTCCTGTAATACTAATCTCACCTACCTGACCACAGAGATTAAAGGTGTAATGCAATAAGTTGCATTGATTTGGCAGGGTATGCAAAAATTGAGGGATCGTACGGCTGCACTGGAAGGCCACATGAGTAACATTGAGGATGATGTGGTTCCATTACAGTATGAGGTGTGCCAAGTGCAAAATCTCACCTCTAGCTGCGCTGCACGCCTGGAAGATATGGAAAACAGACACAGGAGAAATAATGTGAGGGCTGTGGGTATTCCAGAGCGAGCTGAGGGAAAAAAACCTTGTTGCCTCTATTGAACACTGGCTCCTGGAAACTTGGCAAAGAGGCATTCTCTTCTATGTTTGTGAGCTATGAGCGTGCCCACGGGGTACCTGCTAGGCCTCCTCACCCGGGTGAACCACCTTGTCCAATTTCATTACAATTTTTGAATTTCAAAGATCGCGATGCTGCCCTTTATCTAGTTAAAACCAAGGGGGAGGCCATGAAGATGGATAATGTCCATATCTCCTACTACTCAGATTTTTCAGCAGAACTGCAACGCATATGGGTGAAGTTTACCAAGGTGAAAAAACAACTCAGACACTTTGATGTCAATTATGCCATGTTGTATCCTGCTAGCGGGTAGCGGCTAACGATGACACCCACTTCTTTGACAACCCTGCTGTAGCGGCTAACTGGCTGGATCGTATGGAACATAACTTACAGAAACGTGTGAATACTTGATCAAGCAACCCATCACTTATTATTGTTCTCAGGTTATGGCGTGGAATGTAAATTACAAGCATTCATGACACTGGGAAGTTATATCCTTTTTTAAGGTGGAGAAGATGCACACTATATTCTATACCTGCTATCATTTTCTTTTTTCTAGGCGGAACTTGTCCCTTTGGATCGAAGGGTGAACTAGAAACGTTCTGCATGGACGTACTGTTAATGTTTGTCCCTGGGGCCTTCTGGGGACTGTGTGGAGCGGTTCCACTTTTTTTTTTGTTTTGAGTTATTATGCCTTCTCCGTTATATACTATGAAGGACTAATCTGGGACTACAACCTACAGTTTGCAGAGTGTTCAGGTTCTCTATCATCACTGACTGTCTACCTCTGGGATATCCCATCCATGTTTGTTAATGTGGTG
The DNA here is from genome assembly GCF_042186555.1 of Aquarana catesbeiana. NCBI lineage: Eukaryota > Metazoa > Chordata > Amphibia > Anura > Ranidae > Aquarana > Aquarana catesbeiana. The sequence goes on along the minus strand of NC_133325.1, from coordinate 697,665,022 downwards.
AGTGCTCAGTCCTGCACTGGACTACATGCATGCAGCTTACGCACCACTGTTGTCACTATGTGTACAGTAGGAATATATCTACTACAGCTCTATCATGCCTTTTGTTTAATGTGTTACCGGAATGGCTTATTATTACTTTTTCTCTTAATGCACTGGTTCTGTGGCGGTTAAATATAACCTGCTTTCCTGGAATGGGAGGGGACTAGGGGAATGGAGTGAAACAGCAGGCACTCTTTTCTGCCCTTAAATTGTATGGCTCTGTGGTGATATGCCTGCAAGAAACACATCTCCAATCTACTACTCTGTCTGTACTTAAACACCAGGGCTATCAGGTGCAGTTTCACTCCGTCCACTCATCCAGTTAGTATTTTAATTTCTAATGACATAACCTTTACTCTGGTCCGCTCTCAAGTGAATGATCAAGACAGATTTATTTTTCTACTATGTAAATTGGCTGGTATGCTGTGCATTATTGCAAATGTCTATGTCCCTCCCCCTTTCTCTTCTATTTTGAATTACTTAGCACAGTTTATAGCCCCATTTAATAATGTGCCCATTTGGGTCATGGGAGATTTTAATAACCTTAGACATAACCCTGGATAGATGCTCACCTCACAGTGGACGCCCTACTGACTCTCGGGGTCCCACCCCATTTGCCAGACTAATTATGGAGCTAGGCTTGGGGGATGCGTGAAGGGACAGGTATCCTGATAGGAAATGCTACTCCTGCTATTTCTCAACACATAGAGCACTGTCCTGTATTGATCTCTGCTTATGTAATCCTCTAGCTATGAGTAAAATTTCTTTGATTGAATATATCCCACGTAGCATCTCAGACCACTCCCTCCTCAGAGCACAGTTCTTTGGTCTGGGCACTACTGGGGAGAGACTTCGAAAATTAAATCCTTTCTGGCTGCAACTATTTCCATCCACGGACCCTTACCTAGAGTGATTGCTGCCTTTCTAAAACATAATAAAGATTCAGCGGCAATGGGAATTATATGGGATGCCCTTAGGGCGCACTTTAGGGGCCTTCTTATTCGACAAATTTCCTCTATCAAAGCTAGTACTAAAGAGTGGGTTGGAGTGTGTCTGTGTTTGATACGGTTAAGAAAGCTGAGGAATTTTATATTGCCAATCCCACACAGAATTCTGAACGTAGCTGGCTGGAAGCTCAGACTCTATACCAACAAGTTGTGCTCACTGCTGCGGAGAGGAAGATTTTTTTTCCTGCAGCAACGATACTTTGAGGAAGGGGAGAGCATAGGTCACTTGTTGGGTGTGCTTTCTTGCTCACAACAAGCTAAGTCACATATAGACGCTATCCGTGACTCTACGGGGGTACTTATCCGTGACTTGGAACAGATGCCATCCGTATTTAAGGATTTCTATCAGGATGTATATTCTTCTAAGGTTGATCCTACGGAGGTGGGGTTGATGCAATTTTTGGACCAATGCCCTCTCCCAACTTTATCCCCAGTGCTCGTAAAATGCTGAATGCCCCAATTAAAATTGAGGAACTGACTGAGGCTGTGGCGGCGATGGCTAGTAGCAAATCCCCGGGCACTGATGGTCTTCCGGCAGAGACGTATAAGAGGTATGGGGAGTTTCTTCTTCTCTCCCTCTTAGATACTCTCAATGCAGCCCTTAAATGTGGATGTCTCCCTCATTCCATGAATAAGGCAGTCATAGTAGTGATTCTGAAGCCTGGAAAGGACCCACAGTCCTATAGACCCATCTCTCTTCTTAATACCGATATTAAATTGCTAGCTAGGGTACTTGCAACCAGCTTGGTGAGTGCGGTGTCTGGCCTGGTACATCTGGACCAATCGAGTTTTATACCTGCTAGGTCCACTGCCTTGAATATTCCTAGGTTGTTCCTGAATGTTCAGCTTCCAGTGGACAATCCAGGTAATAGAGCGTTTTTTCCCCTCAGCGCTGCCAAGGCTTTTGATAGCCTTGAGTGGAGATACCTTTGGGCAGTGTTGCGCAAATTTCAAGTTGGAAGCTCCTTCCTCCCCTGGGTGCAGTTGCTCTATGCGGCTCCTAAGGCGAGGGTTAGGATGAATGGGGCCCTTTCAGTTGCTTTTCCACTATTTAGAGGGACCAGGCAGGGGTGCCCTCTTTCACCCCTGCTCTTTGCTCTAGCATTGGAGCCACTGGCAGCCAGGATTAGGATTGGGTTTTGTCGGGGTGTGAGGAAGGATAAACTTTTCCTCTACGCAGACAACACCCTGATATATTTGGGAGATGCAGCTGCTTCCCTAGAGTTTGTAATGACACTAATTACTCAGTTTGGGCAATATTCGGATTTACCATTAAATGGAATAGGTCATCTCTTCTACTATTAGACCCACTGGAAACTGCTCTACCGGAATCGGCATCCCAGGTGGAGGTAGTCCACTCTTTCAAATATTTAGGAATTGTAGTGACAGGAGATTCTAAAGACTATATTAAACTAAATCTCAAACCCATTCTACAGAAGTTTAAGCACAAATGCACTAGGTGGTCAGTGTTGTCAACTGTCAGTATTTTTACTAGCAGCTAGTAAAAAACAGGCACTTTTCTCGTGCCAGTAAATGCCAGTGACAGGAAAAGGTTGGCAGTAAAAATATGGCTGTAACGCTTGGCTCGGAGCTGCACATGCTCAGTTCCAGTCCGGAGGCGGCCAAGACCATCCGAGTGCCTGCTACAGTGTGTTTTGGCGGCGCCAGAGGGTCTGGTGGAGGCGGTGCCTGAGTGTGTCTTGTGCTGTCATGGTGCAAGGGAGCCGAGCAGAGTGGGTGGAGTCTCATGTGTGGGTCTGCAGAACGGGAGCAAGGCAAGCTGGGAGCGGGACTGTCAGTGCTGTTTGGACTGGAGTGGACTGAAGGGACCACCTGGCATGGAGAGAGACTGTCACTGTGACTCAGTGTCGTGTCGGTGTCATCACCATTTGTGCTGCTGCACACTGCTGTCAGTGTCACTGTCAGATTCAATGTCGTGTGTGTGCTTGTGTGTGTGCCTACCCATTCTAATTTCTTGCCCTCCTGAGTCCTGTCCCTGAGCTACTTACTTACTATAGAAAATAAATAAGAAATATGTATTCTGCCTTAATATCTACCTTAACGCACATCGCTACTTGCATATTGTACTTGTTTGTAGCCTAAATACTGAAAATTGCACTTAAAGAGGTTGTAAACCCTCCTGTGTTGCACCCTATGCATTAAGGTGAAAAAAACTTCTGTCACTGACCGGCCCCCCAGCCCCCCTGTTTTACTCACCTGAGCCCTGTAATTCCCACGCCGGAGTCAAGCTCTTCCCCTCTGCCCGTTGTCTCCGCTCTTGATTGGATAGATTGATATCAGCACAGCCATTGGCTCCCGCTACTGTCAATCAAATCCAATGACGCTGGCGCCGGGGGCAGGGCCAAGTTAAGCATTCTGCATCTATAGACGCAAATGCTGGACTCGGGAGCACGCTCCCAAGGTAACCCCTGGGAGAGTGCTTCTCCTAGGGGGTTATAAGATGCGGGGAGGAGCTACCAGCGCCTCTGAGGGACCCCAGATGTCGAGGATCGGGGCCACTCTGTGCAAAATGAACTGCATAGTGGAGGTAAGTATGACATGTTTGTTATTTTTAAAAAAACTAAGCACTTTAAAACTGTAATTTTTTAACTTATGGAAATGCCAGTAAAAACATGGCTTTGCCAGTAAATTGTGGGTGTCAGTGGCGGCTGGTGCTCAAAATTTTTTGGGGGGTGCAAACAAACCGAAAAATTCTGAAAAAAAAAATCAATTGCGGCTTCACTCTGCCCATCAAACACAGCCGCTGTGCCATCAAAGGCAGCCACTGAGCCCATCAAACGCAGCCACTGTGCCATCAAACGTAGCCACTGTGTCATCAAACGCAGCCACTGTGCCCATCAAATGCAGCCACTGTGCCCATCAAACGCTGCCACTGTGCCCATCAAACGCTGCCACTGTGCCCCATCAAATGCTGCCGCCGTGCCCATCAAATAGTGCCCCTGTGCCCCAAATAGTGTCCCTGTACCCCATAAAATGCTGCTGCTGTGCCCCATCAAATGCTGCCACTGTGCCCATCAAATAGTGCCACTGTGCCCCATCAAATGCTGCCACTGTGCCCATCAAATAGTGCCACTGTGCCCCATAAAATGCTGCCACAGTGCCCATAAAATAGTGCCACTGTGCCCCATCAAATGCTGCCACTGTGCCCCATCAAATGCTGACACTGTGCCTCATCAAATAGTGCGACTGTGCCCCTCAAATGCTGCCACTGTGCCCCATCAAATGCTGCCACTGTGCCCATCAAATGCTGCCACTGTGCCCAGCAAATTGTGCCATTGTGCCCCATCAAATGCTGCCACTGTGCCCATCAAATAGTGCCATTGTGCCCCATCAAATGCTGCCACTGTTCCCATAAAATAGTGCCACTGTACCCTATCAAATGCTGCCACTGTGCCCATCAAATAGTGCCACTGTGCCCCAAATAGTGCCACTGTGATGCCCCCGCTCGCCACAGGAGCACTTACCCTGTCTCGGTGACGGGTCAGGCATGCAGCTGACGGCGACGAGCGGTGGGACCTTGCAGCAGGTCAGACAGTGGCTCCTGTGTCCTCCATGCATCTCCTCCCCTCTTCCTGATAGGCGTCCAACCGCAGCACCTGTCCTTTCAGCCAATCAGGTGACGGGTAACACCTGATTGGCGGAGAGGCTGTTCAGTGTTAGGAAAGCGGATATTCGCTTTACTAACACACCAAACATAATGCTTTGCACCACGAGTCCACCTTTTTTGAAGCCTATTAGAGCCTATGGCTCTAATCAGGTGCTTCAAAAACACCCCCCACCGCCGCTGTAATTCAGGTGCTCGGCATCCTGAAAGGGGCCGGATGCCTGAATAGGGGGTGGCGGCGGGGGCCATGGATAGATTTATGCAATGCATGAATCTATCCATTAGTCATAGAGGGGGTGGCTGGAGAGAGGGGGTTGCGCCCATGCGCCCTTAATGGACGCACCGCCACTGGGTGTCATCTCAGTAAATTTCAATCTGGTAGGCTAGCAACACTGTAGCTGGTGCAAACTACCTCTATCGTTTACGGGAAGGGCCAATCTTATTAAAATGGTCTGGGCTCCCCAACTCCTGTATGTATTACATAATGCTCCGGTGTGGATACCACACTACTGCTTTGAACATATAAATTTTCAATACAGAGCGCTGATTTGGAAAAATGGGGTGGCCCATATTAAATTGACTACACTACAGTACCCTAAAGACCTAGGTGGGCTAGCTGCCCCCCACTCCTTTACCTATTTTCTGGCTGCACAACTGCAGCACCTTTCTGGATGGGACCTAAAGGGGACATTGGATCCCTCCAGGACCTTGCTGGTTAAATCCTTCAAGAAATATTCAGCAATGTCCCAATTACAGATGGGGCTCCCAGGGGTTTCGCCGGACTGCCCAACTGTGCAGCTGCTTATTAAACTCTGGAAAGAGCTGAAAAAGAGAATGGGCATAACTGGTTTTCTGGACTATACCCCTATTTGGCGTAACAAATCTTACCCAGAACTAGCAAAAGTCTCTGGCCATTCCGTGTGAAGGGTGAATTAAATATCTCTCACAGTTGTTCAATGGATCCACTATAAGAACTTTTGACAAATTGCAACAGGAATTTCCTCAGATACACAATAGCTACTACATGTACCTACAAATGAGCCATGCTATGCAGATGCAGGGCAGAAGCTCAGTCTTGAAGCTGGATGAGTCTGAGTTTCTTAGCTCAATTTTAGCTACTTCGGATAAAAAGGGAATTATCTCCTGTATATATGCCTACCTGCTGTCACATACTGTATACAGGCCCCAGATCTCTTACCTTGCAGGGAAAAATGGGAGGCGGATTTTGGCCCTATAGATGGGGATAGGTGGTTGCAGATTCTGGCCGCTGGTCTGTTTAGTATCGGTAACACAGAGATTATCACACGTATTTATTCTCCATCGTTTTTACAGAACTCCTGTACAGCTGCATAAGTGGGGTAGGAGGGAGTCCCCCTTGTGTCCAAAATGTCAATTGCACCCGGGCACTCTAATGCGCTGTACACACGATCGGACATTGAACGGACATTCCGACAACAAAGTCCATCGGATGTTGGCGCAAACTTGTCTTGCATACACACGGTCGCACAAAGTTGTCAGAAAATCCGATCCTTCTGAACACGGTGACATAAAACACGTACGTCGGACTATAAACGGGGCAATAGCCAATAGCTTTCGTCTCTTAATTTATTCTGAGCATGCGTGGCACTTTGTGCATCGGATTTGTCTACACACGATCTAAATTTAAAGGATCGGATTTTGTTGTCGGAAAATTTTATATCCTGCTCTCAAACTTTGTGTGTCGGAAATTCCGACAGAAAAAGTCTAAAGGAGCCCACACACCATCGGAATTTCCGACAACACAATCCGATCGCACTTTCTCCATCAGAAAATCCGACCGTGTGTATAGGGCATAATACATTTGTTGTGGCACTGTCCAAAATTGGGGAGATACTGGCAGGAGGTGATAAGGGTTATAAATATAATCAAATATATCAAATACAACTACAGCTGAGCCCAGTCACTTGCTTGCTTGGTGGTTTAGAGGAAGAACTGTATTCACCTAATACATACCTTGCCCTGACTAGATTACTTTACCTAGCCAGAAAACTGATAGCACGGTATTGGCTTTCCCCTCATGCACCTACGCTGCACCAATGGATACAACAGGTCAATGACATCTTGATTAGAAAGAAACATGCATATCAGCATAGCAATGCGTGTGGTAAATTTATCAAGATCTGGCAGGAATGGCTGGACACCCCTACGGTAGCTCCACCCCAGTTGGTTCGTGATAGATTGCTCCAAATGTAAAGGTATAGATGGTAAAGATTTGAACTGTAACTCTTTTAAGGTTAAGGTAGAATGGTCAGTGGTGATGCACACTGCAACCTTTGTTTGCAGGACGACACACACTCTGAAAGCAGGGGAGGACCCAGAGTCTAGTCTCGGGAGGGGCACTGCCAGAAAAAAATTTTTGGGGGAAATTTATCAGGGCAATGGCTGGTGTTAGCGCTTCAATCATCACAGCACCATGGTTGATATGATGTCAGGATGATTGAAGCGCATTATTTCTATTATTACATTGTTATATAAAATGAAATAGTTCAACTCACCATAATGCAGAAACAGTGGGAGCCCTGAACATGTCACTTGCCACCGTTGCCTGTCACCAGATGCAGCTTGTCACTTGCCACGTCGCCTGTCACCAGATGCGGATTGTCAGTTGCCACGTCGCCTGTCACCAGATGCGGATTGTCACTTGCTACGTGACTTGCCATAAGTTGCGGATTGTCACTTGCCATGTAACCAGATGCAGATAGTCACTTGACACGTCGCCTGTCACCAGATGCAGATTGTCACCTACCACGTCACCTGCCACACGTTGCGGATTGTCACTTGCCCCACATTGTGGATTGTCACTTGCCACGTCGCCTGCCACACGTTGGAGATTGTCACTTGCCACGTCACCTGCCACACGTTGCGGATTGTCACTTGCCACACGTTGTGGATTGTCACTTGCCATGTTGCCTGTCACCAGATGCGGATTGTCACTTGCCACGCGTTGCAGATTGTCACATGCAACGTCACCTGCCACACGTTGCAGATTGTCTCTTGCTATGTCACTTTCCTGCTAAGGTGGTCTCTTGCTGTGTCCCAGAGTCAGGCAGCAGATTACCAGTCAGGCAGCAGAGAGATGACGTCATCTCTCTGCTTCCTGCGGCTGCCTGCACAGTGAGGGTGGAACTGCACTGCAGGGATGCAGGGCGGGTGCCGGGCAGTGAAAGATGATATCATCTGTCTGCTCCCCTGAGCCCAGCTGCTCGCCCACACTCTCCCCCACCCGCCGAGCCTCCTGCCTGCTCACCAACCGACAGCCCAGTCCGCCCACAGAGCCGCTCGCTCTCTCACCCGCGGAGCAGCCCACCCACCCACTCACCTGAATTCTCAGGGGGGGCAATAGCCCCGTTGCGCCCCCCCCTTGAATCCACCCCTGTCTGGAAGTTAGTTTAGTTGTATTTCTGTTCTTTATTTTTGGTTTTGTTACCCAGAATATGCCAATGTTGAACATCATATTGTTCATATGAAGTATATAAACATTACCATGATAAATGGATATTGTTCGGGGTTCGATTTCTAAAATGTATAATTGCTGTTTTGACGTTTGTTTATTGATTTTTCTTACCGGAAGTACTGCTTTGTGTATAATCCGGTTGTTTGTACTTTTTTGCATTTCTGTACGATAAAAATTATTTTCTGATTAAAAAAAAAACACAGCTGATTGCTCAGTTCTCCCCTCCGCTCTGAGCAGAGTTGTGGCTGTCAATCACTGGCTCTCTGTTTTACCCTTCCAGCGCTCACTGGAGCACTGGGCTGGGGAGGGAACAGCTGACTCAGTCTCCCAGCAGTGCAGCTGCCGATCGAGACACGTGGGTGTACTTTCCCCAGCCTGGACCGGCTGAATGACGTCAGCCAACATCGGGCTTTAGCACTCCTATGATCCATAGGAGAGCAAGGCTAAAAAAAGCTAGAGTCTATTTTTGCCTGATGCAAAGAAGCCCTCACTAACCTAGTAGAGCGTGCTTTGACAGGTGAAACCATAAGCTTGCATGATGATCTGTGGAGCAAAAAGCTGGTTTCCCTTTACAGGGACCATCAGGAAAGAGAGAGATAATCTTTCTAATGGAAGCAGTGACTGAAAAATAAACTCATACAGCAAGAACTACATTCAGGCAGTGAAATTTCCTCTAGATGTACTGAACCTGGAAAGGGAGATGAAAGAACGATGTCCCGGTTGAGGTAAAAGGCCGAAAGCACCATAGGAAGGAAGGTAGCTGTGGGCCTCAACACCCCCTTATCATTGTGTAAGATCAAAAAGGGTGCTTTACAGCACAAGGCTGCCAAATTACACATTGTGTATGTCTTGCAGAGGTCATGGCAACAAGAAAAGCAACCTTACGAGTGAAAGTGGATAAAGGAATTTCCCTAAAAGGTTCAAAGGGAGGTTTTTGTAAAGCTATGAGAGTCATATTCAAGTCCCACAGGGTCACAGGTTGTGGTACCAGAGGAGTCATATGAGAGACACCATATGCAAAATTCTTGACGAATAAATGGGAGGCTAGTTTTCTTTGGAATAAGATCGCAAAGGCTGAGATTTGACCCTTGACTACTCAAGGCAAAGTGCTGATCCAGGCCTAGTTGTACAAAAATGAGGATTCTTCCCACAATGTTTTTTCTGAAAGCTTCTTTCCTTGCAGCAGGTAAAATATGCCTTGCCATGTGCAATGCTATACCTTATGAAAGGTAGATTTTAGTAGCATGGTAATTGCTTAGTCCCTCAAGACTTGTGTTTCAACAGCCATGCAATTACAACTAGTGACTGTAAAGCAGGGTGGTAAAATGGTTCTTGGGACAGTAGATATTATCAGTAAGCATAGGAAATCACAAAAGGCGTGTAGGCCTACAGCATTATCTTCAATACATGTTTTTATTAGAAATAGTAAAACGGAGGTGAATATACTCACAAACCAATGGCTTTAAAATAACATAAAACATTAAAACATTAAAGCCATCACGCAAGCATTGGTTTGTGAGTATATTTGCCTCTGTTTTACATTTTCTAATAAAAACATGTATTGACGATAATATGCTAGGCCTACGTGGCTTTTGTGTTTTCCTATGCTTACAGTTAACTTGGACATCCCCAGTCTATACATATAAACAATATATCGAAATAGGAGTTTGACACTACGTTGAGACTTATCACACAACGCAGGAGAGTGAACATTGTGGCATTATTGGAAGTAGATATTATCAGTCTGGAAGAGCCCAGAAAGTGTCTGTTAGTTGTTTGATCAGGTTGGAGTACAACATGGGCCTGAGGTAAATTATATTGAGTTAGGCAGCTTGTTCCAAATGAATGGACTGTATTGCACTGAATGCACCTAATGCATTTTTTGCAATGCACTGCAATGTACACTGAAGGGTAAGTGGAAGTAAAATAAGGCCTATCATTGGTGTCAGTGGCAGTAAAAGGTAGCTCCTAGCACTGGAATCAGTAGCCATAGTAATATTAACCCCTCTACCTTTACTGGAGGTCAGTGGCAATGTTTTTAAATCCCCTCCTTGTTTTGCTTGTTGGGGCAGTGCCCCCCCCCCCCCAATCTCTGCCTTGCTTTAACCGCCTCACCTTGCATTGCTGCTCAGGGGCAGTGCTGTTAACCACTCCACCTTGCACTGCTAGTTTGGGGCAGTGCTGTTAACTGCCCCACCTTGCATTGCTGGTCAGGGGCAGTGCTGTTAACCACCCGGCCTTGCATTGCTGGTCAGGGGCAGTGCTGTTAACCACCTGGCCTTGCATTGCTGGTCAGGGGCAGTGCTGTTAAGCACCCGACCTTGCATTGCTGGTTAAGGGCAGTGCTGTTAACCTCCTTCCCATTTGCATTGCTGGTCAGGGGCTGTGCAAGTCCCCCTGCATTGATGGTCACTATTTACTTACCTGATCACATGCTCCCCATTCATCCAGGGTTATTCTGCCGGACAGTACTACATGTATTCATTCGAAGGTGTACTATGTGTGTTCCTTTAGCGCTTGATGCTGCAATGTGGAGAATACCCTGGCTCTAAGGTAATCCCATTTTTCCAGTAGATACCATAACTGGTTTTTATTCTAGGCCTGACTGTGATACTAAACCCCCTTAGTTATTATACATTTTCATCATCTGTTACGTTGGGCTTATATTATAATGCAATGCAAAGACTAAGCCTGTTGTGCCAGGTCTAGAAACCCAGAGTAACCATTTAAAAATCATCTAAACATAATCTGGAATCTTTAAAGTAGCATCTGATTGACAATCACAGCTTACTGCGCAGTGTACATCACTACAGATTTCTGCAGAGAAGATGGCAGCAGCAGTGGACAGCATTAAGCTGTTAGCGCTGAAGAAGGGAAAACTGAAATGCAAGCCTACTTGCACATTATAGCAAATGGTTAAGTTCCACTCTATGAAAAACTCTACATTGCTTTGCTTTGAGTGGGAATATTTACTATGCCAGTCCAAAAAAATCCATGCATCAAAATGACACCTAGCTGCCACACAGTACCACTGAATATCCCCTGGACTTGGAGTGGAAAAAAAGATCTAGGATTTTATGTTTATGAATTGTTACCTATCATGACCAATACTAGTATGATACATTAAAGTATTTTTTTTTTTTTTTAAAACATGTCATGTTAAAGAGTAAAAGAGTCAGAAGATCGCTAAGGCTGTATTCATACCTGCACGTTTCCTACACACACAGAAATATATGTTTTGCTGTGAATCTTGGAAACGCATTGCAATCACGGGTCTTGCTTTGCCATTAATTGTTAATGGCACCTGAAGCACAGGCAGCAAACGTGCCTTTTGCTGCGTGTTTGTTGCATGACAAAACACGCTACAAATGCGCACTGAAGAAACGCCCAATGCTCTGTGACCAAAAAGGTTCTGGGGCTACTTTGGGGCATTTGTCACATGTAGGGCAGCCCATTCAAGTGAATGGGCTGCCCTAGGCGTGACAGGCGTTGTGTGCAAAAGGCCCAAAAAATGCAAGTGGGAACGCGAATTCCTGCTATGCTCAAGTGTGAATGCAGCCTAAGTGTTTGTTGCAATCAATAAAAGTTGCCCTTTTATTATTTCAATATAGGTATGGGAGAATTGCCTGTTATGGGTAACACAGACAGTTTTTTTTTAGACACTGATTGCAGAAAGCTTTTTCTGCACCAGGTAATGCTGTTTCCCTGCTGTTTAATACTGATCATGGTCTAGTTTGGCATTTTATGAAGCCTACCATTCCCATTATCCAAACATATACTGAGAGCAACTGTGTAACCACATCCTTAGACCTCTGTTTGCTGTGTGCTATGTCAGGATTATCCTACTCTACACAACACACAATGTAAAAATAATCAGAGGAAGTGACATACGTACATGGCCAAAGTGGATAAGCCTAGGCCTGTGCTAGCACCATTTCTTTATTTGTTCATGTTTTACTATCCTGTTTCAAAAATAACTTATCTTAGGTTTTTAATGCTGTCTGTGTCTTCTTTGTCTTCTTTGGGGAAATGTATCCTTAAGTGGTTGCAAAGCCAAGACATTTCTTACCTTAATGCATTCCCTGTATTAAAGTAGAAAAATGTCACAGCAGCAGTATTCTCCTTCACTCAATCCAGTGCTTTGCCCGTGTGTAGCAGCTCTCTCCACTCCTCCCGCTCTCACAGGCTTTGTTGAGGCAGTGGGAGGCATTGGTTCCTACTGCTGTCAAACAAATCCTTTGAGCTGAGAGTGGAGGGCAGGGCTGAGCCATGCTGTGTAAAGAAGAGAAGGAGCCTAGAGCACTGGTATGGGACCCCAGAGTAGGAGGTTCGGGGCCGCTCTGTGCTATACTATTGGGAAAATGGCATTGCACAGATTCTGGAAAAATTATACTTATTGTATTGTACATGTGGTAAGTTTAATCCAGAAGTGACAAGACATGACAAGTACTTTTGTCTGTCATGAACATGAATTTGTTTTATATATGATATACATGGTATGGTCACAGGCATAAACATTACATTGCTTCTGGGAATCCTGAAACTGAACATTAAATTTGAACAATTGGCATGGCAATCGAACATAATATCACCAATAGCATGCTTTGACAAATGTTTTTTTTTTAATTTTGAATGCTTGAGTGTTCAAACAAAATTTTACTCCTGTATGATTAACCTTACTAGAACACAAACACTACAAACAATTTTATAAAGGCAGTGGGATGATGCAGCCCTCGTGCAGTGTTTAAAGTGGAGTTCCACCCACTTTTACAACTCTTCAGCATCCCTCACTAAACTGTGCACTGTAAACAAATTGGATATTTAAAAAAAAAATTTTCTCAGCACTTACTGTATATCTGCTTTATTCATTTTTCACTTCCTCCTCCCTGGCCGCGGCCCATCGCATCATTTCCTGTTTGCAATGCCTTCTGGGAAGGGGCGGCAACTTCCTCTGACACTGCCGTTGCTATGGAAACCTGACCTGAAACCTATTACACTGCTTGTGCTGCACTGAGCAGGTGCGATATCTGCAAGGATGAGATCCAGGAAGAAATACAGTCTGGCTTCAGATGCCCAGACTTAAGATGGCCACAGCCTGCTGTAAGATTATAAAATAACAAACTACTGCTATAAACTAACAAAACAGACCTTAGTTTACATACTAACTTTATTGGAATGCATTAAGCTTGTGTATTATAGGGGTATTTTTATTTAAAAAGTATAATTTTGGCCGGAACACCACTTTAAGGAAAAGATCAATTTTAAAGCTGGAACCCCCAAGGGCCACAAGCACTGCATGACTACCACCTCTATTACTCTCTTACTACACCAATGGATTACAAACTCTGCTCTGAAGTGCTGAAAGACTTGACATATAAAGCAATAAGGGAAGAACAGATAAGGTTAAAGGATGACAATGACAGACAGGCACAGGCCAGTGGAACAGAGAACATGCAGGAAGGAAAAGAAAGACAGACATAAAACAAAATTGTATTGCTGTCATCTGAATTATATTTCACCATGCCAACACATGTATGGAAGATATTTTACTGCAAAAATGGCAGCAACTGACAAGGAACACATGACTTATGCATATTTTATCTGCATGCATTTGTTTTTAATTTAAAATCTCCAATACTTAAAAAAAAAAAAAAAAAAATTGTTTTTCTTTTACTGTACTACTTTATTAATTGATCTCGGATGAGGTTGATGATGAGAGCAAAATGTTTTGTAGAAAAGATACAGTGACTATCACAGATTTAGAACAGCATACATTATTCTATAAATGTTGAGAGATAATCTCATAAATGGGTATACAGTATATAAAACACTCACAAAATTAATTGTAGCTAAAAGTATGAGTATGACAGCTTGGCAACTGGCATTTTCAGGGGCAGGATAGAAATGACAGTTCACATATTTCTTCTATGATAGCCGTACTTTAAAAAGGACCTGAATTCTAAAAGCTGTGCCCAAAAAAGAAAGTAGAGGGCAAAAGACCAATCACGATCATCGTCTCCTTGCACCTGTTTATATGCCCATTGCTGACTTACCATGCCTTGTTTTGTGTTTCTTTATGAAGATGGCCATCTTTGTAGAGGAATGCTTCCTAACGTCAGAACTGCCCCTCCCCCCATGACTGCTGAACTGATAACTGGTGGGTAAGGGTGAGCAAACGAGGTTGGGTTCAGTTTGTGGGAGAAATGTCATACCCAGAGGGAAGTCCACAAATCTGGAACTTAGCAGTGAACCCTATCAATGTCAATGGAAGGTGAAACTAACAATTAAAAGCCATTGGTGAAAAAAAAATCGCATGGGGAACATGCACCAATGCAAGTCAATGACAGGTAGATGGCTGCATGGACCTGCACAGATATTCAAGCATATCCCCACCTGTAAATTTGTGCGGGACTAATGCAAGGATCTGAACACAGACAGACACAGTTGCGGATGCACTTGGAGATCTGTGAAGGTCTGTGAAGCTTCTCGTCTATCATTGATTTGAATAGGCTGCCTGCACATGGCTGAATGGAAATCCTGTGCATCCCGACTGGGTGAAGATGGCCCTCCTTCCATATTCCTCTTACTCCTCATTCACTATGTGAATGAGGAGTAAGAGGAATATGGAAGCCCTCTTTATAAAAAGTGGGTCCACAGATATCCAGCTTCTCCCAGGGGAATGAGTACAGGGGTGCATTAGTTCTCCCTAGTACCCATTCCCAAAAAAGCCAAATGTAAATAAACACACATACACTCATAGTCAGTGACATCGTCCAGCAATGTAAATCTATCATCCAGCGATCACAATGGCCCGCCACCAAACAATGTAACTGCAGACACCACAGTGAGCCACCAACCAACAATGCTTTCCTGTTGCTAAAGGACAGATTCCCCGTCACCGCAGTAATGTAAATACAGTCCAGATAAAATTAGGTGATTTCATTACCCAAATATGGTCATGACATTAATGAAAGAAAGAAAAAGTGTAGCGCTATAATGTGCCAATCAATAACAATGTGAAATATATTATGTAACACACCGGTGTATATATCAAATACTAGGTCCTGCTAGACCTCGCAGGAAAAACACTGGACCAGTTAGAAAATCAAGTAATCTAAGAAAACCATTATTAGCAACATGCTGTATGGTATAAAACAATGTGAATTATGTGTACACAGTAAAAATAATCCCAGACCCTCAGATCAAACACAAACATATATGGTAGAAATTGGGGTGGGGATAAATGGCAGGTCCCTGGGGTATTGGACAGTTCATTCAATCTAACAGAGGAATCCTGGAGCATAGATGTAAATCTCACAGTAGCATCTATTCCTATCCCCGGTGGACTTTTCCAATACTCGACCAGGCAGAAAGTAATGTAAAATGCCCTTACCGGACGTGGTGGACTCACAGGCCGTTGGCGGTGAGTCGTACGAGCTTGCACCGTTAAGTACGGTAAGGTTACAGCTGTCCTTGGTCCATGGCAAGAGGGTCCTGGAAGGATCCCCGATCCTGAGCGGTACCACGGATTCGTCCTCTAGCGATCGTTTTGGGTCTCATACAATTGAGACAGAGGAAAAAGGAGAAAAAAGGCTCCACATAGTGTAAATTCCGGATTACCAGGAAATTTTATTGTATTATAAAAAAGTTCCAATAAAAATTCGGGTAAAAACAAAGTTCATACAAACGAAAAAAGATATGTTTAGTGCAGTAGACAGATGGTTGAGGTAGCATCATACACCCGACGCGTTTCGTCTGCAAAGACATCAACTGTCCATTGACATCCACTGCTCCATAGAGAGCAACGAGGCGTTCAATTGGGTCCGCCTGAAAAACAGGGTCCATCATTGTGAAAGGGGCCTTATAAGCACTGATGATTTGGAATTTTTATATATTAATTTGTAAGACCCCTTTCACACTGGGGCGTTAGCGGTAAAGCGTTGCTCGTTTTAGTGGCGCTTTAGTGCTGTTTAAGCGGCACTTTTCATCCACTAGCGGGGTGCTTTTAACCCCCGCTAGCGGCTGAAGAAGGGGTTAAAAATGCCCATGTTGTAGTACTTCCAAAGCGCTTTTCAGGCCATGGGGAATGTTAGTGGTGAGGTCCAGGGGGGACCAGGCCTAAAGCTGTATAAGGGGCCCCGAAATTTTGTGAAGGCTGCCCTGGCTATGGTATACTTGCAAAAGGGGCCAGCTTGAAGTGATCTAGCAGGACTTAATTTTCTGATTAAAGTTCTACTTTAACATCTCTAGATGTTCCCCATAACGTTCCTTTATTTTTTGAGTTCAAGTCCAGGTTAAGAAAAAGCAGCAAGTAGATTGCTATTTATTTTTTATGTATGCCATCCAAGACATGCTTTCTTTTTTTTTTTTAATTTTGGGTGGGTTATCCTTTATCATTTAATATTATACCTTGCAGAAAATGGCTGATGCCAGACAAAACAGTGCTGACATTAACTTGTGAGAGAACAGGAAATTGTTTTCAGATGTGGCCTTTTCAGGAATGCTCTGTACATTCAGCTCTGCTCACAGCAACATTGCAAGGACACAGCGACAATGACACCTTGAACAGCCAATTAGATAACGTCAGGTCAGCAAACCAGCTATCATTCAATGAATAAAGCATATAGTTACTATGTGACATGAGCCTAAAAATAGAGCGCAACTGAGCATGTGCAGAGCAGGGTAAGACAGTGTATTACTGGATTTCTAACAGTTTATGCGTTTATTTTAATATCTTACATAGTTATACCTACAAAAAGGGACAGCCTGAAGTGATCTAGCCAGACTTAATTTTCTGACTAAAGTTCCACATTAAATTGACAACAAATCTGCTAATAGATCAGACTACGCTAGCCCTGTAGAACTTGCAGGTAAGGAAACATGTGAGAGAAATTTAGGAGACTGTCCCTGGGTTCCTCCAGGTACAAAGTATGGGCATTACCCTGAATCTGGAAGAGAAGTTGAGGTAGGACTCATGCAACGTTATAAATGTAGGTTCATTAGCCATCTCCACATGAAGGCCAATGTAGTTCTTATTAGCGTTGGCACTTTGGATCCCTATGCAAATCCTGGAAATGCTGAATACGGGTTCTGCCACAAAGGACCTGATTTATCCTTTGAAAAGATTACACAAAGCATCAAACTGACATAAACTGCTGGCAAACACATGTAAAGTGAAACCTAATCACCAATGTGCATCAGCTATTTGTTTTGGATCATTTGGATTTAGTGTGGAAGATCAAAATAGTGTAAAAAAAATGTAAAATACACTTGATTTTAGGCTACACCATAATGTAATTCAATATAATCCCCAACACATGTCAATTTATAGACAACATAAACTTGATGGTTTGGAGGCTGCAAGTCATCAAGCTTGCACAGTCTATGAAATGGTAAAGGATGGGGGTTATGTTGAATTACAATATGGTGGTGCCTAGGATGAGTAGCATTCATAGACTAAATCTGTTTTTCTTTAATAACCTGTAATTATGACTATTCCTTCAAATGCCATAATTCCCAAGACTTTTTTGTTAGTAGTCCTTCTTTTCTTAACAATTAGCCTTCTTTAAAAAAAAACACCAGGTATGGATATTTTGTACATTGTCCAGCCTGGACCAATGTAACCTTGTATGTACCATACCTGGCTGATGCCCTGGAAGCTGGAAAACACTAAAGTAGACTTCTACCCAGTGATCTCTACTACTACTTTCCATGCTAAGTTGCTGGCCTGATGCATTCTGAACACAGAAGTTTGGCCACTCGGCTTTGCTTTTTCTGAAGGAATGGAAAACCTTCTCTGATTGGACTAGATGGAAATGAATGGTGGTGATGTCACACCCTCCACCTTGTTCAATCGGAAAATGCTTTGCATTTATTCAGAGAATACTTTGCTTTGCATTCTCTAAATGGCACCCATGCAGAGCAGCCGACCTCCTGTGTTCAGAATGCAGGCCAGCCGCTCAGCATGGGACCCAGAAGCAAGTGGAGATTACTAGAAGAGTAGTGTTTACTTCAGTGACTTCTAGCTTTCTGGAGGCACCCAGCAGGTATGATATATACATAGTTACACTGGTCAAAGCTGTACCAATGTAACTATGTATAACCATGTACAAAACATCCATATATTGAGTCCAATGTGTAAGCAACTGTGATCAAATGTTGAAATGTACTATTTAATTATTATTTTATAAGCATATTTTGCTTATTTTTCAACAATAATGAAAACCAGTGATGTGGCCTATAGTAAGGTGTCAAATAAATGTTTATTAAAATTTTTCAAGAAACTTGGAGACATTTAAATGTTATGTTTGTAAAGCGCTGCGTAAACTGTCGGCGCTATATAAATCCTGTATTATATATATAATATTATAATATAATATGTTCTACTGCTACCAAATAATTAAAAAAAATATCAGTGTTATTTGTGATTTGCCTTTTCTTTTTAAAATATGTAGGTTTTTGCTTATGATTACCATCATAGGTGCCATACCCATCCATAACACAGAAACATACAAAAGTGACGGAAGAAAAAAAAAAGTGGTCCATCGAGTCTGGCCAGCATAGATATCATATGTAAATGGAATTTGTGTATGGAAGTTTGCCTGTCTTAAAGCATACTTACCAACATCTTCATCCTAGTACCTGGCACAATGTCATCCCCCTGCCCATGGCCCATCTTCTGGGTGATCCCACCCAGATCATGCACATTTTCAGGGTGGTCCTGCCCAGATAACATCCACTTCCCAGGTGATCCCGCCATCATATATTCTGTAATCACCCACTCACAGCCAGAAAGCTATTAGCAAATTCCCTTTTTTGAGTTACTGCATATGCTCTGTAACTCACTAAACGGGGAAGGTGTCTTCTCGGGACACAATCCAGGACACAGTATTATCTGGACAGAGATGCGGGACTGTTCCGGCAAATCCAGGGAATTAGTTACCTATGTAAAAGCTGGGTCAAATTGATACTTTCTGCCCCTGTAAGCTAGATCAGACATAGACATAAAATACAGAGCCTGGAGGTAGCGGGCCTGAAGGAGGCAGTTTATTAATTTTGCTTCAATACAATTAGAATTGATAACAGGAAGAGCGAGTCAACTTTTAGTACACTCTGCTTGCACAAACTGCACAGGGCCAGCAACAGTTACAATGCAGTTGGATGGTGTGGTTGGAAAAATGGCCATCTGAAGCCTTTTCATACATGGGAATGTGATACAGACAATTAGGGAATGCGGGGCCCCTGGCAATGCTACCACCCTAAGTCTATGCAGATGTCCAGGCTTGGCTAAAGGGTACTTTTTTCCATCTCAGAAAGATTGGAGATATGAAATGAACTATAAAGTTGCTAGGTCTAGTACAGAGGCTCATATACCCCCACCCCCCCAAAAATTACAAAGAAGTAAAAAACTATTTTTTTCTCCATTTTTTTTTGTTGTTGTTCCATGGAACTTTTATGGAGGTCATGTAACAACAAGGAAAGTGTAAAAATGACCACCTTTATTTTGAACATATCAGAATAAAACAGGTTAAAAACACAGGAATGCAACAATTTTCCACATTTTAGTACATAGAAGGCAAAGGCTCTTTATACAAAATCCATCAATGATTGGACCAATCAACATAAAGACATGGAAAACATCATAAATCTCAATGGTTTTTGTGAAGCATGTTGCTGTCAGGGTGTCTGTAAATTAAATATCAAATTAACAATGCAAACAATACATGCTTCAATATATATATTAAATCACCCTAAAAAAGGAAGGGGGATATAGCATGAACATTTACAGACAAATATGTAGCTCCAATTCAAAGGGAAACATATTCTCAACATCAGATGAAACCCACAAATGAAGAGTCTGCCCCGGGGGTTGTGGAGACAGGGGGAGAAAGACTCTGCAACTTCACAGGGGGCAGGGGCCAGGGGACAGGTATGGCTATGGCACAGCCAAAATTGACTTACTCATCCCTAAAAATAAATTATCACACCAAATAGAAAGATCAAAACTGAAGCAATGGAACAGCAAAAACTCTCAAACTCCCAAAGTGACCACCCATTACTGAGTGACGGATAAAAAAAAAAAAAAAACATCATAATACCAACTAATAATGAAAAAATCCCCAAATAAAAGCAGGTGGAAAACAAAAGAAATGGAACAGACTAGGAATAAGCCCATGGTTCGAGTCGAACATAAGTTCGACTCACACATCGGGTGTTCGTTTGTTCTAAGATGAACTGAACATATGGGGCGTTCCTGGGAAATTCAAGCGCCGCGGAACGCCTCATAATGTCAAAAAAGTAAAAACGACAGCAGACAGTTTTTGAAAAAAAAGTGTCCAGTGATGTAAACTATCAATTACGGCGTCCCACGGTCCCAAGAAAAAAAAAAAAACGGAAAAACTCCACCTCGATGGTAGGCGTCCCGCCTACCGCAGCCTTTTCGCCGGGGACAGCTGACATTTTTTTTTTCTCTCGGGACCGTTGGCGCCGTGATTGACGATGGATTTACATAGTGGAACACTTTTTTTACCCCATACCCATTCACATGGGGGGGACAGGGATCTGGGGGCCCCCTTGTTAATGGGTGCTTCCAGATCTCGATAAGCCCCCCGTCCGCAGACCCCCATAACCAGGGTTGTGGGGATGAGGCCCTTGTCCCCATCAACATGGGGACAAGGTGCTTTGGGGGGGACCAAAGCACCTTCCCATATTGAGGGTATGTGGCCTGGTACAGTTCAAGAGGGGGGGCACTCTCTTATTGTCCCTCCCTTTTCCTGCGGCCTGCCAGGTTGCATGTTCAGATAAGGGTCTGGTATGGATTTGGGGGGGGACCCCCACGCTATTTTTTAATTTTGGCACGGGGTTCCCCTTAAAATCCATACCAGACCTGAAGGGCCTGGTATGGATTTTTGGGGGACCCCCCACACTATTTGTTTTAAAAATTTAGGCGCAGGGTTCCCCTTAAAATCCATACCAGACCCGAAGGGCCTGGTAATAGACTGGGGGGTACCCACGCCATTTTTTTCATGATTTTTTATGTATATTGCCAGGATTCGACAATACATTACAGCCGCAAGCAATTTTAAATGACATTTTTTCCTTTAGAAATGTCCTTTTGCTGTGGTACTGTGATAAACATGGGAAAGAGGTGCTACTTTATAGGCAGACCAAGGGGACCCCCAGGCACGATATTTAAAGGAATATTTCATTTTTATTGTTTCACTTTAAGCATTATTAAAATCACTGCTCCTGAAAAAATATCCATTTTAAAAACTTTTTTTTACATTGATACATGTCCCCTGGGGCAGGACCCGGGTCCCCAAATACTTTTTATGGCAATAACTTGCTCATAAGCCTATAAAATTAACACTTGATTTTTCACATTCGTGTCCCATAGATTTTAACGGTGTTCGCAAGTTCCCACAAATCTTTTGTCTGTTCCCATGTTCTGGTGCGAACCGAACCAGGGGGGTGTTCGGCTCATCCCTAGAACAGACAGCTATGCCGTAAAATCACAACCAGCAGCCAATCACACTGACAGTTTCTACCTGCCCACCAGAATATCAGTGCTACAGTGTTCCTACTATTCATGACCTGTAAGTTGATCACAAAATCCAAGCCAGAGAACCAGCTGCATTAACCACTTCTGGACCGCCCACCGTCGTTTTACGTCGGCTGTTTGAAGAGGTATATCGTTGTTATGGTAGCAGCTAGCTGCCATAACCCCGGTATTCTCTTCTTCAATGAGTGGTCCGGTTTCAGATAAAAGTGGTGTCTGCGGTGGATTCACGGCAAGATCACTTTTATGGGCACAAGTTATGATTGGTTACAGCCTTATAAATGCAAAGCATTTTAATATAAATGTATATTAATATACCGTATTTATCGGCATGTTACTTTTTTCCCCTGAAAATAGGGGGCAAATCACGGGTGCGTGTTATACGCCGAGAGTGTACCTCGGAGGGGAAGGAGGGGGACGAGCGCCGCCGGAGTTCACCGAGCCGTCATCTCCTGTTTACTCGGCTCTTACTCGGCTCTCACGTCCAACACACAGTCCCGCCTCTGCCACCGGCATTGGACCAGTGTTCTGTTTATCACAGGAGCTGGTCCAATTCCGATGGCGGAGGCGAGACTGTGTATGTGACTGCCAACTGAGAGCCGAGTAAATAGGAGATGATAGCTCAATGATTTCCTGCACTGCATAGATGAGAGATGGTGAGGCTGCAGATGGGCATTAATCAGGCAGCTGCATTGATGGGAGATGGGCTGCAGATAGGCGCAGATCAGGCTGCAGATGGGCACAGATCAGGCTGCAGATGGGCAAAGATTAGGCTGCATTGAAGCTGCAGATGGGCACAGATCAGGCTGCATTGAAGCTGCAGATGGGCACAGATCAGGCTGCATTGAAGCTGCAGATGGGCACAGATCAGGCTGCATTGAAGCTGCAGATGGGCACAGATCAGGCTCCATCTAGGCTGCAGATGGGCACTAATCAGGCTGCATTGAGGCTGCAGATGGGCACTAATCAGGCTGCATTGACCATTTTTTTGCTTCAAAGTGGTTTATTTAAAAAAAAAGTTTTTTTCCTGAAACTTCCCTCTTAAATTGAAGGTGCGTGTTATACGGTAATATTAATTTAATTCATTTAATAAATAAATTTAAATTAAATCAATAAATGTAATGCATTTAATATAAATGCAAACCAGTGCAGCTTATCAGTGTCCACCAGTGCCGAATGTCAGGGACCACCATGTCAGGGACCACCAGTGTAGCATGTCAGGGACCACAAGTGCCGCTTGTCAGGGACCACCAGTGCTGAATGTCAGGGACCACCATGTCAGGACCACCAGTGCCGCTTGTCAGGGACCACCATGTCAGGGACCACCAGTGCCGCTTGTCAGGGACCACCATGTCAGGGACCACTAGTGCCGCTTGTCAGGGACCACCAGTGCCGCTTGTCAGGGACCACCATGTCAGGGACCACCATTGCTGCTTGTCAGTGACCACCATGTCAGGGACCACCAGTGCCGCTTGTCAGTGATCACTATGTCAGGGACCACCATGGGACCACCATGTCAGGGACCACCAGTGTAAAGCCAGGATTATTATCAGAAATCACTTGTATGACACAGTGGGGATTTCCCGTGGTATCAGGTATTGTATGTGAGAACACCGATCTCTGATGCCCTGCCCCGCCGTTATTATGATTGACAGTGCACTGTTCCTATAATGGCAGGGGGCGGGAGATCAGTGATCGGTGTTCTCATATAACAATACCTGACACCGCGGGAGATCCCCATTGTGTCATACAAGTATTTACTGATGATAATCCCCGCTCTGCATGGAGATAGCAGGCGGGGGGGGGGGGGGGGTGCGGCAGGGATGGAGTGGAGGTGCGGATTGCTGGCAGAAGCAGAGGAGGAGGAGGGAGGAGAGAGGAGAAGGAGGACACCTCCTCCATGGGTGGCACAGACCAGTGGCTGTGAGATGGAGTGAGATGGAGCGGCAGGGATGGAGTGGAGGTGCGGATTGCTGGCAGAAGCAGAGGAGGAGGAGAGAGGAGAAGGAGGACATCTCCTCCATGGGTGGCACAGACCAGTGGCTGTGAGATGGAGTGAGATGGAGCGGCAGGGATGGAGTGGAGGTGCGGATTGCTGGCAGAAGCAGAGGAGGAGGAGGGAGGAGAGAGGAGAAGGAGGACACCTCCTCCATGGGTGGCACAGACCAGTGGCTGTGAGACCCCTTCCGCCCACTACATGTCTGCTTCCTTCCTGCTCGTTTTCAGAGGACTACAACGGGGCGTCTCAGACCCCTGGCTGAGCTTAGGAGAGGGAGAGAAGGCAGCGGTCTTACAAACAGGAAGTCAGCAGGCAATAATGGTTTTCAGCAAGTTCAGCAGCCTATTGCAGAGGAACTACAGAGCTCAGAAGAACATGGATGGCAAAGTTGGTGAAGGTAGGAGATCAGCAACAAGGACATGGTAAAAAAATTTCGCCGGAGTTCTGTTTTAACATTGCATCAAAACAGCATTCAAAATTACAAAATAATGATTTAGCAAAATAAGTCAATGTCCTATGCTGGTTGATGGGCAAAGCTCTTAAAATCCTATGACCACAGAAGCTTTAAAACTGAGAGGCAGGATGGCAAGACTCTGCATTACACACAGCAGGAGCCGGCAACTTCCTGAAACTGTGATCTTATAAGCTGTGAATCGGAGGTCCTCTAAGGCCAAGTCTCCAGAAAAATCTGGATCAGATTGTGAGTATAAGCTTCCTGAAGGTTACAACCTAGATTTTTTATGAAAGCCACAGTGAAAATCTCATTCAATGCACCAAAAGTTCAGGGTTGAGGATGAGAACTGAGCTGAAATATGACATGATCCTTACAAAACATTTTTTGAAACAAATGCTTGTAATGCAGATCTTCAAAGGGGTCATCTAGTTTATTATAATTATTATTATACAGTATTTATATAGCGCCAACAGTTTACGTAGCGCTTTACAACTTGAGGGTAGACAGTACAAATACAATACACTTTGATACAGTAGGAATCAGAGGGCCCTGCTCCTGGAGCTTACAATCTAAGAGGGAAGGTCAAGAGATACAAGAGGTAATAACCGTGGGTGATGTGCTGATTGAGAAGATAAATGTACAGCTTACATTCTTCCTGCATAT
Source organism: Aquarana catesbeiana (assembly GCF_042186555.1). Taxonomy (NCBI): domain Eukaryota; kingdom Metazoa; phylum Chordata; class Amphibia; order Anura; family Ranidae; genus Aquarana; species Aquarana catesbeiana. Next base: position 697,640,184 of record NC_133325.1, on the reverse strand, counting down.
TGGTAGGCTGGCAGGTCAAGGCCCACCACATTCTTTTTTTTACATGCTTTATTTCAGGCATGTATATTAACTATTGTGTTGCGCTACACTTTTTAATTTTATATTATCACAGAGGGCGTGGGAATACACATTACAGTGTGAGCAGCAACCATTTTATTATTCACACTCACACACACTCAGAGGATTGCGCAGAGGATACCTCCATATCAATCGTTTTTTATGTATATAAAGCGGGATATACAGACTTGGGGCTCCACCCAATAAATATGACTGCAGAATTTCTTTGAAATTCTTTTGATTAATTTTAAATAATTTACAAATGAATACATAACAAAAAAACAATTAAGAAAGAGAAAAACGTTTAAAACGTCATACACATGACGATCACAATAGAAAAACTATAACAAACATATAAAAAAGTGTGTATCCTAGGACCTTGTTCAATTATCATAGCAACCATATTTCTTCAACAGAAAAGGATTAACCACTTCCCAACCAGCTCAAGCACATATACTGCGGCAGGTTGGCAGCGCCGCGCGAATCACCGTACCTGTACGGCGGCTCGCACAGGTGCAGTTGCGGGCTAGTGGGACATCTCCTTAATGTAGTTAGAGCCTGTATCCCACCACATTGGAAATCCTCCTACCCCTACTGTGCACCAATGGATTAGAGCTGATTTCATGCAATTGAAGGAAATCAAGCCTGCATTCGCAAAACATGGTTTTACTGGACCCATTTCACATTTTCTACAAAATACTAGAGCTGTGCGATTAATCGTATAAAGATCGCAATCTCGATTCACCCCCCCCCCATCTCCAGGCTGGATTAGCTTGATTTTCCGGATCTCCCCAGAACCTCGGAACCACGGAACCAACGTGGAACGCAAATGGCCCTGATATGATATCGGAACTGATGTCAGTCAGCAGAGAGCATAGTGCCCGGCCTGGACTGCACAAGCGCAATCAACACGTCGCTCGCTCCCGATGCTCGGGGCTGGTTATACATTTAATACAGCAAGGGGCGGATGCTTTTCTCAAAGGGGCAGATGTATGGTTATACATTTTTAGTTTCTCTCTCCCCTGTCTTCCACCACCTTTCCCTCCAATCGCCTAACCATCACCCGTAGAAACTTTTGCAACTTCAACTCCTCTCTCCTCTATTCTGCTACTGACCACCTCTATGACAAAATCTCTCCCCTGTCCTGCCCCAACCAAGCCACGTCCATCTACAACAAATCCCTGTCCTCCACCCTGGACAAGCTCGCTCCCCTCACTACACGCAGAATCAGGCCTCGACCCCTACAACCCTGGCAAACAGATGACACTAAAATTCTCAAAAAACGTAGTCGCGCTCTTGAGCATCTGTGGCACAAGACTAAGTCTCTCAAAGACTTCAACCAATACAAATCTGCCCTACAAAAATGCTATTCTTTCCTCCACACTGCCAAGCAAACCTATTTTACAACTCTTATTAACACCTTTTCATCCAGTCCCCGTAAACTCTTCTCTACCTTCAACTCTCTACTTTGTCCTCCACCCACTGACTTACTCACTGCCCAGGAGATCGCTAATCACTTCAAAAACAAGATTGATACAATCCGTGATGAAATCTCCACTCTACAGGTATCTCCCCTAGCTAAGACCCCCATGTCAACAGGTACAACTGACACTCCCCCTATTCAAATCTGCTACTACAGACGAAGTTGCTAAACTCCTTTCTATCGCCCACCTAACCACCTGTCCCCTGGACCCTATTCCCTCTCAAATGCTACGGTCGCCCTCTGACCCCATCCTACATTCTCTAACCCACATCTTCAATCTCTTCCTCACCTCTGGCATCTTCCCCAATGCTCTAAAACATGCACTGGTCACTCCCATACTTAAAAAGCCATCCTTGGACCCTACCAATCTTAACAACCTACGCCCTATCTCCTTGCTCCCCTTTTCCTCTAAACTACTTGAGCGCCTGGTTTACAACCAACTGAGTGACCACCTCATTGAAAACAACCTTCTTGATCCCCTTCAATCTGGATTTCGCCCTCAACACTCCACAGAAACTGCTCTTTTAAAAATCACAAATGACCTACTAACTGCAAAAACCAACGGACACTATTCTGTACTCCTACTTCTGCATCTTTCAGCTGCCTTTGACACGGTTGACCACCCCCTCCTCCTCAAAAAACTTTAGGGCTCTTTCACACGGAGGATCCGTATGTCCATTTTTCATCCTTCCGTTTTCGGATGAAAAACGGACATACATGTATCCCTATGGAATAGCGGATGTCAGCGGATGAACGTCCGCTGACATCCGACCCGCTCCGAAAAAGTGTAACGGAGGAAAAACCTACTTTTCCATCCATTTTCGGATTGGATCGGGTGACCACGGACTCTACGGTCCGTCATCATCCGATCCCCCATAGGGGAGAGCAGCGCTCTGACAGGTCTGTCGCTGTACAGTGTGCAGCGACGGACCTGTCATTTTCCTGCTCAGCGGGGATCGGCGGAGCGATCCCCGCTGAGCAAGCGGGTGTTCACGGGGCGGATCATCACTGATCCGCCCCGTGTGAAAGAGCCCTTACTCCCTCAGTCTCTGTGACTGTGCTCTTCAGTGACTCTCATCCTACCTATCCCAACGCACATTCAGCGTCACTTACAATTCTACTTCCTCCACTCCTCTTCCCTTCTCTGTTGGGGTCCCCCAAGGTTCTGTTCTTGGACCTCTTTTATTTTCAATCTACACCTCTTCCCTAGGTCAGCTGATAGCCTCTCATGGCTTTCAATATAATTTCTACGCTGACGACACACAAATTTATCTCTCCACCCCTCAACTCACTCCATCAGTCTCCTCATGCATCACTAACTTACTAACCGACATATCTGTATGGATGTCACACCACTTCCTCAAACTCAACTTGAAAAACCGAGCTTATAATATTTCCTCCCCCACGTGCCTCTTCCCCTGACTTCTCTGTCAAGAGCAATGGCAAAACCATCCACCCGTCCCCACATGTCAGGGTTCAAGGTGTTATCCTGGATTCTGAACTCTCCTTTCGGCCCCACATCCAATCACTTTCCAAAGCTTGCCGCCTCAACCTCCGCAACATCTCTAAACTACGTCCCTTTCTAACCAGTGAAACCACAAAGCTCCTGATTCACTCCCTGGTTATCTCTCGCCTTGACTACTGCAACTCACTCCTCATTGGCTTACCTTTAAATATCGCCCCTTCAGTCCATCATGAATGCTGCTGCCAGACTCATCCACCTTACAAACCGCTCAGTGTCTGCTACCCCTCTCTGCCAATCCCTCCACTGGCTACCACTCACCCAACTAATTAAATTCAAAATACTAACAATAAGTTACAAAGCCATCCACAACTCTGCCCCCAGCTACATCACTAGCCTAGTCTCAAAATACCAACCTAATCGCCACCTCCGTTCCTCCCAAGACCTTCTGCTCTCTAGCTCCCTCATCACCTCCTCCCATATCCGCCTCCAGGACTTCTCCCGAGCCTCGCCCATCCTCTGGAATTCGCTAACCCAATCTGTCAGACTGTCGCCAAATTTATCCACCTTTAGGCGATCCCTGAAAACTTTCCTCTTCAGAGAAGCCTATCCTGCCTCCATCTAACAACTGCACTAATCTCTCCATTAGCTCATCCCCCACAGCTATTACCCTTTTGTATAACTTGACCCTCCCTCCTAGATTGTAAGCTCTAACGAGCAGGGCCCTCTGATTCCTCCTGTATTGAATTGTATTGTACTTGTATTGTCTGCCCTAATGTTGTAAAGCGCTGCATAAATTGTCGGCGCTATAAAAATCCTGTGTAATAATAATAAATACATTGAACACAATCAACACGATGCTCGGAGCTGGTTATTATAATGGGCGGATGCTTTTCTCAAAGGGGCGGATGTATTCGGGAGCGAGCGGCGTGTTGATTGCACATGCGCCGTCTACAGCTGATTTTTCTTTTTTAAATTAACCATTTTAAAGAATCGTGAGAGAATCGTGATCTTTATTCTAAGCAAAAGAATCGCGATTCTCATTTTTCCCAGAATGGTGCAGCTCTACAAAATACCAGGAGTTTTTTTCTCGTTTTCTTCTACCACCTCTCTTCCTCCCCCCTCTCTCGTAACTCCTTTACTTACCTTTCCCCCTTCCCTGCTAATGACTTAAATTAATTAATGCCGCACATACCTCCCTACTCCTCCAGCAACTTTGAGGGATGTCATCTACTATGCTACAACTCTCCGTACTGTGTTCTCACTACTGACCCTGGACCTTGGATTCCAGTCATATGTAATCTTTGTATATCATGTCGCTTTAAATTCCGGATCTCCCCAGAACCTCGAACCACGGAACCAGCGTGGAACGCAAATGGCCCTGATATGATATCAGAACTGACGTCAGCAACCGGAACTGACGTCAGTCAGCAGAGAGCATAGTGCCCGGCCTGGACTGCACAAGCGCAATCAACACGTCGCTCGCTCCCAATCCTCTGGGCTGGTTATTAATTTAATACAGCAAGGGGCGAATGCTTTTCTCAAAGGGGCGGATGTATGGTTATACATTGAACACAATCAACACGATGCTCGGAGCTGGTTATTATAATGGGCGGATGATTTTCTCAAAGGGGCGAATGTATTCGGGAGCAAGCGGCGTGTTGATTGCACATGCGCCATCTACAGCTGATTTTTCTTTTTTAAATTAACCATTTTAAAGAATCGTGAGAGAATCGTGATCTTTATTCTAAGCAAAAGAATTGCGATTCTCATTTTTGCCAGAATGGTGCAGCTCTACAAAATACCAGGAGTTTTTTTCTTGTTTTCTTCTACCACCTTTCTCTTCCTTCCCCCTCTCTCGTAACTCCTTTACTTACCTTTCCCCCTTCCCAATGACTTAAATTAATTAATGCCGCACATATCTCCCCTACTCCTCCAGCAACTTTGAGGGATGTCATCTACTATGCTACAACCCTCTGTACTGTGTTTTCTTACTACTGACCCTGGACCTTGGATTCCAGTCATATGTAATCTTTGTATATCATGTCGCTTTAAATTAAAAAAAAAATAATAAATAAAGTTTACTGTATTTCGAAAAAAGCGTAAAAATTTGAGTTAAAAAACAAAAACAAAAAACGCACCCACCCCCATGTATACGCACACACAAATGTGAACACACCCATCAGTTTTAAAGCTTGACATGTTGGGTATCTATTTGCTCCGCGCAACCTCATTCTTTATATTTTAATGAAAATTGTGTAATATATTGCATTTCTGTGCCCCAAAAATTCACGTTACTGTATATCTTACTGAACATTTAAGGATCGGTAAGCTGCGATATAGTACATTTTTGGCTTTAACACCACTTTAATAATTGACCCAAATGTGTCAACAATGCAAATGTTAAAGCTTGCATCTAGCAAGCATTGAGTGGGAAGGACTATGGCTTGACCGTGGAATTTTAGTGAGGTGGTGGTGGGGATTGCAGCAGTGTTCCCGGGCCATATGTGAACACCCATGAAAAGTACCTTGAACAAATACTGTAATATCTCATTTGGACCTGAAGGAACACCACCTCTATAACTGCTGAACATGCAACCCTGACACCAACAGTAAACACAAGAACTTAGAAGAGAATCTTCATTTACAACCACAACACTAGAAACCATATCTTTTTTACATAAAAAAACAAAGCAGATGGTCAATACACTAATGCAGGGGTCTCCAAACTTTCTAAACAAAGGGCCAGTTTACTGTTCTTCAGACTCTAAGGGTGCCAGACTGTATCCAGTGGGAGTAGGACATGCCCCCGCGATAGTGAGAGTAGAAACAAATACATAGCACCTCTGGTTAGTAGGAGGAGGGATAGGGCCCAATTATTGGTGTCAGTGGGAGGACTAGTACCCCATTGCTGGTGTCAGTGGAAGGAATAATGCTCCATCGTTGGTGTCAGTGGGAGGAATATTGTCCCATCGCTGTTGCCAGTTGGAGGTATTACACCACATTATTGGTGTCAGTGGAAGGAATGGTGCCACATTGTTGGTGTTAGTGGAAAAAATAGTGCCTTGTATCAGTGGGAGGAACAGTGCCAAAGGGCTGAAAAAAGGCAAGCAAAGGGCCGCATATGGCCTGTGGGACACATTGTGAAGACCACTGCACTAATGCACTGTAAATACTTTTACATGAAAAGTGCTGCAAAAAAGGTTAGAAGTAAGCTTTCTTCTTGGGAGAATAGTGATCATGATCCTGCTAGTACATGACATATTGGAATTATTAACAATACTGTTAACAATAGGCCTATATTATTACTTACAATTACCAGCATTATCTGTATGAAGATAAATGAGTGGTAATAATTAATGTCCCGGTCCTTTACATTTGATATATGGTGGTGACGTGGGAACAAACTCCACTGCATTATTCTTATAGGATTCATCTAGTTGCACTGCAGTGCTTGTAAATCCTGCTCAAGAAAAATAGATTAAGTCTGTGGGAAAAGATTAGCTAAATATCAATACATCTCTGCACCTTATGTAGCCTGGAAAATTACAGATTCACAAGGATTTTAAAGAGAAATGGACACATCCTTTGGTGCAAACTTTGATGCCCCCTTCTGATTTTATTCCATATTCAACTTTTTGTATTTTATACAAGACAATCACATTGTTTAGCTTGAAAAAAATCCCAACCAATGAAAGGGTACACCTCTACGATCATGGTGTGATTTATATATCATATTAGCTGGAGTCTGGGAGGCAGGTATAATATTATTATTATTATACAGGATTTATATAGCACCGACAGTTTGCGCAGCACTTTACAAGGTATGGTCAATATCTAGCACACAGAAGTAAAGAGTGGAGATTGCATCTGCAACTGCAAGGATGTTAGTTAGACTTGAAACACACCTCAATCTAATAAATACATATAAATACATGAGAATACATGAGAATACAGAGAATACATGAGAATTCAGTAATATCTTGCACACCTGAATTGGAAGACATAGGTTTAAGAGAATGGAGATTCAGTAATGACTATATGAGTATTTACCGAGTTCTAAACTAAATTTATGAATATGCCAACTATGAGCACCTTTATTCATTAAGTGACATTAGCAATTAGCCGCAGCATTAAGGCCAATGGGTCTCACTATTGCACAGCAAGGCAATGGCTAGGTCCCCAGGCAAACTTTGCACATGCCTACTACCCTCTTCCAATGGGCCCCATTTTTTCTTGGAACGACTTGCAGGGTTTTGTTTGACAGAACACACCTTTGCTGCAGAATGCCTCTAATGCCGTGTACACACGGCCAGACTTTCGACGGATTGAATCACATCGGACTTTGACGGACTTTCAACTGACTTCCATTGAATCGGACTTGTCTACACACAATCACACCAAAGTCTGATGGGTTCGATCGTGATGATGTACGACCAGACTAGAATAAGGAAGTTCATAGCCAGTAGCCAATAGCTGCCCTAGCGTCGGTTTTTGGACTAGCATACAGACGAACTGATTTTTCGACCAGACTCGAGTCCGTCGGAAAGATTTGAAACATGTTCTAAATCTAAAGTCCATCACATTCTGGACAGAAAAGGTCCGCTGCAGGTCCGATGACCTTGTTCCGTCGGACAAGTTTGGTTGAAAAGTCCGGCCGTGTGTACATGGCATAACAGGTATAAAAATAATGATTGTGTAACATACAGAAAGATTGAACATTTGTAGCCCACTTGCAGTACAAGGCCTTACAAAACAATGGCCTAATCTTTGGGCTAGAGTCCCATAGCTGAAAGACACACTTATCTTTTTCTTTTCATTTTGCGTTTTTATTTAAAAAAGAATCCAGGTATGGCATCCAGCTGTACCAATAAAACTATGCATATACCATACCTGTGGAATCCCTCTAGAAACTGGAAATCACTGTAGTAGACACCGCTACTCCAGTGCTCTCCACTATTCTGGGTCCTGTGCCAAGTGTGAATACAGGAAGTTAGCCTGTGGGCATGGGCAGCATTCAGAGAATGTTTTGCATCTGCTCAATGAATGCAAAGCATTCTCTGATTCTCTGATTGGATGAGGTGGTGAGTATGACTTCACCCCGCCACTCTCCACCTCGTCCAATCACAGAGCATTTTGCACACATTGAGAAAATGCATAACAATCTCTGAATGGCACCTGTGCCACGCAGCTAACCTCCTGTGTTCACAAGGTAGCTGCATGGCATGTCACCCAGAAGCAAGTGGAGATCACTGTGGTAATGGTGTCTACTACAGTTATTTCCAGCTTCTAGAGGGATCCCACAGGTATAGAAATGCATGGTCACTTTGGTCCAAGACCAATGTCACTATGTAAAAATCCTATAACTGCAATTTTTCTTTAATTTCTATAAAACAGAACAATTTGATAACCATGTATCACAATGATATTGTTCTTGCTACATTAGTATATACTGTGTATTGCTCATATTAAATGTTTGTTGAATTCATTCTTCTACAAATATACCAATGTCCTATGTAGTTTCATTGAGGTGTGTTGGAAGCACAGCAAGTAGACATTTCCTGTTCTTGTTTTATATTTTATATCTTTTGTAACAATCTCTTTGGCAAATATCATTATAGCTATTAGGCCTCTTGCACATGGACACCTGAGCCTGTACACTGTAAATTCCTTTGTATTTACCCCACCCAGAATGCCCAGGTGTTGTGTACAGAACATTCACTCCTTTATCCCTTGATAATGTTCTTTTGAACGAAACTAGTCAGGAGGAGCTACAGCGGTGACTTTATCACACCCGCTGGGGTGTCTGCATGTGATTGATTGTTTTATATGCGATTTTACTCCTGCCTTCTTAAGTAGTAAGTAGTTTTAACCTTTATTAAAAAGCTTGGATTTTTAATTTCTATAATATGAGTTCCTCCTTTGTCTCTCCCTTTTACTGAGCCCACTGTTGTACATCCTGGCCATTTGGTAACCCATCCTGGAATCTTGGCTCCTGATATCCATCTATCCCATGGGGATACTGTGATAAGGTACAGTGAGACCCCCATCTTGGGGTCAGAGTAGCTGAGCCCGCTGTTGAACATCCTGGTTCTATGGTAACCCATACTGGCCTTTTGGCTCCTGATATCCATCTATCCCATGGGGATATTGGAATAAAATGCAGCCACACACCCATCTTGGGGTCAGAATAGCTGGTAAGCGGCTTGAGAGTTAGATGTGCATTTTTGGGTGTGAAGATTTCGCTATCCACACTGATATATGGATTTTTGTTGATAGTATAAACTAACTTTTTGCACAAGAGCACTTCTCTTCTTCTTTCCCCTGGACTTTACTGGATTATTTATGAATATTTTTTAACACATTCTTATTTACAGTTTTTGATATATATGAATTTCTTACTTGATTGAATTTATGCACGTTATATTGATAGTGCAACATGTTTTTCATTATTATAAATATGATTATAGCTATTAGGTCTCTTGCACATGGACACCTGTTCACTGTAAATTCCTTTGTATTTCCCCGCCCAGAATGCCCAGGTGCTGTGTACAGAACATAGACATGAATGACTTTGCAGTTGTACTGGGGTATACGCCTACGCTCATGTAAACGAGAGTATAGCTCAGGCGGCTATTAGAAGAGGCTTTATGCTGTATGTGTAAAATAAATCAGATAACCTTTAAATTTTACATTCTATTATAATAATGCCGGTCCAAATTGTAAACTGATTAGAAAGCAACTTTCCTGACGGCTCCATGTCAGCACAGCTGGGTGAGGCCCCGCCCACCCCCTATGTAATCAGGACTTAACTATAAATTTTTCGCTCACCTCAGCGTTCCTTTTTCTTCCTCCTAGGTCAGGACTAATGGTGCCTCCCCTCCTAGCTGGTATAAAATGCTGGCTGTCCATCCGGATTTGTCTGCTGCAGGATGCGGTCCCTGCTTCCTAACCTGCTAATGGCAACTTTGTCAGGGAGCCCCGCTGCTGATCCTCCATCTGTGCTGCTCCAGCTCCTCAGGTCTCGGTCATGGCTCTTCTCGGCGATCAGAGGATAGAAGCTCGGGAAGGAATGAGAGACATTCATCCTCACAGGAAGATCGACGCTCCCTCGGAAGGAGAGGTTTCTCGTTCCCGCTCTCCCTCAAGGTGTCGGCGTTCTCCGTCGCGTCACCGCAGGGATTTGCATCATGATCAGCCCAAGTCAGGAGGTTGCTGGGCTTGCCTTAAAACGGTGATGGCGGGTAAGAAGGCTTGTGTGGATTGCTTCAAAGAAGTGACAAAGAGAGAGATAAGAGATAAGACAGAGCTGGTATCATTAATGAAACAGGCGTTTGAGGAAACACTGAAGTCGTTTGCAATGCAGACACAGGCTGCGTTGCAAACTGCTCCAGTTCCTTCTACCTCTCGCTCCCTGTCACCTCAAAGAATTCCGGCCGCCCAGGGTAACCTAGAGGCACAAGCACCGTCGGCTTCACATGCATGCTCCCCTGAAGAGGAGGATACCCAGTATGATAGATTTGACTTTGCCTTAGTCCAACCTTTTGTGAAAGAGATTAGGCAGGCCCTTCTGTGGGAAGATGCGGCAGAAGAACCGCAGAAGAAGCAAAGGAAGTATTTTGCAAACATGAAGAGGGAGGCAGTGAATTTTCCGTTCATAGAAGAGATCCAGGAAGTGACCTACGATGAGTGGAAGCATTTAGATAAGAAGATGATGTTCAAGAATCGGTTCGCAAAGCTGTATCCATTTAAAACAGAGAAGGTGAAGGTTCTGGAGGAGCCTCCAGTAGTGAACGTGGCACTCATGCGCCTCGCCAGACACATAACCCTGCCACTGGATGATGCAGTATCCTTCAGTGACGTACTGGATAGGAGGGTAGATGTAGATCTTAAAAAGATCTACATACTGGCTGGTGGAACATGTAGGCCGTCGATGGCATTGGCCGTCATTTCTAAGACCATGGAGGTCTGGATGCATAAAGCCGAGGGGGTGGTGGAGAATGACCTGGGCAAAGCTGAGGTGAAGCTAACAGCTTCGTTTATGGCCAAAGCATCCATCGACCTAATCAAGATTATGGCGAAAGTTATGCTAAACGCAGTAACTGCCAGAAGAGCCCTGTGGCTGAGGCCCTGGGTGGCTAATTCAGCGTCCAAGCAGGGATGGTGCAGGATACCATTCGAGCGTCACTCCCTGTTTGGGAACAAATTACACACAGCCATCGCAAAGGCGACTGGTGGGAAATTGGGATTTACCCCGCAGGATCAGAGCTTGCTTCATAAGAAAAACACAACCTTCAGAAACACAGCAAGACCTAGAGGCAGAGACGCCAGGTCCTGCAGGCCAGGAAGGGAGTTTTGCCAGCAATGGCCAAATTCTGCGACAAACCGCAAATCTAGAAGAAGACCAACCTCTTCCTTGTGGTAAGAATCTCTGAAGTCTTTTTGACAACCCACCGGCTCACACTTGCCAGGTAGGAGCCAAGTTATTCAGGTTCTGTCAAGTTTGGGCAGAAATGATAAGAGAGCCGTGGGTAATATCGACCATCAGGTACGGGCACACCTGGAAATTCCTCAAGCAGCCCCGCAGAGCTTTTGTCTCAAAAAAATGCCTTCAGAAAAGGGAAAACAGGATGTCTTTTGGAAATACATACAGACCCTCCTGGAGCAAGAAGTGATAGTCGCAGTTCCTCAACAGGAGCATTTTTCCGGAGTCTACTCGCCTTTGTTCTTGATTCAGAAAAAGTCGGGGACTTGGAGGCCAGTAATGAACCTCAGGGACCTTAACAGGTCCTTCAAGAAAAATCAATTCAGGATGGAGTCGCTCCAAACAATCCTGAAGGTCATTCAACCAGGAGACTGCCTACTGTCGGTGGACCTCAGGGGTGCGTACTTCCACGTGCCTGTGGCCCCGTTCTACCAGAGGTTTCTTCAGTTCGCAGTAGGACAATTTCACTAACAATAGACCTTTTGAAGCTAGACAATGTGACGGCAGTGGCTTACATCCACAGGCAGGGAGTCACTCGCAGCAGTGCTCTCCTGAGAGAGGTGACCCGATCAGTGATTGGGCTCAAGTCAATTTACAGTTGCTAACAGCAGTATATGTACCCGGGCATCTGAACACTCAAGCAGACTACCTGTCCAGAGCGGACTTGGGCAACGAGTGGGCCCTGTCACCACAGATCTTTCGGAGCCTGGTGGCAAGGGCCCTTCTTCCGGAAGTGGACCTGTTTGCCTCTCCGACCAATACCAAACTACCACGGTTCTTCACCAAGTCCAGTTACCCGCAAGCAACGGGGGTGGATGCTCTAACAGCAGAATGGAATCCTGGTGATCCTCCTCTTTTTGCGCAGGTTGCGGCAGGAGAAGGTGTCCAATCTGGCGGTAGTACCGGACTAGCCGAAGATATGGTATCCTCTATTCCTCTCATTGAGCATCAGGTAACCACACCCTCTACCAGTAACGTCGGATCTGCTGAAGCAGGGGCCAATCTGCCACCCGCTATAACACCAGGACCCAAGCGTATACCTACTGCTGCAGCCATGCTACCCTGTATGGGCTTTCTCCTCCCTCAGAATACCGCCGCTCACTATTGGAACGTCAAGGGATCTAATGCCCACAGGTCTTGAGGAAAACTTGATGCAGCTCTTGAGGGATGTGGTAACGTATTGATACACGAATACACATACCAGCTCCAAATGCTTGAAGTCGGCCAGCCAATTTTTTGCAATTAAGCTAATACAGCAGTATTGTTGTTACTAAGCTCCAAGCTCTAATATATACCAGGAGACCTTATGGGAAGCTGATGATTATAATGACTGTTTATTCATGATCCTCTCCATTTTGATTACTCAATTGATGATTGAACTGGGAATTGCCATATTATTTGAATGGAGTGATCTATTGGACTGCCTATTTTCTACCAGCTATGTAGCATTGCTATTGAGATCTATCCCCAATACTAGGTCTTGGGTACCCCATACTATCATCCAAGCAACTAATTTACCACAAGTACCCTGCCCCTTTACTAACACTTGCGCCTCTGTTCTTTCTCTCTCCACCCCTTCATTGCTTTGACCCTCAGCTGACCTTCCCCCTTTCCACTACCTGGGACCCAATCTAAATTATATACCCAATACTGATTATCATCATTTGGCCATTGTTTGCCTTAAAGGTCACTGAGGAACAAAGCAATACGCCCCGACTGGGTCAGTTTTACCTCTTTGTTAATTGTTTGTCCTGTATGTCAAGTCTCTGTCCGCGGTATTGGTGTCACATTGTTGCCACAATAATTAGTGCACCTTAGATTTTCATGTAAATTTTACTGTCTAATAGTTGATTTTTAAGCTTTAAATCCCCAGACTATTCTGTTGCTAATGGTAACCCCTTTGTAAGCTCATCTGTCCTGGGCATTACCCCCTTCCTCTTTATAGTGTCTATATGTTTATGGTTACAGCAACAGTACCCTAATGGGTTAGGGATACAGTACGGGTCATAGCATATCTTTGACCCAGTACAGGTGGATACTCGTGCTGTCCCTCCCCTCTCCCCCTTCCCCCTCCCTTCCCCTTCTATTTTTTGCCACCCGGCCTCAGAGAGCCTGAAATTGACGGACTGAGTCTTGAGAGGCAAAGGCTAATCAGTCTGGGTTGCTCAGCCAGAGTCACGAGTACCCCAATGAAAGCCAGGAAAGTCAGTACCAACAATGCCTATACCAGAACTTGGAACAAGTTTGTGGAATTTGCATACAGACATGACTTTTTGCTAGATTCGCCAAGGGTCTGCCACATTCTGGCCTTCCTCCAGGCGGGATTGGAACTAGGCCTCTCCATAAGTACTTTGAAGGCCCACGTGTCTGCTATCTCGGCTTTCCAAAGTGGGACTTGCCTCTAATCTTGGATGTCCTTTCATCAAACACCTTTGTTTCTCCTGTCTCTCTATGCCACCTCTCATTGAAGACCGCCTTTCTCGTGGCAATAACTTCAACCACAAGGGTATCCGAGATAGCGGCAAACTTTCTTCCCGGGAAGAGTGGTGCTCAGCCCAATGCTGAGATTTGTCCCGATGGTAGCCTCTAGTTTCCATATGACACAAGAAATCACACTCCCAATGTTTCTCGCAGAGAACTCTCAGAATAAAAATCCACTCAATGTGGGGTCTTCATTGAAAGTCTATGTGGGCGCACCGGCCGAACTTAGAAAGTCGGACCATCTCTTCGTCATCCCGAATAGTGCTCGGAAGGGCCTGAGGGCTTCTGGTAGGGTGATTACCTCGTGGCTAGTCAAGACTATATCGGCCTGCAGAACAAAGGGTTTGCCTGTGCCTGAGGGGGTCACAGTGCATTCCACTAGGGGAGTCTCTACCTCCTGGGCAGCGGCGGGACAGGTTCTCCTTGGAGATGATCTGCAAGGTAGCCACATGGACGTTCATACATACCTTCATGGTACACTACTGCGTGGAGCCGGTGGCTCTGACTACTGTAGATTTTGGCAGTGAGTGTTCTGGCTTCCACCTCCAGTGTAGATTAAAAAATTTTCTCAAGCATTACCCTCCCATGTGTGGCTAGTTAATTCCCAGTTGTGCTGACATCTAGCCGTCGGGAAAACAGAAAATTGAATTCAAATACTTACCGTAATTTTCATTTCCTGACGAGCTCCCGCCCAGTTAAGTAGTACGAGTTATTGAACGCTGAGGCTGAGGTGAGTGAAAAATTTATAGTTAAGTCCTGATTACGTAGGGAGTGGGCAGGGCCTTACCCAGCTATGCTGCCATGGAGCTCGTCAGGAAAGGGAAATTACGGTAAGTATTTGCATTCAATTTTCCGTTATCTACCCTTAACACCTGGAAACATTGAGTGTTCTACTTACTGTAACTTTGCATGCATATGTTGCGTCTTCAGTGTTTGAATGCAATCCTGTCAAAACAAAAAACAATTTATTAAAATACACAAAATAAATCAGATAGCTAATTTTTCTGTATACAGGACTACTAATCGACCAACTAATCGATTATGAAAATAGTTGACAACTATTTTCATAATCGATTATGTCGATTAGTTGTTTCAACCCTACCACAGTGCATTCAAAGGTCCACCACCCAAAATGGGGTGTGCAGTACAGGCTTCTTGGGCAAAGAAAGAAAGCCTGTAGGAAACACCACATTGCATTGCTTCACTTTCTACACGCATTGTGCCCTAGTATGCCCTCAAACTATGACATCTCCAGCATTGATTGGTGCCTCCCTTCTTGGGTGCGGAGGATCGAATTTGCCCCCTTCACCCCAAAGGCTGACTCTTCTCAGGATTCCATTAGGCTGACCCCAGGGTTTAGTGATGTGTTTTTCCCAAAAGAGGCAAGCTCTTTTTCATCTGGTGGGAGCATGTATCTTTTAATTATCTCAACCAGCTGCTTTTTGGCTCACTGTGACACACCCACCGTTGTAGGGCAACTGGCAGAGACTGAAGACTGAAGCTCATCTTGACCCTCTCCATCAAATGGGGTTCCGTCAAAGTCATGGAGGCAGCCATTTTGTGGCCAACTGGATTAGATTATACATTTTTGTCCATGGGAGCTGATGTGATCAGTAATTGCATTGGTGCACCTGCTTGCTCTGACAGCTGTTGTCATCCCTAGACAGGTTAGAATCTTGAGTTTCAGGCAGTCATAGACCCTAGCGATGCCAGGAGTGAGGTCATAATATGCTTTTTGTGGGTCTTCTGAAAAAAGGAGCAATTAGGCAACCCAATTTGTCCCAGGGCCACCCTTCCCATTCTTCAGTACTCTCAAATGTTGTCAGAAATGCCTCCATGTCACCTTTAGGTGTCAACTTTTGAAATAAATAACTTGCTCTGGTGGTTGCCTGGTTGTTGGGGGTAACAACTATTGGCTCACAACAACAGCTATTGGGACATCTGTGTTCATTTGTCAAAGTCAAAAGGAGGATATTGCCCCTTTAAATGTCAGTTTTTTCAAAGCCTGCCTGCATCCTCCACCAATTGTGATGTTTTGGGATAGGCAAAACCGCAGGACACAGGCTTCTAGGAAAATTATAGTCTTTTACTGAACTCAAAAACTTGTCAACAGCAATACAAAGGTCTGTTTTTCTCAATGAAAGAAAACGCAAATGCTCCCTGTCAGGTCAACCTAGACTCAACATCATAAAAGAAACATGCTTACTTCAACCAACAAAAGTTTCAGTGAGTCCATGCAAAGAGGCACCACAACGCTATCAAGGACACATCCCCTTTGGTCAGTATACTGTCCAAATAAAAATATGGGGTCTGCTATTTCTGGTCCACTTCGGAAAAGGTTAGTCGCCTGGATGTGTCTGCCTTCAATGCTGCTGAGTCACAAACACAAAGCAAGCATGCTCAAACAAAAGTCAGAATTACTTATACCTATATGTGTTCCAGGTCAGTAACTCAGAAATAATTAAAGTAATTACCCTTCTCAGCAATGGAAGCCTCCATATTTCTTACAAGACAGGTTTCCGTTAATGCCTTGCAGTCTAATAGAACTGAGAAGTCTGACATCACCCCAATAGCAATCAATAATTCCTACAATAAATCAAATTTTCACAGGGCAAATCAAACATGAGATCTGCCTACCGCAGGGAACACCTATGGTTTATGTTGTACCATTTTCAGAAATCAGCCACATAAGTTATCTTCAAACTTCATTATTCAACATTAACTGTAATTATTAAAGTGGAACTATGAGCAAAATCAAAAATAACTTATGTGATGCAGTCACAGCCACTTGCATTAACAATGTAATTTTTGTTTTGTAGACCGCTGCCTGTAATGTGGTTTTAATATCGGTTGTTTCTGCCAACAGACCCATTTGTTTTCCACAATTCTGTCGATTCTGCAGCAACATCAACTGTGAATTTGTTTGTATTCTCACGGTGTTCTCCTAGGTTTCTGGTCCAATCACTTCTATAGAAAGTATGGAGCCCCCTGCCCCAACTTACCTCATCTAAAAACTTCATCAGGATGGTGAAAGGTGGGAGATCAGTGAACTTCCGTTCACAGATCTCCCTTGTGAATTATGAAACTTGAAGTTTTCAGCTATGAGCAAACACACTCATAAAGGTGCACTCTTGCATGTAAACTGCACGCTGGAGTGAGAAGAATAACTCTAGGGCCACCATTTACAGTTAACTCTAAATTAATAAGCTGTAAAGAATTTGAAGTATCACCTCCAGATAGTTTTTGACAGTGGTGGTCATCTTCCTTCATAAAGGAGGGCTCAAGTGCAGTCCTGATATTACTAAAATGTGACACATAATATTCAGTAAATGGAAAGCAATAGAAAGCTGTCGGAAACTGCAGACATGCAACAGGAGATGGTCCAAAAGCACAGGCATACTACAGGCAACTATCAGAGATGAAAGACACGCAACAGGAGATCATCAGAGACTGCAGGAATGATATAGGAGTTGTTGGAGACTGGGGACACACTTTAGGAGATAGTCATAGACTGGAGACTTTACACGAGCCTGCTAGGGATTACCGCTATTCCAGCTGCCTTACAAATCAGTCCTTCCACATTTGTGATTTCCATTGCCCCCGTGGCTAGTTTCATATTTCTGTTCACAAGATTTATTATAAAAATGTAAAAAGAGAAAAGGGTTTGAAAGCACAGTGTAGAAGAAGATATTGGGAAAGAAATATACCAAACCTAACACATTACTAAAAGCCACTACTCACTGACAAGTTAGAGCGGAACTAAAGGCATTATACTTACCTCCACTGTAACAGTCTCAGGGTCCCTCACCGGCATCTTCTTCCCAGGTGCTGGTCTTTGAGTATCTCCATCGGCTGGGGCGGGATAACGTCATTCCTGCACATGCGCAGGAGTCAGAGATAGAGGGACCTTGTGGGTGATGTAGGCTGAGCTGCACATGTACAGCTCAGTTTACATGCTGCATGAGACTGTGGGCAGGCAGGTAGATGTATTTTAACACAGAGGAAACACTGCATGTCTCTTCTGTGATAATAGCCTGCCTGCTGGCAGTCTGTTATAAAATTAGTTCAGTTCCGCTTTAAGAAGGAAAACATTGGCTGAAGTTTTGTGAGGCATTCAGAAACCCTGAAGGTCTCCCATTAAATGCCAAAGGACTGCAAGTTGGGGGGCCAGTGATTTCAGGTATTGTAGTACTTTGCGTGTCACAGGTGTGCAGCATTTTTATAGCTTGACTTTGTTGGTAAATTTTTCATCAACACAGTGTCATCATTTTTATTTAACAGAGCATTTGGAGATTATACTGTGTAAGTGTATACTAATTTAGACCACCCGAGTGCCTGCTACAGTGTGTCTAGGTGGAGTCGGCGGGTGCGGGTCTGGTGGAGGCGGTGCCTAAGCGTGTTGTGTGATGTCATGGTGCAAGGAAGCCATGCAGAGTGGCCGGAGCCTCGTATGCGGGGCAGAAGCAAGACAGGCCGGGAGCAGGACTGTCAGTGCTGTTTGGACTGGGGTGGACTGAAGAGACCACCTGGCATGGAGAGAGACTGTCACCGTGACTCAGGAGGGGACGTGTCGGTGAGGTCTCATCATCTATGCTGCTGCACACTGCTGTCAGTGTCACTGTGAGAGTCAATTTCATGTGTGTGTGCCGCTCACTCTAATTTCTCGCACTCCTGAGTCTTGTCCCTAAGCTAGCAACTTACTATATCGAAAATTAAATAAGAAATGTGTTTTTTGCCTTAATATCTACCTTAAAACACATTGCTAATTGCATATTGTACTTGTTTGTAGCCTAAACACTGACAATTACACTTAAAGCTGTAATTTTGTAACTTTTGGAAATGCCAGTAAAGACTTGGCTGTGCCAGTAAATTTTGGATGTCAGTAAATTTCAATCTGGTAGGTTGGAAACACTGGTGCCATATATAAATACATTTCACAATTGCTACAGTTTAAAATTAGAGCCAATGTTGATAAAGGTTATGTGAATTTATAATAAAATACACATCTTGAACCAAATGACTCTTTGAATGTTTAGCTTGAAAGGAAACCTGATTATGGAAAAAGGAGTGGGAGGACTAAATTGCTCCCTTTGCGGCTCTGTTCGGGATCATGCCGCTAAAATTCCTCCATCACAATTACACAGCTAGCAAGAATATTCTCAGGTAAACCTGTAACTTCAACATGTCATTGTCACGGCATGTAGGGTTTTAACTGCAGATTGTTGTACACCTGCAGCCCAACGCCTAATGCAAAACGCATTGCAAGAAATGTCGTATAAGGGGATTTCTAGGTACAGTTGTGCGCATACGTTTACACCCTGGCAGAATTTTTTGATTTCTTGGCCATTTTTCAGAGAATATGAATGATAACACAAAAACATTTCTTTCACTCATGGTTAGTGTTTGGCTGAAGCCATTTATAATCAGTCAACTGTGTTTACTCTTTTTAAATCATAATGACAACAGAAACTACCCAAATTACCCTGATCAAAAGTTTACATACCTCAGTTCTTAATACCGTGTATTGCCCCCCTTTAACATCAATGACAGCTTGAAGTCTTTTGTGGTATTAATAGATGAGGCATTTTATCTTCTCAGATGGTAAATCTGCCCATTCCTCTTGGCAAAAAGCCTCCAGTTCCTGTAAATTCTTGGGCTGTCCTGCATGAACTGCACATTTGAGATCTCTCCACAGTGCCTCAATGATATTGAGGTTAGGAGACTGAGATGGCCACTCCAGAATCTTCACTTTATTCTTGTGTAGCCAATGACAGATCGACTTCGCCTTGTGTTTTGGATCATTGTCATATTGGAATGTCCAAGCGCGTCCCATGCACAGATTCCTGGCTGATGAATGCAGTGTTTTTTGATAACATACTGCATTCATCTTGCCAACAAATTTCCTGTGCCTTTGTAGCTCACACATCCCCAAAACATCAGCGATCCACCTCAGTACCTTTCATCATAGGCCTTGTTGACTCCTCATCAAATGTAGCATTTATGGTTGTGGCCAAAAAGCTCAATTTTGGTCTCATCACTCCAAATGACTTCGTGCTAGAAGGTTTGAGGCTTGTATCTGTGCTGTTTGGCATATTGTAAGCGGGATAATTTGTTGCATTTGCATAGTAATGGCTTTCTTCTGGCGACTCGACCATGCAGCCCATCTTTCTTCAAGTGCCTCCTTATTGTGCATCTTGAAACAAACACACCACATGTTTTCAGAGAGTCCTGTATTTCTCCTGAAGGTATTTGTGGCTTTTTCCTTGCATCCTGTACAATTTTCCTGGCAGTTGTGGCTGAAATTTTAGTTGGTCTACCTGCTGTGGTTTGGTTTTCACAGAGCCCCTCATTTTCCACTTCTCGATTAGAGTTTGAACACTGCTGATTGACATTCTAAATTCCTTGGATATATCTTTTTATATCTCTTCACTGTTTTATACTGTTCAACTACCTTTTCCCACCAATCCCTTGACAATTCTTTTGCTTTCCCCATGACTCACAATCCAAAAACGTCAGTGCAGCACTGGATGAAAGATGCAAGGGTCTGTCAGGAGTCTAGAAACTCACTGACCTTTTATACACACACACTAATTACAAGCAAACAGATCACAGGTGAGGATGGTTACCTTTAATAGTCATTCAAACCCCTTTGTGTCAACCTGTGTGCATGTTATCAGGCTAAAATCACCAGGGTATGTAAACTTTTGATCAGGGTCATTTGGGTAGTTTCTTTTGTCATTATGATGTAAAAAGAGTAAACACAGTTGACTGATAATAAATGGCTTCAGCCAAACACTAACCATGAGTGAAAGAAAAGTTTTTGTGTTATCATTCATATTCTCTGAAAAATGGCTAAGAAATAATACATTCTGCCAAGGTACGTAAACTAATGAGCACAACTGTATCTGTAACCCACTACTCTCTTTAAACTTTGGATGAAAAAAGGGGGAAAGTGTCACACCAAGCAGGTGCTTATTAGGATGTGTTCCTATTGAGATGTGACTCAACCCTACTAAAGGCCCTTGTACAATTAAGGCTCAATGCACACAGCTATTACACCATGATAAGTGTTAAATTAGCCACCGTTCCCTCATGCTTCAGACTAAATCAAACAATAATCCCTCACCAACCATGGTGTTATTTTACCAGTGATAAATGACTACTGTTTTAGTGATGCTTTTGAAAATCTAATACTAAGAGGTAGGCCTTTTTCTTCTCAGAGAATAGGTGCAGGAACACAAGCTGCGGCATTGGGTGGGTGTGACCGATTGCACTAATAATGGGAGGGTTTTAAAAGGGCACAGGTAAATAAAGCCAGGAGTGCATAACACACAGAGTACTCCTGAACCCTGCATAACACACAGAAAACAGGGTTCAGGAGTGCGTAACACACAGACTGTAGGGTTCAGGAGTCCGTGACAGAGAGTAACAGAGAGTGTAGGGTTCAGGAGTGCGTAACACACTGAGTGTAGGGTTCAGGAGTGCGTAACACACAGAATGTAGGTTTCAGAAGTGCCCTATGCACACATTGCAGGGTTCAGGAGTGCTATACATACAGGGTGCAAGGTTCAGGAGTGCATTACACACAAAGTGCAGATTTCAGGGGTGCTGTACGTGTAGAGTACAGGATTCAGGAATGCATTATGCACAAAGTGCGGGGCTCAGGGGTGCTATACACACAGGGTGCAGGGTTCAGGAGTGCATTACGCACAAAGTTCAGGGTTCAGAAGTGTGTAACACAGAGTGTAGGGTTCAGGAGTGTGTAACACACTGGGTGTAGGGTTCAGGAGTGCCCTATGCACACATTGCAGGGTTCAGGAGTGCTATAACCACAGAGTGCAGGGTTCAGGAGTGCTATACACGTAGGATGGAGGGTTCAGGGATGCATTACACACAGAGTGCAGGGTTCAGGGGTGCCATACACACAGGGTGCAGGGTTCAGGAGTGCATTATGCACAAAATGCACAGTTCAAGAGTGTAAGAGTGTCCTATGCATAAAATGCAGGGTTCAGGAGTGTGCTACGCACAGTGCAAGGTTCAGGAGTGCATATTTCAGGCCAATTTCCAACCAAAAATGACCCCCACCCCCCACCCCTCCAGTACAAAGCTCTCCCCCCAAATTCACCCACTACAAATTCCTAACTCCTTCATTACATACTCTTGACCACTGAAATCTGTATGCTGTGCTGCTTCTCCCAACCAAGTAAGAATTTTCCCCAATGAGAACTTTTCTTCCCTAAAAAAGCAACACCCATCATTAACCTCTTCACCTCCTGCCTACAGCTCACTGCAGCAACTGTTGTCCACAGATCACCTTTGAGCCTCCTATCTATGCCTTACCTTTGCACCCCCCTGTCTACAGATCACCTTTGCCCCTCCCATCTACAGATCACCTCTGCACCTCCTGTCTGCAGCTCATCTCTGCACCTCCCATCCGCAAATTACCTCTGCTCCTCTTATCTGCAGCTCACCTCTGCACTCCACTGTCCAGAGCTCACCTCTGAACCCCACCATTCAAAGTTCACATCTGCACTTCCCATCCACAGTTCACCTTTGCACTCCACTGTCCACAATTCACCTTTGCACCCCAATCCAAAGCTCACATTTGAGCCCATGTCCAAAGCTCACCTCTGAATTTCTGTCAAAAACTCACCTTCCACAGCTTACAAAGTGCCCACAATCCATAGCTCTCCTCTGCACCCACAACCACAACTGCCCGCAGCTCACCTCTGCACATGAGTTTACAGCTCATCTCTGCGCCCCTCATCTGCAACTCACCTCAGAACCTACTGCCCGCAACTCACCACTTCAACTCCTATCTGTAGCTCACCTCTACACCCCCTGACTGCAGTTCACTTCTGCACCCCCAGCCATAGCTAATCCCTGTCCATCGTGCACTGGAGAAATAGATACAGCCTTTTGCTTGTCTTTATCTGGCCCTTGTGCACTATTTCTCCCACTGATACAAGGCACTATTCCTCCCACTGACACCAACAATAAGACACCATTCCTTTCACTGACACCAGCAGTGGGGCAATTATTCCTCCCACTGACACCAACAATAAGACACCATTCCTTTCATTGACACGAACAATGGGGCATTATTCCTCCCACTAATAACAGTGATGGGGCATTGTTCCTGCCACGAATACCAATGATGGGGTATTCTTCCTCCCACTAATACCAATGATGAGGTACTCTTTCTCCTACTAATTCCAATGATGTCGCATTATTCATCCCACTGATACCAACAAAGAGGCACTCTTCCTCCCACTAATACCATTAAAAAAATTGAGAACTTTCCATAAATATGGTCTGACTGCACAATTATCATACTCCTCTATAGCCACGGGCTGCTGTAGTTGGCCGAAGTTGTAATTGACATGTCAAGCACCACTTCTGAGTACTTGAACTGACTTGTTGTATTAAAATTTAATAAATGAAAGTTTTCAAGACACATTTATAAAACCAGGGAAAGCTTAAACCAGACTATTTCTATTGTTAATAATTTACATTACAAAATAGCAAAATGTGTACATTTGCACATTAAAAAACAACACACTTTTTGGAAAAAAAATAAAAACAACAAAAATGTACACATAGCACAGAAAAAACTACTTTATAAACCTAAACCAGTATAGCTTTAAACGTTGTAGCAGGCAAATTCAGTTTCCAGGTAGGATTTTCTTCAACTGCCTTTCTCAACCCTTCTTCCATGAAGGAACCCGTGAAACCGTTTTCAGCATCCCCTACAATAATGGTCATGGTGGAAGTGGCCCCTTATATTATCATTTAACCTCCCTGACGGTTTTCCCGAGTGTGGCTTGGGGTTAAATTTCAGCACCATTAGCGGTAACCCCGAGCCACATTTGGGATTGCATTGCAGGATCCTGGTGTGGTATACTTACCTTGTCCCCAGGATCCTGCGATGTCCCCCCGCGCTGTCTGCGGGCTCTGTCCTCCTCCGAAGCCTCTTTGTGCCAGGTTCCGTTCCCTGCAAGCGTCGTGACGCATGGGGGTGGAGCCTGGCAGCAAATTCAAAAAATTTTTAAAAAATAACACATACAGTACTGTAATCTTACAGATTACAGTACTGTATGAAATTATTTCACATCCCTTTTATCCCCAGTGCTTTGTCCAATGCCCTGCATGCAGTTTTATATTATATATACTGTTCTTTCTGCCTGGAAACTGGAGATTGTCCATAGCAACTAAAAAGTGTCCCTTTACATCAAAAGTGGCTTTAGACCAGCTAGAAAACAGCGATAGTAAATTAGAACACTTGCAGAATTGAGCGATAGTGAATCGTGGGGAAATTTATTTTATTATTATTATTATTATATATATATTTTTTTAATTATTTATATTTATTTATTATATTATAATTTATGATTTTGTGTTCAATGCAAAATAATTGTACCGCTTTCAGCACCTAAAATCCGAAATAATCATACCGCCAGGGAGGTTAACAAAGGCACTGCTCTTTCCAGGAACCTGCCATCAAGCTCTGGAAGAACCCCAGGGTTTCATGGAATCCTGGTTGTGAAAGGCAGTTATAGGTTGTGGGATAGGCCCAGCATGCACCGGGGTTCGTGACATCAGAAGGGGGGCGATGCCACCAGGTGGCCCCACCCCTTAACTATATAAGAAATGTCTGCAGTAGGCGGCCAGCCTTGATATCGGCGGAGCATCTTTTTTTTTTCCAGGTGAGGCCTGTGACGTGATTGGCGATGGATATACATCAGAGGACAATGTTTTTTATTTTTTAATAAAGGAATTGTCAAAAGCTGTCTCTGTGTTTTTATTACTTTTTGACACTTTTTTGGTGAATGGGTAGGTATACTCATTCACATAAGGGGGTCTGGGGGGGCCCTTGTTAAAAGGGGGCTTCCAGACAGTGTTAATTTTAACGTCAAATTTCGACTTAGTTTTAGCTATAGTCTTTTGACTAAAATGCCATTTTAGTTTTAGTCGTATTTTGGTCTTTTGGCTAAAATGCCATTTTAGTTTTAGTCGTATTTTAGTCATCTGAATTGTTTTTGTTTTAGTTGTATTTTAGTTGACTAAAATCTCCAGTACATTTTAGTCGACTAAAATCGAATGGGTCTAGTTATATTGTAACGCATTATTTAAGCATTTCTTTAGCATTGCCAAACTCATTATATACTCCTTTAGTAAAAATCTAATAACATATTATTATTTATGGTATTAAGGTTTGAACATGCACTACAGACACAGATTTAGCAATTGCAATATAAAGTGCGTTGAAAAAATATTCATACCCCTTGAAAATTTCCCCATTTTGTCATGTTACAACCAAAAACGTAAATGTATTTTTATTGGGGTTGTATGTGATAGACCAACACAAAGTGGCACATAATTGTGAAGTGAAAGGAAAATGATAAATGGGTTTCAATTTTTTTTACAAATAAATATATGAAAAGTGTGCCGCGCATTTGTATTCAGCCCCCTTTACTCTGATACCCCTATCTAAAATCTAGAGTAGCCAATTGCCTTCAGAAGTCACCTAATTAGTAAATCGAGTCCACATGTGTAATTTAATCTCAGTATAAATACAGCTGTTATGTGAAGCCCTCAGAGGTTTGTTAGAGAACCTTAAACCCCTTTTCACACTGGAGGTGTTTTTCAGGCACTTTAGCGCTAAAAATAGCGCATGTAAAGCACCTGAAAAAAGCCTCATCTGCAATCCCAGTGTGAAAGCCAGAATGCTTTTACACTGGGGCGCTGCGCTGGAAGGACGTCAAAAAAAGTCCTGCAAGCAGCTTCTTTGAGACGCTTTAAGAGAGTTGTATACACCACTCCTAAAGCACCCCTGCCCATTGAAATCAATGGGCAGCGCCGCCGAAGCGCCTGCAGCGGCACTTTGCGGGCGCTTTTAACTCTTTATTCGTTCACTAGTAGGGGTTAAAAGCGTCCCTCTAGCGCCCAAAAAGCGCCGCAAAAACGACAGCACCCACACCTATGCGCTGGCAGTGTGAAAGGGCTTTTAGTGAACAAACAGCATTATGAAGGCCAGGGAACACACCAAACAGGTCAGGGATAAAGTTGTGGAGAAGTTTAAAGCAGGGTTAGGTTATAAAAAAATACCCCAAGCATTGAACATTTCATGGAGCACTGTTTAATCCATCATCTGAAAATGGAAAGAGTATGGCACAACTGCAAACCTACCAAGACATGGCCATCCACCTAAACTGACATGCTGGGCAAGGAGAGCATTAATCAGAGAAGCAGCCAAGAGGTCCATGGTAACTCTGGAGGAGCTGCAGAGATCTACATCTCAGGTTGGAGAATCTGTCTAAAGGACAACTATTAGTCATGCACTCCACAAATTTGCCCTTTATAGAAGATTGGCAAGAAAAAAGCCATTGTTGAAAGAAAGCCTTAAGAAGTCCTGTTTGCAGTTTGCGAGAAGCCATGTGGGGAATACAGCGTGGAAGAAGGTGCTCTAGTCAGATAAGACCAAAATTCAACTTTTTAGCCTAAAAGCAAACTGCTATGTGTGGCAGAAAACTAACACTGCACATCACCGGGGGCGTGTCCAAGATGGCCACCTGAACGGCCGCATATTGCTGAGCTCTGCTGGCAAGCACAGCTTTTATTCTTCTTCTGGGCTTTCCATACATCCGTGACTGGGGAATTTCATGAGGATGAAACACTGCTTGTCCAGGGCAGCAGCTGGAAAGGGTAAAAGACTCAGATTCCAGCCGCTTGAGCAGACACAGACTCCCTCTCCTCCGTGTGGAGGGCCGAGCCACGAGGAGGACCAACATGGTGTCACAGACGGAGCTGCCGGAGCTACGTGGCTGACATAATGTCAGTGATTGCCCTCTGCCAGTTCACACTCATGGCAAAGATTGAGGCGGTGCAGCTGGATATGGGCATCATGCGACAGGATGTGGATAAGCTCCGGTCCCGTGTCACAGAGACAGAGCAGCATGTGAGCCATACAGAGGACACAGTTACCGAGCACTCCTCTGCTCTTCGCTCACTGCAAACTCAATTAAAAGCCCTGGTATATAAAGCAGATGACGCAGAAAATCATAACAGAAGAAACAACCTCTGCATAGTGGGGCTGGCGGAAGGATACTAATCCCATGGTCTTTGTGGAGGATCTGCTGTGTACCCTGTTGTCGAATGCTCACTTTTCCCGCTATCATAATATTGAGAGAGTGCACCGCATTCCGCCCAGGCCTGGGCCCTCTGGGCCCCCCCCACGTACTCTCAACCTATGGCTCCTAAACTTCCGGGACAGGGATGAAGTGCTCCGCGCTGCCAGAGTTCAGGGAGATGTCCGTTACCAGAACATCAAACTACTAATCTTCCCGGATTACTCCATTGAGACACAGAAGCTCCGTAAATCATTCGATCAGGAGAAGGCTGCATTGAGGGCCCGCAACATCCGTTACAGTGTTTTGTTCTCTGCTCGTCTGCGGGTCCAAGATGGAGAGGTGGTCCGTTTCTTTGCCTCCCCGCGTGAGGCCTCTGCATGGATGGATACCCTGCCACCCCATCACTGACTGGCGGGTTGGTGAGGTACCATGCCTCCTACCTATTCTCCTGGATCCCTGATCTCTTTGTTATTTGAGGTACCCCCTCTCTCTATTTTCAGTACACTGATGTCATGGGGCTTCCACCATCAAGTAATTTAGCACCATTGTGCCTTTACAAAACTTGGTTTTCAACAGTTCAAGTATGTGCCCCTGCTTGCAGGTGTTTGTCTCAGTTTATGGATGCTCTCTTTCTCCCCCTTGGGATGACTGTACCCTTGGTCTCTACTGGTTCAATGTTCCTGCATTGACTCTACTATTTGTTTTGCCCAGAAGAGCGTATACTGCTACTGCAAGTGCATTATTGTGCTGACTGTCTGCCAGCATCTCTACTTCACTGTAGGTGCTTTTCTATACGAGCCGATCCACCTGGCTCACGTCCTCTTAGGTTAACCTTTACTGACTGGTTGTTTGGGGTTCATGCTCTCCATGATTGGGATGGGGGGGTGGGTTTGTTTGCTCCGTGACGGTTGGGAAGGGTTGGGAGCAGTGCTTTGTTCTTTTTTAAATGTTTTTTTTCTTTTGATATGTTTGGTGCTTTATGACTGCTTATATGACAAGGGCTTTGAGGAGCCCTGTTGCTTACCATAAAATGTGCTGAATTGTGTATTTGCTGTGGGGTGTTTGGCACCCAGACCTCTTTCCCCTCCCGACACTGTTTTATGCCACTTTACTCCTGCCTGTACTGTATAATTACAATCTCTCATGTCTCACATAACCGTGATTTCATGGAATGTCCGTGGCCTTAACTCGGCAGTGAAACGCTCCCTGGTGAAGTTTCTCCAGCGGTACAACCCTCTGGAGTATGTCTGCATACTACAGGAGGCTCACCTTCAGGGCTCCAAGATCAATGGTCTCCGGCGACCCTGGGTGGGTGCGCATTATCATGCCACCTACCCACTGACCCAGATGGAAAGTATATTGTATTGCATGCAAATCTTTATGAAAGAAATGTGGTTATGGTGGGAGTGTATTTGCCCCCCCCTGCGACTGTCGCCACACTGAATAATATTATGCCACTGGTCTTGAGTTTTGATACCCCAGAAGTATTCTTGTTGGGTGGTTTCAACATGGTCCCTTGCCCGGACATGGATAGACTGCGGGGAGGGACGAGGGGTGCCTCCGCACTGGCTCAGTGGTGTCCACTTTTGCCTTAGTGGATGTATGGCGTAATTTACATCCGGCCGCCAGGGAGTTTACTTGTCACTCTGCTTCCTTCAAATCCCTTTTGCGGAAAGACTTGACATATGTCTCAGCTGCTGGCCTTCGTTGGGTTGCAGATCCAAGTATACTCCCAAGAGGTGTCACGGACCATGCTCCACTCAGCCTGACCCACTCTGGCTCTAGGTTGTGGTGTCTGTCCCGGTTCTGAGTGTCGGACGATAGATTACAGGAACCTATTACGGAATCCCTGTGCACCTATTGGACTACGAATGGGGACACCGGACCTCCTACTGTGAGATGGGATTCGTTTAAGGCATGGGTGCATACATCTCCAGAATTGCTATTATCCAGAGAGAGGCGTCTCGCTCGTTGGAGTTTCTGGAGATTGAGGCAGCTGGATTGGAGGCAGAGTATATCTCCTCCCCGACCCTGGATAGGTATCGGGCCTGGCAGCGAACCCTGAGACAATTATCCCTTCTTCGGATAGACAACACTAAAAAAGCCCTGTTTTACTCTCAACAAAAGGTTTTTGAGTATGGGGACAAAAATGTTCGCCTATTGGCTTAGCTGGCAAAAAGCCACAGCCCCACAACTCACACTGCAGGTATAAGGGGGGGGGAATGGCCAGGTCATAGTGGCTCTGGATCTTGTTAATGAGCGCTTCACACAGTTCTGTAGGGAACTTTATGAATCCAGGGTCACCTACTCCCAGAATGAGCTTAATACAGTGGTGTCCAAACTATGGCCCTCCTGTTGTTAAGGAACTACAACTCCCATCATGCCTAGTCATGTCTGTGAATGTCAGAGTTTTACAATGCCTCATTGGAAGTGTAGTTCCACAACATCTGGAGGGCTGTAGTTTGGACACCCCTGGCTTAGTACCTTCTTAGATACCATTAAACTCCCCACGCTGGATCGGGCGGATAGGGAACTCCTAGAGGCAGATATCTCTCTGGAGGAGATACAGACAGCCATTGGGAAATTGCAGGCGGGTAAGACACCGGGATCAGACGGGCTCCCAGCTGAATTACACTCCAACTTTGCGGACACTGTAGCTCCTAAGCTGACAGCCCTCTTTTCGGACCTATCCTCCCTTGACACTCTTCTAGAATCTATGGAAGAGGCGATTTTTGTACTGAATCCCAAGCCTGGCAAGGATACCCAAGACTGTGCCTCCTATAAGCATATTTTGCTCTTAAATGTTGATGCCGAAATTCTAGCGAAGGTCTTGGCTGGTCAGCTGACCACTGTGATTGAAGCCCTGATTCATGTCAATCAGACGGGATTCATGCCGGGTAAGGAAACAGACATAAACTTAAGGTGATTATTTCTTAACCTCTCAATCGCACATGACAACCAGGGCACTAGAGTCATCGGTTTCCTAGACGCAGAAAAAGCGTTTGATTCAGTGGAATGGGTCTACCTATGGGAGGTTCTGAAACTATATGGTTTTGGTCCCAAATTCCTTCGCTGGTTACAGATGCTCTATAGGGCTCCCAGGGCACGTGTCGGTACCAATGATTGGCTGTCCCAGACGTTCTCTCTACATAGAGGTACGCGACATGGATGCCCCTTGTCTCCCTCCTTATTTGCTCTGGCCTTGGAACCCTTGGCTATCCTGATTAGGGAATCTTCTGAGGTCAGGGGATTGAGGGTGGAACGCTTGAAAGAGAAGTTGTCACTGTATGCATATGACGCCTTACTTTACTTGAATGATGCAGGCCCGTTGCTCTCGGCTGCCCTGACTATATTTGACACGTTTGGCTCATTCTTGGGTATACGGATTAAATGGTCCAAGTCTATCCTCTTCCCAATTGACGACCAGGTAATTCACTTAGCCCCCTCCTCCCCACTACAATGGGTTGAGGAGTTTAAATATCTGGGAGTGCAGGTGACTAGACGAATAGCTGACTTTTTTGTCCGTAACCTCCAACCACTATTAACATCACTCAAAGCGTGTTGCTCAACATGGTCAGGGCTCCCATCGAATTTACTAGGCCGGATAAATTTGGTACAAATTATGCTTCTCCTAAAATTCAATTACATAATCAGTAACTGTCTGATATGGGTTACCACTTCATTCTTCAAAAAAAAGATAGATGCCTGGTTTCCTTTATCTGGAATGGGGCCTCCCCCCATTTGGCTAAGACTACACTGTATCTCCCTCCACAGTTGGGAGGTCTGGCACTACCTAATTTTAGGGTTTATTTCTGGTTGGCAGTACTGGTATCCACCTATTGGTGGTCCCAGAGTTATAGAGCCAATGCGGCCACCTGTTTGGAGGCTGCCTTCTTGGGGTCCTTGTTAGATCTTCGCAATCCTATCTATAGGGGACCAAAGGCATACCGAGCTCTCCCTGGGACAACGAGATTCACATGGCGAATCTGGAAAAATGCGATACAAAGTTTCTTCGTTCCGGGCCAGTTGTCTCCTGCCCATCCCCTTTGGGGCAACCCTGCACTCCCTCATTTCTGTACCATTCAGGATCCCCAGTTGTTGGCGCGACATGGGATCAAGACTAGTAGGTATATTATTCCCCTGGGTGCCCTCTTAAACTTCACAAAATTGTCTCAGAGGTTCAATCTGCCGGGCTGGATGCTGTTCCGATATTTCCAGCTGCGACATGCTGCTGCGGCCTAGTTTCCTTGGAATCCTATCCTCAAAGCTGATCCTATTGAGGAATTTTTGCTCCTGGGGACCTAGATAAACCACTGTCGGCACTTTATAGTGTTCTCCTTTGTATTGATATACCTAGAATGGAAAAGCTGTGGGAATACTGGAAGGAGGACATTCCCTCCCTAGACAGCTAGACAGAGAGGACTGGGAAGATAGCCTAGAACAAGGTCCTAAGCTTGTAATTTCATCCCGAGATAAGCTGATCCAGGTCAAATTTCTTCATCGGATCTATTACACTCCTGTAATGTTGCAGACAATGTTCCCCGAAGGAGATCCTACCTGTTCCCACTGTCAACTCCAAGCGGGTTCATATATACATATGTTCTGGGAGTTCCTTTCCATAATAAGATACTGGAAGGTGGTCTTTTGATAAAATTAACCTCTGGCTACAACTTGACCTCATCCCTACTCCCTCTATGGCCTTATTGGGCATCCCTGATGACGACCAGCGCTCCCATCACTCTAAGCTTCTCATAGCCTACCTCCTCTATTATGCCAAAAAGGAAATTTTACTGAAACGGTCGTCCCCAGACCAACTCGCGGTGTCCGCTTGGGAGACCACGGTAAACACAGCCCTGCCCTTATATAAAATTACCTATTCAAATAGGGGTTGTCATTGGAAATTTGAAAAAGTATGGTTCCCCTGGACATTGACCTGAACTCCCACTGGTGGGGGGTTATGTGCTTGTGGCAGAGGTAATATATAATGTATTTTATGATACCACTATTCCCCCTTGGTGATACAAACACATGCACTGTTTATTTGAATTGTGAAAGATTATTGTCTGCAGAATTAAAACATACATATTGTTGGCTCTCTATATTGCGGTTCTGTTGTATCATTTCTGTTTAACCTGATCATGATGACAATCTGTCTCTTTATATATGCTGTGAACGGTAATTTTCTCAATAAAGCACTTCTGTTTGTTAAAAAAGCAAACACTGCACATCACCCTGAACACACCATCCCCACCATAAAACATGGTGGTGGCAGCATCATGTTGTGGAGATGCTTTTCTTCAGCAGGAACAGGGAAGCTGGTCAGAGTTGATGGGAAGATGGATGGAACCACATACAGGGCAATCTTAGAAGAAAACCTGTTAGAGTCTGCAAAAGACTTCAGACAGGGCAGAGATTCACCTTCCAGCAGAACAAACCTAAACATACAGCCAGAGCTACAATGGAATGATTTAGATCAAAGCATAGTCATGTGTTAGAATGGCCCAGTCAAAGTCCAGACCGAAATCCAATTGCTGTTCACAGACTCTCCATCCAATCTGACAGAGCTTGAGCTATTTTGCAAAGAAGAATGGGAAAAAATGTCACTCTCTAGTGCAAAGCTGGTAGAGACATCTCCAAAAGACTTGCAGCTGTAATTGCAGCAAAAGGTGGTTCTACAAAGTATTGACTCGGGGGATGAATACAAATGCACGCCACACTTTTTACATATTTATTTGTAAAATATTTTGAAAACCATTTATCATTTTCCTTCTACTTCACAATTACGTGCCAATTTGGGGGTTATTTACTAAAGGCAACTCCACTTTGCACTGCAAGTGCACTTGAAAGTGGACTAAAAGTGAACTTGGAAGTAAAGTCGCTGTAGATCCGAGGGGGACATGCAAGGAAAATAAAAAACAGCATTTTAGCTTGCACATGATTGGATGATAAAATCAGCAGAGCTTCCCCTCATTTCAGATCTACCCCTCAGATTTAGAGAGACTGCACTTCCAAGTACACTTGCAGTGCAAAGTGGATTTGCCTTTCCTAAATAACCCACTTTTGTGTTGGTCTATCACATAAAATCCCAATAACATACATTTACGTTTTTGGTTGTAACATGACAAAATGTGGAAAATTTCAAGGGGAATGAATACTGGTACTGTATAACATCTTTATAAATAAAACCAAGTTTCACAAACAAACAAAAATATTGCTTTTTGACAAGCAGAAGTACAACTTGAAAATATAAAAAAAACAAAAAACTGTAAACTGTAATGCCATTGCACATATTACCTGAATATATTACTAACTTTAAATATCAAAGCCTTTTTCTTATTGTTTTATTTTATTTTAGCAGCTTAATAGATGTCCTCTGCATATTCCTATGTGGTAGTGCAGTTAATTTTGATGTCAAATTTCAATTTAGTTTTAGTTATAGTCTTTTGACTAAAATGCCATTTTAGTTTTAGTCGTATTTTAGTCTTTTGACTAAAATGCCATTTTAGTTTAATGCCCTGTACCCACGGGCGAACTTTTCAGCAACAAAGGTCCGACAGTCTTTCCGACGGACTTTCGAACTAACGGACTTGCCTACACACAATCACACCAAAGTCCAAAGGATTCGTACGTGATGATGTACGACTGGACTAAAATAAGGAAGTTCATAGCCAGTAGCCAATAGTAGCCCTAGCGTTGGTTTTCGTCCGTCGGACTATCATACAGATGAGCTGATTTTTCGATAGGAACTGGGTCTGACGGAGTTCCGACGTAAAGATTTGAAACATGTTCCAAATCTAAAGTCCGTCAGATTTTCGACAGAAACAGTCCGCTGAAGGTCTGATGAAGCCCACACACCCCAAAGCACCCACCCCCCCATGTTGAGGGCATGTGGCCTGGTATGGTTCAGGAGGGGGGGCAGCTCGCTTGTTCCACCCGTCCCTTTTCCTGATCTGCCGGACTGCATGCTCAGATAAGCGTTTGTTATGGATTTTGGGGGGGACCCCACGCCGTTATTTTTTAAATTTTGGCGTGGGCCTGGTATGGACGAAGGGCCTGGTATGGACTGGGAGGGAACCCAAGCTGTTTTTTTTCCCCATTTTTCTATTGTCAGGCAATGCCGGCATTCTTTGCCGAATGCAAACGGCTTCCCAGCATGCTGCTTAACAACCAGCTATTCTTCACACAGAATTCAAATCAGTTGAACGCTTTTTAACCGATTTGAATTCTAATCGTTCTCAAAAGTTGGAAAATAATAAACTAAATTAATTTTAACGAAAACGAAACAAATTTTAACGGAAAATAAATTAAATTATACGAATTCCGAAACTAAACTAAACTAATTTCATGTCAAAACAAAGTTAGTAACATAACAAATCTATCCGAAACAAACAAAAAAAAAATTAGTTTTGCACGTGTCTAGTATTATTATTTTATATATTTCTATGTAATAGTTTAAAATATACTTTTAACTATATAGTTTAGTTCAGTTCTATGGTAAGTTCTGAGAAAAATGGAGTATTGTAGGACCTCGTCTATGTTGGTGTTATGTGTTTGGGCTTGCTCTTCCTACGTTGTACACTAAGGAATTAGACCTTATTCATACAGGTGTACCAATCTATACACCTGTGTGAAGGGCCATTTTCACCCGCATGGGATACACAGGCCTTCCGTGCAGCCGCGTGCAGGCAGCCTGTTCAATGACAGGTGAAGGGCTGCATTATTTTCCAAGCACACTCTCAAATGTGTGGATCAGAGCATGGTCCATACAGCCACCCGCCTGTCATTAATTTGAACAGGCTGCATGCACATGGTTGCACAGTACACCTGTCCTTCACACAGGTATATGGATTGGTACAGTCATGTGAATGATGCCCAATTCCTTCCTCTACAACCTTGGAAGAACAAGTTTCCACACATAACACCCACATGGAAATGGTTCCTACTATACTCTGCTTTCCTAGGGCTGGGACAAGGGGTGGGCAGAAGGAGCGGCTCCCTGGGCACTGTGGTATAATGTGAGGTGGGGGGGC
This sequence comes from Aquarana catesbeiana, assembly GCF_042186555.1. NCBI lineage: Eukaryota > Metazoa > Chordata > Amphibia > Anura > Ranidae > Aquarana > Aquarana catesbeiana. The sequence goes on along the minus strand of NC_133325.1, from coordinate 697,605,056 downwards.
ACCACAAGGAGATTGGAGGGGGTGATTTGAGTTGGGAGGGGGAATTTGGAGGGTGGCAGGCGATAAGAATTGTTCTAGGAGGGAAAATTAGAGGGGTGTGCTAGGAATGGTGATTTGGGGGATTTGTGTTGGGAAAGGCAATGGGGGAAGATGACTTGTGCTGGGGGGGAGATCTGGGGGTTTTGTGCTAGAAGAGGTGTTATACGGGGGGGGGGGGGGGGGGGTTGTGCTAGGAGGGAAACTTTTTTGGGGGGGGTAAGATTTGTGCTGGTGGGATTTGGGGAGAGAGAGGATTTGAGCTTGGAGGGGGGATAGGGGGCAAAGATTTGTGCTGGGAGGGGGGATTTCAGCAGGGGGGGAGGTTTCAGTACTGGGAGGAGGGTAAATTTATGCTTAGGGGTAAGCATAAAGATTAGTGCTTGATTTTTTTTGGGACGGGGGGGTTTTGCTGACATGTAATGCTTATACATCTTGGGGAGGGGGGCGCAGTTTGGAATGTTTGCCCTGGGCTCTAGATGACCTTATCCTGACACTGCTAAGACTCATTTTGGCAGTATAACTTCTTGAATTTGTCACAACAATACTGATAGACAAAAAAATTGTTTCTGCTATGACCTACTTGAATTTGGTGCACATGTCAGTATTTCTAACGAAAGTGTTGTCCTTCATGGTTCTGACACAAGACTTATGACAGCATCCACAGCGCCAGTAATGTGTTGGAAATGCCTTATTGAATCACCCTGACTATGTGTTCCTAACCCAGGACTGTACTGCTGCAAAGATCATTAATTAGCCATACTACTCGTTTTTATTCTGACATTATGTTACACTTTCATTTTACCATGACCAGCTTAGTACGGGCTGCTCACGATTCAGGGCTCAGTGATTCATCAATTACATAAACAGTTTCCTCGTTTTTTCCTGACGACCCTGTCTGGGCAATCTGTGTGCATGATGCTGCCTGCTGGTTGTAATAGTAGAACAGCTTGCTGTATTGTCATTATATCCGCCATATGCGGCTGGATGGGAAATACCAGTTCTCAGCTTTTCTGTATGTCACAGGTCCTCTCCCATTTACTGCAAACTTCACTCAAAATTCATAAATAAATAGTAATCTTTTTTTCAGTTTCTTCCCTCAGCATAACAGTGTACAGAGCTTCTGTATGTGCTGGTAACCGAAATATAAGTGAAGTCACGTACAGCATTTTAACCCCAGCTAGAAATAGAGAAAGGTCAAGGTTTGATAGCTATGTGTGATTCCACTAGGAAGATATTCCCTCACTTTTTAGAAGAGGAGGAGAACAAGTGTCACCGAGACAGGAAGACAAAGGCAGCAATATAAGCATTACAGAGGTTCCCCATTTACTAAAAAAGAAATATTTTTGTTCTTGTCTGTTTCCTAACTTGAAAAATTCCTATTCCTCTGACCTCGTGCCACCTACTCCTCTGACCTTGTGGCATCTATTCGCCATACCTTGTACCACCTATTCCTCTGATATCGTGCCACCTATTCTTCTGACCTTGTGCCACCTTTTCTTCTGACCTCATGCCACCTTTTCCTCTGACCTTGTGCTAGCTTTTCCTCTGACCCCGTGCCTCTGACCTTGTGCCACCTATTACTCTGACCTCATGCCACCTATTCCTCTAACCTCGTACCAGCTATTCCTCTGATCTCGTGTCACCTATTCCTCTGACCTCCTGATCTCATGCCACTTATTCCTCTGACCTTGTACCACCTATTCCTCTGACCTTGTGCCACCTATTCCTCTAACCTCGTACTACCTCCTCCTCTGACCCTGAGCCACCTATTACTTTTATCTTGTGTCACCTATTTCTCTGACCTAATACCACCTATTCCTCTGACCTTGTGCCACCTTTTCCTCTGACCTTGTGCCACCTATTCCTCTAAACTCGTACCACTTATTCCTCTGACCTATCGCCACCTATTCTTCTGACCTTGTGCCACCTTTTCCTCTGACCTTGTACCATCTATTCCTCTTACCTTGTGCCACCTATTCCTCTGACCACGTACCACCTATTCTTCTGACCTCGTTCAACCTGTTCCTCTGACCTCATGCCACCTATTCATCTGACCCTGTACCACCTATTCCTCTGACCTCATTCCACCTGTTCCTCTGACCTTGTACCACCTATTCTTCTGACCTTGTGCCACCTATTCCTCTTACCTTGTTCCACCTGTTCCTCTGACCTTGTGCCACCTATTCCTGTGACCTCGTACCACCTATTCCTCTGACCTTGTTCCACCTGTTTCTCTGGCTTCATACCACCTATTCATCTGACCTTGTGTCACCATAACAAGAAGAACGTTCCCAATGGGGGCACAGCAAAAAAAAAACTGACAGAGTTGACTGATGTAAACATGATTACCATTGGGGAGAAGACTGAATCTAAGGTATGTAATTTAAAGCAGAACTCCAGGTACAAATAACAAAACCAGCTTTTGCTGCAAGATTTACCTTCAATCCAGATATTTCCCCCAGCACTATTTTTTCTGTGGCTAGATGTCCTCAGTCTGATGGCCAGCATCATTCATTCCACTTACTGTGAGCCCAGATTGCCCTTGACCCAGCCCCAGTCTGTAACTGGACAGTGAAAGGAGAAGCAGTGCAATGATGAGCTCATTTCTCTTCTTTCTCCTCCTATCAACATGTTCCTTGTCAGCACATGCACTAATTGACCCCTTGTACTGCTTCTCCAATGTGAGCTCTGCTGTACGTGGTATTCAAGAGGCTGATGCCATATCACGTTCAGGCAGAAAAAGCAAATCTCTGGATTGAAAGGAAGCATTTTTTAATAGGCTATTCATTTTTATCTTGTTATTTGTATCTGGATTTCAGCTTTAAAAGAATAGTTCACCTTTTTAGAAAAAACAAAAAAGTGAACTAAAACCGTACACCCTTCCCCCATTCCCCGCGGTACTTTCCTCCGTAGGTGATGAGCTGTCACTGCCCATGCAGCCGGTACAGCAGTCCAAGGATTTGAAATTCCCACTCTTCTCCTTCTTCTTCCAGGATGGAGCAGAACAATGTTATGTGGCGGCGCTGACCAATAAGAATCGCTCTGATCCATCCTGGAACCACTGCAGAAAAAAAGAGGGAGAAGAGCCTACTTCTGTTTTCAGCTCACAAGATGGAGGGAAAAACTGGATGTACACAAGTAACAAAAGTGACATCCGTCCTGTTCTGCTCTGATTCAGCAGGGGATCTGTACAATGAGTTAGGCCCCTTTCACCTTGGGGCGGTGGGGGGCGTCGGCGGTAAAACGGCGCTATCTTTAGCGCTGCTTTACCGTCGTTTTTGCGGCGGTATTCGGCCGCTAGCGGTGCGGTTTTAACCCCCGCTGACAGCCGAAAAAGGGTTAAAACCGCTGGCATAGCGCCACTACAGCCGCGCTGCCCCATTGATTTCAATGGGCAGGAGCGGTGAAGGAGCGGTGAATACACCGCTCCAAAGATGCTGTTTGCAGTTTTTTTTCTCTCCTGCCAGCGCACCGCTTCAGTGTGAAAGCCCTCAGGGTTACACACTGGAGAAACAGCAGCGGCAGTTTCAGGTCGGTTTGCAGGCGCTATTTTTAGCGCAATAATGCCTGCAAACCGCCCCAGTGTGAAAGGGGCCTTAGAGGGATGAGACAAACCATTTAACACTGAGAAGGGTGCTTACAATGGGCAGATTTTATTCATTTAGTTAAAACCTTTTACCAAAAGGAAAAAAACTGTTGTAACTGCTTAAAGCTGAACTCTGGGATAGCAAATATTAATTCAATACAAGAGTCATGTGTATTCTTACTTGAATATTGGTTTGCCTTCTGCATTTCTTCCAGATCTGTGCAGTAATCCAATGTGAAACGTTTCCATTGTGCAGGAGCTTCCTTTAATAAGGACCAGTCACCGCTGCTTTTTTTTCATTGTGCAGGGTGACTGGTCTGGTGTCCGGCCCCTCCTTTCGTTTTCTGCAGGCAGCCTGTAGTGGGTGGAGCCTGCTGGGTCCCTCCCACAGCTTTGCTCTCTGCACAAGCTATGTACAGTACAGTGATGATGTCACTGCAACTTTTACAATGTAATATCTGGGTTTGAAAAGGATTTTAGTTTAACACAAAGTGGAGTTACAGTGCCTTGAAAAAGTTTTCATACCCCTTAAAATTTTACACTTTTTGTCATGTTACAGCCAAAAATTTAAATGTATTTTATTGGGATTTAATGTAATAGACCAACACAAAGTGGCACATAATTGTGAAGTGGAAGGAAAATGATAAATGGTTTTCAAAGTTCTTTACAAATAAATATGTGAAAGGTGTGGCGTGCATTTGTATAGTTAATACTTTGTAGAACCACCTTTCGCTGCAATTACAGCTGAAAGTCTTTTTGGGGATGTCTCTACCAGCTTTGCACATCTAGAGGGTAACATTTTTGCCCATTCTTCTTTGCAAAATAGCTCAAGCTCTGTCAGGTTGGATGGAGAGTCTGTGAACAGCAATTTTCAAGTCTTCCCACAGATTTTCGAATGGATTTCGGTCTGGACTTTGACTGGGCCATTCTAACACATGAATATGCTTTGATCTTAACCATTCCATTGTAGCTCTGGCTGTATGTTTAGGGTTGTTGTCCTGCTGGAAGGTGAACCTCCTCCCCAGTCTCAAGTCTTTTGCAGACTCTATTGCCCCGCGCACACGGTCGGAATATCCGACAGAAAAAGTCCGATGGGAGCTTTTCATCATATATTCCGACCGTGTGTATGCCCCATCGGACTTTCTACGTTGAAAATTCAGATGGACTTAGATAGAGAACATGTTCTATATTTTTCCAACGGAACAAATTCCTATTGGGAAACCCGCTCGTCTGTAAGCTGTTCCGACATACCAAAAAAGACAAAAAAAAAGGAATATAAAATGCAGCGCTTTGGGAACGCTAACCCCCCAGGATCATCTATGGGAGTGGGCGTTCAACTGGTGAGTCAGAAATGGTGAAAATAGTGGTATGCAAATAAACACTGAGAGTAATATGTGCATAAAGACTGACAAAAAGATTCATATGTGTATAACATAAACAAATGAGAAAATCGCACGTGCAAGTGATACACAAACTAAAAATAAAAATGATGATAAGTCAATGGTAAACAAAGAGCACATCTAAGAGCTCCTCTGTGTGGTGCTATATAGTCTATTCAGAAAAATATTTTTTTTTTGAAAGATGCTTCTTCTGATGTTGATAAATATGAGGAAGCAGAGTTCTCCATGCAGTCATCACAGGTGTGTATATGGGACAACATATGATATGGGACAACAGAGGGAATGGATACTCTTATCCCAAAATGTGGACACACACGCCATACGGCGGTGGGTCAAACAGGCATCAAATGGTCGTCTCCAACAGGATCTCCAACCAGGACCTTTGTGGTACAATGGTGTGTACCCACGTCCACATCAGACAGGATGGATGATGGATACCTCACCCTGGGGACAACCGCTGGCAAGTATCCTCAAACTGAAGTGTTTGTAGTCCTCACACCGACATCACACCAACATCCAATCAGCAGCGTAAATCATGGGGGAAAAAGATGGAAAGAACAGGGCCTATTTTTTGTGTTTCTTCTTTCTCCTGGGATACTTTCTGTTGCCAGATTTTTCAGAAAAAGACGTCAGCGGCTACATGCAAGGTAAATATCTCCTAAAGTACCATACAGGTTTAGGAGATATTCATTTTACCTACAGGTAAGCCTTATTATAGGTAAAAATGGGGTTTACAACCTTTCATTTACACACAAGTGGACTCTTTTTACTAATTAAGTGACTTCTGATGCCAAGTGGCTCCACTAGATTTTAGTTAGGAGTATCGGGGTAAAGGGGGCTTAATACAAATGCCCACTACACTTTTCATATATTTATTTGTAAAAAAAAATTGAAAACCATTTATCATTTTCCTTCCACTTCACAATTATGTGCCACTTTGTGTTGGTTTATCACATAAAATCCCAATAAAGTACATTTAAGTTTTTGGTTGTAACATGACTAAATGAGGAAACTTTCAAGGGGTATGAGTGATTTTTCAAGGCACTGTATATATTTTGCAAATATTCAACCCAAGAGCAAACATTTATTATATTGCTTACCAATTGTTTGATATGATGGCTGCATTTGTTTGTTTTTTTCTTCTTTATTTTCACCTGGTGATCTGGCTAGTAAGTCTGTTGTTTTTCAACAGAACAAACTGTCCCCTGTTACAGGGCTAAGACAAAACTTTTAACACTGGCAGGGGTGCTTAGAATGATCAGCTTTTATATATTTATGTAAAATCATTATGCCAAAAGGAAAAAAAACTGTTGTAACTGTTTATAAAGTGTTGGCTAGAGTTCATCTTCATCTTGTATCTAAATCTGCTAGCACATCCTACACTCCCCTCCCCCCAGACTGGCAATGCTGCTGTCCAAAGATGCCCCCTGTGCTCCTTCATCCAGAGTGGGCACACTTGAATACAAGAGGTGTGTTACTGGCCAGATCCCCAGGTGAAAATAGAGGGGGAGCCTAAGAAAAGAAAACCAATGCAGTCACCATATCTAAGGATTGGTAAGCTGCAATACATTTGGTTTTGGGTTTAATATTGCTTTAAGGAACATTTAAACTTTTTGTGCCCAAAGCTCAGCTTTATAAAAATTTAGCAGGAGTTCAGTTTTAATTTGTTAGTCAAGTGCATTTAAATTGGCTAGTGGATCTAACACTACCTTCTCCACAGATTGACAATGATGCTATGCTAAAGTGTCTCCTTTGCTCCTCCAACAAGAGTGGAGACACCGTAACACAGAAAGCATTGGCGGCTGGTGCTCCATTATGTTTTGAGGGGGACCAAACAAACAACCCGCCACCCCTGCGTTAGGTCAGTCGATCAGTCAAACCCCCCACCACCACCCCTCTTCCGTTGCTCGCACGCTCATTTGTCCCCCTACTAGCCCCGCACTTACCCCATCTAGGTCGCGGGCAGCTTCGGCTCCTTCCTGCGTCTCCTCCTCCTCGGCGGCTTCCTCCTCGGAAGCCAATACGATCGCTTCTCCTCTCTGCCAATTGTGTCTAAGGGTCCGCTTCCTGATTGTCCGAGAGGAGAATCAGGAAGACAATAGTGAATATTAATTCGCTATTGTCACACAAATGGATGGGTTCAGGGCACAGTACTCTGCGCCCTGAGTCCACCCTTTTTTAAGCCAATTAGAGCCTCAGGCTCTAATCAGATGTGCTTCAAAAAATACGAAACATAAACCCCATTGAAATCCATGTGTCCGGCACCCTGCATGTAAATTAGGGCCTGGGCGCATAGATTAGGGGGGTGGCGCCCAGGCCGCCACTGACAGGAAATATGTTACTGGTAGGGTCACCCGGGAAAAATAATTGGAAGAAAAAAAACAAATGCAACCACTAAATTTAAGGATTAGAAAGCTGCAATATATTCAATTTTTAAAGAAGAATTCCAGGTATGGCATTTTTTACACAGTTACATCGGTTCAGCTTGGACCAATGTAAGTATGGATATCAAATACATGTGGGATTCCCCTAGAAGCTGGAAAGCACTGTAGTAGTCACCGCTAATCCAATAATCTCCCCTTGCTTGTGTTGTGCTGAGCGGCCGCTCTGCTACATTCTGAACACATGACATCGGGCACTCGGTATGGGTGCCATTCAGAGAGCGCTTTGCATTGTCTCAATACATGGAAACTAGTAATGTGCCGAGATTTAGGCAGCCGAAAATTATCGCCCAAAATTAGGGTTTTCAGCATTGTGACAAAAGAAAAAAAGGTGCCAATAATGGCTGCCGAAAATACTTGCAATTTTACTGGGTTTTTGTTGTGTTTTTCATAGGCCATGTGACTCAAAAAACACAACACAAGTGCATTTTTGATGTGTTTTTGCTGCATTTTCAATGCATTTCAATGGGGAGGGTTTTTTTTTTTTTTTTTAACTGACTAAACATGCACCAAAAATGTATCAAGCGGGATTTTTAACACCACTTCAAAAGATGCCAATGATGGCCGACAATTCATATACATTTAAATTCATGATATTAAATAAAAAGTTGAATATAGTACAATTATTTATAAAAATGTATATATTTTTAAAAACCATAATTTTGAAAAACAGAACCGCAGACATTTAATCTCAGACATCTATTCCATGTTATTTGCCGACCATGAACCCAAATCCAACTTAGCTAGCCGCAAATGGGAGCAGGAGCTATCTATAGACCTCTGAGATCAAGAATGGGAAAAGATCTACACATATATACACAAGGGATCAACCAATGTACTGACACAAGAAAACGGATATAAAATATTTTCCAGGTGGCATAAGACTCATCTTATGCCCGGTACACACGATCGGAAATTCCGCCAGCAAAAATGTGAGCTTTTGGTCGGCAATTCCGACCATGTGGAATCTGGCCTTTGCTCGCAAAATTTCCACCAGCCAAAGATTGAGAGCAGGTTCTCTATTTTTCCGACGGAAAAAGTTTTGGAATTGGAAATTCTGATCGTCTGTAGCAATTCCGACACGCAAAATTCCTACGCATGCTCAGAAACAATTTGACGCATGCTCGGAAGCATTGTACTTCATTTTCTCGGCTCCTCATAGTGTTGTACATCACCACGTTCTTGACGGTCGAAAGTTCAGAGAACTTTTGTGTGACCATGTGTATGCAAGCCAAGCTTGAGCGGAATTCCGTCGGAAAAAACATCCAAGGTTTTTCTGATGGAAATTCCGATCGTGTGTACGGGGCATTAGAATACACAAATTCCCCCCCACAGTCTCCCCCCAATGCTGGTGATGCAACAAGGTGCTGGGCTTGCTTCTACATATATGGTGGTCTTGCCCCTTAATCCAACCCTTTTGGAAAGAAGTCCAAAGACTTACATGCCAAATCTCTACCCTCCTGCTGGACTATTCTCCAGCCCAATTTCTGTTACACTGCTCCACCATCCCAAAGTCTGACTATTTTCACTCCCTAGCCACGCACCTTTTCAATGCGGCCAAAATGGGTATCCTGTCTCATTGGCGCTCCCCAAATCCCCCAACCATAGCAGACTGGTCCAAGTGAAGGCGACCGACCTCCTCTATTTAGAACGCAGAGGGGCAGCTGCTTGTCACAGGACCCAGAAGCAAGTGGATAACACATTCTTGCGATGCGTTCTAGTGCAGGAAAAATGCAGCATGCTGTACTTTTTATTAAACGCACATGAAAAGCACCGCAATGGTGTACACTAAGCTCAATGGAATACATTCATTTTCTTGCATACCTGTTTTTACTGCTTTTAGGGCTCATTTTGGGCTCATCTACACCTGCTTTGGCTTCAACACACATTAAAGCACCTATGGCTTCAACATGCTTTTATGATGTGTTTTTGATGTTTCGGTGGTGCTTTGATTGAGATTTAGTGATGCTTCGGTGAAGCGTCGGTGATGCTTTCGTGATACCTTTTGAAGCTTTGTTGAAGCTTGACAGATGCCCTGTGTGTGTGTGGATATCTCATACCTGCAACTTCTCCAAAACAAAGCGAAGCTAAAGCTGAATTAAAGCCTCTCAAAAGCTGCAGGTGTTTCAAATGAACTTCAAACAAGTTTTGTCACAGAAATCTATGGAGGCTTTGTAGACGCTTTGAAGCACCACTAAAGCAACATGGGGTATAATTTTTAAGCAAATCTGAAGCAAAGCAAAGCAAACACAAGCTGTAAACAGGACTTTAAGCTAACCATTTTATTTAGTGACAGGGGCTCTGACTGGCATTCAGGGAGCTTTAACAAAGCCTGTCTGAAGCCTTGTTTTAAAGCAAGTGTAAACTTGCCCTAATTACACTTGCTTAGGCTTCAACACACATTAAAGCGCCTACCGCTTCAACATGCTTTTATGATGTGGTTTTGATGCTTCAGTGGTGCTTCGATGAAGTTTCGGTGGTGCTTTGATGAAGCTTTGGTTAGGCTTTAGTAATGCTTCGGTGATGCTCTATTGAAGCTTGACAGATGCCCTGTGTGTGTGTGTGGGGGGGGGGATATCTCATACCTGCAAAACAAAGCGAAGCTAAAGCTGAATTAAAGCCTCTCAAAAGCTGCAGGTGCTTCAAGCGAGCTTTGCCATAGACTACTATGGAGGGTTTAAAGACGCTTTGAAGCACCGCTGAAGCTACATGGAGTATAATTTTTGAAGCAAAGCAAAAGCAAGGTGTAAACAGGACTGTAAGCTAACCATTTTATTTAGTGACAAGGGCTTTGACTAGCATTCAGAGAGCTTTAACAAAGCCTGTCCGAAGCCTTGTTTTGAAGCAAGTGTAAACTAACCCTTACACGCAGTCCTAAGTCCTAAGGGCTCATTTGCACTTGCTTCGGCTTCAACACACATTAATGGATAGTCTACACTTGCTTCAAAACAAGGCTTTGGACAGGCTTTTTAAAGCTCTGAACGCTAGTCAAAGCCCCTGTCACTAAATAAAATTAGCTTACAGTCCTGTTTACACCTGCTTTTGCTTTGCTTCGCTTCAAAAATTATACCACATGTTGCGTTATTGGTGCTTCAAAGCATCTTCAAAGCCTCCATAGAAGTCTATGGCAAAGCTCGCTGGAAGCCCCACAAAGCCTCATCAAAGCCCCACCAAAGGCTCATCGAAGCACCAAACAAAAGCAAGGTGTAAACAGGACTGTAAGCTAACAATTTTATTTAGTGACAGGAGCTTTGACTGGCGTTCAGAGAGCTTTAACAAAGTGTGTCCGAAGCCTTGTTTTGAAGCAAGTGTAAATAAGCCCTAAAGGTGATTTGTGCATGGTCTCAGCCTGCCCCATAGGACAGGTCCTCTTTAATCATCCAGATCACACCGTGTCTATGCACCCGATTGGGGACTGCATTGAAGAATATAGGGAGCTGGGACAAGATGATGCTGGAAATAAGGATGTGTGGCGGGTAGATGCGGTGTCCTTCACCCCGCTCTCTATGTCCTGTACACAATACTGGGACCATCATTCATTATTACATCTCCTCCTATAGAAGAGCCAGGCTAACAGTTGTCAGAAGACTGCAGAGTCTCCCTAGCAGCAGCAGAGGAGCCCAGGAACAAGTGTATCCTACTCATCCAACCCAACATCAGCATCCCTCTCCATGGCCATAGGAAAGCACACATTGCCCCATACATCACCCCATTTATCTATCTACCCCATACATGTGCATTGCACATTACTTAAATATTATGCAATAAAAACTGAACAGGTGATGCCTGCTGCAGCTAAAAGAACATCATACCAAGCTTCTCTTCCACTTGCACCAGCAATCCCACATTAGAATTAGACCCACCGCAGTCTCTGCCCACCAGTCACCCACTAATTGCCTTACCTCGCTCTACCAAAGCCCCGATCTCTTCTGCAGCTGACAGGTACCAGGTGTCATACTCACACACATGCACTAGAGGGCAGCAGGCGTACACATCAGCACGCCTCCCTCCCGCCGCCTCCGCAGTCGCCGCGTTGCATGATGGTGTATGTAGTTCTAGCGTGCTGTAGTGCGAGAGCATACCAGGGCTCGGAGAACTACAATTCCCGGCATTCCTAAAGACCAGACGAGCGCAAGCTTCTATTGGGGGCTGTAGTCTTCGCCATGGCAACGACCTGCGCCCCCACATGTCCTTGCAGATATACAATGCAGTTTTTCTTCTGTTTAACTCGTTCACGGAGCCATCCCCCCTCTACTTTGTGATCCCAGCAGGATTAATGCTGAGCTATGCTGTCCCTGAGCTGATGAATATGTATGACAGATTATTACACACAGGAAAGTGGCGATCAGATGATGTGGAGTCATTCAATGGAATAAAATAACAGATTTCACAACTGTTTCCTGTAACATCATTTATGAAAAGTGTAGAGATCTGCTGTCTGCGATTGTAGGCAGCTATGCGTCTTATGCCGCGTACACACGGTCAGATTTTCAGATGGGAAATGTTCAATGGGAGCTTGTTGTTGGAAATTCCGACCGTGTATAGGCTCCATCGGACATTTTCCGTCGGAATTTCCAACAAACAAAATTTGAGATCTGGATCTCAAATTTTCCGACAACAAAATCTGTTGTCATAAATTCCGATCATGTGTACACAATTCCAACGCAAAAAGTTCCACGCATGCTGGGAATCAAGCAGAAGAGCCGCACTTCCTATTGAACTTCATTTTTCTCAGCATGTTGTACGTCACCGCGTTCTTGACATTCGGAATTTCCGACAAGATTTGTGTGACCGTGTGTATGCAAGACAAGTTTGAGCCAACATCCAAAAAAACATGCATTTTGTTGTCGGAATGTGCGATCGTGTGTACGCGGCATAACTGTTATTTATGTACATCACTTCCTGTCCCTGCCAGGGTTGCCACCTTTTCTTCAAGCCAAACCCGAACACTTTAGCGGCACAGGGCACATTTATTTTCATAGTATACACTATAGATTTATAAAAGACCTGGGACATCTTTGGGTGTCCCAAAGAGAGTGGTAATGCAGCGTGCTGCGGCAAACAGTGGGTGTGGCTAAACCGCTCTTGCTAACATCATCACCCCCAGTGTCCCATTGATGCCGAACCTGTCTAAAGCTCACTAAAACCCCTTTCACACTGGGGCGGTTTGCAGGCACTATTGTGCTAAAAATAGCGCCTGCAAACCGACCCGAAACAGCTGCTGCTGTGTCTCCAGTGTGAAAGCCCGGGGGCTTTCACACTGGAGCGATGCGCTAACAGGACGGGAAAAAAAAGTCCTGCTAGCAGCATCTTCGGAGCGGTGAAGGAGCAGTGTATACACCGCTCCTGCCCATTGAAATCAATGGGCAGCGCGGCTATACCACCGGCAAAGCGCCTCTGCAGAGGCGCTTTGCGGTGGTTTTTAACCCTTTCCCGGCCGCTAGCAGGGGGTAAAACCGCACCACTAGCGGCCGAATACCGCCGCTAAAATGATGGTAAAGCGCCGCTAATAATAGCGGCGTTTTACCGCCAACGCACCTCCTGCCCCAGTGTGAAAGGGGCCTAATGGCAACAGATTGTTTCAGTTAGACCCCTTTCACACTGGGGCTTTCTTCAGCCATTTTTCAGGCCCTTTCGCGTTAAAAAAAGCGCCTGAAAGAAGCCTCCTCTGCAATCCCAATGTGAAAGCCCGAGCCCTTTCACACTGCCAGCGCCCGAAAAATGCTTGTAAAGCGTCGCTTAAGACCCCTTTCACACTGGAGTGTTTTTCAGACGTTTTTCGGGCGCTGGCAGTGTGAAAGGGCTCGGGCCATCGGCGCACCCAGCCCGGTGGCAAAAACACGAAAGCGCTGCAAAGAATCTGCTTGCAGGACTTTTTTTGACGCCCTGCCAGCGCAGCGCCCCAGTGTGAAAGCACTCGGGCTTTCACATTGGGATTGCAGATGAGGCTTCTTTCAGGCGCTTTACAGGCGCTTTTTTAATGCTAAAGCGCCTGAAAAAGGCCCCAGTGTGAAAGGGGTCTTACTTGGGGAGCCAAAACCCAGTCTGAATAATGTGTCTGGGTTTCAGGCAGACTGAAACCTGGACATATAATTCCAAACCCGGACTGTCCGGGTGAATCCTGCCTACCTTTTGGATTGGCTCTGCAGACTCCTCTTGTCCACTGCTGATACCTGCAGGTTTCCTGCCAATCCCCTGGACAGGTTTGTTGGTGGCGGGGGTCCTCTGGGCTTGTACGGTCTTCTGTGGAGCTAAAGAACAGATACAACAATTAGCGAGACCCTTTATCTCCATAGCCACAGTGAGCAGAAAGTTTGCCAGAGACCCCCCTATAACCCAGAAATTGTGGGGAGCCACCTCTAAGAAAATGTGGCCCCCTTCCTGACAAACTAGTAGCAATCTCAGCCATTTTCCTTCCATCTTCTGCAGCTTTGGGAAGCTTTGTGGTTTCTGGGGACTTATCTGTAGAAGGTCCAGTATTGCTCACATTCACTCCACATTTTACAGCTGTTCATACTCAGGAGCAGGGGCATCGCTAGGGGGTGGCTATTGAGACTATAGCCCTGAATCTGGGGCCCATAGCCCCGAGTCTCTTGCCACAGGGTCCCTGCCTAACAAGCGGGTCGCGGTCGTGCCTGCTGCGGCGGGCTGGCTGCATGAGACTGGCAGAGGAGAGAAATCAGCGGGCAGACAAGCAGAGATGACATCTCTTTCCTCCCGCTCCACATCAGCGCTCTTCACCGCCGGGCCTCTTCAATGTGGGAGCAAGGTGCGGCGGGGAGCAGAGAGATGACATCATCTCTCACTGCGCGCCACACATCAGCGCTCTTCCGCCCTCACAGCGCAGTGGAGTGGAGGTCACGTGCTTCCTGTCATCGGTGGAGCTCCACTTTGCAGTCAGACCCCCTTGCTTCAATGCCGGAGGTGCGGCAGGGAGCAGTGAGATGACATCATCTCTCACTGCCCGCCCACATCACCGCTCTCCTGCCCTCACTAAATGGACCAGTGCTGCCAGCCTGCCACCAATGCAGTAACAATGCACATTTGGTGGCACAGGCTGGCATGGCAAGTGACAATCCACATTAGTTGGCAAGTGACAACCCACATCTGGTACCTTGTGATGTGGCAAGTGACAATCTGCAAATGGTGGCAGGAGACGTGGTAAGTGACAATCTGTAAATGGTGGCAAGTGACGTGGCAAGTGACAATCCACATCTGCTGCCAGGTGAAAGTGGCAAGCGACAATCCACATCTGGGGGCAGTGACGGTGGCAAGTAACACGCTGCATCTGGTGGCAGGAGATAGGGCAAGTGACACGCCCAGGGCTCCCACTGATTCTGCATTATGGTGAGTTGAACCACTTCATTATATATTAGAATTTAACAATAGAAACAATGCGCTTCAATCATCCTGACACCATATCAACCATGGTGCCATGATGATTGAAGCGCCAACACCACCCATTGCCAGTCAAATATGGCTTACCACCGGCGTGCCCCTCCCCCGCGGGCCTGCAAAAAGGTTGGTGACCACTGCTATGGGCTCTAGCCCCAGATCTTTTGCAGACCTAGCAACGCCCCTGCTCAGGAGTAAAGGAGATAAAGAACTTTCCTCCAACATTTCCATCCAAAGAAAACATGCAGACCTTACACATGTCTACATGCTTCTAAAAAAAAGCCCAGCACAAGTTTTGGTGGTAATCGATAAAAAATTAAAATATGGTGGAACACCGTATGCCACTGTGACAAATTTCCACCATATCAGCCTCTGTTCACATCTGCACGTTCTGGTAATGCGCACAGAAATACACATTTCCACGCAATCCCGGAACATGCAAAAAAATGTGCCTCACACTTGTAATGCCATTTATTGTAAATGTCCCCCCAAATGTAAGACGCCAATACAACAAATGTGGCAAAATGCGTGGCAAATAAAACAAACCAGAACGCGCCATGAGCGATTTTGCCACGCTTGTGGCACATAAGGCAGTGCGCTGAAATCAATGGGCTGCTTTATGCTTGTTGGGTGTTTGCCATCCGGGTGTATGTCAGAGGTGTGACTGAGGCCTTTATCATTTCACAAACTATGGAATGCTTGCAGAGCAGAAATCAGCAGTTAGCAAGTGTGCAAAAATGTCCAACAATGAAAGGGTTCAAATACCCCTCAAAATGATCTGAGCGCTCACCCCTCCCCCGTCTAGCAGTGGCTACACCCGCCCCCCATACCCCATGTGTAATATGCTGCACCCACTTTTAGTCCCCACCATCCCATGCATACCAGATAAAAGATAAAATACAACTAAAGACAAACATTTTTTTAAAAATCTACTATAACTAGGCTATAACCCTTGTCAGGTTTTCTTTGCCATCTGTGTCCCCATTGGGGGGATTTCCCTTCACTTCCTTTCCCATAGCCAAAAAAGAAGTGAGAGAAATCCCCCCAAAGTGACAAAGTCCCTGGGTGTCACCAGAACTAGTACCCCATTGGAAGATTTCTCCTCTAATTCCTGTTCTGGTGACAACCCAAAATCTGGAATTTTCTTTCACTTTTGGTGGTAATGGTAAATAGAGAGAATGAATTTCCCTAAGGCTGCATTCACACCTGAGCATTTTCAGCTCATAGAAAACCTATAAAAACACCCAAAAAACGCCTGAAAAACGCCAAACAAGCAAAATCCCATTCATTTCAATGGCACCTGTTCACATCTGAGCATTTTGTCACCGGAAGCAAAACGCCTGAAAAACGCCCTGAGCTCAAAAGAGAACATGAGCTTCTTTGGGGCAGATTACAGGCATTTTTCTGCCTTTTACATTGGTGACCTAAACAAAATTACGGTAAAAACGCAGCAAAATCGCTGTAAAATCGCGGTAAAAACACCCGACTTTGAAATGCTCAGGTGTGAATGCAGCCTTAAGGGGGCGCAGACAGCAATAAAAACCTGACAGGGATTCTAATCTCTCTCCACTCCATCCAACACTAACAATAAACAAGTGCACTGTGATGTCATTAGCTGACCCAATATAAGAAGTCACAGGAAATGCTGGCAGCAGAAGCTGACTGACATTGACCAGTGAAGACCTGTTTTTATCTCTGCTGAGATTTTTCTTGCGATTTTATTGGATTTGATTTAATTCGATTCAATTTCATTGTCGTATGTTTAAAGCGTGTTTCTTTATTCCTAAGGCTACTTTCACACTGAGACGCTTTACAGGTGCTATAGCGCTAAAAATAGCACCTGCAAACCGCCTGTAAAGCGCCTCTCCTGTCACTCCAGTATGAAAGCCTGAGTGCTTTCACACTGGAGCGGTGCGCTTGTGGGACGTTAAAAAAAGTTCTACAAGCAGTATCTTATATACACACTTATATAACTCAATGGGCAGCACAGCCAAAGCTCCGTGCTAGCGGTGCTTTGCGGGTGCTATTAACCCTTTATTCGGCCGCTAGCGGGGGTTAAAAGCGCCCCGCTAGTGGCCGAAAAGTGCCTCTAAAATGACGGTAAAGTGTCGCTAAAACTAGCAGCGCTTTAATGCCGATGCCCCGTCTCAGTGTGAAAGTGCCCTAATAATGAATTGATTTTAATGTAATCAGCTTCTTTCTCTGAAAAATACCAAAGAGAAACCCACCAAAGTAAGGGCAGCTATGGAATGAGTTATCAGTGATCAGCCTGCAGATACTCCAACCATAAGCCCCCAAAATGAAGAGGGTTCGGGCTTTTGTGCGCGGCTGCTTCAGAGCCATTGTTGGATGCTTTGGTTCTGGCTGTAAATCCAATGGACCACACCGGGATACAGACACCAGAATACAGATTTGTAAGTATTGTGGATATTGATAGATACAACATAACTGATCCTTTCATTGGATCCTTCTTTCCCATTGATGAGGGGTCCCCCAATATGTACACATGTATAGGGATGGCCATGGACATTGCTGGCTTTTGTCTTGTAAACAGCAATCTGTTGATTTTTAAACCAAGAGCAAAAAGCAAGCAGTAATTCTTGGCGCTGTATACAGGGAGCCAAGTCTCCCCTCCTCTCTCTATCAACACCTATCAGCTGCTGCCTTTTTTTTTTTAACAAGCTTTGCATTCCCATTATTACATACTGGGCTTATTTAAATACTTGCGGACCGCCCACCGTCATTATAGGCTGTTTAAAGTGCAATACCGTTGTTATGGCAGATAGCTGCCATAACCCCAGTATCCTCTTCAACAGCGGACGGTCCTCTTTCAGATAAAAGTGGTCTCTGCGGCGGATTTGCCGCAAGATCACTTTTATCGGAGGCGGAAAAGGGTCTGCCCCTCCCGCCACACTCCGGTTATCTCCACTGCTTATCGGAGCCGTCGGGAGTGGCAGAGACAATCGTGTCCTCTCCCCTCAACAGTCAGGAGACAAGTGAGGGAAAAATGGCCCCCACTCGGCTCCATACCATTGGATGGCAGAAGCGACATCAAACGTCACTTCTGCCCAATGGTCTTAAAGAGGAAATAAACCCTGATGGGTTTTACTTCCTCTTTATTCCCCTGCAAAGTAAAAGCATAATGGGCTAGTATGACGTCACTCCTGTGCATGCGCGCGGGAGCCGCCAGTCACGGCACACGCTAGGGAAGAAACGGCACGGAGGTCAATTTCTTCACTGCGCATGCACCAATGACATCACAGGTAAATTTCTCCTAAATGGCCCACGTTTAAGAGATATTTTCAGTACATATAGGTAAGCCTTATTATAGGCTTACCTATACGTAAAAATGTCTCAGGGGGGGAATTTTTTTAAGACATTTATTTTATTTTTTTTATTGGATTTAAGTGTAAATGTGAGATCTGAGGTCTTTTTGACCCCAGAGCTTACATTTAAGAGGTCCTGTCATGCTTTTTTTCTATTTCAAGGGATGTTTACATTCCTTGTAAAAGGAATAAAAGTGACCCAATTTTTTTTCAAAAGGACAGTGTAAAACAAAAAAATAAAAAGTAAAATAAATAATAACAAAAATGTAAAGCGCCCCAGCCTGCCAAGCTCGTGCACAGAAGCGAACGCATACGTAAGTCGAGCCCGCATATGAAAACAGTGTTCAGACCACACATGTGAGGCATTGCCGCGATCATTAGAGTGAGAGCAATAATTCTAACACTATACCTCCTCTGTGAGGAGGACAGAGGAGACACAGACAAAGGAGACAGCTGGCAGATGGCAGGGCAGCAAATGACGGAATCATGCAAACTGACCATGATGTCAGGGCTCAGCAGCCATGATTATCGTGGTCAGTTTGCAGAGGGGAGGGTATAGTCAGGCAGGAATATTCAGGTTTTTTAGGGTATACAGGGGGACAAATTACACAGCACAAGCACTGTGCTGTATAACAAGCTTTAAGGAGACAGCATTTTTTGGGGGGTTAACAAATGCTTTAATGCCTTTAATCAGTCCCCTTTCTGACTTTCTGACTTCATTTCAGTGGATCGGCATAACTGTCAGGCAACCAGAACTTTTATATGAAGGCCAACATTAGTCATCCCTGTGTCCCTGTCATGTTGGGTTTATTTATTGTCCCTGGCACTGGAATTTTTAACTTTTCTCTCTAGAACCTGATGTTGTATAAAAAATATATGAAATGTAGGTGAAGGTGCTAAATCTGAGTCTTCTTTTTTATTTCAGATATACGCTGTATTTACTGAAGACACAGCTCACAGAAACAGCTGAAGACACAGCTCACGAGACAAAATGTGAAAGCTACATTGAGACTCCACCACATGTGATGTTCACACGGAGACTCCACCAGCATGTGATATTCACACGGAAGCTCTACCAGCATGTGATGTTCACACAGAGACTTCACCAGTATGTGGCTTTCACACAGAGACTCCACCAGCATGTGACGTTCACATGGAGATTCCACCAGCTTGTGACAATCACATGGAAACTCCACCAGCATGTGACATTCACATGGAGATTCCCCCAGCATTTGACGTTCACACGGAAACTCCACCAGCATGTGACGTTCACATGGAGACTCCACCAGCATGTGACGTTCACACAGTGATTTGACCATAAAGTGACGTTCATACAAGGACTCAACAAGCATGTGACATTCACATGGAGATTTCACCAGTATGTGAAGTTCACACGAGGACTCGACCAGTATGTGAAGTTCACACAGAGATTCCAGCAGGAGGCTTCACCAGCATGTGACATTCACATGTAGACTCCACCAGCATGTGATGTCCACATGGAGACTCCACCAGCATGTGACGTTCACATGGAGACTCCACCAGTGTGTGATGTTCACATGGAGACTCCACCAGCATGTGACGTTCATATGGAGCCTCCACCAGCATGTGACATTCCTATGGAGACTCCACCAGCATGTGACGTTCACATTGAGACTTCACCAGCATGTGACATTCACACGAAGACTCCGCCAGCATGTGACATTCACATGGAGACTCCACTAGCATTTGACATTCATATGGAGACTCCACAAGCATGTGACATTCACATTGAGACTCCACCAGCATATGACACTCACATGGAGAATTCACCAGAATGTGACATTCACACAGAGAATCCACCAAAATGCCAGGGGAATGTCTCCAGTGAAGATGGGGCAAGGTTACAAGAAAGGATAGGCAGATACTAGTGGTAGGGGATTCAGTTATTGGAAGGATACAGAGGGCAATCTGTCACAAAGACCATTATCGCCGAACAGTATGTTGTTTACCAGGTGCTCAGGTTTGGAACATTGCAGATTGTATGGACAGATTGTTGGATGGGGCTGGAGTGGACCCAGCTGTCATGGTATATATCGGTACCAATGACAAAGTTCGAGCGCCCTACAAAATGATTTCAGGAACTTAGGGGCTATATTGAAGAAAAGGTCCCCAAAGGCAATATTTTCTGAAATAACGCCTGTACCTCGAGCCACACCAGAGAGACAGCAGGAGCTTATGGTACTTAACAAATGGCTGAGGAACTGGTGCAGTGAGGAGGGGTTTGGTTTCATGGAGAACTGGACTGATTTTTCGGTCAATTACCAGCTCTATAGCAAGGACAGCCTGCACTTAAATGGGCAGAGTGCCGCTCTATTGGGAGAGAGGATGACCAAAAAGCTGGAAGAAATTCAGGTTGACGCTCCACCAGAATGTGAACTGAACTGGACTGTCTTTTCGGTCAGTTACCGGCTCTATAGCAGTGACGGATTGCACTTAAATGGGAGGGGTGTAGCTTTTTTGGGAGTGAAGATGGCCAAAACGTTGGAAGAAAATTTAAACTAGGAGATGAGGAGGAGGGATCAGAGGATAATTTGCTAGTAAACATGAGGGAGAAGATCTTCAAGTCAAGACATCATCACTGGAGTCCACTACGTCATCACCCTCTTGAAAAATTCTCATCAGCACCTGTCTTCAACAGGAGTGCCACAGTATCTTTTCTGCAAAGTCCAAGTTTTGTGTGTGGGAATAAAGTGTTATAAGACTTAGTGGAAAGCCTGAGGAACCCTCCCAGGGACCAGGTACGGCTGTACCAACACAGGTTTCTACACTGGTGGCAGCTGCAACTCCAGTAACTGGAGGGTCTTCCCAGCAGCCCTCTATTTCCCTTTCTGCAGCTTCTGAATCACCAACTATCAATGTACCTGGACAAACAAGACAATTGGATGTTCCTAGAAGAAGACTCAACAAAAAGTCTCAGGAACCCTCTCAGGGACCAGGTACAGCTGTACCAAAATAGGTTCATGCACTGGTGGCTACTGCCACTCGAGTATGAGTAACCGGAGGGTCTTCCCATCAGCCCGAAACATCGTTGGACAAATGGGACAACTGGATGTTCCTAGAAGAAGACTCAAGAAAAAGTCTGAGGAACCCTCCCAAGGACCAGGTACAGCTGTACCAACACAGGTTCCTACACTGGTGGTGGCTGCCACTTCTATTTCCCTTTCTGCAGCTTCTGAATCACCAACTATCAATGTAGTTGGACAAACAAGACAATTGGCTGTT
Source organism: Aquarana catesbeiana (assembly GCF_042186555.1). Taxonomy (NCBI): domain Eukaryota; kingdom Metazoa; phylum Chordata; class Amphibia; order Anura; family Ranidae; genus Aquarana; species Aquarana catesbeiana. The sequence goes on along the minus strand of NC_133325.1, from coordinate 697,583,608 downwards.
CCTAAAAGAAGACTCAAGAAACATCTAAGGAACCCTCCCAGGGACCAGGTATGGCTGTACCAACACAGGTTCATACACTGGTGGCGGCTGCCACTCCAGTAACCAGAGGGTCTTCCCATCAGCCTTCTATTTCCCTTTCTGCAGCTTCTGAATCACCAACTATCAATGTATTTGGACAAACAAGACATTTGGCTGTTCCTAGAAGAAGACACATCGAAAATTTTGAGGAACCCTCCCAGGGACCAGGTACGGCTGTACCAACACAAGTTCCTAAACTGGTGGCGGCTGCCACTCCAGTAACAAGAGGGTCTTCTTATCAGCCCTCTATGTCCCTTTCTACAGCACCAACTATCAATGTAGTTGGAAAAACAAGACAATTGGCTATTCCTAGAAGAAAACTCAACAAAAAGTCTGAGGGACCCTCCCAGGGATCAGGCACAGCTGCTGTAACAACACAGGTACCTACACTGGTGGCGGCTGCCACACCAAAACCTGGAGGGTCTTCCCATCAGCCCTCTATTTCCCTTTCTGCAGCTTCTGAATCACCAACTATCAATGTAGTTTGACAAACAAGACAATTGGCTGTTCCTAGAAGACTCAACAAAAAGTCTGAGGAACCCTCCCACGGCTGTACCAATATAGGTTCCTAGACTTGTGGCGGCTGCCACTCCAGTAACCGGAGGGTCTTCCCATCAGCCCTCGAAACTCTGCTAAATGATGCTAAACTCTCTGAGCCACTATCTCAAATATACCGGCACTGCTGTCATCCATTCAGGTTTGATTCGATGGGTTGCGGGACCTGTGGCGGGCAGAGGTACAGGAGCTGGACAGTGAAGACTGGGAAGACATGTGGGATTTCCCGCTTCAACCACTAGTTGCAACTAGGTACAAGTTAATACAATTCAAAATCCTGCACGGAATATACTATACGGCCCAACGCCCAAATCGCAAACACCCAACCTCATCGGCTGCTTGCTGGAGATTCTCTAGTATCCCTGCTGGCTTTCTACATATATTCTGGGATTGCCCACAGGTTCTAGAATATTGGAGGGAGGTAACTCAATTTATCCATGGATTGACTACAATACCTATTCCTCTGACAATCAGTGTCTGTCTCCTTGGCCTTGTGGAACAGCTGGCATTAGCTAAAGCAACCCGCACCCTAATAGGTATCCTATTATTTTACGCGAGGAAAGCCATAGTACTAAAATGGAAGTCAGCCAACCCCCCTACCTTGTCATCATGGAAAACAGTAATTAATACAATGATACCCCTCTACAAAGCAATTTATCCCGAGGATGCCCCAAAAAATATGAAAAAGTCTGGCACTTGTGGATACACTCAGAGTCTATGACAGATGATCAGCCTGTTGGGGACTGCCCTGGTTAGATACTCTTAATAACTACCTGGCCCTGTTGAGTGTTGGGGTCCAGGCCCCAGACAAGTGAGTGGTGGTGTTAGTCCAGAGGTCGAGTGATCACACTCAACCCTAGCTGTCCTTATAACGTCGTGCTCAGACAGATAAGAGGGATGAGAGGTCCTACAGGAATAGATATCTCCTACCATTATCCTGCCATGTGAAAACTGGGTACTAGATATGTTAGTTAATTTTAACTATAGTTAGATATGTTTCGTTTTGAGATACACGGTGAGTTGTAAACTGTTATGCACATGGCTATGTGCACCAATTGGACAGGGTATGCCCCAATGGCCCTGTTTTGTACCTCCACAGTGAAATTTTTCAATAAAAATAATTTTCAAAAAATAAAAAGTCTGAGGAACCCTCCTATTGATCAGACACGGCTGTACCAACACAGGTTCCTGCCACTCCAGTAACCAGAGGGTCTTCCCATCAGCCCTCGATTTCCCTTTCTGCAGCTTCTGAATCACCAACTATCAATATAGTTGGACAAACAAGACAATTGGCTGTTCCTACAAGAAGACTCAACAAAAAGTCTGTGGAAACCTCCCAGGGACCAGGTACGGCTGTACCAACACAGGTTCCAACACTGGTGGCAGCTGCCATTCTAGTAACCAGAGGGTCTTCCCATCAGCCCTCTATTTCCCTTTGTGCAGCTTCTGAATCACCAACTATCAATGTAGTTGGACAAACAAGACAATTGGCTATTCCTAGAAGAAGACTCAACAAAAAGACTGAGGAACCCTCCCATTGATCAGGCACAGTTGTACCAACACAGGTTCTTACATTGGTGGCAACTGCCACTCCAGTAACCGTAAAAGTCTGAGGAACCCTCCCAGGGACCAGGTATGGCTGTACCAACACAGGTTCTTACACTGCTGGCGGTTGCCACTCCAGTAACTGTAGGGTCTTCCCATCAACCTTTTATTTCCCTTTCTGCAGCTTCTGAATCACCAACTAGCAATGTAGTTGGGCAAACAAGACAATTGGCTATTCCTAGAAGAAGACTCAACAAAAAGTCAGAGGAACCCTCCCAGGGACCAGGTACACTGTACCAACACAGGTTCCTACACTAATGGCAGCTGCCACTCCAGTAACTGGGGGATCTTCTAATCAGACCTCCCAGGGGCCCGATATAGCTGTAGCAACACAGGTTACTACACAGGTGGTGGCTGCCACTCCAGCACCCGAAGAGTCTTCGCATCAGCCCTCCCAGGGACCTGTACCAACACAGGTCTCCACACTGGTGGCGGCTGCCTATCCAGTAAACAGATGGTCTTCCCATCAGCCCTCCCGGGGACCAGGTACAGCTCAAAAAAACATCCATGACCTATTGGCATCTGCCATCTCAGCTATCTTGAGGAAATGGTAATCAGCCCTCCCAGGGCCAGGTACGGCTGTACCAAGACAGGTCTCTGCACCAATGCGTCCTCTACTGAGCTCACCTAAAAGGTATTTCCAATTTTTCATCCACATTTTTTACTCCTACTTTATATTTGTTATGTGTTCCCATTCACATATCATAGCTTTAAAAAATAAATAAATAAAAATTGCTCTTCCCCATTAAAGGGGGAACCCCAGGGAAAAATTGGGAAAAAAAAAACATGGCCACCCAAAATCCAGACCCCCTCCTTGGCACACATCCTGGCAGGCCAAGAAAGGGGGGAGGGGGTGAGCATGCACCGCTCTCCTTTCCTCACCCATACCAGGCCACATGCCTTCGACATGGGGAGGTGGCTTGTCAGGGGGTAGGGGGGTTCCCTTTGCAAGGTCTACTCCCCATGTCGAGGGCATGTGGCCTGGTATGGCTCAGGAGTGGAGGGGTGCACACTCATTCCCCCCTTTCTGGCCTGCCAGACTGCATGCTCGGCTGGGGTTCTGGTATCAGATTTGTAGGGGCCATGTTTTTTTAAAAAGTAAAGTGCATATGCATAAAGAGCAAAATAAAATAAAAAAAATGACTAAACATCCATTAAATTCATAAGAAGTGACATTGGATAAATAACAGTGAAAATTCATAAAATATGACATCAAATAAATAAATAAACAAATCCAAATGAAGCTCAATAAATCCAAAAATAGTCTAAAAGTGCATTAAGATAAATAAAAACTCACAAATTTAGAAAAAATTTTTTAAAAAATCGCATGAGATAAAAAAGTTGCATGCAATAACAAAAATCGCATAAAGTGGATTTATTCACCTTCATTTGGATTTGTTTATTTATTTATTTGATGTCATATTTCATGAATTTTCACTGTTATTTATCCGATGTCACTTCTTATGAATTTAATGGATGTTTAGTCACTTTATTTATGTGGTTTTGCTCCTTACGCATATGCACTTTACTTGAAGAATTGGATTCTATTTATTTCATCACATTTATGCACTTTGAGTTAGCGCCACATATCTCTATTTACTTTATTGTTTTTCTGTGTGGGAACACTGCCGTATGTGTGGCGGCTTCTTAGTCCTAAAATAAAAAATCAGGTGTTTCACCAGGCCTGCAGAAACACCACTCAGCGCCAGGTCACGATGCTGATCCCAAATGCAGATGAGTATAAAAAATGCAAATAAAAATTCATAAGTGCATATATATGAGTGCAATCCACTCTGCAGCTATGCAGAGAGAAAAAAGCATCAAAGCAGGAAAAAGCAGCCGTCTAAAAAAGAATACATAAATATAAACACAGTGTTTCAAATGATCTACAATTAGACTAAATTGTCACACTAGACAGCGCTAATGTTGAGCAGTTATAAACTAAACATGCGGCCAACAACACATGCATAGGAAAATCCTGTAAAAGAAAGTCCCTTAAGAGAAAGTCCCTTGAAAAAAGAAGTGATGTAAAGTTCAGGGTGTAGTTCCAAAAAATAAATTTATCAGGTGATCATGAAAAAATTCCTCAGCGTGCACCTTCCACCGATCACTACGGATTCCACCCAGTGCGACCACTCTCCCCCTAGGGGGTTAAACTCACCAGAATTGGGAAGTAATAGAGCATTCAGAATACTACTCCATGCCAGCAACTGTTGTTAACATCACTCATGAAGGATCACGGATGTTCAGGGCTCATAATAAGTCAAAAAGCAAGAAGAGAAGCGCACATAGCGTAATCCTGTTTATTGACTGTATTCCCTTCCACATATAAAAAACACCCCCCCTTCAATAAAAAAAGTACATCAATTTTCTTAAAAAACAGGCAATCAATCAAGCAGGTAGTGAGAGCGTATCTACTTCACCATGGGGTGAAACGCGTCAGAACGTGGCTTACGCGACGTAGGAAGTGACGCGTGCACTCCACCTGAGCCAACTGCATAACCAGGAAGTAATCTACGTTTCCTGTGTAGCGGCGCTGGCGTCTCATGGTGAAGTAGATACGCTCTCACTACCTGCTTGATTGATTGCCTGTTTTTTAAGAAAATTGATGTACGTTTATTTATTGAAGGGGGGTGTTTTTTTATATGTGGAAGGGAATACAGTCAATAAACAGAATTACGCTATGTGCGCTTCTCTTCTTGCTTTTTGACTTATTATGAGCCCTGAACATCCGTGATCCTTCATGAGTGATGTTAACAACAGTTGCTGGCATGGAGTAGGCTTCTTAGTCCTCTTTAGCTGCTTTGGCTCGCTTTGGTTTTGCGCATTAGTTTTCTTCTTTGTTTCATAAGAAGTCACGTTTGCAGTTTGTGAGAAGCCATGTGGGGAACACGGTGAATATGTGGAAGAAGGTGCTCTGGTCAGATGAGACCAAAATTTAACTTTTTTTGGCCTAAGAGCAAAACGCTATATGTGGCAGAAAACTAACACTGCACATCACCCTGAACACACCATCCCCACCGTGAAACATGGTGGTGGCAGTATCATGTTGTGGGGATGCTTTTCTTCAGCAGGGACAGGGAAGCTGGTCAGTGTTGATGGGAAGATGGATGGAGCCAAATACAAGGCAAGCTTAGAAGAAAACCTGTTAGACTGCAAAAAACTTGAGACTGGGGCGGAGGGTCACCTTCCAGCAGAACAACGACCCTACACATACAGTCAGAGCTACAATGGATTGGATTAGATCAAAGCATATTTATGTGTTAGAACGGCCCAGTCAAAGTCCAGACCTAAATATGTACCAAGTGTCTAAAATGCCTACCTTCGAGCAGCTTCTTAGGTAAAATCATCTGGAAGGCTGTTTGAATTTGCTTGATGGAAACAGTGGAGGAGCCTACAGCAAAACCTTGTCATCTTGGAGAGTCAAGGTCATCCAGAAAACTGTGTGGCCAGGCAAGAGCCTCCAGAAGTGATACAGGCTCATTCAGCTAGGTCCATTTTTAGATCTCTAAATTCAGGCATTGGTCTGTGGAGACATTTGCAAAGTAGCAGGCTGGTTGGCACAGTGCACCTGCCTCAGGCGCTACAGGGATCCAAGGTCTTGTACATCAATGGAATGACGGTCCAGCCTTTCATGTCCATTGTAATATAAATTTGATTATACATTTTAGCCCTCCCTGTTTAGCTTGCTATTTATTATATGTATACCATGTTGGCGCCAGGAAAATTGTATTAAATACTTACCGTAATTTTCCTTTCCAGAGGCGAATCCATGGCAGCATACGAACCCTCCCTTTTTTAATCTTGATATTGTTACGGAGAATGGGGGAGGTTTCTCTCAGTCAGACTTTTATAGATTTGGACAGGTCCTGTGGGTGGCTATAGGGGAGGAGCTATATCATATGTATGCTGCCATGGACTGGCGCCAGGAAAGGAAAATTATGGTAAGTATTTGATACAATTTTCCATTTTACTTGCCTGATCCTCCATTTCTGCAAACTCCTCTGTGCTGCTAGACCAATCTCTGCAGTCCCCCCCCCCCACTCTGGTGGTAGGATGTCCTTGATCAATGCAAGGACCATAGACTTGAGGATGCTGAGGGACAGACCACTGTCTGGTGGGGGAGCCCAACAGGCAGCTGCATCTGCACTGCAAGGGAAGACTTTTCCCAGAGATGGGCTTCAAGGATTGGTAAGCTGCAGTATATTAAATGCTTTATATTATTAGAATGAGAGCGTGAGACCCTGACTAGGAAAATAGTGGGCAAGTGACAACCCTGGATGCATACAGATATGGGAGTACCTGTGTGTGTCTTTATGTTAGGGTGAATAGATGTTTCCAGGGACAGTCCCCCGGACTGAGGACACTGTCCCCAGTCCAAGTCTGTCCCCGGCAGGGGTGTCGCCAGGTGGGTGCTTGGCTTGGGTGTGCTTAAGGCTAACTAAAATGTCCGGCCTCACTTCAGCGGCTTTGGGAGATTACCAAACAGGCTGTGTGTTCCCTCAGAAGGTTGGGGGAGTGTGCAGGAAGTGTCATTCATGTTAGGAGAGCGGGGGTCGCTGTGCGGGATCCCTGCATCCTGTATGGAAAGAGGGAGCGGGGGGGGGGGGTGCCCAGCAATGTGCTGACTGACTGCCACACTTCTGCTGGCACCTGGAGTACACCCTACAATAATTTTTTTTTTTTTTTAAAAGGTGTTTATATAAAGTTTTACAGAAAACACAACTCAAAAAGAACAAAAAAACTGTCTATTTTTATCTTTCTATTATCATCTTTTTTATCCACTCTCTTTTTATCCTCTATCTTTTTTTTTTATCATCTCTCTTTTTTACATCTTTCCGCTTTCTTACTCTATCCTTACTGTGGACGAGTGCGGGGTGTAGCAAGATGGCGGCGTCGAAACGTCACTTCCGTTACATATTCTGACGAAACAGCGGCATTCTGATGGAACACCTGACCGCTGTCACACATTGAGGCGAATCTGTCACTCTCACTGAGAAGGCTCCTCTGTTTTCCGGTCTCCCGTACACCCAGTCCTGAGGAAAAAATCATCTGTAGACCGTACAGACCGGAGAACACTATCCGCCACGTTCTATGCTCTATCACCCGGTTCCAGTGATTTCCTGACTTTGGCTCGCTGTGTGGAAAGTGCGGGGCGGAATCAGTCACGTGGGAGTGTCATGGCGGCGCCCGGTGGAAGCTCCATGATGACCCCCGGGATCGGTGTCCAGTCCCCCCATATACCCCCTGGGGATGGCACTTTGCAATACAGTATGATATTGGAGCACCTTGTGGGAGAGAAGAGGAGACCGAAGGAGATGATCCCTGGGGGTCTCGGAGGGGTCCTCACACCCATCAAATCCGATGAGCAGAAGATGATGGAGCGGGTGATGGAGTCCTGTGCCTTCAAAGCGGCCCTGGCCTGTGTGGGGGGTGAGTGTGAGGGGCCGGGGGTGCTCCTAGGGACTGCAATCATCCCTCATTACTGACAGGGCTGAACTACCACCCCCACACACACCCCCAGGGAGGATAGACGGGGGACATCTCTCCGTGACCTGTCCCTGTCCCCGGTCCTGCCAGGTAGGATTGCCACCTGTTCGGGATTCACCCGGACAGTTCAGGTTTGGAATCATGTGTCCAGGTTTCAAACTGCCTGAAACCCGGACACATTATTCAGACCTGACTGTGGCCTCCCAGCAGGGTTGCTGGCTGCAGTTGTCTAAAGTGAGAGTGTCTATTACATTCTCTTTCACACTGCCCAAAGCCAGCACTAACAATCCCCCCACATACAGATGGGAGAGGAGAGAGGGCTCGATCTGCTCCTCCTCCTCCAGCCTCTGCCCCTCTGTGCCTGCTCACACTGCAATCCCCGGTGCTGTGCCTCAGAAAAGGGAAGTGGGGGTCGGAAATTTGAAGTCTAGCAGCCTCAGATACATCTGGATGAGAGGAGCTGACTGCCAAGTGGTGAGTGAGCTCACCATCCATCCCTGTCTGTGACTGAAGTCTCCCCCCTTCTCTCTCCTGCCTCTGAGTGAGTACACTAAGGTAAATCAGGGTTCTCAGAGCACCCCTTATATCACAGTTCCCCTTTACACCAGAGGCCACAGTGTTCCCCCTTACATCATAGTCCTCACTGTGCATCAGAGTACTCAGTGTTCCCCCTTAAATCAGGGTTCCCAGAGCATCCCTTATGTTAGAGTCCCCAGAGTTCTCCCTTACATCAGTTCTTTCCTTACAGTGTAAGGAAACTCTGTGGATTTAGATGTAAAAGGGGAACTGTGTGGACTCTGATGTAAAGGGAGACTGTTGTGATTAACCTCATATGATTAGAAATGTCATTTAATTGCAAAATATATGTATAGTTTATACTATTAAAAAAAAAAATACTGTGCGCCACTAAAGTGTTCGGGATTGACTTGAAGAAAAGGTGGCAACCCTACCACCAGGTGACCCGTCCCTGTCCCCGGTCCCGCCAGGTGACCCGTCCCTGTCCCCGGTCCCGCCAGGTGACCCGTCCCTGTCCCCGGTCCCGCCAGGTGACCCGTCCCTGTCCCCGGTCCCGCCAGGCGACCCGTCCCTGTCTCCGCCCCCTCCAAGCGACCCGACCCTGTCCCCAGCTCCAGTCCCGCCAGGAGACCCGTCCCTGTCCCACCAGGATCCATTAGATGTCTTTGCTGGCAATCAGAAGTGTTGTAGTTCATTACCTCCTGCTCTCCTCATTCAGAGATTTTCAGAGATTTGGGGGGGGGGGGGGGAAACCCATGGAAAAATCTATTTTATTTAGTGGTGTGGGAAGGGTAAGCGCATCTGGTTTTTTTTTGCAGGCTTTTGTCCCCATTGGGACAATTTCACTTACAGATGACCAGAAGTTTTAGAAGAGGAAAAATCTCCTTAAAGCGGAGCTCCACCCAAAAGGGGAAACACTGCTTGTCTGCCTCCTCTCTCGCCCCTCCCTTCGTTGCACGTTTTGAGGGGATTTTCGTAAAAATCCTGGAGGAGGCACTGGCCCCCCCTGAGACTGAAAGGAATATCAGTCATCCCATACTTAGACAACCTTTTGTTTTTTGAACCCAATAATGCCCAATAGATTTAATTCTGCCAGGGATCCTCTATGGTGTTCTTATCCTGCCAGGAATCTATCAAAGCTGATAGCCAATCACAGGTGGCAGAGTTGTTCCCTGTCTATGAATGGCTGTCTGCTTTGACAACTTCCTGGTGGGAAAGCTGTGGCTGGTTTGGACTCATGTCCAATCCCGCATGAGTTAAGTTCCCATCTTGCTGAGCCTCCATTGGTAAGACGGAGACATTGGTGTTCCTCCCCCACTTTCAGAATGATGCAGAGAAGCCATGTGCCTGACGACAGATGGGATGGGACAGGGGAGGAGGGCTAGCGGGGATTATCACCACCATGTCCCTTCTGTGCATATGGGTAAAATCACTGCCCTGTTGACCTCTTTTACCTGCTGACCTCTACATTGACCTATGTGACATATCTCTCTATCTATCTATCTATCTATCTATCTATCTATCTATCTATCTATCTATCTATCTATCTATCTATCTATCTATCTATATATATATATATATATATATATATATATAATTCTTCTCTTTTACAGTGTCACAAAGATAGGGTTCCACTTTCCTCAGCACAGGTCTTGTGTCAGTAATGAAAGGGAAGAGATCCCATTTCATTTGTTTGAACTGAATGTTGATGAAGATGCTCCCTGCACTTGTAAACTCGCCAATAAAAGCTCTCGCCTTCCTATTCTCCATCTGCTGAGCTTCTCCACTACCCGTACCCAGTACTGCCGTTTATTTACATGGTGCATCCTGTTCAGTAGGGCTTTATATTGGAGAATATGAAAATCATATTTTCTTATGACATTTAGAAAGCATTTTATGTGGCAGTAAACTGGTGTGCACTTGTAATAAAGTGAGTCAAATCAGTCAATAGTTTAGCTGTACTCAATTTTATTATTTATCATTCACTTACAGTCTAATTCCAGACAAGTGAGGAAATGAGATACAATTTCTGCCAGCTTTTTATTCCTACCTGTTACCCCATTAGGGAGGTGTTCTGTCTTCACAGCACTGCAGTTGCAGAAATAATTCCCATTGATCTGCCAGGAAACCATTAAAGAGGAAGCAAACCCTGATGGGTTTTACTTCCTCTTTTTTTTCCCCCATTCAAAGTAAAAGCATAATGGGCTGGTATGCATCGCATACCAGCCCAGTATGTGGCACTTACCTGCAAACGAAGCCCGCACTGTCCTCTCTTGTGGCCATATCCATCTTCGCCCCTCTTCCTTCCAGGGGCCGTGGACTCCGACTCTGTGACTGGCTGGAGTCGTGTGACATCCCTCCCATGCATGCGCGAGGGAGCTGTCGGTCGCGGCACTTGCTAGTGAAGAAACGGCACGGAGGGCTGGGTTTTATGCCAGATTAACCGCACTATAGGTGAATGACGGCTACAGCGCGACTCGATAACCCTGGGAGGGCATACATTGACGTCCTCCCAGAATCGCGCGGCCGTTTACCACGTGATCTCTCTCCCCTCTTTAACGATCGGTACAGTGTGAGCGGAGAGGGGAGAGATTGGTTACAACAGCGCTGTGGGCTGGATCTGTAGTGCCCACAGCGCTGCTTTGTGCCCATTGCAGCCTCATCCATCCATCCATGCTCAGTCATCCCTCTGTCATACTCATCCATCCATCCATGCTCAGCCATCCATACTCAGCAATACTCATCCATCCATGCTCATCCATCCATACTCGGCAATACTCATCCATCCATGCTTAGCCACCCCATCCATACTCAGCCGTACTCAGCCATCCACATTTATGGCTCATCCATCCCCATTCATGCTCATCCATGCCACATTGCAGCCTCATCCATGCCACTACAGTGCCTCACAAAAGGGTAATTGGTAGGCAAATTAAATTTGAGAAATTTATGCCCCTAGAACACCTGACGGTGCTCCCTGCATGTTGGGCCTCTGTATGTGGCCAGGCTGTAGAAAAGTCTCCCAAATGTGGCATCACCATACTCAGGAGGTGTAGCAGAATGTATTTTAGGGTATAATTTTTGGTATGTACATGCTGTGTGTTAGAAATATTGTATAAATGGACAAAAAAAATGACATGTTCAAAAGACTCATTATGCCTCATGGATTATACGTTGGGGTGTTAGCTTTCCAAAATGGGGTGATTTTTGAGGCGTTTCCATTGTCCTGGTGCTCCAGGGCCTTCAAAAGTGCAAGAGGTAGTCAGGAAATTAGATGTGTAATTTATGCTCCTAGAACGCCTGAAGGTGCTCCCTGCATGTTGGGCCTCTGTATGTGGCCATGCTGTGTAAAAGTCTCACACATGTGGTATCACCATACTCGAGAGGAGTAGCAGAATGTGTTTTGGGGTGTAATTTGTGGTATGCATATGCTATGTGTGAGAAATAACCTGCTAATATAACCGTTTTGTGGAGAAAAAAAATAAAAAGAAAAAAATTTTGATTTTGCAAAGAATTGTGGGAAAAAATTACAACTTCAAAAAACTCACCATGCCTCTTACTAAATACATTGGAATGCCTACTTTCCAAAAAGGGGTAATTTGGGGGGTATTTGTACTTTCCTGGCTTGTTAGAAATGAGATGTGTGATCAATTTTCAGAGATTGGCGCCATAGCTTGTGGACTCTATAACTTTCACAAAGACCAAATAATATACACCAATTTGGGTTTTTAAATATGTAGCAGTATAAATTTTGGCCAAAATTTATGAAGAAAATGTACTAATTTGCAAAATTTTTTTAACCGAAACGAAGAAAAATGCTTTTTTTTTTTTTTTTTTTACAGAATTTTCAGTTTTCTTTTATAGTGCAAAAAAATAAAAAAACCAGCAGCGATTAAATACCACCAAAAGAAAGTTCTATTTGTGTGAAAAAAGGACAAAAATTTCTAATGGGTGTTGCATGACTGTAATTGTTATTCAAAATGTGAGAGCACCGAAAGCTGAAAATTGGTCTGGTTAGGAAGGGGGTTTAAGTGCCAAGTGGTTAACAGGTAGTTTTCTTCATTTAAAAAAAAAAAAAAAATACTTTTTATTGCAAAAGTAAAACAAAATAATAAGTATGAAATTCTGAATAATCCGGTTACAAACCAGAATGTGTACAATCTTCTAAAATAAGTGATCAATGCACAAAAACAAAAGACAACAAACGTTTACAGCACATGAACAACTTATACAATAAGATGACTTGTAAAGATATTTAAATTGAATATAGTCAACCGTTTGGGGCCAAAGCACGCTAAGACCATACACACATTAGTCATTAACAATGGTGAGATCTGAGGAGCACCAAACAATTCCATACTTTATTATATTTTTGTGGACATCCCCGGTGTTCATATAAAACTTTCATGTAAGGTAATATTTGTTTAACTACATTCAGCCATTGTGTTAAAGAGGGGAGAGGGTTGAATCCATTTAATTTCTATCTGTTTCCGGACCAAAAATAAGGATTCACACAGAATCGTTCTAAGGTGACGAGTCCATTGCTCTTCATCTAATAAAACCAAAAGACACACCTCCGATGTGAGCGCTACCGACATAGAGAGGAGTTTAGGCCAATAAGCTGGTAACCTGGCTTTCTTCATTCTTAAAGTGACGGAAACATGGGGTGATGGTTTTATTTATTTTTATTCCACTTTAACCGTTACCCTACCAACCGCCGCAGTTATACTGCGGCAGGTTGGCTCCCCTGCGCGAGCCGTCATAGCTATACGTCGGCTCTAGGGGTCGGGATAGCAGGCATGCGCCCGCTGCATAGCGGGGGTGCCGACGATCGGGATGACCGCTGGCCACGAGCGATCGTAAGCAAGAGAGACAGAACAGGGGCGAGTGTGTGTAAACACACACTTCCCTGTTCTGTTCTGACAGGAGTGACAGATCGTGTGTTCCTATTAGCTAGGAACCACAATCAGTCACTTCCTCCAGTCAGTCCCCTCCCCCTTCAGTTAGAATCACCCCCCAGGGAACATGGTTAACCCCTCGAGCACCCCCTAGTGTTAACCTCTTCACTGCCAGTGACATTTTTACAGTAATCAATGCAATTTTATAGCATTGATCACTGTATTAATGCCATTGGTCCCCAAAATTTGTCAAAATTGTCCGATTTGTCCGCCATAATGCCGCAGTCATGATAAAAATTGCAGATAGCCACCATTACTAGTAAAAAAAAGAAAAAAATAATAAAAATGCTATAAATCTATCCCCTATTTTGTAGACGCTATAACTTTTGCGCAAACCAATCAATATACGCTTATTGCAATTTTTTTTTTACCAAAAATATGTAGAAGAATACACATCGGCCTAAAGTGAGGAAAAAAATAGTTTTTTTTTTATATATTTTTGGGTGATATTTATTATAGCAAAAAGTAAAAAATAATGCATTTTTTTTCAAAATTGTCACTCCTTTTTTTTTTTTTTTTGTTTATAGCGCAAAAAATAAAAACCACAGAGGCGATCAAATACCACTAAAATAAAGCTCTATTTGTGCGGAAAAAAAGACGTGAATTTTGTTTGGGTACAATGTTGCACGACCGCGCAATTGTCAGTTAAAGCGGCGCAGTGCCGAATCGCAAAAAGTGCTCTGGTCAGGAAGGGGGTAAATCCTTCCGGGGCTGAAGTGGTTAAATCAATTGGTGGCTGATTCTTGGATATATTGTTGACCTTGGAAGGGTATGTCCCCAAGATAATTAAAGTGACAATAAAGGTTAATTAAAAAAAAAACAAACATGTCCTACTTACCTGCTCTGTGTAATGGTTTTGCACAGAGCAGCCCCGATCCTCCTCTTTTTGGGTCCCCCACCAACGCTCCTGGCTCCTCCTTTTCAGCCAGTGCCCCAAATAGCAAGCCGTTTACTATAGGGGCACTGGTGCATGCTCGCTTCCGAGCCCCACTCTATGCATCTGTAAGACACAGCGGTGGCTCGCCCCCCGCACTCTTTTCATTGGCTCAATGGCTGTGATTGGCAGTAGCAGGGCCAATGGCGCCCACTGCTGTCTCAGCCAATGAGGAACTGGGGAAAAGGTCAGCTCTCGTGCAAATTGCTGGATTGAGGGGGCTCAGGTGAGTTTTAAGGGGGCTGTGGGGGTCACTGCACACAGAAGGTTTTTTACCTTCCATAGAATGCATGAAGGTAAAACAAACCTTGAGCCTTTAAAACCACTTTAAGGTGTGCCCATAGTAGAGATTCAAAACTGGCAGCAGAGATGAGGTTGCGGATTGAATTTGCCCACACCTATATACAGTCCTTGTAAGTGTGCCTCATTCAGTCCCAGTAGAGAAAATGTCCCTTATGCTTCCTCCTTTTTTTTTTTTTTTTTAAGGTTTTGTCCTGGGTGGCGCCTTTGGCGTGTTCACTGCCGGCATTGACACCAACGTGGGTTTTGATCCTAAGGATCCTTATCGTACACCTACTGCTAAAGAGGTGTTGAAAGACATGGGACAGAGGGGAATGTCCTACGCCAAAAACTTTGCAATAGTGGGTGCCATGTTCTCCTGCACGGAGTGTCTAGTGGAATCGGTAGGTATATTTCTGACTTGTTTTAACACTTCCAGTTATATATGAATATGTAAACCCAACATTTCATATTCCTGATATGTGTCTGCTGTACCATGTACTTGTATGAGAGAGTCTCCTGTTCTTTGTATTCCCTTGTGTGAAATCCCTGGTGTTCCCGCTAGTCCCTCAGCTCTCCTTTCAAAAACTAGGCATGCGAGTATAGTGTGGTCAGTTCTCTAGCTATGCTAAGAACTCTCTGCTCTCTCTAAGTGCCGGTTCACACCAGCGCGCTCTGCACTGTAGTGCAAATCACATGCGGTGTCCGTGCGATGAGATTTCAGCCATACAGATAGTATGGCTGATATCGCATTCAGACCAAACTTGCACAGGACCCTTTTTTTTTGGTCCGCACCAGAATCAGATTCATGTTCGAACTGTCGGTTCGCAGTGCGATATGTGAGCTGAAATGGGGGTGTCATTCACAATGTATTGACACTTCCGGCAGTTCGCATATGGCAGTGTGAACTGTTGTGTGATTCGGGTGCGATGCGGGAACTCGCAGTGTATTCGCAGGGTTCCCGCATCGCCCAAGTGTGAACCAAGCCTAAATGATCAGACTTGTCCTGACACCTGACCCGCCCCCGCACAGTCATTCACTGGGAAGACCAGTGTTCTGCTGTTTCTCCTCACCCAGCTCTCTAATATTGTTATCCAGCTGAAAATGGGGTATTTATCATTTTTATATTTATACACAAATGTTTTTGCCTTTTTTTTCTTTTTTTTAATTTTAAACTGAATGGGCTGTGTTACAAGGTGAGTGTTTTACATGTACTTTAAGGCTTGGTGCACACTGGAACCGACTGCAGATCGCACAGGAACTCTGTGCGTCTCTGTTTCAGGGATGAATCGGGGCTGAATCTTTGCCTGAATTCAGCCCTGAAACAGAGCCAAAGACGCACAGTGTTTCTGTGCAGTGCGCTCCGCAACGCAGATATGTCAACCATAGAGAGCCGGTCACATTCTCCTGCTATGCGAATTGGAAAATCCACATCCAATTCGCATAGGTGTGAACCCAGCCTTAATCATGTGCAGACATATAATCTGGAATTTACTTTTCGCATGATTGGAAAATTGTACTGAATCTTCACATGATTTATTATGTGAACATACAGTAATCCGCGACTTTTGTAAATCCGCCTCAATGTGGGTGTCCGTCACAAAAAGGACTATAATAATCATATGTTTATGTTTGGTTTGGATGCAGATTGGTACATTTTTCATTTAATCTTTTTGTAAATCTAGCCAGGATTTTATACAGAAGACGTGATGCTGATCAACCCAATATACAATGTTTCCTTTGGGTTGTGCTGTTAGTGTGGAAAATCTTTCGGGACTACAGCTGTTTTCATGAGAAACATGGTATTGGGTTCCTGGCACCAATGGAAGAATCCAGTACATTGTCATGTATGTGGACAGTGCTGCTGATATGGTTGCTCAGCGTGTCTGAACACTAAAACAACAAAAAGGCTTTTTTTACTTGTCCATTGGGGGACACAGGAAGTCTTTTATATTAAACTGCCGTCTACAGGAGGACTGGACACTGGCAAACAACCTGTAACCCCCTACCCACTACTAGCATGCCTCGGGTTTGTTCTAGGAGTCCTAGGAGGATGGATGTCTTTTTTTACAGCTCTGCTGTGTTAAGACTACATTTTTTTGCTAGCACCTTTTTCGTTCTTAGAATTGTTTTCAGGATTTGGAGTACCTCATAATATATTCTATTTATTTATTTATTTTGTGTCTATTTGTCTACCTACAATAGGAAATCTGTGCTGCATTTTTATTAAAGCATTGTACCAAATAGTCTTCTACTGTAAATCCTTATGTAGATAAACTAGTCAGAGTTGGGCCTCATTCACACTGTGTTTGGCAGGAAAAATGAATCTGGGAAGTCATCTGTAAAGTATAAACCACTTTTATGCCTCTCAGGTCACTTTTTCCTGCGTTTTGATGACCCTGCTTTAAAGCAGGTATGGTCCCATTTAGGCTAGGTTCACACATATGCGGTTCTGTGAGCCGCGTTTTGCAGGGGAATGGCAGCCCATTCATTTAAAAGAGCTGCTGTGCCTCCTGAAATGCAGGGAAAAGGTTCCTGCAGCATTTTAGAAGCCGCAAGCTCACAACAGGAACCACAAGTGCAGTGCAGGTGTGATTTCCAGTGCATGCGGTGTGCCATTAGGCAAATGCTAAAGGTAAAAAAATAAAAATTAAGAAACATGTTTATACTTGCCTAGAATTGCAGAGTGGCCCGAACCTCCTCTTCTCGGGCCCCCCACCGGTGCACCTGGACCCTTCTTCTGTCCAGTTCCCCCATGGGAAGCCGCTTGATTGACTGCCAATGGCTCCCAGTGCCCCAGCAAAGCCAGTGAGACCTGGAAGTGAGGGGAGAGAACCGCTGCAGATGTGTACAGCACTGCATCTAATGAAGGGCTCAGGAAAGTATAAGGGGGATGCTGATGCCTAATTTTTTTTTTTTTTTTATTTAAATCAATTTTATTTTTTTATTTTAATTAAATGCTTTTGGGGTAAAAATCTATCTAAAGATAGTTTTCTATTTAAGATTCATTAATAATTTAGTTTATGCAGCATGAAATGGAGCTTAGTTATATAGTATGAGGCTGTATATTCTGCAATATTTACATTTTTGGTAAATTCATTTAATGAATCCAAGCGGAGATAACATGCACTGCATTGTTACATTCTAAATATTTCACAGTGACTATGAGATAAAACAAAGTTCACAAATATTCCTTTTATACTATTGTTTTTAAAAACTATGTACGCCACAAACTATGATTGAATCAGTTCTGATATTGCTGTTTTATTAACATGACAGCTTATTATTCTAAATAGGAAACCTTCATTTTGTTTGCAAATATTAAAGATTCTAACTACCAGCAAGAATAAGTCCTTACATTTAGCCCGGGTTCACACCTATGCGAATTAGATGCGGCTTACACCGCATCTAAATCGCAGGACATTTTAAAATACATTCATATGAATGTATCTGGTTCACATATGTGCGTTGCATTCGCACTGCGCATTGCACAAAAAACGTGTGCGTTTTTTGGGCATTGCGGTGCGAACTACAAACCTATTATCTCCTATGGGAACGCATCTGATTCGCAGATGCATTGCGTTCTGAACATGGATTTTCTCTTACTCCTCACTACACCTCCCCCCCCTCCCCCCCCCTCCCTCCCCCTCTCCCTGCTCTCTAATCCTGAGCAAAAACGCAATGAATCCATTGAACAGGAGATTGTTATCTCCCCAGTGAAACCTGAGCTTCAATTCGCACCGCACATGTGTGAAACCAGGCTTAAAGAGCACCTGTCATGGCAGCGCCTGGTATCCACTCACCTTCTGCCGCCACGTCCCTCACCTTGTTGTGTCACTGCTGCATCACCAGCCATCCCATTAAAGTGAATGGGACTGTCGATGAGTCAACAGCGGGTCAGAGGAGGAGCTGCTGTGGGACAGAGGTGACAGTTGCTCTTTAAAAATTATGATTTAAATCGAGTTGAATTAAATCAAATCCACCCTGATATTGCATCTGCTAAATTTGGAGCTGGGCATCCATAACCTGTGGGCATGAAAGGGTTAACACGTTATTTAATCTTTTCGGGCTGCTGATTTCTCCCCTCCAGTGATTGCCCTGTTTGTTGTACAGTGAATCCCGAGCTCACATCCCCCCCAGCAGTCATATGGATGCACACAATGAGCTGAATAGAAGTCATAACGCAATGTGGGGGCTGAGTTTGTGCTGCTGATATTTTTAGCAGTTTCCAAACTGAGCCGAAGAACACGGTGATCCCAGGCATTATTCGTCTGTAGAAATCGTGTCATTCTACATCCTGACACAAAGCTCCGCTCTGCCCACACACTGAGGACAATGACACATCCCACTATCACCACTCTACATTATTCTTATTGCGTTTGGATCATATAGCTTGACAATGGATTAAGAATGGATATCCAATTTGCTTAACTAGAGGGCCGTTATTTGTAATAAAATAATTGTACATTGCTAGTCTATTCAATATACTGTATATAAATACAAATTGCTTCATCCTTGCAGCCTATTGTACATTTTGGCAGGCTGGAAATTTCACTGCTTAGTTTACACTGATGGGAGTTTAATGGATGCCTAAGGATGTCTAGAATGAAGCCTTACCATAGAGATTGAATGTCTTTGGCTAAGTTTGTGGTTGGGGTGCAATAAAAATAAAAAACAGGCAGTCGAGCTGCATTTTTACGGCCCGCAGCCACATAGGGGTATACAGATCACTGCTCAGTGAAAATGTCCCCCCCATTGCGTTTAGGGCTGTGGCATGGGCTTTTAGAGGTTAAAACAGGCAGTGAGGAATCTACGTAACACTTCACTGCCTGTCAAACCGCCTCTTAAAAAAATACCCACCATGGATTGCTCTTCAGAGGTCGATTGGTAGTGTAAATGAGCACTTTCTGTGCAGCGGGAAACCTGTACTGAAGAAATATGAAGGCTGCTACTGCTGCCTTTCCCTGGCGGTCATGTCAGTCCAGTGTCTTCAATACTTTCTGTGTGTTGAACTGGAAATAGTTATGCAGATAAGGAGTTCTAACTTCATTTTGACTCTCCCAGTCTACATGCTTATTTGGGTCTCAAAGTACTAAACCGTCTTGCAGTTTAGCAATGTTCAAAAGGAGGTCATCAATCGCAGGCTTCATATTTCTCTTAGTAAGGGGATCCTTTAAAGCTGGCAGACGGCTAAATACACAACGGATGCAGCAAAAGATGCCGCGCAACCCACAAACCTTCACTATAAAATAATAATAAAGTCCAAAATCCTAAGATCTTCCACCAAATTATCCACGTGTCCCATTATCTCCTTGCGCCAATATCTTCTATAGCTGATCACTAGTGCTACTCATTCATACACCTCCCATTAACAAGATACAGTGCTTTGAAAAAGTATTCACCCCCTTGGCATTTTTTGAGTTTTTGTTGCCTCACAACCTGGAATTAACATGGATTGTTTGAGGAATTACAGAACATGCCCACAACTTTGAAGATGTGTGTTTTTTTTTTTTGTTTTTTTTTTATTATTATGACGCAAACAACAAATAGGACAAAATAACAGAAAAAGTCCATTTTCATAACTATTCAACTATTCATATATCAATATCCTTGTATTTACCATCAACTCTGACCAGTATCCCAGTCCCGACTGCTAAAAAAACATCCCCACAGCATGATGCTGCCACCACCATGTTTCACTGCGGGGATGGTGTTCTTTGGGTGATGTGATGTGTTAGGTTTGCGCCAGACATAGCGTTTTCTTTGATGGCCAAAAAGTTAAATTTTAGTCTCATCAGACCAGAACGCCTTCCTCCATACATTTTGGGAGTCTCCCACATGCCTTTTCGCAAACTCAAAATGTGCCATTTTGTTTTTTGCTGAAAGTAATGGCTTTCTTCTGGCCACTCTGCCATAAAGCCCAACTCTATGGAGCGTACGGCTTATTGTCATCCTATGTACAGATACTCCAGTCTCTGCTGTGGAACTTTGCAGCTCCTCCAGGGTTACCTTAAGTCTCTATGCTGCCTCTGATTAATGCCCTCCTTGCCCGGTCCGTAAGTTTTGGTGTGCGGCCGTCTCTTGGCAGGTTTGTTGTTGTGCCATGTTCTTTCCATTTGGTTATGATAGATTTGATGGTGCTCCTAGGGATCATCAAAGATTTGGATATTTTTTTTTTTTTATAACCTAACCCTGACTTGTACTTCTCAACAACATTGTCCCTTATTTGTTTGGAGAGTTCCTTGGTCTTCATGGCAGTGTTTGGTTAGTGGTGCCTCTTGCTTAGGTGTTGCAGCCTCTGTGGCCTTTCAAAAAGGTGTGTATATGTAATGACAGATCATGTGACACTTAGATTGCACACAGGTGGACATCATTTCACTAATTATGTGACTTCTGAAGGTAATTGGTTGCATCAGAGCTTTTTATGGGCTTCATAACAAAGGGGGTGAATACATACGCACATGCCAATTATCATTTTTTTATTTCTGAAAAATAGTTGTGTGTATATATATATATTTGTCTAATTTTACTTCCCCAACTTAGACTATTGTGTTCTGATCCATCACATATAATTCAGATTAAAAAAACATTGAACGAAGGGCTGTAATGTTGTAATGTAACAAAATAGGTAAAAAGCCAAGGGGGCGAATACTTTTGCAAGGCACTGTATGCTCACCTCCAGACTAAACCCTCATGGCTAGTCAAGGGTCAAATGCGCTTTGGACGGCTCCAAATTCACTCCACCACAGATAGGCTCCCACTGTGCCATGGATCCTCCACTCACATAAGATGTTTTATTTCATAAATGAAAGAAGAATAGTGCTCTCCATACAGTAAAAACATTTATTTATTATTTAAAAGGACACTCACAAGATGTACAGCCCATATCAAACACAGGCAGTTCTCTGTCCCACCACCTCCACTACGACATCAAGATGGCCACCGACTGACCCCACAGTATGCCTATACATGTTACACCCATTACTACGGCAACCCCAAGTGAACAGGAAGTGACATCGTGGCCGGCTCCTGAACCAGAAGTGTCACAAAGTACACTATCAGTCCCTAATCTTTTTTCATGAATGAAATAACAGATCTTATGTGAGTGGAGGATCCATGGCACAGTGGAAGCTATCTGTGGTGGAGTGAATTTAGAGGTGTCCTATTTGCAGCCCATGAAGGGGGCAAAAGCGCATGTGACCCTTGACTAGCCATCAGGGTCTACACTGGAGGTGAGCATATATTGTTCATGGGAGGTGTATGAATGATTAGCACTACTGATCAGTTATAGAAGATATTGGCGCATGGAGCTATTGGGACACGTGGATAATTTGGTGGAAGATCTTACTATTTTGGGCTTTATTATTATTTTATAGTAAAGGTTTGTAGGTTACGCATGCTCTTTTGCTGCATTATTTACGGAGTGGTAGAGTGAAACCACTTTATGGTGCTTGCAGCAACTTCATGTTTAATTATTGATTTATACACAATTTCATACTTCTGTTTTATATGTTTGATGATTTTTGTGGTGTAAGGGGTAATCACATAGTGGCTGCACTGACTGATAATTCGGTTTGTTAAATACACAGCAGCAACTATATATATTTGCATGTTTGTTGTTCTCAGCCAGTCTTGTGATTCACACTCAGCACTGTGAGACCATGCCACATAATGAGATTATTGAACAAATTATCGTTTTTTTTTTTTTTTTTTTGCATGCTAATCGCAGATCGAAACTCAAGAGTTTACTAAAGTTACGAAAATTTTCCTACAAGAGAATAAAAAATCGGAAGTGATGTGTTGTGTATTTGTATTGTATTTTCGGATGAAAACTGTACTGATTAAATGAAAATCGTACGATCTGGTATTGTATGAGGAAAATTTTTGTGCTTGCACCATCGGATAATATCGGATGAACTTTCATGATCAGCTATTGAAAACTGGGTACTAACGATCAGATTATCGTATGATCGGTTCAAAATTGGTATTTCGTACGATTTTCTGATCGTGTGTATGGGCCATTAGGAATCTTGCATAAGATATCAAATGGCTTTCTCTTGCAGCTGTCCCCTTATTTTAACACTTTTATTCCCATGACATAAGATATGTCTCCAGCAGTGAGTTACACAGCAGATTAATGCCACTGGTATTACATATACAATATAAATAAGAAGCGGCACTAAATCTTGATATAATCATGAATAATCATATGGTAAATGATGTGGCATGAAAACAATTAAACATGCAGTGAAAAAAAATATGAGCAAAATATAACACAAAAAATGTAAAAACAGCAATCATATGAACGTGATATGATGAAATCGGTGCAAAATCCAGTGTTAGGTGAACACAAGTCCTTTCAATGAAAAAGTCCTTTCAATAATAAACAAGTGTGTCCATAAAGTGCAAAAAGGTGTGTAAGTAACGTTAATTGATGAAATCAAGCACAAACAATTAGCATACGCTTCTTACCAGATAGCGTGGACCATAAATTATAATGGTCATTAAAGCACAAAATAACCCGGCATCCGAGATGGGTGGTGGCTGCTCAGCAGCAGCTCCAAATGGATCAGGAATAAAAAAAAAATAATCAAGCATAGTGAAGCCTGCTAACATTTAGGTCCTTTTATTTAAAATATGTAAGAAGTACCTTGAAAGGTTGTAAACGGGCACAAACGAATCAAAGACTAGCAGACTGTCAGCTCATGAGAAAGGAACGCCATGGGTAAAGGCTAAGCTAGCGTGATGTCTTCAGTAACGGCCTATCGCGACACGTTTCTCATCGGTGGGAGTTTTGATTGCTGTATTTGGGGACCTAACGGTCTCATATTTAACTTTCTGTACCTGTACCTTGTGTCACTTTCTCAAGTCTCAGTGTTGATATCCTGTTTACAAATGTTTTACAGTATATTATGGTTCTTCTTTTTTTCATTTTAGTATCGTGGGAAATCTGACTGGAAGAACAGTGTGATCAGTGGCTGTATAACAGGGGGTGCAATTGGCTTCAGAGGTGAGTGATGATTGTCTGTGGGGCATGAGAACTTTAACTTATGCCTTAAAGTGACACCGAACTATATCCTTATTTTCCAAAAATAATTCATATACATCCACTACTTAATGACCCTGCAATCTATTTTTCATGAAATAGTTTCTTGCTGTTTTTTTCAGCCTCCTTGTAATGTCCTCCATGTGTTCCCAAAATTCTCCTTCTCCTCTCCATTCTGTTAGTTTGGAATGAGCAGTGCATGTTAGTTGCGGTCATGTACACTGCTCTATGCACACTACACATCACATAGTCCCTAATCCATCACGGGAGGGAGCAAGTGAGGGTGGCTACGTTCCTATGGACAGTGTAACCCTGGGGGAAAAAGACGTAGCCGCCCTTTAACAGGAAGTCAAATCACAGCAGCAAAAACAAAGGAATTTGGATATTTGGAGGAGGCAGAGAGTAACAGAAGGTACATTGTTAAAGTGTAAGTAAACCCTCCTATCGTTTTCAGCCAAGGAAGCTGCCATCTTTGCCTCTGTTTAATCTACAACTGCCATGATGCTGCACATGTGATCAGTTATGACACCAGCCATTGGATGGTTTGACAGTTTGGTTGAGAGCACAACCAATGGTAGTGTTACATTTCCGGCACGTGCCGGAAATGAAGCTGTTTTATGGATGAGTTTACTTCTGCTTTAAGTTAAGAATACATACTTGAGCTACCCGCCCAGTAATCTGCCTCAGAAGTCCCAGTATACTGTGGAGACATGTCCCCACCATACAGAACGGCTGACACTGCAGCTAAACTAGAGAAATTCTGTCACCAGGACGGACAGTCTCAGGCCAAAGATGGCAGCTCCCCGTCCTCCTCGGCTGCCTCCCGTGCTGCTGACAAGACCAAGATCCTGGAAGCGATCGCTACCCACCAAACCTCTTACCACCAGAATAGAGGAGGTGAAGGTGGATATATGTCTACTACGCCAAGATATGCAGCAATTGCGAGAGAGTCAGGGAATCGGAGCACCGCTTAGGCCTTGTAGAAGATGCTCTCCCCCCTCTGCAGGAGTCCTCTGACCAGGCAAACCGCCTCATTGCTCAACTCCAGCAGAAGCAAGACGACCTCGAGAACCGCATGCGGAGGAACAACTTGCTCTTCATAGGCCTTTCTGAAGGCACAGAAGGCAACAACCCTGCTACATTCTTCGAGGAGCTACTTATTACATCCTATGGACGTGAGGCCTTCTCACAGTCCTTCATGGTGGAGCGTGCACACCGGATGCCTGCCAAGAGACCACCTCTGGGAGCGCTGCCGCAGGTCTTCATCTCAAAATTTCTTAATTACAAAGAGCTCAACGCCATCCTCCGCCTAGCCAGAGAGAAAGGTAATATACCCCTACATATCCACCAGGTCATGGCATTTCCAGACTTTTCGGCAGAGGGCCAGAGGCAACGCAGCCTCTGGACCTCCACTGAAGACATCAAGAGGCGCCTGCGACTCCGCCACTTGAAGAACGTGATGTTGTTCCCTGCCCGCCTCCGTGTAGTTGGTGAAGATCGTGTCCACTTTGAGGAGCCTGAGGCTGACGCTGCCTGGCTAAATCGGCTGAACCCTGTTTGAGCTGTGAGTACTGTGTGGGCCCCTGTTTGGATACTGTCTCCCCTACATTGAAGGATTTTGCCCACCATCCTACTTTGACTATTACTTTGGCTCCAGGTTTTGCAGAGGGCTGTGCACTCATGTTATGACCGTTTATTTCAGCACATGTTTAGTTATCTTGCTTGGTTAGTGCACCCCTCTCTTTATTGCCACTAGGCAGTCTAACACCCGGGATACAAACCCTACCTAATATGGAACTATATCATACCCTATTGCCACCTGCGGACTCTGAGCAGATTTGTGGTCAATTTTTCCATCTCCTCTTTTGACCACGGATGACGTACTGCCGGAGTCCTGCTGTGTGCACTATTATTTAGAGGATTTTCACACCCCCCCCCGGAGGCTAAGCTGAAAGAAATATCCCCCTTCTTTTTATTTTTTCTATCTCAAGTCTACTGCCCCAGATGGTGGCCTGTCCGCTTTGGGCGCCATACTGGTGTTTACTATGATTCTGCACTATTTTGGGTTTTCTTCTTGGAACTAATGCTTGCACAAGTTGGGGAATGTGTAGAGTTGGGAGGGTTAGGGTGTTCTTATTAATTTTTCTGGTGATCAATTTCTATGTTTACTCTATATGTTTGACCATAAGTATGTTGCTACCCATTTACATGCTGATTGTATGCTATACTTCTGAATGCATTTCATCACTACCGCTTTATATAAGGGCCTCCAGTATCTCTAGGCCTCTCCATTGTTCTGTGGTCTCCTTATGGCTAGGTTGAAATTTGTAACGTGGAATGTCTGTGGCCTACGAGACAAACTGAAACGCACCACAGCCCTGTCCTTTCTTAAGGACCAATGGGCGGATGTGATAGTCTCAGTTGAGACCTATGTACAGGGATGTTTAAAGCGGGGGCGCTGCGGCGCCCCTGGATTTGTTGGGCATTCCACGCCACTCATACTACATATTCCAGGGGTGTCTCAGTGCTTGTTGCCAAATCATTGTCCTTTTGCGCTTCAGTCAGTGGTGTTGGACCCCCAAGGTAGATATGTTTTTTTTGCAGGCCAAGATGGCGGGTAATGAGTTGTTAATCCTGGCGTGGTATGTTGGTCCCCCATATGACTCTACTATTCTCAGTGAGGGATTCTCATTCATGGCCAAACATTCTTCCATACCGGCTATCTGGTTTGGGGACTTCAACGTGGTGGCCAATCTCTATCTGGACTGCATGGGCCTGGGATCACAAACACCTAGACTGAGACACCAGTTTTTAACATGCCCAATGATGAGCTTTAACTTGGTTGATATTTGGCGACACACATATCCTAAATGTCGGGCTTACTCTATCTTTTCCAGCTCCCACTCTACCATGTCACAGATAGATTCTATTTGGCTTTCTCGTACCCTAATCCCTAGGCTGCAAAATGCTGGATTTGGCCCCTGCCTACTGTCAGATAATCCCCCCTATTACGGAACCCTACTGCACATGCACGAGGCTCCACTCCTCTCTCCTACTAGCCCGGCGACTGGGGGAGGAGGAGGGAGCCCCAGCCTTGACGTCAATACCTGCAGCTGAGGCTCCCGGAAGTGGGGAAAGCATACCTGTGAAAGACAGGTATGCTGTTTGTCCGCCCAAATGTGCCACCAGAGGGGGGGGGAGGAGTACAATGGGCGTAAGTTCCACTTTTGGATGGAACTCTGCTTTAAAGTGGTAGTTAAGTCATTTTTTTGTAAAAATCGCTGATGGGCAAAGTTTTTATAACCATAAGAGACCTTAGGGCTTCATGTACGCAGGACGTTTTTACAACCTCTTCTAAACTATTTAACTTGACAGATAGTAATCCACGTTTAAAATGTCCATTCTGCCGCATTTCCATGCTACGTTTAACGGCGTTTTGCTGCGTTTGCGGTTAGAATCGTTTTTTTTTTTTTTTTTTTAAATGGCCAAAAATGAAAAACGCCTGTAAACGAAACGTGGCTAAACGCAACTTACCATGTTTAGCCACGTTTATTAGCGTTTGGCGCTTGAAATGCCTCTATACTCAGCGTCTGAACCCAAAGTTCCCAAAGTGCTTTATCAAAGCACATTAATAGAAAGTTATGTGGAAGGGAAAAGTGTGGAAGAAAAGGGTACACAAGCAGCAGGGATGACCAAAGCCTGGAGAGGATTGTCAGGAAAAGGCCATTCAAAAGTCTTGGGGACTTTCACAAGGAGTGGACTGAGGCTGTAGTCAGTGCATCAAGAGCCACCACACACAGACAGATCCTGGACATGGCTTCAAATCTTGTATTCCTCTTGTCAAGCCACTCCTGAACAACAAACAATGTCAGAAGCATCTTACCTGGGCTAAAGAAAAACAGACCTGGTCTGTTGCTCAGTGGTCCAAAGTCCTCTTTTCTGATGAGAGCAAATTTTGCATCTCATTTGGAAACCAAGGACCCAGAGTATGGAGGTAGAATAGAGAGGCACACACTGTAAGACGCTCGAAGTCCAGTGTGAAGTTTCCACAGTTTGTGTTGATTTGGGGAGCCATGTCTTCTGCTGGTGTTGGTCCACTGTGCTTCATTAACTGTGCTTCATCAACGCAGCCCTCTACCAGGAGATTTTGGAGCACTTAATGCTTCCTTCCACAGACAAGCTCTATGGGGATGCTGACTTAATTTTCCAGCAGGACTTGGCACCTGCCCACACTGCCAAAAGCACCAAAACCTGGTTCAATGACCGTGGGATTACTGTGCTTGATTGGCCAGCAAACTCGCCTGACCTGAACCCCATAGAGAATCTATGGGGCATTGCCAAGAGAAAGATGAGACATGAGACTGAACAATGCAGAAGAGCTGAAGGCCGCTATTGAAGCATCCTGGTCTTCAATAACACCTCAGCAGTGCCACAGGCTGATAGCTTCCATGCCACGCTGCATTGAGGCAGTAATTGCTGCAAAACCAAACCAAGTACTGAGTACATATGCATGCTTATACTTTTCAGAGGTCCCATATTGTTCTATGTACAATCCTTGTTTTATTGATTGCATGTAATATTCTAATTTTCTGAGATTGTGAATTTGGGGTTTTCATGAGCTATAAGCCATAATCATCCAAATTATGACAAATCGTGGCTTGAACTATCTCATATATTAGTTTCACCTCTTAAGTTTCAACTTAAAATTAACTTTTGCATGCTATTCAAATTTTTCGAGTATCACCTGTAGAGGAGAGCTCAGGAGCAATTGAAAAAAATGCCCAACTGCTCCTAAATGTCCGTTTTACCAGCAGCAGTGTACATGAGGCCTAAAGGTCTCTTCTGTCATAAATCTCCCCCCTGCCTGTCGGCGAGTAATGTGATCAGAACCGTGCATGCGCAGCTAAGACAACATTTATGGGCCGCTCTTAGTGCCGCTGTGATGTGACTCCCGTGTGCATGCGCGGAAGTGACTTTGCCCCGCCACAGCCAATCAAGCGGCCTAAGATCGCAAACCTGGAAGAAAGACTGGGCGAAGATGAAGACTGCCAGGACCAGGGAGAGCAGTGAGAGTGCAGCACTGGAGGGCTACGTTTGTAGGCAAGTCTGTCATAATGTACCAGTATGCAGTGCACACTAGTACAATATGGCTTAAGGCTGCCGTGGGACCCATTTTAAAAAAAAGATTTTTTTTACTTTACTTCCGCTTTAACTTGCTATAACTTCCTGTGAACAGGGTTGAACAATGTTCTATGCCTTGCTAGCTATCTTCTGTCAACTATGCAGTGGAGAGGTGGAGGTGCTTGTAGATCAAACCAGGAGAGCACCCCTAGGGTGACAACCCTCCCCTTTGTAGATGGAGTACATTCTAGGACAGGAAGTGTGTATCAGGGTGAAAATAAAGGGAAAAAAATGCTTGAACAAAATGAAAACTAATGCAGCTGCCACATCGCTGGCTTGGTAAGGTGCTATATATATATTACAATTTCGCTTTTGGGTTTTGATACACTGTAAGGCTTGCTCTAGTTCTGTGTTCCTACTGTTTGTATAATACTATGAAGTTAGCTTGTAGGTAGAGTTGTATGTGGCAGGCTCACCTGTTTAACTTCACAGAACAATTGTAACAAAGGGACACCAAGCCTTCCCAGCTGTTTAGACAAAGGGGAATAACATAGCAGGTTCTGGGACAAAGCATGGCAAATAACGTTTCCAGAAGGGAAATAATTGACAGATGATGATAGCATGTAATCTTTATAACTAAAAAAAAAAAACAAAAAAAACAAAGGGGCCTACTTTTTTCTTCTATTTTTTTTTTTTTTTTTTTATTTATCTGGGGACAAGGGTAAAGTGAGGACCACAGTGTGCTTTGTCTACTGTTTTTTCAGGACTGCTAAGCGTCGTTTCCTGCATCATTATTTAACCCGGTTCTGTTGAGTATCTAATGCTAGCCGTACACCAGTTGAAAAATCGTTCGAACACGTTTTCGAAAAACAAACACGCAGCAGTAAGAGCAAGCGATAGTGCCATCATGTAATGACCGAATTTTGAACAATATCAATGACTTTTTTTTTTTTTCTTTTTGGCTCAAAAATGTCACAACAGATTTTTGATTTGTGCCCATTAGCTGGACGAAAAACAAACTGTGAATGACGGCTTTTCAAGAGCTTTTTCGTCTAGTCTATGGACACCATAAGGTTATGCTGCTTCTGCATTGGTGGAGGGTATGACCGAGAGCTGAGTAATGACCTTATAAATAGTGCTGAGAGGCTGAAATGACAGATTTAGATATCTTATGCTATTGACATACCCAAAACACAATTCTAAACACCAGTAAATTCTTCATCCATTTTTAACAATTAGTTCTGCCTGTCTCTTAGTCAAAAATAAAGTTAAGTAGGCCTGATTCCTAATTCTTTATATAATAATAATGGTATTGTGTTCTCTTACAGCTGGCCTGAAAGCTGGTGCTATTGGATGTGGAGGATTTGCTGCTTTTTCTGCCGTCATAGACTATTATTTGCGATAGTGGATTTGTGCCACAAGGTGGCGCTGCTGCATCACGGACATTTTATAGAACCACTGATTGACCAATGAGCATACCTGCAACATGGACTCTTCCAAGAAAAGACTTTTATCAGTTGTTCTGTCAAGAGACTTATGACTAGCGGAGACATCATCTATGAAGAGTGTTGGTGTATTATATAATATAAATGTATAGAAATATGTTATTATAGCTCTTAAATAACACTAGATTTTCCAGTGTGTTTTTTATGTGATCTGTATTTGTTGCTTCACTTTACATTTATTCGTGGATCGCTGTTATTTATATCTACAGACCTTTTTGGGTAATTGCCTCATCAGAAATATATTGTTCTATTTTATCAACATAGCCGCTAGATGTGGATGTTGCTGCGTTCCCACCATAGAATATGGGTGTATGGTTTCAGGAATAAATTGGACTGGTTGAGCAGTGACCGGCCACATTTTGATCCATATATAGGCAGGCTGGTTGTCTACTGATCGACTTCTGTACAACTAGCCTGTCTGTATTTTTCTGCTTGATCAGCACTGCAGGCGATAGCAGCCAACACTGATCAGTGTATTCTGATGGTGGGAAAGCCTTCCCTTCACCAATTCACCAATTAGTTATAGGTTAGGGTGGTTGCCATTTGTATAGTTTGGTGAGGGGATGCACTGGATGACTGCTGCCATTGTGCTATTACTGGGTGTCCAGTGCATCCCTATACCTTTTTAACCACTTCAATACTGGGCCCTATCACCCCCTTCCTGCCCAGGCATATTTTCAGATTTCAGCGCCGTTGCACTTTGAATGACAATTGCGTGGTCTTGCAACACTGTACACATAAAATTGTTTTATCATTTTTGGAGAAAGACAGCTTTCTTTTGGTGGTATTTAATCACCACTGGGCCTGAAAATTTTGAAAAAAAATATGTTGTTCTTAGTTTCTGTTTATAAAATTTTGCAAATAAGTACTTTATCTTCTTCACTGATGTGCGCTGTTAATCAGTGTAAATGTGCCCCATCAGACTTGCCAGTTACTGGCTCTCCTTTCCTCACACAGATACATTGTGTGAGGAAAGGACTGCTGATAATTGGCAAGTTTATTTACATGTGATTGGACACAGCTGATCACATGGTAAAGCGCCACTGTGATTGGCCCTTTACCACGATCAAAGAGCGCAGCCGATGCACACACCAGGGGGTGCATGGGAGGTGTGTTCTGGGAGGATGTCCATGGACGCCCTCCCAGAACAACAGAGATGCACTGTAGCCGTCTTTCAGCTATAGCGCTTTATTAAAGTGGATGTAAACCTGATTCGTGAAATTTGAGCTGGACACATCTGTAGTCTTTTCTTATCTCTCTTCAAAGCACTAAGTCCAGTAGTTTTCTCTTGCTCCATAATCAGCCTGACAAGCTCTCCTAGACAGGAGATAGACGTGTGTGTGTGTGTTGTGGGAGGGTGCTATAAATAGATTAGCGTACTGCTAAACTATTCACAGGCAAGCTCTGCATGTGGGGGGTGGGGGGGGGGTGCCTTTTCTCCAATCAGCCTAGCAATAATCCACTCCTACTGAAGAATGAGGAAGTGAGAAATCGAACAGGACGTGCACTTTCTAAACAGTATATAAAGGTGAAGACAGCAGACATACATGTAAAACTTAGGTAGGGATATTTGTATCATCTGAGCCTGTTCACTTTATGTGAGGGTTTACATCCACTTTAAGAAGGAGTGTGCTCCCTCCAGGCATACCTGCCCTTAACAACTTCCCGCCTGCCGTATGTCAAATGACGTCCTCCACTTTGAGTGGGGATATCTGAGTAATGCTTGTAGCTACAGACATCATCCAGATATCATTTTTTAGAGCCGGCGAATCTGCACAGCATAAGAACGATCATAGCGGCTGTTCCGCCGCTTGATCGTTCTTACGGGAGGCGAGAGTTGATGTGCCCCCCTCCCGCCGCCCTCCGGTGCTTGTACTGACTCACCGCTACGATCGGTGAGTCGGTCACAGGATCCACCAGCCCCGGATGTTTAGCATAGAGATTTCCGGTGGACCAGATGGTCGCCGGAGTCTCTATGATCAGAGGTCAGGTGCGATGACGTCATGCCTGGCCTCTGTATTAAAAAAAACAGCGCCACTTCGGCTGGAAAGCGGTGATCGTTTTTTTTAAAAAAAATTTTTTTAATTTCAGGCTTCTAAGCCTAGAGGTGAGATGTGGGGTCTTATTGACCCCACATCTCACTGTAAAGAGAACCTGTCATGCTTATTCCTATTACAAGGGATGTTTACATTCCTTGTAATAGAAACAAAAGTGATCAAAAACATTTTTGGGGAAAAAAAGTGTCAAACTAAAATAAAAAAAGTAAAATTAACAATAAAAAAAATTTTTTTTTTTAAAGTGCCCCTGTCCCCGTGAGCTCGCACGCAGAAGCGAACGCATTCATAAGTCCCGCCCACATATGAAAACAGTGTTCAAATCACACATGTGAGAGCAATAATTTTGGCCCTAGACCTCCTCTGTAACTCAAAACATGTAACCAGTAAAAATTTTTAAAGAGTCGCCTAAGGGGATTTTTAAACAGCGAAGTTTGGCGCCATTCCACGAGCGTGTGCAATTTTGAAGCGTGGCATGTTGGGTATCTATTTACTCGGCGTAACTTCGTCTTTCACATTATGCAAAAACATTGGGCTAACTTTCTTTTTTTTTTTTTTTTGAAAGCCCAAAACTGTTTTTTTTCCCAAAAAAAAACTAATTTGAAAAATTGCTGCGCAAATACCGTGCTAGATAAAAAGTTGCAATGACCGTTGCATTGTATTGTACCATTGTATTCTCTAGGGTCTCTGCTAAAAAAAAACCCATATATAATGTTTGGGGGTTCTATGTAATTTTCTAGCCAAAAAATTATGATTTTTACATGTAGGCGAGAAATGTCAGAATTGGCCTGGTAGGCAAGTGGGTAATCTATCCATTATTAAATATGTGCTTGCATATTTGCGCAAATTAAACCCCTTGGTTTTAACGTGACTGTTAGGACAATTATTTTTTGTTGCAGGCTGACTGGTAAGTGAGCTGGGAATTTTTATTTGTTTCTTGACATGCATTGCCCTTCCATGTGCTCCTTGCTGTAAAGGCTACATAGAGGTTGGGGTGGTTGCTGTTTGTACTGGGCGCATGGTCTGGCAGTCAAAGGGTGAAAGGAGGAGCATATTATTTATGCCATATGTCCCCCCAAAGTCACATAATTAAATAGCGATCACAGCGGTTCCTGTGATTGCAGTATAAATACACATGTATTCAGAAGGTCCAGTAGGTTGTATTTCTATACTGTAGCACAACTTGCACCATAACGATAAAAGAACCCTTCAAAGTACTCCATGCAAAGGTGATTAAAAGGTCAGCGGTTGGATAGAAGAACTTTTCAAAGTCTGTGATTGTCAATCAATCCTAAAATGAAGAGTATGGCCCAGCTCTATGAGTGACTGTGCAAGAAAGAGAATACGAGTTAGTTACAAGCCTCAATGCCTGTATCCATAGAGTTGTAGGTATAGTCTCTAATACATACTATTGTCTGGGTTGTTTATCAGTTGTAGTGTCATTGGCAAAAAGAAAAAAAAAAAAAAAGAAGCTGCTGTATACTAAAACTCGCATGGAATCTCACCTAGTGGAGGGAGGTGGGGGACTGATGTCAGCTGGGAGAAGTTCCTGGTGTCTGATGAAACCTAGAGGTGGCTCTATAATTAGGCAGTCGCTGAAGGCCTCATGCTCATAGGGGCATCGCGGCAGCTTAATGCATTAGCCCAGGGGTAATGGGCTGTGCTCAGGCAGTGTTAAGATCCCTGTCTCACTTAAATCACAGCTGATTTGCGCACCTTACCAGCATTCCCACTCAAGCCAATCAGAATTGTGCATTAGTAATAGGCTAAATTTGGATTGGGGGGGGGTTCTGGTTGGCGGGCTGGCTGCTGATCAAGTGCTCGGTGACATCATGGTGCTAGATGCCTTGCCAGCAAGTTTGAAGGCATCTGCAGGAAGGGGGGGGGGGAGAGGAGGACCAAGCTTGCAGGCAATTACAGGTTAGTGCGTGACACCAGTCAGTCACCCTATTGGGGGTCACAGATGTAAGGGATGGGGGGGGCACTGATATAAAGGTCCCCCTTTATATCGGTGTCCTCACCTTAGTGTATTCACTCTGCGGACTCTGATGTAAGGGGGAATGTTGTGGACAGATGTGAAGGGGAAGTCTGGTGTAAGAGGTTTGCTGGTCACCAGAGCCCCCCTTACATCAAAGTTAGCAGAGTTACAGTGCAAGGGAAACTCTGATGTAAGGGGGGGCTCTGGTGACCAGAGAACGTCTTAAACCAGGATTCCCCCAGGGCGTGTCTGGACGTAGTGGGGAGCAGATGTGATTCAGAGGAGCTCCGCCGGTCCTTACTGAATCTGCAGGAATCCTGCCTCAAAAATCCAGGATTTCCCTAACAACTGACTTTTTAGTGCTGTCAGCCACCGCCAGCAGCAGAGCCGAGGGGCATTGAGGAGGCCGGTCGACTGATAGGCTCTCGACCGGCTCCACGTCCCGGAGGTAATCGGCCATCTTGCAGCCTACGCGGCCCTCGCGATCCCCGGCCTCGGGTGCCGTGATCGGCCGGAGGAGGGCCACAACAAACCAGCTATCCGTCTGGGAGACGGGGGCGACCCGGAGGAGACGAGCGGGGACATCCACGCCACCCTGGAGGCCCTCGGCTGGCTCCATACTCTGGAGGGGATCCGCCAGCTTGAGGCCTATGAGGCCTCCGCGATCCCTGGCCTCAGGTGCCGCGATCGGCGGGAGAAGGGCCGCTGCACACCTCACAGCAGTACCGGCCAGCGGTGAGTGGCAGAGGGGACCGGGGGAGACCAGAGGGGACCTGAAACAACCTGCAGAGACTAGGCTGGCTGCACATACAAGCCGCCGGCCGCCATCTTGAGGTCTTCAATGATAAAAACACCAATCCCTGCACTCAGGTGCTGTAGTCAGCAGAAGGGGAGCTGTAACCCGGCCTGGGACTAGTGCAGTGTTTCAGAAGGGACTGCAACCACAGACAATAGGAGAAGCCACAGCAGAGGTCTATATCCTATTTGCAGCCTAAAGGACAATCTATACCGCATACAATCAGATACCAGACTTTTGGGGGGTTGCATAGCTGCGGACTTAACAGCCTGAATCGGGGGCGTGGCTAAACCATGGAAACGTGAGGACGCACAGCCAGGAGCTCTGCACTAGGACGGGCCGAGAATCTCCCGTAGAACCGCTCAGACGAGCCAGCTTCCCATGCCAGGGGATCGTAAACACCCGTCGACCAGTGAGGAACGGAGGGGACCCGAGATTTCCCACTATTTCCTGCGGCAACACCAGCTTTCATCACCGGCTGCACGAGGCAAGATGGCGCCGCCAAGAGTCCCGCCGGGAGGTACCGCCGCGCCAGCAAGTAAGAGGGGGGGACAAGCGGACGTTGCAGCAGTGGAGGAAGATTTTCCCCCTCTCCCCCCCAGGTCTCACTCTCCCATACAGTCCCCTGCCAACCCCTTCTTGAACTCACAATTGCTCTCTGAGAGCACAGGGGGAACGAACAGCCTCCTGGAGGAATCCCTGAAAGACATAGTCTCAGGC
The DNA here is from genome assembly GCF_042186555.1 of Aquarana catesbeiana. Classification (NCBI taxonomy): domain Eukaryota; kingdom Metazoa; phylum Chordata; class Amphibia; order Anura; family Ranidae; genus Aquarana; species Aquarana catesbeiana. The sequence goes on along the minus strand of NC_133325.1, from coordinate 697,547,973 downwards.
CTACCCACAAAGCAGGATCTCAATGCTATGGCAACCTCCATAGTTGATGCACTTACAAACGAACTGCATGACTTAAAACGGCAGGTGGATACGGTAGAGGAGAGGGTGACTGTGTTGGAGTCCTCTAAGACAACCACTGACGCACGCATCACCTCCCTAGAACAGGAACATAAAGTCTACCGCCGCCATCTTGTGGATGTCCACCTGCGGATCGATGATGGCGAAAACAGGAGCAGGCGGAACAATCTATGTCTCAGAGGTATCCCGGAGGCTACTATGGGCCCAGATCTCCGCTCTACTGTCGTGGCGATCCTAAACCTGGTTCTGGGTAAGCCACCTACTGCAGACCTGGAGCTGGATAGGGTTCACCGTATACCCGGGCCTCGGGCCCCCCCCACAGCGCAGCGGGCCCCGGCAGACCAAGATCTCCCCCGTGATGTTCTGTGCAGAGTGCATTTTTTCACAATCAAAGAAGAGATCCTGCGCCTAGCATGGGAGAAAGGCACGATTGACTTTGACGGGGCGCCAGTACGGATCTTCCCTGACATATCCAGACAGACCCGTGTTATGAGAGGCCTGCTACGACCATTGCTGGAGGTGATACGGGAAGCCGAAGCCACATACCGCTGGGGTCATCCCTTTCACCTGATTGTTCGGAAGCAAGGCTCAGAGTTCCACCTCCGCACGCCAGATCAACTACCAGACCTGTTCCAATTCATTGCCAAACCAGCTGTCAGTGTGCCTAATTGGTTTGACTACCTGCTGTCTCAGGACACCCCAAGTCCAGCATTGCCCAGGCAACAGAGGATCAGGCGACCAAGCTCCCGTCCACCCAACCGAGACGCCTACAGACCACATCCAACGATATCCGAAGATTGACCGCCTCTCCTTCCGCATGGTCTGGTGGGGTTGTGCAGTATTCCCTCCTTGCAGTTTCCACCATTAGCGGTTCCGCTTCTATGACTTCCTTTGAAACTGTCCCGTCATCCACCAAGACCCCTGTTTAACCCAAGAGACGACACCTATTATTTTTTTTCTTTTTCTTTTGTTGTCCCATGGACAAGGTTTGAAAATAGCTGGTTAACTAAAACCGCAGCAGAAGAGGACATCTCTCCACCTTTCTTGTATTCACCTTGAGTGCCTGCCTTTACTTTTATTTTTTACTTTTATTTTTTATACTTGGGGACTATCTTGGTGGGGAGGGGGGGAGTGCTGTGCATCCTAGATTGCCAGATCATGCTAAGAGTTGACCTGAATATTTTTATTTGCAGCGGACTATGGTGGGTTCCAGATAGTTGAGATGTTCTTCAGGTTGTTGCAGCATCTACGTTGCTAATGTTATCTTTCATTTTTGTAGCCCACTTAACCTTATTTTTACATTTAATTGCTGCAGATATTTACTCTTCAGGAAAATGGTGTCCCGGTCTTGAGGCACCGGGGGAAGGGACGGAGAAAACTCAGACAGGTTCCACCTATTGGCATCCCTGACCTAAGTCAGATCCCTGAGCCACAGAGCCCTCCTCCCCATGCAGCAACACCCTGTGGTTACAGCAGTCTGGTATCTACTTATGGTATGTTTACTCCATGTTCGCTTGATTATAACTAATGTTAAGTTGGTCCTACCGTTATATTTGTTTTTATTGGTTCTCATAGCCCATACCTAGTGCATCTCCTATTTCAATGATTCCTTTTTTGCTTAATTTTTGGTCATTGAATTCTCTGATCAAAAATAATCCTCACTGCCCTGTCCACCCCCATTTAGGGCAGATACCCGTTGGACTTTTTAGTGCTAATCGGAGGTCCAGAGAGTAACTGTCTCACTAGATTTTTTTTTTTCTTCCCCTACCCCCCTCTCTTTTCCCTCCCCCCTCCTTTTCCTGCCCGCTCTCCCTCTCCTCTACCCCTTCCGCTTGCTCCCCCCCTTCTCCACCCCTCCTTAGTTCCCTTTTCTGTTTGTCGGTGGCGCCGCCCCCTGGTTGGGTGGGGACTGAGACTGGAGAAGATTACATACCTCACATTACTGTCCCTGCTTACCGGATTGATAACTGGCGTTATGGGTCTCCTAAAGGTCACCTCCCTTAATGTACGTGGTCTCAATGTACCAGAAAAACGCTCCCAGTTACTAACTGATCTGCGTAAAGGCAAAACCCAAAATGCTTTTTTACAGGAAACACATTTCCATGGTGATCGCACTCCTAAATTGACTAATGGAGCATTCCCAACGGCATACCACAGCATATCGCCCATCTCCAAATCTAAGGGGGTCAGCATCCTTGTAGCAAAATCAGTACCATGGGTCTTCGAGGCGCAGCGGGTAGATCCCCAGGGTCGCTTTCTCCTCCTGAAGGGAAGGGTGTCTGATGTACAGGTCACCTTCGCCAATGTCTACTTCCCCAATGTAGACCACCCACAATTCCTGTGGAAGCTGCTACCTCAGCTACTGGAGTTTTCGGAGGGGGTGCTTGTCTTTGGGGGGGATCTTAACTTTACAATGGATCCCTTGCTAGATGCCTCACGCGGCTCGTCCCATCTTTCTTACGCACGCCTCAAGCGACTGAAGGCAGACCTCCATGCTCTACGCCTAATAGACCCCTGGCGTCTGTCGCGCCCACAGGATAGGGATTATACATATTTTTCTTCAGTCCACCACTCTTACTCGAGATTGGACTATTTGCTGATCACACATAAAGATCTAGCCAGGGTGGTGAATACCTCCATAGATGTCATATCCTTCTCAGACCATGCACCGATTCATATGACACTCCAGCTGGGGCCGATGATCCGGACTCCACCCTCCTGGAGGCTTAATGAAGCCTTGTTGCAGTCAGAGGAGATTTGTTCAGAAATACAGGCCAAGTTGCGGGAATACTTTGCTGTCAACGAAGCCTCAGTTCCTAACCCGTTAACGGTTTGGGAGGCTCACAAGACAGTTACTAGGGGCACGCTAATTAGTATAGGTGCCCGCCTTAAGCGGGACAGAACACGCCGCATTGACGAACTCTTCGCCCAGATCCGTACCCTGGAGGGTGCCCATAAGGCCAGTCTTGCCCAATCCACCCACCATGACCTCCTTAAAGCCCGCGAGGAGCTTCACGCACTTTTGTTCCATAAAACGAAACAAAAATTGGCGTGGGCACGCCGAACGATGTACGAGTACTCCAATAAACCTGGCTCGCTCCTAGCCAGAGCACTACGTGGCCCACGTACCAAAACCTATATCTCCCACATCCTGTCATCCTCTGGTCGGAAGATGACTGCATCCTCTGATATTGCAGCGGAGTTTCGATCCTTCTATGAAGGCCTTTACAACCTTGACAGGCAACCACTGGAAGACCCTAATTCTGCCGGGGGATTCACCCCCCGATCTTACATTACCATGTCGGGTATGCCCTCACTCCCGACTGCGGTCCAGGAAGAATTAGAGGAACCCATCACCTTAGAAGAATTGGATGTGGCACTAGCGAACTCAAAACCTAAGAAAGCCCCAGGCCCAGACGGGTTTACACCGGCGTACTATAAGACATTCTATGAGACGCTTTCTAAACCCCTGATATCTGCACTAAATTCGATCACTGAAGGTAACTCCTTTCCCATTGACACTTTAAGAGCCTATATTTCCCTTATCCCTAAAGAGGGGAAGGATCCCTTGCGGTGCGGAAGCTACCGGCCGATAGCTCTCCTGAACACTGATCTGAAATTGTTTGCCAAGATACTGGCCAATAGACTAATTTTGCATTTGCCGAGCTTGATCCATAAGGACCAGGCAGGTTTTGTGCCACTTCGAGAACCCCGTGATAACACCATCAGGGTAATCAATTTGATTCATGCAGCTAGGACATCACGGCGACCCCTTCTCCTGCTGTCTACAGACGCGGAGAAGGCTTTCGACCGTGTAGATTGGTCCTTCATACAGGCCACCCTGGAGCATATAGGTCTCCGCTCATCAATGCTCAGCTGGATACTTTCCCTCTACTCTCATCCTACAGCAGCAGTTAAGGTAAACGAAACAAGGTCGAGCTACTTTACCATACGTAATGGCACCCGACAGGGCTGTCCTCTGTCTCCGCTAATCTTTATACTCACGTTGGAGCCCTTCCTTTGCAGGATAAGGGCGAACTCGGGCATTATCGGCTACCACAAATCCTCTGGGACACATAAGGTAGCCGCTTTCGCCGACGACCTCATCTTTTTCCTGACGGACCCATTGGCCTCACTTCCTACTTTACTTCACTCCCTCCGAATCTATGGAGATCTCTCCCAGTTCCGAATTAATTTAACAAAATCCTCCTTACTTAACATCACGGTGGGCACAGACATAGTACGCTGCCTGCGCGCAGAGTACCAGCTACATTGGGCAACCGATACTATCCCATATCTGGGAGTTGACATTACCCCCGACCCTGCCAATCTATATCAGGCGAATTTCACTCCTCTACTCCTTCGACTCAAGACGGATTTGCTCCACTGGCACTCCTTGACCCTGACGTGGTTTGGTCGATGCAATGCCATCAAGATGACAGCCATGCCAAGGGTGCTCTATCTGCTACAGGCCCTCCCCATTCGTCTCCCTCCTCCCTTCTTTAAGCGGATCCACTCACTGTTCCGTGACTTTATCTGGTCACACCGAAAGCCGCGCATTAAACTGCAACTTCTCCACATGGCAAAACACAAAGGTGGGGTTGGTCTTCCTGATGTGAAAGCGTACTATAGGGCAACTCACCTCACCAGGGTAGTGGATTGGCATGGTCATGCGGAGGCAAAGCAGTGGGTGACAATGGAGTTCGAGGACTCCGAAGGCACGGCCAAAAGCTGGCCCTGGACCACCACTCCCATACCGAAGGCCATCGCTGCTCACCCCACTCTAGGAAGCACGATTTAGGTGGCGAGAGATGCCTTCAGGCATTCCTCGATATCCCCAATACCCTCACCTATGGTGCCAATTCCGGGCAACCCTGATTTTCCACCCGGTTGCGAGGGTCCTGTATTCCATCACTTAACGAAGGAGGGCAGTTGGCCACACCTCCACGATTTTCTAGACCCGACTGGCCAGCTCACGGCGGACGCCGGGTCGGCAGGTTCTGACCCTCCATTAGACTTTTTGAGCGGCCTCCAACTTCGCAATTTCCTACACCGTTGTGCACGGACTCCGGGTATATCGCGCCAGCTTACAGAGCTGGAACAAATCTGTTATCGTAAAGAACCGACCCGCCATTGTCTATCAATGATATACTCCTCACTGATATCACCAGCAGAAGGATTCGTACCCCCCTTTCTCTCTAAGTGGGAAGAAGAACTAGGCGTACAATTCACTGAACCACAGAGAGAAAAGATTCTACATTTTGCCCAGAAATCGTCCCTGGCCACCAGGGTTCAAGAAACATGCTATAAGATTGTGACTAGATGGTACAGAGTACCTTCTACTCTGCACCGTTTTTTCCCACAGGTTTCTAGCTCATGTTGGCGATGTGGGGAGGGAGAGGGAACGATGCTTCACGTTTTCTGGGATTGTCCCAAAATCAAACCCTACTGGTTGGAGGTGGCACGCACAGTTGAACACCTTACTGGTGTTGCTTTGGAGGGAGACCCTGGGGCCTGCTTGCTGCATCTCTCTAAACGTCCGATCAAGAAATATAAAGCCTCTCTAACCATTCAATTATTGAACGCAGCCAAGGCATGTATACCCTTATGTTGGAGATCGGAGTCCCCACCTACAAAAACGCAGTGGTATGCTAAAGTGAACGAACTTCGCAATATGGAGGATCTAACTGCCACGCTGTACGACAGGGAGGAGGCCTTTCGGGAGACTTGGAGACCTTGGCAACACTTTACTTTGAATCGTACCTCCAGGAGATGGCTCGGGCTGAATGATTACGGGGCCTGGGCTGCCTGCCTGGCCGGGGGACGCCACCGCCGCTGTATTCTCTTCCTCTTCTTTCTTTTCCCCTCTTTCCTCCTTTTCTGCCCCCCCCCCCCCTCTCTGTTTCCCCCTCAATCCCCTCCAGTTGTGGGGAAAGTTTAGCCAGATAATGAGAATATCTTGATGCACATTGCCTATCTATGCTCTCACGACTGGACCCAGCTGGTCGCATGGGGGTAATCCCTTCCGGCCAGCCGGGGAATTTCTTTTTCTTTTTTTTTTATTCTAATTTTATTATCACTAGTCAGTTTTGATTGCTTTGCAGACTCAAACGGGTTATTAAGATGATACTTGAGAAGTTTTTTTTTTTGTTTTTTTTTGCCTAGCTCAGGCTGGGTTTTCGGACTGCCCTACCATAAGGTTGTAACCCTACATACGCTACACTGAACATATAATTAAGGGGCCTGTTTGTTTGCCACTTCTGATTCGATCTATAACCCTCTATGTGACATGCCTATGACTCAACCATCTCTGTATATGCTGTCATTTGTTACATTTATATCTGTTAATTAACATGTGATGTCTTTGAAAGAAATAAAGAATTACAAAAAAAAAAACAGGATTCCCCTTTACACCAGGGTCTGTAGAGTTCCTGCTTGCACTGTAAGGCAAACCCTGTGGACTCTGATGTAATGGGGGCTCTGGGAACTCTGATGCAAAGGGCTCTGGGAATACTGGGCAAGCTGATGTAAGGGGGCATTCTAATCTAAAGGCAGGCAGGAAGAGGGCCTGCAGTGGGATGATAAAGAAAAGGCACCAGGCTTGGGACAGGGGGCCCATCATATCTTTTTGCATCGGGGCCCTGAAGGTTGTAGTTACGCCTCTGCAAGGTGACTTTATATTAGAGGAGACAGGACACCCTAAAACTGCTGTGCGCTGGCTGCGGTAATAGCCATGTCACACTCACTTCTCATGTAACCTAAGCCTTCTGGAGCTTATTTTTCCCGTTATGGGCGTGAGTGGGGCCTCATGCCTAAATTTTGCCTCACCAAGCCTAGAGCCACCTCTGATGAGACCAAACTTGGACCGTTCGCCCATTATACTAAACACTGCCTAGACACACCATTCTCAATATGATCAGTAAAAAAAAAAGTAAGGGGCTACACAAACTTCCAGGGGGTGAATATTTTTCATAGACCCTGTAAAAGCGTCTGAGACTGTCTGTATCCTACTACTTTCTCAGGATGGGCAAAATACACAGAAAATGAGATTTGGCCTAAACAAAGATGTTTTTACATGTTTCCATTGACACGGATGATTGTCTCTAAATATAGCCTCTTAACAATTGTGTGTTCTGATGGTGGGAGTGCTGCTAATTTGCAGCTTTAGTAAACCAAATACCCAGAATAATTTGTTGTCCAGCCACTCTCCTTTGTTATTGTTGGAAGATGCTGTGTGTTTTGCTCGGCCCTCTGTTAATAATCACACAAAAATCTCCATGTTTTTTTTTCTTGTTTTGTATTCCTGACATACACACCCTATAAACTGTATGTTTATCACAGAAAGTTTTTTTTTTTTTTAAAGTGGGTGTAAAGGCTGAAGGTTTTTTACCTGCATGCATTTTCAATGCAAGCAGGTAAAAAACCTTCTCTGTGCAGCAGCAGCTTTCCTCCCTTAGTACTTACCTGAGCCCCATCCTGATCCAGCAAGGTGCTTGCTCTGACCTAGCAGGAGGGAGGGGCCAGGAGTGCTGGCGAGGGACCAGAGAAGAGGAGAATCGGGGCTGCTCTGTATAATTCTGCACAGAGCAGGTAAGTATAACGTTGTTTATTCTTTTTTTTTTTTTTTTAAGAAAAAAAATTTGGACTTTAATATCTTCTGTTATTACATGGAGGGGGTTGCTACTAGGTTAGATTCTAGTAGGTGCCTGTCAATTTTTCAGGCGGACCTGATTAAAAGCGCCATCCAAGCGTATGGGCAGGCACATGTATCTGTTTACATCTGTCTAACTGAATAAGTCCAGGTCAGGAAAGATAATGGAAAAGGATTGTTTCCTTCCCCATTTTTCCATAACTAAAGGCAACGGATCAGCGTTAACCTGATGTAGAAGAACTCAAGTCCGTCTACATCCAGCAGCCCATAGATCCAACACAGGTCCGCAAACTGCAGCTGCCAAATGTGGGCTAAAACCTACATGGGCATAGATGTCACATCCGTTTGGTTCTGCTTCAAGAACCCTTATCTGAGTTCCTCTTTCGTAACTAGATGTAGCAAAGGAGTTTATGGTTTATTGTGACAATGACATGACCCCTTTTACTTCATAAAGGTGATTTATTCTAATTTGTCTGAAGACAATCTCACAGGAGAATGAATAGTAAGGTCAGTGGTGGATGGATATGACGCACATTGTCAGATTTGTTAAAGAAAATCAGTAACATTCTTGTACAGAACCTGGACCAAAACCAGTGTGAGCAGAATGGACATCTCTGGTAATAGCATTCCAGGGCTGAAGGATGCACAAAAGGTTCCTGTTTGGATTATAGATACTCTTTGGAATATTCTGTCTATTTTATGCTTTCTAACCTCAAAGTAAATAGTGTTGCTTCTAAAAAGCTTGTGCTTACATTGGCCGCTAACCAGCCACCTCGTCGATGTACAGAGTGAACACCTGCAGATGGGACACAGTGCAGTAATTGTCCAAACACGTTTCTGGTACAGCTCTGTCCAGCTCAGTACTAAGCATAGCTGTGTTTTATTATATGTTGTCTGCCACACAAGTGCTTGCAGCTGTATTCCAGCCAGCTCATCACTAACAATCCTCTACAAACATTTCTCGGTCAATCCTGAGCTGAAGTAAAAGTTACAGCATCAAGAACTCCTAACTAGTATAGTCTTTAGAGCAAGTGTTACTAAATCCACAACAATAAAATCAGTCTGTGTGTGTATATATATATATATATATATATATATATATATATATATATATATATATATATATATATATATATATACATATACAGTAAAGCATGCTTGTTATAATCACTGTGGAACCTAAGGAGTTAATCCTCTGCATTGTGTAAAAAAAAGGCTGTTTGATCCTGTATGCACAGCTCCTCCTCTTCCACTGACTCCAGAACATGTCTGGATAAGACAGAGTTACTGGAGTCAGGCCGCACACGCTCAGTTTGGTGTATATTGCTAGAAAGTTTTTTTTTTTCTTGGGAGAGAGCATGTGATCAGCACTGTCCAGACAGAGGGTCAGGGGTCCTGCATCCTGATAGGACAGCCAGCGCAGTATGAACGCTCCTTCTACAATCTTTAACCAGGCACTGATAGAAGTCACAAGACTGCTCTATACTGCTTATGAGAAAAGGTATTTTGCATTTTATATTTACTAAAATTATTGCATTTCCATGTTGTGTGTACTGTGGGAGACCAGCAATAGTGAATGGAGGCTCCTGGGTTTAGTAACATTGTAAATGCTGTTTTTGTTTCTCTCCAGGTGCAGATAATCAGGTGAGATTTATCCAAAGAACTGACATGATCAATCGTGTGAGTTCCATATGGGTTGGCACTGGCTTTATTCTGCATCCTAACTGCCACCTTCACCAGGTCCTATGACACTCAAAACAATAAATGCTTACACTCAGCTCCATTATTAACGACTCTCCTACTTATATACCATTCACCCAGTGCAGATAAAGATGGTGGCAAATTTGTCCCTGCTGGGTCCAGTATTAGTCATATCCTGGCAGAGCCACAGGGTACTCACAGTGAATGCTGCACTGCACCAACCGGTTGCCCATTTCCACCAATGGTGACACTACATCTTCTAGACCAGGGTAGATAACTGATAACTACCTGAAAATCATTGTTATACCACTTGCCAACCGCCTCATGTATGAGTACGGTGGCAGAGTGACTCTCAGCCATATCATGTACCTAGTACGTGATCCAACACTTCTGGGCAGGGGGCGCCTGTGCCGGCTGTGCTGTGATTAGACACAGCACAAACCTATCAGCAGGTGCCAGCCAATGGATATCGAGGAGGAACACAGGACAGAGCTGTGTCCTGTCAGCAGGAATGTAGTGGTTTTTGTTTCCCTGCAAAGGGAATAAAAACCGTTACATGCCTTAGTACACTTAGCACCTCACAGTACACATAAACACTGGTTAGGCACAAATTTAACCCTTTGATCACCCTAGATGTTAACCCCTTCCCAGCCAGTGTCAGTACAGTGACCGTGCATATTTTTAGCACTGATCACTGTATTCGTGCCACTATAAGTCGTTGATCACCGCCATTACTAGTATAAAGATAAAAGAAAAATTACAGTAAATATCCCATAGTTTGTACACGCTCTAACTTTCGCATAAACCTATCAATATTGGGATTTTCTTAACCAAAGACATGTAGCAGAATACATTTATGAAGAAATTTGATATAACTTTTTTCTTGGATAGGAGAAAGGAAAAAATATTGTTTGCTTTTTAAAATGTATGCTATATTTTCATTAAAAGCACTAAAAAAAAAAACAGAGGTGAACAAAGAACACCAAAAGAAAGCTCTATTTGGGAAAAATTACCGTATATACATTTCATTTGGGTACAGCGTGCAATTGTCAGTTAAAGTAAAGCAGTGGCAAAAAATGGTCTGGTCATGAAGGGGGTTAAGTTTATAGGCAACAGTAGACAATGATTGTTCCCATCAGAACAGTCGCTTGGCTGGGATGAAAATCTAAAGTTGCCATGCATAAAAAGATAGATTACTATAAAAAATAAAAAAATCTGCCCATTCTTGCTACCAGGGACCTGCCACAGGATTTGCCTAACAGATCCATGCATTACATGTAAAGGCTTTTTCTTTATCGTACATCACAGGACACAGAGCCACAGTAATTACTGTATGGGTTATATAGGCACCTTTAGGTGATGGACACTGGCACACCCTAGACAGGAAGATTAGCCCCCTATATAATCCCTCCCCTTACTGGGAGTACCTCAGTTTTTTCGCCAGTGTCTTAGGTGTTGGTCACGAGTAAAGATGTGCTGTGCTGAGCTCCACTGGAATATTCCTTGTTGGGGCAGGCTATGCAACTGGATCCATTCAAAGTGCCTTTTTAGGCCGAATTGAATGGTACCCAGGCCTTGTGTCGGAAGAAACAAGGTTTTGCCTGTAACGCTTCTCTTTTTAGAGAGCTGGACCCTGGGATCCAGTGCTTTTCTTTTTTCAGCCATATTTCCTGGTGGGGTGCTTTACCGATCCAGGGGTGTGGATCCCCCCATAAAATGGGTCCCTGGTCCCTGAAGGTTTTTTTAAACGGAGCCCAGCATGAGTGGTGAAGATTGGGTCTGTCTGGTTTACCACAGAACCGTGCAGCTGGATAAGGTAAGTGGAGATCCCTAAGGAATTTTCTTATGGGTTTTCTCCTTTAAGTAAAATGTTGTCATGCCTAAAGTCGCCACCGGGGACTGTCAAGAGCACGTACCTGATTCCATGCTTGTCAGTCTCGCTCTGTGTCATTACAAGGTGCACGCTTCCTCCAGCCCAAGCCCCAGGTAAGATGTTGGAAGGGGGCTTTTCTTTTAGAATCCCCCACCTGGACTGTTTTTTTCTTCTCTCCAGGAGGCCAAGGGAGCATGGGTTAGTCGGGGGCGTGCCCCACCGCCACCGCCATAGTATGGCAGTTTTTTTCCAGCAGCTCTCCTCCACCCCAGCCCCCCCCCCACATGCCGATCCAGTCGGATCGGAGCCCCGCTCACACGGAAAGCAGTCTTTTTTGAAGAAAAAAGTGAGGGGGGGGCACGGTGGGAAGTCAGAGGGGGGCGGGGCTTAACGTGGCGCTGACGTGCTTCAACGTTCACAGACACAGGGGCTGTGTAGGCTATAAGTACACCTTTTGCAGGTGCATTCAGCTGATGGAGGGACACAGAGCAGATGGGGGCATGTGAGTGTTGGTGACACATGCATTCCCAGGAAACATTTACTTAAGCATCAGCCTGAGCCTGATAGCAGCGGCAGTTGCTGGACTATTTGCTCAGCAGTGGGTGCATTTTCTGGTAGTACCTCTGCATTTGTGCTTAGCACTATGGGCAGAAGGGGAGGTACAAATACCCCAAAAAACAGGGGCTCAAAGGGATCTCCCTCAGGCTCTGAGGACCCTCCCTCTGCAACGCCACCCCCCCCCCGAAAGGCCTAGGGAGGCTGGTCAGAGCGAGCCATCGGGGTTGTCAGGGGTTGCAACTGCTTCCGGCATTTCAGCCCCTGTATACTGAGGAGGTTTTCTCCTCAGCCATGATTGGAATGATTGATGATTAGTGGCTTTAATAGCATCCTCACAGAGTGGAAGAAAACGCATTAGGTCCCCATCTACCACACAGGACCCTCAAACAGAGGAACAGTGGGAGAGGGAAGATGATTCTCCCTAATGGGGCCGTGAAGAGACTGATGACTCCTCTTCAAGTGAGAAGGATCTCACTTGAAAGATGGTGGCTTCATTCAAAGCAATTCCCTATGCTCAGTTTCATTGGAGACTGCTGCAAAACAGTTTCCTGTCTGCCTGGAACAAGAAGGTCCAGGCACTAGATTTTCCGGCCAGAGCCTCAGTTGGTGGTTGATACCCAAGAATCTGGGGAAGGGGAAATCCTTAGCAGTTACCTGGAAAGTGGTAACAACAGATGCCAGCCTTTCGGGTTGGGGAGCAGTCCTGGAAGAGACAACTGTCCAAGGGAAATTGTCCAGAACCGAAAGGACCTTGCTCATCAACATTCTAAAGATTGGGGCAGCATACCTAGCCCTAAAATACTGCACATTCAGGTTGCGGAATTGTCCTGTCAGGATCCAATCCAACAATGCCACAGCAGTGGCTTTTATCAAGGGGGCACCAGAAGTCGTGCAGCCCAGGGAGAGGCAAACCATATCCTAACCTGGGCAGAAAAGCATGTGCCTTGCATATCGGCAATCTTCATTCCAGGGGTAGAGAATTGGCAGGCGGACTACTTAAGTCACCAGCAGCTTTTTCCAGGGGAATGGTCTCTTTACCCCAATATCTTCTGGGCTATATGCCAAAGATGGGGGATCCCAGATGTAGATCTGTTTGCGTCCAGGTTCAACAACAAAGTCGACAACTTTGTGTCAAGAACAAGGGGTCCACTCACATACGGAATAGATGCGTTGGTGACTCCGTGGGATCAGTTCTCACGGATTTATGCATTCCCTCCTATTTTGCTGCCATCCTGACTTCTTTGCAGGATCAAACAGGAAAGGAAGTCGGTAGTTCTTGTGGCCCAGAAGATCTTGGTATGCAGAGTATCGTAAAGATGGTGGTAGGGGCCCCATGGACCCTACCACCACGTCCAGACCTGCTATCGCAGGGACCAGTGTTCCATCCTACCTTACAAACGCTAAATTTAACGGTTTGGCTATTGAAACCCACATTCTGAAGAATTGTGGGCTTTCAGGCTCAGTGATATCTACCATGATTAATGCAAGGAAACCAGCTTACAGAGTCATTTATTATAGAGTCTGGAAGGCATACATTTCCTGATGTGAATCCAGGGGTTGGCATCCCAGAAAGTATGTCATAGGTAGAATCCTTGCCTTTCTGCAAATGGGGTTAGAGATGAAGCTGGCCTTGCGTACCATCAAAGGCCAGGTCTCCGCCTTGTCGATTTTGTTTAAACGACCACTTGCTTCGCATTCTTTGGTCTGAAGCTTTATACAGGGGGTAACACGGCTTAATCCACCGGTTAGAGCACCCCTGAACCCTTGGGACTTGAATTTAGTTCTGTCAGCATTACAGAAACAGCCTTTTGAGCCGATACAACACATTCCCTTGGTCCTGTTGACAAGGAAGCTAGTTTTTCTGTTAGCCATATCTTCTGCAAGAAGGGTATCAGAATTGGCTCCTCTTTCTTGTAAAGAGCCATATTTAATCATTCACAAGGATAGAGTAGCATTGCGTCCTCATCCTAGTTTTTTGCCGAAGGTGGTTTCAGGTTTTCATCTAAACCAGGATATTGTTCTACCTTCATTTTTTCCAGAACCCTGTTCTATGGAAGAAAAGTCACTACATTTTCTGGATGTGGTGAGAGCAGTCAAAGTCTATTTGGAGGCGACTGCTCAAATTCGGAAAACTGATGCTTTGTTTGTGTTGCCTGAAGGTCCTAGAAAAGGACAGGCAGTGTTGAAATCTACTATTGCTAAGTGGATTTGGCAAGAAATTATTCAAGCTTATGGTTTGAAGAGGAAAGTTACACCTTTTCAAATCAAAGCACACTCCACCAGGGCTGTTAGTGCTTTGTGGGCTCAATGGCTCAAATATGCAAGGCCACAACTTACTGGGAGTACCTCAGTTTTTTTCTCCAGTGTCTAAGGTGTTGGTCACGAGTGGAGATGTGCTGTGCTGAGCTCCACTGGAGCAATCGTTGCTGGAGCTAGCCATGCTGACCAGATCCATTCAAAGTGTCCTTTTTTGGGCCATATTTAATGGTACCTGGGCCTCGTATCCGAAGAAATGAGGTTTTGCCTGCGAATGCTTCTCTTTTTAGAGAGCTGGACCCTGGGATCCAGTACTTTTTGGTAGTAAGGCCATAAAGTTTTACTGGCAGGGTGCTGTTGCAGGTCCAGGATTGTGGGTTACCTCTAGGTTCCCCTGCTCCTGAAGGTTTACAGAGCCCACCGTGAAGGGTGAAGATTGGGTCTGTTGGTTTACCACAGAAAACCCTGCGGCGGGAAAAGGTAAGTGGAGCTTTCTAAGAAATATTTTTGAATTTTCTTATGAATGTCTCCTTTAAGTAAATAATGTTGTCATGCCTATGTGTCATCACTGGGGGCTGTATTGAGCACTCACTACCTTATGCTGGAAACAGCACTGTGTCAGAAATCGATTACTTCCTCTTTCTCATCTGGCCAAAGCAGCAGATCCTCCGGTAAGCAAAGGGGGGACTTGTCTCCCCGCCTGTGCCCCCCCCTATGCTGGGATTCCCAGATTCACTTTAAAAAAAAAAATGCAGTGGCCGGTGGCTTCTTATACCCCCCGCCATGCTAGTTCTGGGTCCGAAGGTACCTGTAGTCCGCCACTCGCGCAGGAAAACCCGTCCTTTAAAAAAAAAAAAAAACGGGGGCGGGGCCATAGGCAATGCGGGGGGGGGTGGGGCTAACGGCATCGGCGTTCTCCAACGCCAGGTGCACGTGGAGGAAGCTTTTAAAAGCACACTGTGTGCTGCTGCTGGATGTGGAGGGACACAAGAGCAAAAAGGTAGCATTACTTCAGGTTTGGTGAATCAGGCATTTCCCTTGACACATTATTACTGCTTCAGTCTGGGCATTAATAGCAGCATTATATTGCTGGACTATAGCCTAGCAGTGTATGCATTCTTTCTGGTAGTGCCTCTGCTTTGTGCATCAGGCTATGAGTGGAAGAGGGACCAGGAACTCCTCAAAGGGTTCTAGGGGTTTGATTGTTTTACAACAACATAAATCCATGTCCAAAAGAATGTCATTCACATCTGAGAGTGATGCGGCCGGTCAGAGTGAGCTGTCAGGGGAGACTGGTGTTGCAGCAGTGCTGGACACTTCAGCCCATATATCACACAGGAGGTTTTTTCTTCTACCATTTCTAGTTTGGAAAAGAAGATTGATGCTATGATCACTCTCCATAGTGGGTCCAAACGTAGCAGTTCCCCATCCAGTGCTTAGGACCCTCATCCTATGGTACAAGGGGCAGGGGATCAGGAAGGTCTTCCAAAAGATCTGGAAGATACTAATATATCCTCTTCCGAGGATCCTAATATGGAGGGAGTAATCTCACAAGACAGTTTGCTGGTACACTCCCTTACTAAATTGGTTCGCTCAACCTTTTTGCTGCCTGTCACGCAGTCTATTGATGAGCCCACCTCTGGTTTGGGATCACTAAAGCCTCCCCCTTCTGGGGATGCTTTTCCTATCCATTCATGGCTAAAAAAGCTGATATATTCAGAATGGGAACACCCGGATAAGCAGTTTTTTCCTCCAAAAAAGTTTTCCACACTGCATCCTATGGAGGAAGAATTCTAAAAGAAATGGGGGTTCCAGCAATTGATGCTGCAATCGCCTCGGTGAATAAAAATTTCACTTGTCCGGTAGACAATGCTCAGATGTTAAAGGATCCAACAGATAAAAAGTTGGAATTTCTTTTTAAGAACAACATGTCTCTGGCAAGCTCAGTAGCGCAGCCGGTTCTTGCGGCAATTGGTGTATCTCAGTCCTTAAAGGATCAGTTTGTAGAGATACTTAAGATTCTTCCTGATCAGCAGGCCCAGCAATGGGCTGGCATATCAGATGCACTATGTTTTACGGTGGATGCTATGAAAGATTTTATCATTCAAGCCTCACGGCTTATGCTAGGACTAGTGCATACACGCAGAGTCCTGAGGCTGAAGAATTGGTCAGCCGAAGCACCATGTAAGAAGCTCTTGGCCAGTTTCCCATTTTATGGTGAACGGTTATTTGGAGATGATCTAGATAAATATAGCCAAAGAATCTCTAATGGGAAAAGTTCTCTTTTACCGGTAAAGAAGAAGTTTAAACATTTCTCCTTTAAGCGTGCCTCCTCTCCAGTACCAGGAGTATCTGCCTCTAGGCAGTCTCGACGGTCTCCACCATCAAGCTCAAGGAGGAAGACCTCAGGGGCAGTCCCAGGGCCAAAAGAGGACTTGGGGCAGAAAGCCCGCAAAACAAAATGCTAAAGCCTCCTTATGAAGGAGCACCCCCGCTCGCTCGGGTGGGGGTAAGGCTTCTGCAATTTTCAAAGATCTGCCAGGAACAATGTCAAGACAGATGGGTGGCTTCCTCAGTTTCTTTAGGTGACAAACTAGAGTTCCCGAGAATTCCCGTCTCCTCGTTTTCTAAAATCAAATGTTCCCAGAGATCGAGAAAAAAGGAAGTCTCTCTTTCTAGCTCTGGATCATCTCTTATCTCCGGAGGTGATATAAGAGGTTCCCTTAGAGGAACAGGGTTCAGGGTTTTATTCAAACCTTTTCATGGTTCCAAAACCAAACGGGGAGGTAAGACCCATTCTAGATCTCAAAGATCTGAACTGGCACTTAAATATCAAGTCCTTTTGCATGGAGTCAATCCGATCGGTTGTTTCCATTTTGCAAGGAGGGGGCTTTCTGGCATCGATAGATATCAAGGATGCATATCTCCACGTGCCGATATTTCCCGCTCATCAGAAATTTCTACGCTTCGGAGGTAGAAAATCGCCATTTTCAGTTTGTGGCTCTGCCATTCGGTCTAGCCACTTCACCGCCTGTGTTCACAAAGATCCTGGCACCTCCCTTAGCCAGGTTAAGGGCTCAGGGCATAACTGTCCTAGCCTATTTAGATGATCTGCTTTTAGTAGATCAATCAGTCTCTGGTCTAAACCAAAGTTTAATCTCAGCTGTAAGCTACCTGGAATTCCTAGGCTGGATACTCAACCTAGAAAAGTCCTCCTTAAAACCATCAAGATTAATGTATTTGGGGCTGGTCATAGATACCGTACAAAAGAAGGTATTCCTACCCCATGCAAGAATCGGCTCCATAAAAGAACTGATTCAGCTTGTCAAAGCAAAGAGAAATCCTTCCATTCGGCTGTGCATGCAATTGTTAGAGAAGATGGTGGCCTGCTTTGAGGCCGTCCCTTATGCTCAGTTTCATTCAAGACTGCTACAGAACACCATTCTGTCAGCCTGGAACAAGAAGGTTCAGGCTTTGGACTTTCCAATGCACTTATCCCCCGAGGTGTATCTGAGCCTCAATTGGTTGATATCCAGCAACCTCCAAAAGTGGAAATTATTTTTACCAGTATCCTGCAAAGTGGTAACAACGGATGCCAGCCTTCTAGGTTGGGGAGCAGTCCTGGAAGAAGCTTCTGTACAGGGGAAATGGTCCAAGTCAGAAAGAACTTTGTCCATCAACGTTCTAGAGATTCGGGAAGTATGTCTGGCCCTAGAATCCTGGACGCTCAGGCTGCGGAATTGTCCTGTCAGGATTCAATCCGACAATGCCACGGCTGTGGCCTACATCAGTCACCAGGGGGGCACAAGTCGTGCAGCCCAAAAAGTGGTGAATCATGTTCTAGCTTGGGCAGAAAGAAATATTCATTGCCTATCAGCTATTTTCTTGAGTCGCCAACAATTGTTTCTGGGAGAATGGTCCCTTCACCCTGACATCTTCCTGTCGATATGTCAAAGATGGGGTATTCCGGACAAGGATCTGTTGGTGTCCAGATTCAACAACAAAGTCGACAACTTTGTGTCAAGGACGAAGGATCTGCTAGTGCGGAACAGATGCCTTGGTCTTCCCATGGGATCAGTTTTCTCTGATCTTTGCGCTTCCTCCGGTTCTGCTACTTCCGCGCCTTCTCCGCAGGATCAAGCAGGAACAAAAAGAGGTGATTCTGGTGGCCCCAGCGTGGCCCAGAAGATCTTGGTTTGCCGCGATCATAAAGATGGTGGTAGGAGTCCCTTGGACCCTGCCATTGTGGCCAGACCTTCTCGCTCAAGGTCCGGTATTCCATCCTACCTTACAAACGCTAAATTTAACAGTTTGGCTATTGAAACCCACATTCTAAAGGATCGTGGGTTATCCCCTTCTGTAGTGTCTACTTTGGTTAATGCTAGGAAGCCGGCCTCCAGAGTCATTTACTATAGAGTCTGGAAGGCATAGGTTTCCTGGTGTGGATCCAGGGGTTGGCACCCCAGGAAGTATGTCATAGGTAGGATCCTTGAATTCCTGCAAATGGGATTGGAAATGAAGCTGGCCTTAAGAACTATCAAGTACTATTTATTCAGGGGGT